>NC_057864.1:7693912-8374269 GCF_019393635.1 Dromiciops gliroides
AATGGCATAGAACCGTGTGTTGTTTACAAAGGATGTAAATATAGGAATGGGCCTGAAAACCACTGGGGAAAGAGGGTAGAACAATCAAATTCCATTCACCAGATGCTCCTGAAGTGTTTGTCATTTTCTCCACTGTGTTGTCAATAATGATGAAGTATGGTCCTGCAATTCATACCATATGCCATCCAAGGCTGTTGGGTTATAGGCTCCCCTTGGCATTCATCCCAAAGAAGGCTTCAAATGGTGGTCTTACCATTCTAGATCCAGGTTACTCTGAATCTGGAAGACACCCAGAAAGATATATCAGGTGTGGAATTCCCATTTTTCTCATGGAGAATGCCAACATGCATATTAACGACATTCCTTAGAGGCCACTGCTAGTCTTGGGACAGGACTTTGGAATTCTCCTGACATAGTTAATTGGCATGAATTCTGATCTTTTCTTAAAAATTGCCAGAATATTATAGCCTTAGAGACAACCAAGTAACTTATTGGCTTTTATTCTCTCCCAGTGCAATACATAGGTGTGCTCATGTACACATATACGTGCACACACACAAATGTACACGTACACACACACACACACACACACACACAGAGAAGATATTATACTTATATTATTCCTGAGGGAATAATCCTGTTGTTGGCTTACAATGTCAACATGATCTCCAATTGCTAACCATTAAGTCTCCATAAAGTAAAACTGTTCTCTTAAAATTGACCTGGGTTCAAGTGCTACATCTTTCCTGTACCATCATTGTGACTCTGGGTACATCATTTAATCTCCTAGTATACCAGGAAGCTTTCTAAGACCATATATTGCTGAGAAGGTGCTGACTCACACTGACAAAAGTCTGCTCACCTGAGAGCTCTATCCCAATAAAATCACACATCCAGACCCTATTCCTCTTCCTATCACTTAAAAATCAAGGTATACAATTGGTTTGGGCCACAAATAATGTTTCTATGACTCAACAGATGCATGCCCTAAATAATTAGAGCACTCTCCATCCATGCTGCTTGTAACCCATCCAGTCCTTATCCTTTGGGATTTGAAGCCATGTCTTCTCGTAGTCCCTCTACAGATATTCCAACTAATGGCTTTGGAATCTCAGGCTTTTTTCCATTTTTTAGGTTCTAGTGGACACTTGAATTGCCCATTGGCTACCTTGATTTCTCACCACATCCTAGGCCTATGATATGTTCTAATAAAATATTTAATCCTAGCTATTTTGTCACATGCTGTTGTTTTAGTCAGTCATCAGTCATGTCCAACTCTCTGTGCCCCTGTTTGGGGTTTTCTTGGCAAAGATATTGGACTGATTTGCCATTTCCTCATTTTATAGATAAGGACACTGAGGCAAACAGGGTTAAGTGACTTTTCCAGGGTCCCATAACTAGTACGTATCTGAGACCACATTTGAATTCAGGTCTTCATAATTCCAGGCCCAGTCATCTATACACTGCTCCACCTAGCTACCCTAATTATTTTTTATCACATACATATAAATATATAACATACATGTGTAGGGATATAACATGCAAAATATGTACAGTCTGCAATTGTCATTTTAGGCCATTTTTTGCTGCAACTATAGTAGCTTCCATCCATAACTATTAATGAAATAATTTGTAAATATGGGCAAGGATAATGATAGTAAATATTGTAGTGGAAAGAGAATACATTCTTCATTATTAATGTAAACCTGCAAAATTCAGAGCACTATTCTGGTCAAATACTAATAAGGTCCAATTTATGAGAACTTTTCTATTTAGTGACTTAAAAGTAAATTCTTGCATAATGAAAAGGTAGTATGAATAAATATATTAATTATAATCTTACCCATAGTTTTAAAGCCCATGTTGTTTACTTATTAGCATAGAAATGTGATTTGCATAAAATACTTTTATAATCATAGTGTTATATTCACCTTACAGAACATTTGTAAGTGTATTTCAAAGCCAAAACTAAAATCCCAGCTAAAAGGCACATGACAGTTTTTTTCTTAAAGTCAACTTTGCTACAGATGACATTTAACTTCCTTTCCAAGTAACTTGTTTCCCACTTAGTTTTTGTGTTTCTGAAATTTAGAAGGATATAACAAGTGAAAAGAAGTTAATTCACAATTTTACGCCATACATAGCATTTCAGTATCTATTTTATTTCATGATCCCAGAGCTTGTTTCTCTATTCACCAACCAGCTAAAAGAATTCAATTTAATTTAAGCAGGAAAGTAGCCTATATTTTATGGTTTAAAATCAGAGATAGGGAAGAGGGGGTATCTACACAGACCTCAAACATTGAAATGAAAAAGCCCCCTAAAAGTCACTTATCCAGATGTTTAGACAATATGATTGATTGACTATAACTCATTTTCTTCTCGTGAATTGAATTCACTTCAGCATCACCAGGGTACTGTCCTAGGCCGTTTTCTTCTTTCCTTTCTTTGTAATCTCATCCATTCCCATGGTTTTCATTATAACCTTTATGACAACAGCCCCCTTGTTTCTGTCCCAGGCTCTAGTTCCACCATCAGTGACCTAGTGGACATGTGCACTTAGATTTCTACTACCCATGAGAAGCAATTTTAAAAGTTAGCACTGCAGTCAAGAATTAAACCATATAATAAAAGAATAGACAATGAAACCTTCTCAAATGGCTTCTCCCTTAGAGAACACTGTTGTACAATATAATAGGATAATTGGCATAGGCAACAAGGTTTCTGTAAGGGAAGCCTTCGATAAGCCTTGAAGCCTTTCAGAAGTATATTGTTGTGATCATCACCATCATCACAGTTAGGTGCATGAAGAAGTAGCTTAGCTTTCTTTTGGGAAAACCATTTTAATATTGAAAGATTAGTTGTAGCAATGTAAAATATCCAATCCCATCTAATCCTATAAGCATTGGTGAGCACTTACTCTAACACGTGCTACACAAGACCCTAGAGAACAGAAAGACAAGAGGAAGAACATTCTCTGCCCTCGAGGAGCTTAAATTCTACTGGACTTTATGATTACCATCCTAGTTAATTCTAATCACATTGGAAACAAAAGCATTCCTTTTTTATCCTTCTAAATTTCCCCTGGTTTCCTAGGGGAGGGTGTTCTTAAATTAGCAGCAGATTATTTTTGAAAACAAAACAAAAACTGCCTGGTGTCCCATCTAATGAGCTAATCGCTGTGATTATGGTAGGATTTCATATTTTGTAAAGAAGCAACATGTGCACATTTGCTGCCATTAGCAGAATGACTTTTTAATGGATATTGCAATCGCTTGTATCAGATAATCAGACCGAGATTCAGTCAATCTGCCAACTGCAGAATGAAACAACATGCTCTTGCCTTACAGAATGTTCACTCTGGTTCCCTAAAGAGAGAGGAAAGGAGGGCACAGCTTCTCAATGATGAAATATTTTTGTAACAAGTTAACTTGGAATATTACCCACGATTCACCTAACCCCTTTCTTCTCCAAGTTCTTGAATGATTTTCTACCTTTCATTTTGCTTTTCTTTCTCATAACTCTCAATTTTTAAGAAAGTAAAAAATCTTTACTTTTAAGAAATGCATGCATGGAAGTTCCACATTAGAGGTCAGTAAAAAACTAGCCATTTTTTTAAAACTAGTTGTTTATAATATAGGACTGATGCTACCTGGAAATAGATCAATTGCACAAATAGAAGATGGGTAAGAGTTTGCCAGTGATGTCTATCATTCTATTTCTCTCTGAGGTCCCTTTCAACTTTAAATCTAGATCTATGTTCTGTGCTCTGGGACAATTACCTGCAAGCCCCTTCCCCTGCCTGAATTTCCTCATCTATAAAATGAGAAAGTTGAGGTAGCTGGCTTCCAGGTGTCCTTCAATCTCCAGGTCTAAGATCCTTTGCTTCCATGAAAAGGTGGGAGGGATGAGGTAGGGCACAGTTAGATGATCCTAAACATCATCTCAGCTAACAACGTGAAGCAACTTCTAAAAAGTTGACATGTGTGGTTATAATTTGATCTTGAACATAAATAATTAGCATCTCAAAAGAATGAAAGACTTTTTAAGCATAAAATGGGTGCTGTTATTGGTGTTCAGTAGCTCAAGGAGTTTCTGGTCCAATGTTTGAAGGATCAGAAGGAGAATCGTGATTATGTACATGTCCATGTCTGAAAGTAAGTCATTTATCTCTCCTGGTTTTGGTGGAGAATGTGTGCAACTTAAAATGATCTGCAGGCCATTTATGACCCAATAGATACAACAGAAGAGAAAAGAAGAAACATTTACCTGGGAAATAAGACCTCTGGTTCTAGCGCAAACATTGGCTTCAGATGACTTCAGTTCATTGTTGCTTCTTCACTTAAGTGAATTGTCCTCTCAACACAAGGGCAAGTTTAGTTGAAGGGTTTAATGTTGAAGCCACTATGACACGCAGAGGTTCTAATTTCTGTCTTATGTTATGGTGTTATCATAGGAAACTAAGAACAGCATTTGTTTTGCTCTCAAAATTAATGTTCAAGTTTTAGGGGGGTCCTATTCACTCTGTTCTACAAAATTCTATAGAAATAGGATAATATTGATTTATCTGACTCTCAAAGACCTGTAATATACTTCTTAAGAGCAGCAACTAGATATGCTTTCTTTCCAATCAAGCTTTCAATTATCAAATGTAGTGCAAAGGAATCTATTTGTAAAATTTATTCTGACAGACAATTCTGTTATATGTGGGTGAATGGGACATATACTGTGGTGGAAGAGACATTCTCAGGATAGCTTTGAGTTTGCCTTTATGCTTTCTTCAGGTTTTACCTTCTTTCCTCCTCCACTTATTTATCTATTTATTTGTTTGTTTGTTTATTATTTGATAGATAGATGGACAGATAGATAGATATGAACATATATTGATATATACCTTGCGCCCAAACAGGAATTAGAAAGGGAAAGTTTGCTGTTTTTTATTGTTATCATAACCTGCCTCAGGCATTTAATTGATTTTATTAATATATTTCATCTAAAAGCAAAAACTTAAGTATGTCATTTCCCCACCCCCTTTTGGGAAGTATCAAGTCAGTGGATCAGATTGGGGAATCTAGACAGCTTCCCAGCATCTACCTACTGAATCAAGTGTTAAAAAAATGTCTATATTACTCTAAAACATCTACATACAAAAAGGGAAGTGTGGTCAGTTATTTAGATGTCAGCCACTGCAATGATAAAGAGGTTTCCAAAGATGAGGGATATGTTTGTGATTTTGTCCGAAGTGTTAGGAATGTGCACTAAGATGCAAACATCCCATCCCCAAATCATCTGTGGTACAAATAAGAGACAGTATGATAAAAAGCATTGGTGGAAAGTTTACAGGATGAAAAGTCAAGAAACTTTATTTGTAGTTGTAGCCCCATCACTAAGTTGACAGGCAACTTTGGGGGCAAATCACTTCGTTTCATGATCCTGAGTTTCTTCATCTCTAGAATGATAGGGTTGAGTCTGGTTATCTCTAAAGTCCCTTTTAGTCTTAATAACCTATGTTTCAGGGAGGGATTTACCATTTTTCTGTTCAATTGCTCTTTTCCATGAATTGCCATGACGAGTTTATGATTTATTATGAGAGGGATACAAACTATTCATGCCTTCTCATCCTGAACGGCCTATATCCATGTCTTCCTATAAATCCTCTGCAGGGTTCCACCCAAGGAATCTCCCACTCTTTCTCTTGATATTGAGTAGATATTTGTCTTGATATTGGGTAGATATTAATGAATGAATTGGCCATCCATTGTTTTCCTCTCACTATTCCTGGTACATGGGTTGCTTCCTCAACCATTATCCTTTCCATTGTTATGTATGAATTAAAGACTGTTTCTGTTCATCAAAGAAAGACAGTGTTGTGCATAGTGGTTAAAGAGCTGGCCTCAAAGCTATGAAGATATGATATCAAGTCCCGTTTCACACACAATGATTGGGTGTCCCTGTGTAAGTCACTGACCCTCAGGGCTTTGGGCAATTCTCCAAGGCTCAAAATTGCATAGAAGGCAATAACCTACTTTGGTAGAAAGAATTTCATCATCTGAGAGTTCCCTTTCCAATGACCTACCCTTACTCAAAGGATAATTCTATTTAGATAGTATTTGTTCTTAATTTGGTTATCAGCATTAAAGGGGACTTGAGATTTTGAAGTAAACAACACTGGCCTGGAAAAAGTATTAATTCAGAGCCATCTGTTTCTCTGTCTGCACATATATTTTCATTAGGGATCATGAGCATTTTTGGCCCATTACTCCCCTGGAAAGATCTGTTAAAATAATAAATAATTCTGGTTCTGTGTCAGTCTGAGATGAAATGATGATAGAAATAATCAAATGATACAAGATGCTGATGTTGTATTTGATCTTGAAATGAACACAGTTATATCACAACATATTAGAAATGTATGGGGCAGCTAGGTGGGTGCAGTGTATAGAGCAACGGCCCTGGATTTAGGAGGACCTGAGTTCAAAGGTGGCCTCAGACACTTGACACCTACTAGCTGTGTGACCTTGGGCAAGTCACTTAACCCCAATAGCCTCACCAAAAAAAAAAAAGAAAAGGAAAAGAAATGTATGGTCAGGTAGATCCTATCTCTACCAACTCCATTTTGCTCTTCAAAAATAGTCATTCGTTTAAGATTTGGAGCTCTTAAATAAGTATATTGAAAGACTAGAGTTGGGGGCAGCTAGGTGGTGCAGTGGATAAACCAGCAGCGCTGAATTCAGGAGGACCTGAGTTCAAATTTGGCCTCAGACACTTGACACTTACTAGCTGTGTGACCCTGGGCAAGTCACTTAACCCTCATTGCTCCAACAACACACAAAAAAAAAGACCTTTGTTCCTTGGAGAGAAATCTATGACACAGCTGGACAGCACCCTAAAAAGCAGAGATTTCACCTTGCCAACAAAGGAATGTATAGTCAAAGCTATATTTTTTCCCAGGAGCAAGGTATAGCTGTAACTATAAGGAACCATGAGTGGTGCAGAATCAACAGTTCACATTGTGGTGCTGGAAAAGCCTTTTGCGAGTCTCTTGGAAAGCGAGGTGATCAAGTTAATCAATACTTAAAGAAATTCATTCAGACTCTTCACGGGGAGGACCATTTGAAGCTGAGGCAGGAACTTCAGTCCATTGGCCACATCATGAGAGTATCAGACTCCCTGGAAAGACCCTGTTGTTGGGGAAAACTGAAGGCAGAAGGGAAGGGGCTGGCAGAGGATGGATGGAGAGATAACGTCATGGAAGCAACAAACATAAACTCTGACAGACTTTGGGAGATACTGGAGGAGATAGTAGAAGATAGAAAAACCTGGGATAGTTTGGTTGACGAGCTCACGAAGAGTCAAACATGACTCAAAGACTAAACAACAATGAGTCCCTCTTGAACATGTCCTAAACCCTCAGCTAGAACCCCTGGAAACTGTGTTAGGTACGATTAATCACAAATAGACACCTAGATTTGGAAGGGATGCAACTGTCCACTTAGTCCAAAGCATTTTCTGAAAGCAGCAGTACAGTCTGTGATTGTATTTAGTTATTTTTGTCCCTAGACATTTCTCTCTAATTTCTTTTAAACTTGAACACCCCAAACTGGGAAGCAATGGCAAATGTCCTTAATCCCAACATCTAGGCATTCTTGGATATTTCAGGAATCAAAGAGAGTCCCTGTGCTTTCCTACATCCTCAAATCAATTGTGTCTATGGTGACCACACCAACCCTTGGTGATACTAATCCTCCTAGGGCTGCCCCTCCTTTTAACTGCTTCCTGGTCTTGGCCAAGGCACTTGATTTGGTCAAAAATGAAAAATGTACTCAAGATTCAAAAAACAAAGGGCCTGTTGACCTTATTCATCAATTTGGTCTATTCATAAATAGGCTACCATTTTGGGAAATGAAAATTCAATGCCTTAACCCAGAGTGGCCCCTAGAAATGAAACTGAGGTTTCAAATAATGTTTTCTCATTATAAAGAACCAAATTTCATCTTAGGTAACTCTTATTTCCTTGACTCCACAACATGGAAACTAAGTACATCTTTTTAAAAAATCAAATTTGGCCATGTGTCCTCAAGCCCTGACTTTAACCTTAAAGGGGGTAGTGGAGAATGTGCAGTGGACCAACAATAATGGGGTTGTGATGGATTTCTACAGCTCAATCTTCTTATTACTAATTTTCTGGATAATGCCCAAATAATGACACTTCTGACAATTTCAAGGATACTTACCCTTAATTATGAACTTTTGCTTTACTCAGAGTATGTCAGGCTTAATTACATGTCTTCTTAGTAGCTCTTTGTCATAAAAATTAACCAAATAAAGCCATCTGAGCCATCTTGACAGGAAAAAATGGAGTTTTATTTGGGTGGAAAAAAAGATTTTGAAATAAACAAGCTGTTTTTGGAGGCCTAATGAAATAGAAATGTCGCATTAATTGTGACTCTTTTAACAAATTATTTATTGAAATTAGTGGTAAACATGTGCACAACTGGTGAGCTCTGATGTTCTAATTGGATTTAAATTTAGGTTTTGTTAAGATTACATCAGTATTCATTTCCATTTGAAGTCTAGTGATTTGATGACTATCCAAGCTCGACTATTTACCACCTGTGTGACCTTGGGTAAATTAGCTAACCTATCTGGACCTCAGTTAGCTCATTTGTAAAATGAGGAGGTTGAAATAGATGATCTCTATGGTCTCTTTCAGTTCTAAATGCAGTCTCCTATCACCTAACTGAACAGCATGTGAACACCATTTCAAAATGTGCTTCATAATATTCACAAATAACAGATTTTAACTATGCTAACATTTAAGAATGTTTATCATTTTGTTCTAAATTGGAGCAAATCCTCATGGCATCCAGAATGCTTAGAAGAGATGAGAGGACTTCACGAACACCCATTCAGGTCAGTATGATAATGTCCTGCCCAAATGAGTAAAAAGAACTCTTCTCGAAGGTTGGAAGTTCTCTCTGTTCTAATAATGTCTGGTAGAATCCTATGTCTTTTCCTTCACCATAATCTCAACAATTAGTTAGGATATTAACACATAATCATGAAGGATTTGCATGCTGATGTTCCTACCCAACCTGCAGACTAATCGGGCATAAGGTTGGCCTCAGGAGTGGTCAAAATCCAGTCCATTTAGTGTTCCCCATTTACTTAAGATGGCATCCAACTCATAGACTAGAAATACCGATGTGTTCCTGTTGATTTTCTAAAGAACCATTTGTCAACATCAAGGACATAGGTAGCATCCAAATAGCAACCCCTATGTCCATTTCAGTGGATTCTTTTTTTTTTTTTTAGTGAGGCAATTGGGGTTAAGTGACTTGCCCAGGGTCACACAGCTAGTAAGTGTTAAGTGTCTGAGGCCGGATTGAACTCAGGTACTCCTGACTCCAGGGCCGGTTTTCTATCCACTGCAGTGGATTCTTTTTTAAGTTGGCCATCTTGAATCTAGCTGATTTCTAAAAGTCAAAAAGTAGTCATCAGAAGCAGTACAGCAGAGTGAATAGAGTTCACGGGACCTGGGTTCAAATTCTGCTACTGATCCTTGCTAGCCAGGCAGCTTTAGGGGAGGAGCTACTTAGCCTCTGTCCTCCTCAGCTTCCTCAACTATAAAATGGAGGGAGCTGATGCCAATAGTTGAACTTCTCAGGACTCTTGGTAAAAGCTCAAGATGAAATAACATTCAGTGTGCTTTTTCGAAATCTTAAAGCACCATAGAAATGTCAGGGTTTTGTTACTGATGGTCTCCATACTGGAAAAACCACCAAAGGAAGAAAAAGACAAGCCAAAGGTACCTTACGATAACAAATGGTGAGCAGGGTAGTGAAGCATCAGCTCCTTTCTCGACTAGGGTCAGAATTCACAAAAACCCCATCTGGCCTCTCTGAATTCCCATTGTGTTTGTTACAAGCCATCGGGGCTGTTCTGTATTACAGTCTGAATGTGAGTCATCCCCAGGAGCATGGCATCCACTGGGGGATTTTACTAAGCTGTGATCAGAATATGAGTGAGTGGCCATTTTCCATGCTGGCTTAAGTCTTCAGTAGGTGGCCCTCCCAAATGTGGCTGCATTCACCTTCCCCAGTTGCTCACACCTGACCTTTGCATGGAGTAAGTGTGTTTGTTAATGATGGACCGGAGCTGGCTGGACCACAAAATGAAACTCCTCAATAGTGAAATCTCCCACCCACCCCCAATCCGTCTGCCCACAGGGAGGCTTTGCGGGCATAGCCTAGCACGGTCCTGCCCTCACCAGGGCAGTCATTTAGCAGAATTAGAGCTCTGGAGGGCAGAGCTTTTAGCAGAGCCATTTAAGGTCAAAATGGCATTTAGGCACCAGCTGATGTTATTCATCAGGATAGAAGAGAAAACCTCACTGGCTGCTCTTAGCCCTTAAAACAAACATTTGCATAACACTTCACTTAAGGTAAATCAAATTAATAGCAGAGAGAATTATGAGAGCCCTGTAGGGTGATTTCTTTATGAATAATAAAGGCTCTCAAGACAGATGGGCACAAAGGAGGGGGGGGGGTGGATCAAGCCACAAACGGAGGGCTTTCACACAGGTTTCCTATTACTTGGAGAACAGAGTGAAACAACATTCACTTTCAATCCAATCCAACCCAATGATCATTTATTGAGCACTTGCTGTAAGTAAGGCACTGTGGTGGCTAGCTAAGATACAGACAAAATAAAAAAGAGGGCATCACAGTGGGAGCCCGAGACCCTGGTTCAAACCCCATGTCTACAACTTGTATGACCTTAGACAAAATACCTGACCTCTCTGGGCCTCTTTGTCCCCAAACTCAGACTGAATGGTCTCTGATGTCTCCCAGCTCTCAATCTGGAAAAGCATGAAAAACCTTCCTATCCACATGGAGCCTGAGTATTATTCAAATTCTTCCATTTTTCTTCTGCTCGAGGTGATCATTGCTCATGGTGGCTTCCAGCACAGGCTGGAATTCCTCATGCTCTGCAGCTGATGCCAATGCCTTTTGTGAGGTTTTCTGGCACACACCTACATCCGTCTCCATGGGTCCCTCTCCCTGCCCGCTCAGTCCACATCTCATGACTCTCCTGCCAAAATTAGGGCAAAATTCAGAGACCAAAACAAACAAGCTGAAATCAATGAAACAAGAGACTAGAAGATCCCTTTGTTTTCCCAAGACAGTGCTTTCTTTTAAAAAGAAAAAAAAAGCCCCATAAGTTGTTAAACATCAACTGAAGGATGGATTTAAAATAATAATAATGATGATGATGATAGAACCATTTGCCAAGTGGATATTCATGTCAGGATTGCATCCTTCTAGCCATTTGAGGATTAGTCTCTTTTCTGCCTTTGGAAATCATTTCTTAACAAAAGACTGCATTTTCAGAGACATTCACCATGGGGAGAATAACTGATCTTCCCAAAGGGATTGTGAAGAGTATTTTTTCCTACATTTGCAGCATTCACACATATGAAAATACCAAAGCCTCCTAGCAAACAAATTATATTATCGTAGGTGGCTTTTTAAAAAAAAAGAGAATAGCTTAATGATAGCCTAAAAGCTTCTCTCTTGAGAGCAGAAGGAAGCCAGAAGCTGACTGAAGGCACTTTGCTATGTGAAATCATGGCAGAGAGAGCACCTCGCTGAGGGCCCCTGGAGAGCCCTGCCACACCAGGCCTTTTTCACCTGCTATCTCAGAGCCCTGCATAGAGTGGATAGAGAGACAGTAGGGCTTTGTTGTGTTTCATCTCTGTTTAGATTTTGTATGAGGGAGTCACCTCAGTCTCAGGAGAGTGACTGGGCACCAAGCCGTTATTTGGAAGGGCATCATCCATGATGGCCAGTTGGGATTGGAGAAGCCTCAAGCAGAGAAATGGAGGTTTCCATGGACGAAGCAGTGAATCTCTGGTCATTATGCCTCCCGCAGTGAAGCAGGCCACTTCAGCAGTTACTATTGCAACTCCATTTTAGAGGTCATTCTGTGCATTGCAAAATGAACATTTACTTAATCATGTATACCTCACCCATCAGCTAATGCAAGCAATTAGTCCCAAATGTATTCCTGGCTCCTGCTGATTGCCTTTTGGGCTTTGATATAATTCAAATGAAAGCAAGGCATCAGTATGTATGTGACATACATCTGAGAATATCAACTTATGAACAGAGGCTGGAAGAAGGAAATGGATGGGTGTTTATCCATATAATTAAAAAACCAAAGTGATTGATTTATATACTTATTTGTTGTCTTCCTAGAGAATAGATATTATTGCATGCTGAGCGCAGTGCCTGGCGTAGAGGAGGCACTTGATAAGGGCTTGATGCCCCGAAAGGTCCAGAAGCTTAAAGAGAAAGCCTGTTGTTAGACTTGAAGCCAGGGAACAGAGTGTAACACACAGAACCCAAGAACAGAATTTCTGCTCCACTTGGTTATCAACACATTTGCTCAGTTGTTTTTAGTCGTGTCTGATTCTCTGTGATGCTCATTTGAGGTTTTCTTGGCCAAGATACTGGAGTGGTTTGCCATTTCTTCCTCCAGCTCATTTTATAGATGAGGAAACTGAGGCAAACAGGATTAAATGACTTGCCCAGGGTCACACAGCTAGTAAGTGTTTGAGGCTGGATTTAAACTCATGAAGATGTCTTCCTGACTTTAGGTCCTGTACTCTAGCCACCATACTACCTAGTTGCCCTTATCAATATGTGCATAATAACACAGAAGATAAAAAAGCATGCTTGACTTCTTATAGTAAACCAACAGATATAGGATGTAAATTATGTTAAAGCACCTTCCCTAACCCTAACCTTCTGCACTATGCTGTGCTCCCCTTTTACCCAAGTGAGACAGGACTTTTCCGAAGTCCTTCTAAGTAATCTTAAGCCAGAAGATTGTTTCCCTCCATCTTTTTGTAGGTTCTGCAGCTCCTGAATCCATTTAGAGGCTTGATTTAATGTTGTTTCTGAGGAAAAATTGGGAGAACTCAGGCAACTCTCTGGCTTCTCTCTGCCATCTTGGCTTTGCCTCCCATGTGTTCTTTTATCAAGCATTATTAAACACAGAAATGTATCCACCCATCCCAGATTGACCTCAGGGGGCGCTTTCCAGGAAAAACATCCCCATAAATGCTTCAATGCAATCCATTTTATGTTGTTCCAAACTTTCCAATGATGCTGGTGGGGCATTCTTGAACTTTGTGGAGAACTCAACCAAGTCTTAGGTGACATCTTTTTCATGTTGTGTTTTTATTTTTAATTTATGACTTCAAAATTCTGAAAGTCAAGTTCTGTGACTGGAATTCCCTTTAGAAAGTAACACTAGATTGTGTCATTAAAAGAAATGGTTATTTCTCACCAGTTGCCCAGAAAGTAGACTTAGCATTGCTCAGAGAAAACTGTAAACCCATTAATGTAGGCATTTTCTTTCCAGTCAATCAACAAATATTATTAGGCAACTAATGAATACCCTGCAGAGTCAAATGCAAGAAAAGAGAAAAGGAAAGAAAAGGGAGGGCTGTCCTGCAGGGGCTATCCCAATAGGGACATAGATTGGGACTTCTCCATGTCTAACCATCCTGTGTGAGTCAATCCTCAGCTTTCCACGAGCTTGGCAAGAGGGAGTTCCCCTAATATGGGAGGAACATTCCTTAATTTCTCCTGCCGTCAAGAAAATGCCAGTGGTGCTTGCAGACTGCCCATTGCTTATTGCTCACATTTGCCAAGTGAAAAATTCCCAGTGGCATGTTAGTGTATTCCTTTCCATTTACAGACTATTTTCTTGCATAGGTGAACTCTATTTCTTCTTTAAAGTGAATTCTGCTGACTGGGTCTATCAAAAACAATCATACACTATGTATATGTTTCTCTGGCTGATTTCTTATAGTAATAGTTGAATCCAAAGAATGCAAGGACAAATAATTCCTATTTGAAGCTCCCTAGGGGTCAGCTTAGCCTGACCAGTAGAGTTGGCCAGCAGTTAGGGCTTTCCCAGAGAGGAGTGAGCTGCCTCTGAAAGTGGTGATTTCCTGCCTCTTTAGAGATCCTCAAACACAGGCCTGGGTTATCACTTAATCAGATAATTCTTCGTGAGGCATGGATTGGACTAGATGTTCGCTAAGGTCCCTTTGAACCCTGAGACTTGTTTCCCTTCTAAATATTCTAGTATGAATCAGAACTTTTATAAGCTTTGAAACAGAATTGAAATTTGGGGTTCAAACAAAAAATCAATCCAACGAATGGGTCATCCCATTCTTTGGCCAAGGAAAGTCTTGGTTAGCACATGTGAGAACCAACATACATCATCACCAATCAATCAAAACAAGGTCCATCAACATTTAATGGTCTCTAAAAAGTAATTAGTGAAAAGCGCATGAAATTCTTCCAAAAGAAAATTGGATCCAATGCGATCAGATAAAGCATTGTTACATGATTAGTGTATGGTATTTAGTTAAATTCACTCAATTTCTAGAGAAGGCACAGTGTAACTGGAAGTGTCCTTAACCACCTGTTCTAGAGAAATTTCTTTGCTTAGAACAGTCAACAAACACTTCACAAAGAAAGTACAAACCTTGTCCCTTCCCTCAAGGAACCCCATCTATTGGGATGGTAGCACACATATAAATAGGTACAGAAAAGAACCAGGAAGAATTTGGAGTAGAACGTGAATTTATTTGAGGTTTGGAGCATTTGGGATGTCTCATTCACTTGTCTCTGTGACCTCTTGCAAAGCCCTCCAGAAACCACAGTTCTTATTTTCTCCATCTTCTGTACAAAGTGAGAAAACGTTCCCCCAGATTTGATCTCCTGCCGGTCCTCAAGGTTGTGCTTACAGAATATTTACATTTCGAAAGCTCTCGGCTAGCTTGCTCACTTGCTCGCTTGAGGTTATTGATCTTGGTGCTGTAGCCTTGTTGGAGCCTCTCTTCCTGAAAGTTTCCCTCATTTCCATCTTGCTAATTGTCAGGGAAAAAAGTGCTAAGACCACAGATCTTTAACATGCTGTCAGTTTCAAATGAAGCTGCGTGCCTGGGAGCCACCAGAGAACATCTGATGCACGACCTTGATGTTCCATTTCCAGTGTGTTGCTCTGCTCTTTGGGCCATTATTTTTAATTGCACCTCTGGACACAAAGGCAGGGGTGGGCTGGGGGTGGAGAGTCAGCCTGCCATGTTTTCCAAGGAGAAGCTGAACCCCCAAAAGCAAGTTCTGTGTGAGCATCCAACGTCCTGATGAATTCAAGCTTTAAACGATGTCCACCACTTGCTGAATGCGTGTCATATTTGCAATGTCAACAGCATATTCTCTTTTAGGATTACATGTAGACTCGTAGGATGTTGCAGTGGTTATCCCTTCTCTGGAACGTTTGGGGAGTATAGGGAAGATGACCTCAGTTGTGCATTGTTCACAAGATGTTCTTTATCCCAGAGAGGTGTAAGATGTAAAATAGTGTCAGTGAAAAGTGTATCTTTTATGTGAGAGGGGAAAATGCACTTTATTAAAGGTTCAGGTTTGTCAGCTGTAAAAATATGGCAGCAGTCCATGTGTACAGTACTTCTTACAAGGCCTGAAATCCTGGGACACTTTGGATTTCCATGTATTCTTGGTGTCCAAGTGAAACCTCTTGGCTGCATCATTCCTGGTGGCTGTTTTTTACAAAGAAGCCTAAAGCCTTTTGCAGTGAGGGCAGTGTTATCTTTCAGACAACTAGAGAACAGGCTCAGTATGAAAAGAGACTCCGGAGGCATTTCTAGCCCTACTGAGAGCCAATCCCTCCCCATTCCAGAGATGGGAAGACCTTGTGCGGAGAGGACTTCCTCCTTTCTGGGCTGTCACTGAGTCATGGGAGCTTGGGGTCTGGGGAGGGGGCTGGGCCTCCATGGTCATGGAGGTCAGTTCATGCAGAAAGAAGCATCCCCTCTTCAGCTCACCCAGTCTGGGAACACTGGGCTTTTACTCTATCTGGAGCGGGGAAGCCACTGCTGCCTGTTTCTCCTTTCTTCAGAATGGTCTCAGTGTTGGTCCTGGAAGGAACTGGAATCAAGGCTAAAAGAATTACTGTCTGCTCAGTGCTGGGATGGACTTCACCAGGCCACGGAGCCCACAGCCCTTTGACTCTAACCACCTGTACAAATAAGCCCCCTAGGAAAGAAGGTTAGTAATTGTTAAGACTTCAAAGGAATAATTATAATAATAACGAGGAGAGCCGAGGCTTCTGGGTTTGCAAAGTGCTTTCTAGAGATTATTTCATTAGCCTATCACAAGGCTTCTGGAAGATAGGGTGCTTCTGTTATCCTCATTTTATAGATGAGTAAACTGAGGTTTAACAAATTTGAACCTGTGCCCAGATTTGCACAACCAGCAAATGCCTCAGATAGGATTTGAACCCAGTTTTCTACAATGTTCCCCTTCCTATTGTTATGGGAGGATTATGGGCCCCGGTCACCCCAGCAGTTCTCTGGGGAGGTCAAGGAACTTTTTCCTTGAAACCTCAGAAGTTTTCCCTTGAAATCAAGTAGGCCTCTCCTTGAACTCAATGAAGGACATACACACCCAAAAGAGATAAGTGGCACCAGATCAAACTGAGCATGCTACAGGACCACCACCCCGCATTCCAGTCCACCTGAGCACCTGGATGAGGTAATCCATTGCGAGAGACTACCCTAGGAGAAGACCACCTGGAATCGCCCACCAGCAGACTGCTTAGACCCATCAGGACAAAGTTAACGCCCATCACCAGACTGCTCATGAGTGATTTCTCCTACCCCAGAGCAAAGCCAGAGAACCCCCAGCCCCTCATGCAATCAGGGACACTCTTACCCATGCCATCTAAACCCTATAAAAGGGTGCTCCCAGAGCTAGTCAGGGAGGAAAGCGTTTTGTTTCTCCAAAACCTTCCTCCTGGCCAGTTTCTCTTGTACCTCAATAAACCCGTTCTTTTATTCCTAATTGGGTCTAGTGCGAGAGTGTAATTCTTTTCAGAGGAATCCAAAGGACCCACATGCTGTCTCCCCATATCACTATCCTTGGGGAGGATTAACCACATTTTATCCACTGATTTGTTTATTCTTCAGGAAGCATGCTCAGAGAACGGTGCTAGGCACCAAAGGCACAAACACAAACATGAGATTGTCCCTACCCTCCAAAAGCCTCAGTTCTCCTCAAAGAGCAAGTTAATTCAAGAGGGTTCAAGCGCTGGAAACTGGGGCCCTGGGGAAGGACAGATGGATACCAGGGAAGGTCTCAGGGAGAGGTGGCACCAGAACTATTCTTTGAAGAAGCAGGACAGAGACAGAAACAGTCTTGGCCCAGCTGCATGAGCCAAACAGCCAGCCTCCAGAAGAGCAGATCCTTTGCAAGCCAGAGACAGTGTTTGGAAGCCTCCCCACCCTTGAGTGGAGACGATACCATAAAACCTCTCATTCAGGGAACACTTAAATGCATTGCGTCTTTCAAGGCTGGATGCTGGGGGCCAAAACAAATGACTATCATGAAAGGCCTCAGCAAGCAGCTACAATCACGAAAGAAAAGTTTAGAGAAATAGGCCAAACTCAGGTTGCTTGGCTATCAATAAAAGCACAATATTGACATCGAACTTTCCAGGGAGAGCCACGGGGGAGATTTCTGACTGAAGAGTGGAAGGCTGGGAAAGCAGAGATCTCTGGGGACCCGAAGCAGCTGCCTTCTAAGTGAATCACAGTTGATGAAGTGTACCCTCAGGTACCCCAGCAAATAATAAATTAGGAGTGCTTAACTGAAGGCTAAAAATAAGGCATCAACCTAATTTCCCTTTATTTCCTATTGAGCACAATCTTGGCAGCATCCCCAGAGGGGCAGAACTGGACTACTTAGGGTGCCTTTCAAATCTCAAGAACGGTATTGTCATACGCCTCACAAAGCCGAGGGAACTCACCTATCGGCCTGGATCTGGAATCAGGAAGACTGAGGCCCTGATCCAGCCTCTGACTTACCATCTGGGGTTGGGAGTGGGGGGTAAGGCACCATGAACCCATTCTGAACCTGCCTTAGCCTCAGTGCCTTCATCTGTAACCTTCCATCCCAGATTCCTAACCTCTCTTTCTGTTTTTCCTCCCCCTGTTAGAATATAAAGTGCTTTAGGGGAAGAAGTGTCTGGACTGTTTTGATTTGAATCTCTTGGACTTAGTGCAGGATCTGGTAAGCATTTGACAAATGTTCTATCACTATATATATATATATATATAGAGAGAGAGAGAGAGAGAGAGAGAGAGAGACAGACATATATATACACACATATACACACACACACACGCATATATATATATATATATATATATATATACATGATATACAAGAGAGAGAAAGGGAGGAAGAGAGGGAGAGAGAAAGAGGAAGGCAGGGATAGGAAAGGGGGGAAGGGGGAGAGAGTCTTCAAGTTCCAAAAGACCTGGGTTTAAGTCCTACTTCTGACACTTCTGTGACAGTCTAGAACAAATCATTTAATTTCTCGGCGCTCTAGGCAATTCTCTAGGACTGTAAGTTGCAGAGGAGGTGCCCACCTGTATTGGTAGAGGGATTTTCCTCACCCAGAAATTTCCTATACCAATGAAATTGCTGGTTGGGTTCTTATCCCTGTCTCTATGATATATTCCAGATACTATACCAGGTGCTATGCCAGCTGAAAGGTACAATGCACAGAGCACTGTGCCTGGAGTCAGGAAGACCTGAGTTCAAATCCAGCCTCAGAAACTTCCTAGCAGTGTGACCCTGGGCAAGTCACTTAGCCTATTTGTGTTAGTTTTCTCAACTATAAAATGGGGCAAATAATAGCACCTACATCCCAGGACTCTTGGGAGAATTAAATGAGAGAATTTTTGTAAAGTGTTTTGCATGGTGCCAGGTACACAGTAGGTGCTATATGAATGCTAGCTATTGTTATTACAGATACAAAAATGCCATAGTCCCTTCCCTTCCAGAGCTCCCATTCTGCTACAATCCCACTGCCTTTTCTACCAAGAAAATGTGAAAATCAATTGAGAAAGTAATTCATGAGAAGCAGAAAGGAAAGTAGATAGAAGAACCAAATAAGAAAGAAAGAAAGAGAGAGAGAGAGAGAGAGAGAGAGAGAGAGAGAGAGAGGAGAGGAGAGGAGAGGAGAGGAGAGGAGAGGAGAGGAGAGGAGAGGAGAGGAGAGGAGAGGAGAGGAGAGGAGAGGAGAGGAGAGGAGAGGAGAGGAGAGGAGAGGAGAGGAGAGGAGAGGAGAGGAGAGGAGAGGAGAGGAGAGGAGAGGAGAGGAGAGGAGAGGAGAGGAGAGGAGAGGAGAGGAGAGGAGAGGAGAGGAGAGGAGAGGAGAGGAGAGGAGAGGAGAGGAGAGGAGAGGAGAGGAGAGGAGAGGAGAGGAGAGGAGAGGAGAGGAGAGGAGAGGAGAGGAGAGGAGAGGAGAAAGACGAAGTCAGGGCCAATGATTCATCTGCACACCCCAAGCTAAGAGCCCTGCACACTCATGAAATGGACCTTGGTTTCCTTCCTGAGTGCAGAAGGATCTCAAAGTTTACGTCTCATTGGGCAGCAAAGTGCCTTTCCCAGCACAATATTGATTCCAGGAAAAGTAAGGATCGATTCCAATACTATGAGTGGTGGCACAGTGGAGTTTGCCTCGAGAAAAGAAGGTCTGCCTGAGACACTAAACAAGGCCGCAAGCCAGCCAACATTGAGAAATGCACGAACATGGCATGCTGTCAGACAAATGTATGCCTGTATAGGCATGCACACATACGCTGAAACAGACAGGATAGATAAGGATCAATAACAGAGCTAGAGACAATAGAGAAATAGATGAGGGAAGGAGTCAGACCCCTGGGCCACGTGCTGTGCTCAACACGACAAACATCATCTCCTTTGATCCTCACAACAACCCTGGGAAGTAGGTGCTGTTATTTTATAGTTGAGGAAACTGAGGCAGACAGAGGAGAAGTGACTTGCCCAGAGTTCCATGGCTAGATCTGAACTCAGGTCTTCCTGACTTCATGCCCAGTACTCTGACTACTGTGCCACCGAGCTAGGGAAAGTAGGAGTTAGAGCACTGGGGAAGTACATAAAAACTGACTAAAATCTATGGAAAACTTCTTTCCACAATCTCAAAATTATCCCCAAGTTAGACATGAAAGGTTGCGGCCGGTACCTCTGGAAAAGCCTCAGCCGTTGCGTAGAAGGGTGTGCTTGTGTCCCCATTATAGGGATGAGGAAACAAGCGACCTAGAGGCTGCAGGACCCACCCAAGAATGGAGCATTTCTTCCAGGCCCAGCCCTATGCAGGATTTCTTGCTCTTACAGGGGCAGCCTCTGACCCAGGAGATGGAAATCGTTCCCAGGTAGTGACAGCCGGAGGGATGGGGACTTGGAGGGGGGGGGGAGGAGGAGGGAGGGGGCTGTTTTCTTCAAACCAGAGAAGCCAAGACTGTCGGCTGGTGAGGGGTAAACACAGCCTGAGAGAATGTGAGGGGAGGGGAGATAAGCGGGTTTCCCATTAGTGCTGAGCTGCCTACAAGGCAAGTCAAAAGATAGCACTGCTCCAGGTGGGAAGCAAGAAGCTCTGCCTTCACAACTGCTCTGGAGGGGAGGGGGAGGCTGGGTCGAGGGGGGCGGGGATCCTTAGCCCGCTTTGGTCAAAACTATTACTTGGCCTGTAAATGACAAATGTGGCTGCCCCACTCTGGAGCTGGATAGGGCTCGGCCATCACCTAGTCCAGAGCCCTGGTGCTACCTAAGTAGGCGGCGACTGAGCCACAGAAAAGTGAACTGATTGGCCAGAGGTCCAACGCCTTGGGATCCCCCTCCCTGCTTCCCTCCTGCACCCCTGGGCCTTCCCACCATACATCCTGCACAGGGCTAGGGACCAGATGCAGGGTTCATTGGCATAAGGAGTTCCCAAGCAAGGAAAGTCCCTCCAAATGCACTTTGGCTCAGACTGACTGAAGTTCAAATCCTGCCTCAGACACTAAAGGTGTGACCCTGAACAAGTGCTTTCATACCTCTGAGACCCAGTTTCTTCATCTGTAAATAACACCTCGGGGGCAGCTAGGTGGCACAGTGGATAAAGCACTGGCCCTGGATTCAGGAGTTCCTGAGTTCAAATCCGGCCTCAGACATTTGACACTTATTGGCTGTGTGACCCTGGGCAAGTCATTTAACCCCCATTGCCCCGCAAAATAAAAAAAAATAAAATAAAAAAATAAATAACACCTCCCTCACAGATGGTCATTAGGAATAAAAGGGACAACATACACAATGTGCGCTAGTGTTACCAACTATGTAGTGATACCTCCTCAGCATCTGAGAGTCCTAGAGAAATAGTGAGAGCCCTGAGAGGTGAAAAGGAGGTTCCTCGGGTACTGAGACTGTATATCAAACCAGGTCTTCATGTCTTTGTGCCTGATTCTCTTCTAATTGTACCACTTTCTCATTTCTCTCCTCCTCTTCTTCCTCCTCCTCCTCCTTCCTCTTTTTCTCCTCTTCCTTCTCTTTGTCATCCTCAGAAATCCTTTCTTTTTTGTTTGGACTTTACCTCCCTCTGATACTTAGTAGCTGTGACCGTGAACAAGTCACTTCATATGGCTGAGCCTCAGATCTTTCTTCTGTTAAATGGAGGGAGGGGACAGAGAATACATTGGATTGAATAGATAACTAGAGTTGGCCTTGGAGCCAGAAAGGTTTGTGTTTGAGTCTCTCCTCTGACACCTCCTGTCAACCTGTTAGCCTACAGTTGTGGAGGGAATTTCCTCACCCAGGAGTTCCCTGTACCAATGAAACCTCAGAATAGCTCCTGTTCTTCCCCCCTTCCCAAAATGGAAGTGTACCCAGGACCATCTTGTTATGAGGGAGTCAGATGAAAAAGAGTGCCCAAATGCTCTGTGTATATGTGAACCATGTGCTATTTCCCTGTAAAATGGTGTTTTATATTATATAGATAAAGATACATCAGTTAATATTATCTTCCTTGCCCATTAAAAAGATCAAACTATAATTTACTCCAAGATGCTTCAGGTTTAGTAAGTAGCAGATAACATTTGTTGAATGAACAAATACTTAGAAGAGAAAGGAAAAATAAATTGCTCTGAGAATTGAACCTAAAAATGTGCCTGGATTTCTTTCAGAGGATTTCCAAGGCTTAACTTCCTTGTGCCTTCAAGTTAATGAGTCAGAAACCAAACTGTATGGCCTTGGGTCCCCCCCTCCCCTTCCCGCCCTAAATGCCCAACTAGAACAGAGCATTCCACTCATTGAGTCTGCTTTGTCCTCGGACAGCACGAATTTGTAATGTCGGCAGCTGCTTATTTCAGGATGAATTCGAAGGGTTTGTTTTTCCTCAACCTAAATCAGAGTTCACTTCTGCTTAATTCCCTTTTTTTATCTCTGGCAGGCTCCCTCACCTGCTGAATCGCCTTTTCCTTCAAAAGTCCAAGAAGCAGCTCATTGAACTTGCATTCCTGTTAAAAGAGGGGCCATCGAGCTTGATCCGGGCTTTGTAATTAACCATTTCGAAAGCACTTCTGCACTCCTTTTGATGGATCGTGTCAACCAGCAGGTTTGCCTTCTTAGCTTGCATCATTTGTGAGTTCCCAGGTTTCTTTGGTTTTTGCCAATAAGGCAACATACTACACCTTTAGACGTTAATGCATTAAGATGTCTTTCTCTGGGTTTTAAGAGAAAAACAAAGAGAAGCAATAACAATCTAACATAAATCAATGTTTCATTTATGCAGACAGAAAACCAGAATTTGGTTTTCAGTTAAGCAGTTAATGTTTGTTAAAAAGAAAAACTAGAGGAAGAGGCTGAATCTCTGAGAATAGTTACCCTGAGCCCCCTGTCTGCTCATGCTACATTAACTCCATTTGGGTATTAAAAGGATCTCGGGTTCTGCAGTCCCCTTCCTAAAGGGCTGCTCTCTCCCTTAGCATGTGATTTGGAAAACACACAAAAGGGACTGTCGCTCTTCCTCCTCTGATGACAGAAATGGAAGAGGAAGAGATTTTGGCTGCAGCCCTGAAGCCTTTATGATGTGGGTGATAACCTCCCTCCTCTGGGGGGAGGGGGGAAAAGAGGGAGGGAGGGAGAGGGAGAGAGATAGAGAGGGGAAAGAGAGACAGAGAGACACAGAAGGAGAGAGAAACACACACAGAGGGGGGAGGGAAGGAGACACAGAGAGACAAACAGAGAGAGAAGGAGAAAGAGGAGCCTGCCTTAGTGCTCCCCTGAGGCCCAGCATCCTGAACTCTGTGTGTGTGTGTCTGTGTGTGTCTGTGTCTGTGTATCTGTGTGTTGGGGCAGGGAGGGGGGCCTTGCATAAGGAGGAGGAAGGGAAGTCTGCTTCCTGGTGTCCTGGTGGGAATGGGGACTGGAGAACAGATTGCTTGCAGCAAGCTCTGTGTCCCAGAGGCAAACAAGAAGATTCCCAACCAGGGTGGCACAGCCAGAATGGGGTTCCCAGCCAAAGGATGGCTCTCAGTCTCTCCATTATGAAAAATGTCTTAACAAAATGGAGAAGCCAAGGGAAGGGAGAGAGGAGAGAGCAGGCTTTTCTTTCTTAGAACAAGGGGGTTTGGGCTTTGGAGCACACGTGTAGCTCTGTCTCTGCCAACTCCTTTCTTCCTGTCTCTTCCTTTCTCTTGTCCTCTATGTGTCTTCTCTGTTTCTCTTTCTTTCTTTTTATTTCTCTTTTGCATCCTTCCTTTCTCCTTTTAAATTTTTCACTCTATTTTCTTTCTCTCAACTGCCCTCTTGTCTTTTCCTCTCTTTTCTCACATCCTCTCTCTCTCTCTCTCTCTCTCTCTCTCTCTCTCTCTCTCTCTCTCTCTCTCTCTCTCTCTCTCTCTCTCTCTCTCTCCTCCTGTCTATCTGATATTCCCAGTCCTCTCTCTTTTTATCACTGTCTCACCTCTGACCTTTCTGGTCTCCTCTCTGTCTCCTTTCCTTCTCTGCCTCTGCCTTCCCCTCACTATTCTTTCTCTTTCTTTCCTGACACCCACCATCTATCCTTTCTCCCTCATCCTCTTGCTTGCCTGATGCTGAAGAAATCTTCATGTAGAAAAACAATGAAGTTAAAAAAAACAATTAATATGCCAAAATGTTTGTACAAGACTAACAACTTCTGGAAATTGGCAGCAGCATCATGCCAAGGGTCCAAGGACACTCCGGTGAGCACCCAATCTCAGGAATTTTAGTGCTATGAAGGGCACAGAGGTTATCTCAACCATCTCTCTATCCCTGTCTCAGGTAAAACTGAACTTGAATTACCCGAGATGAGACTCTGCCTTTAGGCGGGATCAGACAGAAGCAAAGACTTTCCATACCGGGACTTTCTTCCACTAAGCCCTCCCTTTCGAAGGTGGCAAATTTCCCTCTGACTTCATTTTGCTCTGAGCTTAGACTTGAAACCCTCCTCCATGGTTTGAGATGACAAAGCCACTTCAAGCTGCTATGCGTACTAAGGGAGCAGGTTGTAAACTGTCTTTAACAAAGAAGATAACCAGGAACTGCATCCGGGGAGCTGCCGAGATGCACTTAATGGTTTTCCTTATCCCTTGAAAGTGAATTAGGAGGTTTAGTGAGTGTATTTATCTGAACGAGTGCAGATGTGCCTGACTAATAGTATTGCACTGCCGCGGTCACGGCTAACTCCAGCCGAAATGTTGGCACTCCTGGAAATGTACTTTGAAATAGACACAGTGCTGATTCAGACTTTCAAAAGAGAAAGGCAGACAGAAAGTGTTTGGGCTGGAGTTTCCTGTTCCGAATGATACTCCAATGACCGGCTTATTTCTTCTCACCTAGCTGAGAGAAGCTCTGCTTTCTGAGTAGACAGCAAGTCCCACATGGTGAGGATGATAATAAGGATGATTGTCAGTGATTGAGGGTGGTGATCAGGCCCGATATATAAAAGGGAGCTAAAAATGGGGATCGAGAATGGGGAAGAGTCAGTTTGGAGAGGAATGAAGACCCAATTGGCTTGGCCCTCCTGTCCTGGACCTTCTGGAAGGAAGGAAAGAATCAGAGAGAGAGACTAGGGTGCAGAGTACTTCCAATATGTGAGATCCAGAGGGGTAGAGAGGAAGAGAGTGTCCAGGGAGAAAAGCTTTATGGGGCCTGGGAAAGAGCAGGAAAGTCAGTTTAGCCTGGAGAGGAAGGAAGGAAGGAAGGAAGGAAGGAAGGAAGGAAGGAAGGAAGGAAGGAAGGAAGGAAGGAAGGAAGGAAGGAAGGAAGGAAGGAAGGAAGGAAGGAAGGAAGGAAGGAAGGAAGGAAGGAAGGAAGGAAGGAGGGAAGGAAGGAAGGAAGGGAGGAAGGAAGAGAGGGAGGGAGGAAGAAAGGAAGGAAGGAAGGAAGGAAGGAAGGAAGGAAGGAAGGAAGGAAGGAAGGAAGGAAGGAAGGAAGGGAGGGAGGGAGGAAGGGAGGAAGGGAGGAAGGGAGGAAGGGAGGAAGGGAGGGAGGAATGAGGGATGATGATGATGAATATGACGAAGATGACAGCAATGACAGTAACGATGGTGATGGTGGTTCTGGTGGTGATGATGTTGACGAATGATGACCATGGTGTGGAGAGGTAGTTTAGTATAGTGGATAAGGAGTTGACCTCACAGTGGATAAAGCACCAGCCTTGGATTCAGGAGTACCTGAGTTCAAATACCGCCTCAGACACTTGACACTTACTAGCTGTGTGACCCTGGGCAAGTCACTTAACCCTCATTGCCCCTCATAAAAAGTGTTGGCCTAAGACACAAGAGGACCTTGCTTCTAGTCTTGCCTTTGACACTGACTCTGGGAAAGTCACTTAAGCTCTCAGAATCCCAGGTAACTCTCATTGAGAACAGTTGCTGATCTGGTCTGGTAGATAGACATTTGTAACTTTGTATACTGATGAAATCATAGATGTCCATGATGATAGTAGCTCTGATGATGGCCAGAGGTATTTAGAGAGCACTTTAAGCTTGCAGCACACTTTAATATGTTTGTCCCTGTGAGATACACCACCACTAGTTCTTGGCTTTGATCCTACGAGGGAAAACTATCCCAGGTAAAAGATAGTCTCTGGGTATATGTGACCAAAACTAGCTCATGAGCCCCCACCAGGGTGATTGCCTCTATGCTTGCCAGAAGATATAATTAGTATGACATAAAACAAGACATTTACTGAAATAGCATAGTAAGAAAAGTAGCACCTGAAGACTCATTCCCCCTAAAACCCGGGGGCACTCTTCCACAAATACACTTAAGAAGTGGAGAGATCCACATGTAGGCCTGCCAAGTACATTCTAAGATGGGGCAACTCATACCTCTCAATGAAGTTTAAAGACATTAGTTACTCCTCCGCCAACTTTGGTCTTGCAGTCTCTGTCAGTGTTAGCTCCGCTGAACACAGTTAAGTATATTCAGATGCATCCAGAGGTGATTTGAGGATTGCCTCAGAATCATAGAATTCCAAAGTTAGAAGGGACCAGATAATTAATAATAACAACAACCACCACCAAAATAATAATAAATAATAATGATCCAGTGAGGTAGATTCTATTATTATCTGCATTATAAAGTTGAGGAAACTGGGGCAAACAGAAGTTAAGTGACTTGCTCAGGGTCACATGGATGGTAAATGTCTGAGGCAGGATTTGAACTTGTCTCTCTGACTCCAGACCCAGTGCTCTATCTGCTGTGCCACTAGCTGCTTCATGTTGAAGAAAAACTAGATCCCCTGAGAGGAAAGGAAGCTTAAGTATTCTATAAGGAGTCCATAAGAAAACTACCTTACCTCAGAGTAGATGAGGACCTACACCTGAGGACCCTAGAAAGAGGAGAAAAGGACATGTAGTGGCCAGGAATCTGTTACCCTTTGACCATGTGTTCTCTAAGCTAGCCCACTGTCCCCTATATGCTAAACATAGTTTTGAGATCCACTCTTGCTATACCACCTTACAAATACCCATTTCTAAAAGCTAATAAGATCTGATTGGAGAATTGATATCAGCTGATGATCAATGGAGGGAGCACACTAATGGGGGCCCAGAATTCACAGTATTAAAATCACCTCTCACAACCTGTCAGGATTAACTCTAGAAAAAATATGAATGAGAGAAGTATTGCCTGAGGTCTAAAGAGTCAACATGCTGGTGTTTTTGTAACTTAGGAAAATGAGCCCAGAATATTCTGTCTATAATCATACACATATATCCCATATACATATATATTCACTACATATAGTCCTATATATTATTGTATGTATTGTCGTCAGTCATTTCAGTCATGTCCGACTCTCTGTGATCCCATTCGGGGTTTCATTGGCTAAGATATTGGAGTGGTTTCCAGTTCATTTTACAGACAAGGAAACTGAAGCAAAGAGACTGAAGTGATTTGCCTAGGGTCACACAGCTAATGTCTGGGGCTAGATTTGAACTCAGGTTTTCCTGACTGCAGATCCAGCACACTATCCACTATAGCGCCACCTTGTTGCATATATGTGTATGTGCATGTATATCTATACACACACACACACACACACACACACACACACATAACCCATGTTTGAATCTTATTCCAACATTTATTATGTGAACAATTGACTCCCCCTCTCCAAACTTCAGTTTTCTCTTTAGTAAAATGAGTCATCCAGGCTGACCTCCCCTCACCAGGACTGTTAAGAAAGTCAAACAAAATAACACATACAAGGTTCTTGGCAAACGCCAAGGCACTGTGTTCTCTGAATAGAGGGCACACCTGCCTGGCTGCTCTTTCTGGCCCTGCCCCCAACTGCTCCTGTGACTTTGAGCATCTTCACCCTGCTAGGCCTCTAACAGAACGAGGAGGCTGCATGAAGTGATCTCAGAAGCCTTAACGAGCTGTAAAGCTTCATGCTTCTCTAACTTTCTCCCAATATTTTAGCGTATAGAGTAACGGTATGCTTTGGGAGGATTCCAGCCTACAATAAAATAACTAAAGCCTGCAGTTGGTTTATTGCCTTTGTTATTCCCCTCACTTTCTCCTCTAATCTTGCTCTTATGAATTGGAGAGACATAAACCTACACAAGCAGAAGCAAATTACCAATACGTCTCCGTAAAGTGTCTTTAATATCTTCATGCATGGACACTCCATTGCTCTCTGGGGAATCAGGGTTCAAAGATGGCCTCCCTAGCATCAAGGTGTTGATTTTAGGAGCAGGGAATACTTGAGTTTTTGTCCCAATCCCTCTCACTGATAAACTCTGGAGTCTGGGACAAGGTACTCATTGCTCACTGCTCTGAGAAGAGAGAGAGAATCACACCTCAGAGGAGATGAATGAAGATTACTGGATGAAATTAGCAAAGAGCTTTGGAGATTTAAGAGGGGGCAGTCAATAGCGCTGTGATTGAGACCAGCCCAGTCAAGCAGTCAGTACAGGGGCTTAGCAAACTCTAGAGTTTCAGGGAGATGTTGGCAAAAGTATCTCATTCCAACATGGCTGTTTTGGGTTGGAGTCTGAACCCATCAATATTAACCACAGTGGAATAGCAACTACTCCTAGAGGTATGTTTATATGCCTCAAATCCTCAATTATGCAGATGTCTTCTTGGGACTTTTCCATTTCTGCATTTAAAAATTCCATAGGTGAAGGAATGATGTTCACACTGAAGGTCATTGAATCAGCGGCAAGTTGATAACTCTATTGCATGAATGTGTAAGTGAAATTCAAAGCATTAGTATGTATATACCAAAGAAAGCCACATATATTGCGAGGTAAAGTAATGTATGACAGCAGAACATTCCTCCTTACAGAAATAAGTCGCATCCTCTGTGTCATAGGAAAGAACACAAAGGCAGCTTACTCAACAGAAGCAGAGTAGAACAATTCTGCTGTTTTTTGAGTGGGATTTATGACATCGATGAGACCTTTGTCAATTTCTCTCTTGCAGCTCTGCAAAGAGTTTCCCTTCTTTATTTTATGCATTTTCTTCTCTCGAAGGTGGCTTGGCAGTTCCTCATCTTTGGCTAATAACTCTGAGGGGGATTCTATGTGGCTCCTTGCTCTGTGGACAGTACTGTGAGTTCCTGGTTGGAGTTAACAGAATTACAAGCCTCTGCAATATCCTTACATGACACTAGTGATATTTCAGTTTAATCCCGGGGCATGAGTTGAGCCGGGAGCAACCATTTCAATTTATATTGCAGTTTACTTAGGCTCAGCACTGGCAAGTTCTCATGAACCACATTAACTCTTACAGAAAAGTACTCAGAAGGCAGCAAAAGGCAGGACTTTTGGGGGTCAGGACACATTTTTTTACCCGATAAGCGTGAAGCCATAAAAACCCTCGACTTTCTTATATATAAGCTTATTCTCAAACACACACACACACACACACACACACACACCCCAATCAAATTAGTCATCTGTAAAATAGAGTCAGTCAACAAGCATTTATTAAGCTCTTACTATTGCCAAGAAATGTAGTAAATAAATGATGATGCAAAGAAAGGTCAACAGTCCAAGATCAATAGCACTGTATAAATGCAAGCTATGAACAGAGTAGATGAAAGGTAATCAGAGAGGGAAAGGTACTAGCAGTGGAGGGGACCAGGAAAGCCTTTCTCTGGCAGAATCTTGTAAGAAACCTAGAGATAGAGGTGAGAAAGCAGAACATCCCAGGAATGGGATTCAAAGGCGTGGAGATGGGAAATGAAGTATCCTGTTTAAGGAGCTGCAAATAGGCCAGTGTGCCTGGACTGCTAGTTCTAATGAATGCATATAACTGTCAAATTCAATGCTTTTCCAAATTTACATATACTTATTCTACTATTTCTTTAACAATCTATATTTCCCTTTATCATCACTTCAGCTGTTCACAAGTGACCTGGCCTACACAAGAGTTAGTCTGGCACTTGAAGGTTTGTAATGTGCTTTACAAATATTCTCTCATATAAGGATAACAATGATTAATAATGATAATAATAATAGTAGCTGCCATTTACATATTGCTTACTACGTGTCAGGTACCATGCTGTACATTTAGCTCATTTGATCCTCAAAACAACCCAGGGTGCTAGGTGCTAGTATCAGTCCCATTTTGTTGATGAGGAAACTGAGGCAGGCAGAGGTTAAAGTGATTCTCCTAGGGTCACATAGTACTTAGTGTCTGAGATAGGATTTGAACTGGTCTTACTGATTCTAGGTTCAGTGCTCTAGCTACTGCTAGTAAGCATAAGAGAAAGACAAATCCCATCAATTCTAAGGTTTTATCTAACACCCAGAAAATTGTCAAATTGGAAAAAGGTGACAAAATATGAGGATAGTCAATGCTGGGGGTAATAGAGAAAGACTGGCACACTAACATACTGTTGGTGTGCAGCTTCAATGGTTGATGTGGTCCACTCTTTTTGAAAAGCAATTCAGAATTATACCAAGAGAATACCTAAATTTGACCACTCAAAGAATGGCCCATTATACACCTAGATGTTTATAACAGCCTTTTTAATGATAGTTAATCAATTTAAATAAAGTAGGTGCTCATTCATTGGGGAATGGCTAAACTAATTGTGACATGAAAAAGTAAAAAGAACATGACTGTGCTTTAAGAAGTGACAGACATGAAGAATTTAGAGAATCTTTGGAAGACACAGGAATTGATGCAAGGTGAAGGAAGCAGAAGCAGGGAAATAACATAACCAGCTATGACACTATAAAAGGAGTGGGGGAAAAGAATATAAAATCCATTGAAATTGTATAATTACAAACCCCAAGTCTGTTCCCAAAGAAGTAAGAAAAGGAGCTCCTTCCCTTCATTGGATGGATATGGAACTCAAAGCATAGAAAATAACATATCTAGATAGGAACCATTAGTATACCAGTGAGTTTTATTGAACTGCTTTGTTTTCTTTTTCTTCTTTACTTTTAACATTGTTACAAAGGGTGATTTCCTGGATCAGAGAAAGGGAGGGATAGATATAGATGGAAATAAAAGTGATATATAAACAAAAGACATCACTAAATTTTTAAAAATAAAATAAAATTAAGAGGTTGGGTTTATGTTCTCTTCAATTCCAGTGTAGGAAGAGAGGGTAGTCACCTGCATCAAATGCTGTTGAGAGGCCAAGAAAGATCAAGATTAGAAAAAAGACATTGGCCATGGCAGTTGAGAAAGCATCAGAAGTCAGGATGCAGAGAGTTTAGCAGATTGTAAGGGGAGAGGGAGTTAAAGTACCAAGTGTAGACAGAGTTTTCAAGTTCAGCTGAGAAGGGAGAGGGAGATATAGGACAATAACTCATATGAATAGTAGGGTCAGGCAAGGATTATGTTTAAAGATGAGGGAAGACTTGACCATGTTTGTAGGCATCTGGGAAGGAACCAGTAAATAAGGAGAAATTGAAAATGAGAGAAAAGATGGATGATAAAGGAAGTAATGCTCAAGAAAAGTTGAAAAGGAAAGAAATTGAGGTAACATGTAGAAGGGGTTGCCTTGACAAGAAAGACCGCCTCTTCATCAAATATCGGAGGAAAGGTCAGGAGGAGGAAGATGGTGTCAGAAGAAAAGGGGTGAAGTTGATAAGGGGGATTCTGAAATGAATGGACCTGATTTTCTTGATAAAACAAGGGTACATCCTCAGCTGAGGAGGTAGGGAGGGGTTGAGGTGGGAGACCCAAGAAGATAGAAGGTTTGAAACTTAGTTGAAGCCCCTTATCTCACTCACTAAAGACCATAGAAGTTTGGGGACTCGTCCAGGGTCACCCATGGACTTAGTGGTCAAGTCAAGAGTGGAACTCGTTTCTGGGATTGAAACTCTGCTGTTCTTCCCATTGCTCCATTCCATCATTGAGATGTTTTTCATTTTCTAATTGAGCACTTTTGGACTATTCAAAAAAGACCTAAGTCAGAGGTCCTTAATGCAGAACCATGTTGTGAAATGAATACAGTGAAAGTCATGCCGTCACTAAGGAAGCAAATCATATTGAAATACAATGATCAAAATATTAAAAACCAAGTCCCTGATAAATGAAATAGTCCCTATGTTACATAGCTTATCTTCTACTACCAGTCTCTGCATGGGGTTGGGGAGGGGAGGGGAGGGGAGGAAGACAGAATAACCTCCCTCCCCACCACCATCCCCCATTCTCTGTCACACCCACTCAAGCTGAGAAATCTAACCCTTCTACACCTACTGATTCTCTTGTATGGACCCCTGAGGCTTCAAGCTGCCAGCCTACCCTTGCATGGGGTTGGTTCATGTAAACATACACTGCTCTCTCAATGTGCTACTTCTCTGAAGTGAATTCCAAATTCAGCTGTTCTGGAAATCATCCATGAAGTTGAGCTGTTTCAGCACAGCCTGCCCATTTGTTCCTCCCAGAATACCTAACACCAATATTGAAGAGTCATTTCGATCATTTTAGGTACTCAAACACCCAAATGAATCAGTGATCTAATCAATCTGTGTGTTCTCTCCAAAGATGCAGATCGCAACCCATTCATGTGCTCCAATTCCAGGAGCCTCTTACCCATGTTGTCCCTGTGAGTTCACCATAGGGGGTTCACCCACCATGCTAGAGGCCTCCCTTGCTTTTTCTAACACCCTGAGGGGACTATCAGGCCACTCTAGCATTTGATCTGGTACCTTTTGCTCTCACTATGTAACTGGCTCATCTTTTCATCCTTCACTTCCCTGATGCCATCTTTACTCTTGTTTGTGTTGTGTGTTTTTTGAAGACCCTCTTTGGTTGTATGTTTTAACCTTCTCTCATTTGCCATGTTGTTCTATTGTTTTAGTCATGCATGACCCTTCATGACCCCATTGGAGGGTTTCTTGTCATAGATACTGGAGTGGTTTTTCCTTCTCCAGTGCATCCATTTTGTCAGAAAACCAGAGATTAAGGGACTTGCCCAGGGTCACACAGAACTCTATCCATTGAGTCACCAGCTCCCTCACTTGCCATGCTGCTCCCCATTGCCCTTTTCCTGATGAGGTTTTTTCTGCTGTCTCATAGTCATCCAAGACTGGAAGGACATTGCTGTTCAAAAGAGGGACCTTGGTTTCTGAGAGAATATTAGGTCTTCAAAGAACTTGGCAGGGACAGCTCGGTGGTGCAGTGGATAAAGCACCAGCCCTGGATTCAGGAGGACCTGAGTTCAAATCTGGCCTCAGACACTTGACACTTACTAGCTGTGTGACCCCGGACAAGTCACTTAACTCCAATTGCCTCACCCAAAAAACAAACAAAGAACTTGGCAATATCCTAGAAGCAATGCAGCCCCTGCGCTCTTTCTGGGTGCAGAAAGGGATCTTAACCCCATGGCATCAGCCACAGCCCAGCCCAGTTTCTAGGGTGAGGCTCTACCACCTCCCCACACAGATGTCCCAAACCCTGACAGCAAGTTCTAGAATCCCACAATCCTGTGAGGCCTGTAGGAAGTTAAAAGTAAAGCCTCTTCAGTGTGGCCAGCTCTTGCCCTTTGTTGCTTTGTCACGGTTGACCATTCATCAGGTACTGGTTGGATTCATGACATTGAACTGGTGATTAACATGCAAAAGACAGTCTTCTGGTACTTGTACCTGTGCTTAACTACCACCCCAACCCTGGCCTTCCATTGCCCCTGCTTAAACTCAGATGAGCCATAGGCAGTATTTTTTTTTAAAATGTGAGGTATTTCCCTTAACTTAGCTGTTTATGTGGACAGATGGGAAGAACTCCAAGAGCACCATGAAGTCCCTACTGGGGAGGCTGCCAGCAGGGGAGAGGAGACAGGGATCAAGGTGGGATTGGGTGTAGGGAAAATCACCTGGGATGCAGTCCTGTGGGGGAGAGGAAGGAAGTGATCATTTATTAGTTTCCTATGGACATGCTACCTACCTTGATAGAATATAATCATCTCCTTGAGGGAAGGCTATGTTTCAATTTTGTCTTTGCATCCTCAGTACCTAAAATAACACATAGCATGTAGGTGCTTTATAAATGTTTGCTGATTGCTTGCTACTTCAGTAGTTTCTATGTTGCCTAACCACTGAAGGCACTGTCTTCATTACCTCCCTCTAAATTTCAGCATCCCTTGGACCAAGCCCCATTGTTCTACCCTTGGTACACCTCTGATAACAACCACAGTTTGGAGAGAGGTGGGAACCACCTGATTGCAGTCCCTGGTGGAATTGCCACACGACCAGTAAAATGAAGAGATGGTTATTTAAAATGTGGGTGCTGCTCTTTGCTAGGAAATTAATCGCCAAGCTTCACAGAAATATGCACTGTCAGACCAACTACCAGAAATCTCCAGGAGAAGCCAGAAGGTTAACAATCAGTAGTGGGAGCATGTAACCCCACACATGTGCACACACAGAAAAATGAGCTTGATTTCTCTCTTTCTTTTTCTTGGGACAGACTATTCCATGGCATAGATCAGTGTGCTGATGCCTCGTGATCCCCTTAAGTGTTCTTAGTGCACTGCCACTACCACTTCTTTATACTCAAAACCTCTTGGGGGAAAACGGGACCATGCATCATCTGCTTAGTTCTGCTCCATTCACTCCAGCCGCTGCTGAACTCTGTTAGCAATCGCTTCAGCAAGAAGCTCACCTCAACAGATGCCCTCTACATCTTCTCTTGGTCCAATAATAACCTCCAAGACACCCTCTGTGCTCTTTCCAGCAAAAGCCTCACAAGCATTTGTCTTTAAAGAACAGGAATCTCCAAATCCTTATTCTCCTGTCTTGTTGGTATTAATATAAAGTCAGTGTTCAATTTTCTATACTAACCAAAAGGAAGGAAGACAGCAGATAATCCAACAATGCCCCTACTGTGTTTGGCTTTGCAATGCACAATTTCAAATACATATATTATGTATGTATTATATTAAATATGTGAATATATGCACGTATCATTTAGATGGTGCTTTTTTCAACTTTTGCAACAGGGTTGGGATACATCTTCCTATATAGCTTTTTGTTTCAACAAACATTAACACTAATTTTCATTCTAAGATCCTAAGCCCAAAAAGGATTGGAAGAGGTTACTCCTTTCTGTGCTGGGTAGAAGTAAGAAGCCTGATAATGACAGTAAAGTAGGGAGAGCCCTTTGTTGGAAGAGGGGAGCACTGGGCCCAGGCCTGTGCCTCTCACTAGCCATGTCAAGTCAAGAAAAAATTGTTATACACTCTGTGCCATGAGACTTTGGGTAAAACTCTGGGATCTGATCTAGCATTCACAATGTAAATTGAACTAGAATTGATTTTAAATCATTGAGAACTGGCTATGTTTGTTTATTTTTTAACTGAAAAGTTAATGTCTTGCACTAAGCTATCTTCGCAAATGATTTCAAAGTAAATTCATCTGATCAATCATTTATTACAGGCCTGTTTAGATATTTAAGGTACTCTTCTAGCTATTAAAAATACATTCTTTTAAAGAAGCAGTCTGCCCTCAGCATGCTCATATTCTACCTGAGACATCCGACAGATACACAGATAAGTAAAAACAAAATAATTTCCAGGGTAATTACAGAAGGGAAAGAATACTAGCGAATGCAGGGAGGGAATGGGGACTGGGGAAGGACTGCATCTAGAGGGTGACAGAGGACCTTGGGTTTCTACACGACAGAGAATAGGGGCTGCATTCCATAATGGGGACAACTTGTAAAACAGTGTAGATGCCAGAGATAAAATATCTCTTGGGGAATGGGAACACCTAGGAGGGCAACTTGACTGTACTGCAAAGTGAGGGAAGGGACACAGTAGTGATAAGAAGACAGAGGTGAAAGGAAGTCACATTAAGTACATCAATTGAGGAATGGCTGAACAAGTTGTGGTACATGACTGTGATGAAAACTTATTGTACTATAGGAAATGATGAGATCAGTGATTATAGAAAAACATGGGAAGACTTGCATGAAATAATGAAGAGCAAAATGAGTAGAACCAAGAGAATATTGTATACAGTAACAGCAATAGTGTTTTTTCTTTTCTTTTCTTTTCTTTTCCTTTTTTTTTTTAGTGAGGCAATTGGGGTTAAGTGACTTGCCCAGGGTCACACAGCTAGTAAGTATTAAGTGTCTGAGGCCGGATTTGAACTCAGGTACTCCTGACTCCAGGGCCGGTGCTCTATCCACTGCGCCACTTAGCTGCCCCAGCAATAGCATTTTAAGAATGACTTTGAGAGAATAAGTTATTTTGACTATTATATATACCTAAATTTGGGTGTTAAATACCCAAATTAACTACATAAAGGTGCTATCTGCATCCAGAGAAAGAATTGATAAATAGAAGTATGTGTAAAACAGTTTTACATGTATATGTATGCATGTATATGTAAACATGTATACACATATATACATATTTGTGTTTAATGGTAGCACCTCTAGGGCAGAGGGGTTGGGGAGGGGAAAAGGGAAAGAAGAAATTCAAATGACAACTTTATTATATATTTTAAAGGAACACCCAGTTGTACATAAGAGACTTGCAGTTTCATGTATAGTCATCTTTTTTCCCTTATTCTACTATGTTGTGGAAAAGCTTGCTTTAATTCTTAAGTTCAGACTAAAATAAATAAGGTTTTTTAAAGTAGGAGAGTCAAGCGAGGTAGGCCTTTAAGTGCCAGCCTGAGAATTCAATGTTTTGTCCTAAAGTGGAGATGGCACAAAGCCATGGAATGATTTTGAGGGAGGGAGTGGTATGATCAGGTGTGTGCCTTAGGAAGATAATTGTACCAGTTATGTGGGGGGGCAGATTGGAATGGAAAAGACCAGAAGAAAGAGCAATCCGGTGGCTGTTGCAATAGTAACACTACAAAACCATAATGGGCTGAACTAGGGGAAGTACCTATGTGAACAGAAAGAAACAAATCGATCATCCCTCCAATCTCCCACTAAACCTGCTTTCATTTTTAACTCCTCTTTTATGTTCGGTGCCCATTATTCTTGCTGCATGGAAACCCAGCTTGTTCCACGTGCTCCATAAACATAAAGTTATTGGCACATCTGAAACAGCCTTTGATGTTAATAAACATCATTTCAGACCTAACAAAAGCCAATATAATTATATTTCAGCAAGTTCAAATTTAAGTAATTTGTATCAGACCATTCCAACCTCTATTTTATTCACCCACAAAACAATTGTAGACAACTAAATTGTTGGTCAAGTGATCATGGCCAAGATAGTAACAATTATGATTCAACAGCTTACCAAGAAGCCATGTCCGTAACTGGATTTATGAAATGGAAATAGTATTTGTATTAGATATTGAAGGAAATTGTTAGACATATAATCATAATTATAACATGTATATAAAAGAAATGTTTTTGAAGTACTTTTATTTTATGTCTCATAAAATAAAAGTATAAAGTATACACAGCACATCATCTCATCAATGAAGTAGAACTGACTACTGATTAGATGAACACCTGTTGGTGACGGAATGCAAGTAGTGCAGAGGGGAAGATGAAAAAGAGACATTTTATAAAAAGGTCAAAGGAAGGACAATGTGTGTCTGAATATGTTGGAACATGTATTTCTCTTCATTTTCATTTAAGATAAATGTTCAAACAGATAATAAACCAAGAGATGTCTAGGCTCAGTATGTCCCTTGATCTCCATCCTTCATCTACATCAGTGTAATAGACATTACTACTAGTGTGCTCCTCAGCACCCCAAACCTCACAGGTTCAAAATGGAACTCATCTTCCTCTTAAAATTTGCCTGCTTCCCTCTTTCTTTGAAGTACACCTCACTCCTTCCAGTCATCTAGGCTCAAATTTTGGTATCATATTTGAATCTTCTCTTTTCTTCACCCCCCCAAACTTATTCATTTATCAAATCCTACTAATTCTATCTCTTTTTTTTTTTTTTTAGTGAGGCAATTGGGGTTAAGTGACTTGCCCAGGGTCACACAGCTAGTAAGTGTTAAGTGTCCGAGGTCGGATTTGAACTCAGGTACTCCTGACTCCAGGACCGGTGCTCTATCCACTGCGCCACCTAGCTGCCCCAATTCTATCTCAACAATACTTGGTTCCCCCCTCTCTCTACTCATTTGGACACATTCTTAACCTGCCACCATTTTAACCAAAGACTCAAGCCAAATCATACCTAGAGAGTCTTTTAGATAAAACAGAAGTAGAAAAATGGGGCAGATTTGCCAGTGGTTCTGTAGGGATTTATTCTCATCCTCAGTGACAGTGGAAACACCACTCTGTCATCTCAGCAAGCAGTCAACCATAAGAAGGGATGAAAAAGCATTTAAAATAATGAAACCAGAAATTTCAACAGGATGAGTACATGAGTGACAGTGTTTAAATCTAGCTCTCCATCAGCTAAAAGAAAAAAACAACAAATGAGGTTAAAAAACCCAAGAGAGGAAAATAAAACCTTGCAGAAAAGAAAACACCAGAGAAACTGGGTGGATAAGAATTAATAGTAATCAATGGTCCTATAGAGTAATTAAATATTATGGAATAAAAGAAAGTGTGGTGAAACCCCTAACAGGAATAATGCTTGGGGCGGGGGGGGGGGGAACCTAGAAACTAGACAGTGACTAGACATGGAAGGAAGGAAGGAAGGAAGGAAGGAAGGAAGGAAGGAAGGAAGGAAGGAAGGAAGGAAGGAAGGAAGGAAGGAAGGAAGGAAGAAAGAAAGAAAGAAAGAAAGAAAGAAAGAAAGAAAGAAAGAAAGAAAGAAAGAAAGAAAGAAGAAAGAAGGAAGGAAAAAGGGAGGGAGGAAGGAAGGAATAAAATAAAACAGGGAGGGAGGAAGGGTAGAAATGAAGGGAGGGAAAGAGAAAGGAAATAAGGAAGTTGAAAATTAGGGCTTTTTGGACAAGAATTAGACCTCAAAGGAATACCCATCAATTGGGGAATGGCTAAACAAGCTGTGATATATAATGGTAATGGAATATTATTGTCTATAAGAAATGACAAGCAGGATGATTTCAGAAAGGCCTGGAAGGATTTGTATGAACTGATGTATAGTGAGCAAAACCAAGAGAACACTGTGCACAGAGACAGCAATATTGTTTGATGAAGAACTGTGAATGACTTGACTATTCTCAACAATAAAATGATCCAAGACAATCTCAGAGGACTAATGATGAAACATACTATTGACCTCCAAAGAAAGAACTGAAATTAATGGAGCACAGACTGAAGCACGCCATTTTCACTTTCTTTCATTTTTTTCTTTTATTCAAGTTTTCTTGTACAAAATGACTAATATGGTAATGTTTGGAGTTCAAAACTATAAATAAAAATGTTTATTACTTTAAAAAATAAAAAAGAAAATTAGGGATTTTAAAGAATCAACAAGGATTTACTAGGCAATGGGAACACAAAGGCAAAAATCAACAGTCCCTATCCTCAAAGAGACTATATTCGATAAGGGTAAACAACATGCACACACATACATACAAAGGAGTTTTCCAACCCCTTCTAGATTGGGTATAATCACAGAAGACCCAGATACTTCAGTTGAATCAATGAATGCATGTGATGAGGTTGTTACTCTGTTAGCACAGTGATTTCAGACCTGCAATCTCTTTACAAGGCATGCACATCTTTAGGTTAAGAAAGAAAGTGTTGTGTTTGGCTGAATCAGTCATGCTCATTAAAGCCTGTGTATAAGATATTCATCAGCCCAGCACGAAGCTTGGTCAAACATTGAACCTCTCTGGTTCTCTAGTCAGCTCCCATTTGGAGGACTCGAGGTCCTGCGAGTGAAACACTCTTGTTGGGGGATGTGAAGGTAGATGGCGGAGAAGAGAAGGAGGAAAGAGGCTGTTTCTTCTTTCTTTCCTCCATGCCCCTGACCATGTTATCAGAGGTATTGGAATAAAAGGAAATCATGCATCCATTCTGGAGCAGAAGACATAGTTGTTGTTTGTCCTTCATCCTTGAAGAGGAACATAACAGATGTCATAACTTATAGTGAATTGGATTTAAGTAAGGCAGAGCTGTGCTAAGTCACAAGCCTCATTCTCTCTTCCAAACCCATCTGGGTCCAGTGACAAGATATACATCAGGATGACTGGAGAGGGCCCCAAATGTTTGAAGCAATTGAAGTTAAATGACTAGTCCAGGGTTACACAGGTAGTATCAAGTCAACTGTCTGAGGCTGGATTTGAACTCACGTCCTCTTGATTCCAGGGCTACTGTTATATCCACTGCACCACCTGCAAACCTAAATATCAAAAAAAATAGTCAACTGGTGGAGAAAGCCACTTCAAAGAGAGTAATCTTTTGGAGTTGGAGTAAAACACAAGTTACAGACTCAAAATTAGACTTCAAGGAAATAAGGTAACATATGTTATGAGTTACACCTTTGCCCCATACATATCCCAAACATATGCCTCCCTACTTTTGTACTTTAAACAATCAATTAGTAAACATTTGTTAAGTGCTTACTATATGCCATGCACTGTGCTAAGCACTGAAGATACAAAAAATGGTAGAACACAGAACCTGCCCTCAAATAGCTCACAATCTATCTATGCCCACTCCCTCCATGGACCCTGTGTGCATTTTTGGAGGAGTGTATAGTAGATTGTTGGGAGAAAAGTTCTTTAGCTATTAGTCTTGTTACACAATCTTAGCAAACACCTTCGTTAAAAATCTAATTAAGTCTGGCCAATCATTAATGAGAAGCACCCTGGAGAGACATGGTATTAGAAGCCTAGCCTGTCAGGGTTATCCTTGGCACCCCAAGAGTGGCAGCAGCCACCACTTTGAGGACCCTGATGCTCAAACGTAAGAGCAAGTTGAGGAAGGATCCCAAAGGGGTGCTATTTAAGTATCTGCAAATTAAATAGGAGAGGCATTAATGCCTGGGGGAATGATGATAGGTCTTAGGAAGGAAGTGGATCTTGATCTGGGCTTTGATGGAAACTAGAGCTTGTAGGAGGCAGCAGTCAGGAAGGAATTGCAAGCCAGCATAGAAGGGGGGGGATGGATTAAAGCACAGAGAAGGTGATAGAAGGTTGTGGTTTGAGAAACAGCAGAGGCAGTCTGGCCACACCATGGAGAGTGTGAAGGGGAGTACCATGCAGTCTGAAAAAGTAACCTGGAAGCACACACCATGCTATAGAGCTTACATCTTATGGAAAACTCATACGAGGCAAGCACTGACCTAGAGGTCCAAAGAAGCAGTGACAAGGACACTCTCAAAGTCTCTTGGAAGAACTTTCGAATCCTTTGTGAGACATGGGAGAGACTAGCACAGAACCGCCCAGCATGACATGCCCTCATCAAAGAAGGCTCTGTGCTCTGTGAGCAAAGTACAATTGCAGTAGCTTAAAAGAAACTTGACATGCAAATTTAGAGCCATCTCCACCCCAGATGTTCTTGTGGATTATTTGTGCATGACCTTGTGGGAGATTCTTCTGAGCTTGTATTGGTCTGATATGCCATAGTCGGACACACTGCACCTCAACTCCAACATGGTGAAGTCATTTTGTTCCTCTATGAGCAGGAAGGACAACAACCAACCAACCAAAAGACCACCCTCCTCTGCCTCCCTCTTTTCAGGTCCCCTTTATGAACAATATTTCTCCCATTTGAATATAACATCTTTAAGGGTCAGAATTATCCTGCTTGCTTTTGTTTGTGTGCCCAGCACTTAGAACAGGGACTAAGGCATAGAACCTGCATTATAAAACCTTTACCTATAATCCTATCCCTACTAAATTTCACCTAATAAGAATCAACTCACTCCTCTAGCCTGACAAGACCTTTTACATCCTGATTCTTGTACCCAGTGTGTCACCCATTCCTCCCAGTGTTGATTCTAGGAATCAAAGAGCAAGCTCTCTGCACCAATTAATCAAACAATCAAAAAATATTCATTAAGAACCCAATATGTGCCAGGCACTGAGCTAGGCACAGGGGAAGCAGAGACAAAAATGAAACCATCAAGCACTGAGGGTTTTTTAAGCCTCCATTATGTACCAGGCACTATGCCAGGCCCCAGGGATGCAAAAGCAATGATATATTCCTAAGAAGATTACATTATAGCATGGGAGATGACAAGGGGCAAGTCGAAGTATATACAGCCTAAAAATAAAGAGAATAAATGCAGAATAGTTCCATACAAGGTAGTTTGGGCAGGAGAACACCAGCAGTTTGGGAGGATCAGGAAAGACTCCATGCAGTGGAAATGAGGAGAGAGTTTACAACAGGAAAGGGGACTGGACAGTATAAAGCAAGGAAATGGTAAGAACTGATGTTCTGTGGGGGAAGAGAATGCATCTGTATAGATTTATGCACATACACACATGCAAACACATGGATAGAATAAATACAAGACAACAACAAGGCAGTTTGCAGGTGCCATTGTTGTCTCCTTTTTCGAATTGGTACATTTGCCTTCTGCAGTCTTGCAGAGCTTATTTAGTTCCCCATGATCTTGGAAAGTTCAGTGACAGGGGCTCAGCAATCCCATCTGGCTAATCTTTCAGTAGCACACAATGTAGTTGATCTAGGCCAGGTGAAATGCGTTCAACAAGAGCAGTGAGCTGCTCTTACTGTCTCAGTTTTGACATTGTGAAGCAATTCCCCGTTAGCCATTTTTGTTCTGTCCTTTCCAGTACCAAGGCAGAATGGCAGAAAATAAGAAGCACACCTTCCATCTTGTCATTTATCATCTCATCCACCCTGTGCACTGAGTGGTTAGAGCCAACATCTGAGCTTCTATTTTTTCCCAGTAAAGTTTTAAAAATAACTTTGTTTTTAGTTTCCTTATTGTCTTCACCAGTCCCAGCTTATTCTGTGCTTTAGCAAGCCTAATACATTTCTTTCTGTAGCACTGGATGCATCCTCTGTTACCTGCCCTTGCTTCTATCTCTAGTGAATGTCTTTTTAAAATCGATTTTGGCAATGACAAAAAGAATTGCTTAACATGCAGCAAAATATTTATTGCAGCACTTTTGCAGTCCCAAAGAATGGGAAACAAAATAGATGCTCATCAACTGTGAAATGGCTAAACAAGTTTTGGCACAGGAAAGCAATGGAATGTTACTATGGTATAAGAAAAATTAATATGATGATTACAGTGAAACACCGGAAGATTTATATGAACTGATGCAAAGTGAAGTCAACAGAAGCAGGAAAACAATTTGTAAAATAACAATGGAATTGGGAAGAACAACAACAAAGAATGTGGCCAAACCATAATAACCAGTACTGGCCCCAAAGAAGAAGACAAATTCTCTCAGTTTTTTACAGAAATAAGAGATTGTGATTATGGAACTATGTTTATACTATCAGGTTTTTTGATAAGCTGGTTAATTTTCCCAAAATTTTAGGAAAGGAACTTAAGTGATATAAAAACAGGAGATATCTACAAAAATATTCTTAAAATAGAATTTGGTTTGTAAATTGCTTTCTGGTCTATATTAATGTCTTTGGACAAATCCTTCTTTTCTCTCATCACCATGATTGTCTCTGTGACTCCAGAATTTCATCCTTCCCCTATAGAATTTTAAACTGAACACTCATGTTTATTTTTCTTCTGAAGCCTTCAAGAGCTGATATCAAATCTAGGGTTCAATGAGCTATCCCTCACAATTTGTCACCCAAAGATGTAATTTAGTGTCTCTTCTGTGATCACATCCATGTTATCAATGAAAATAAATTGAAATTAGAAAGAAGTAATGTCAAGTTCTCCTCTATGAAAATCTAGAAAATGAACCAGACCAAATACTTAATAGAATAGCCAAGAAAAAGGCATAGTAGTTTGTTTTTTTTTTCAGCATAGGTTACAATAGAAGACAAATAAAGAATTCTGGAGACACTGGGGATGGGGTTTAGCCAGAATCAGTTGTACAGAGCAAGGTGCCAATTGGCAACTCTCTCACTCACTACCCAACTCTGGGAAGCAGATTCAGGCTACACTGATCACAATCAACCAGTCTAGTAACCTTGCCAAGAAGGGAAATTGGTTTATTCGGGCCTGACTTATTCTCCATAGTCTCAAACTCTCTAGGATGAATCACTGTTTCCTTTTCAAAATGCTCACAAACCAACACCTAGAATTTTGCCAGGAATGAAAGTCATGATAACTGACATAGTTTGAAGACCACATCTCCATTTAAAAAAAAACAGACACTTACCTGTCTCTAGTCCTTCAGCAAAGACGGTCTTCCCCACAATTTTCTAAAAAGTCACCAACAGCACTTCAGCAATCAAATTTTAGGATCACACACAATTTCATTATTGGAAGGGGCCAACTAGCCCTACCAATTTATTTTATTTTGTTTTTGTTTTTTGGTGAGGCAATTGGGGTTAAGTGACTTTCCCAATGTCACACAGCTAGTAAGTGTCCAGTGTCTGAGTACAGATTTGAACTCAGGTACTCCTGAATCCAGGACTGATGTGTTATCCACTGTGCCACGTAGCTGCCCCCTACCAATTTATTTTAGCAAAGGTTGAGTAAATACAACATAACTAGCAAGTATTCATTAAACTTTTGCTAACATACTTCTTTTTTTAAAAAAATTAATATTTTTTTCCATTACATGTAAAGATAGTTCTCAACCTTTGTTTATACAAGCTTTACAATTTCAGATTTTTCTCCCTCCCTCTCCTCCCTCCCCCCTCCTTATGACAGCAGGTAATCTGATATAGGTTATATACACACACACACACACACATAATAACATTAATCCTAGTTCTACATTAGTCATGTTATAAGAGAAAAGAAATCAGAGCAATGATGGAAAACCTCAAAATAGAAAAAAAACAGCAGCATCAAAAACAAAAGAAATAGTATGGTTCATTTAGCATCTATACTCCACAGTTCTTTTTTTTTTTCCTGGATTTGGAGATCCTCTTCCATCATGTGTTCCCTGGAACTCTTCGGTGCCATTGCATTGGTGAGAAGAATATAGTCCATCACAGTAGATCAACACTCATTGTTGATGTTACTGTGTACAATGTTCTTCTAGTTCTGCTCATCTCACTCATCATCAGCCCACGAAAGACCCTCCAGGTTTCTCTGAATTCCTCCTGCTCATCGTTTCTTATAGCACAATAGTATTCCATTGTATTCATATACCACAACTTGTCCAGCCATTCCCCAATTGATGGGCACCCCCTCAACTTCCAATTCCTTGCCACCACATAAAGAGCAGCTATAAATATTTTTGTACATGTGGGTCCCTTTCCCCCTTCCATGATCTCTTTGGGAATAAGACCTAAAAGTGGTATTGCTGGGTCAAAGGGTATGCACAGCTTTATCGCCCTTTGGGCATAATTCCAAAATGGATCAGTTCACAGCTCCACCAACAATGGATTAGTGTTCCAATTTTCCCACAGCTTCTCCAACATTGATTATTTTCCTTTTTTGTCATTTTAGCCAATCTGATAGGTGTCAGGTGGTACCTCAGAGTTGTTTTTATTTGCATCTCTCTAATCATTAGAGATTTAGAGCATTTTTTCATATGGGAATAGATAGCTTTGGTTTCTTCATCAGAAAACTGCCTGTTCATATCTTTTGACCATTTCTCAATTGGGGAATGACTTGGGTTCTTATAAATTTGATTTAGTTCCCTATATATTTTAGAGATGAGGCCTTTATCAGAAGTACTGGCCTCAAAAATTGTTTCCCAGCTTTCTGCCTACTTCTAATTTTGGATGCATTGCTTCTGTTTGTACAAATTTTTTTTTAATTTAATGTAATCAAAATCATCCACTTTGCATTTTATAATATACTCTATCTCTTGTTTGGTCAAAAACTGTTTTCCTTTCCAAAGATCTGATAGGTACACTATTCCTTTCTCTCCTAATTTACCTATGGTATCACCTCTTCTGTCTAAATCATGTATCCATTTTGACCTTATTTTAGTATAAGGTGTAAGATGTTGGTCTATGCCTAATTTCTGCCATACTATCTTCCAGTTTTCCCAGCAGTTTTTGTCAACTACTGAGTTCCTATCCCAGAAGCTGGAGTCTTTGGGTTTATCAAACACTACATTACTAGTGTCATTTACTACTGCATTTCCTGAGCCTAGCCTATTCCATTGATCTACCACACTCTATTTTTTAGCCAGTACCAGATAGTTTTGATAACTGCCGTTTTATAGTAGAGCTCCAGGTTTGGTACCACTAACTCACCTTCCTGTGAATTTTTTTTTCATTATTTCCCTGGATATTCTTGATTTTTTGTTTTTCCAGATGAATTTTGTTATTATTCTTTCTAGCTCTATAAAATAATTTTTAGGTAGTCTGATTGGTATGGCACTGAATAAGTAAATTAATTTAGGCAGTATTGCCATTTTTACTATATTAGCTCTGCCTATCTATTAGCAATTGATATCTTTCCAATTATTTAGATCTGATTTGATTTGTGTGAAGAGTGTTTGGTAGTTGTGTTCATAGAGTTCCTGGGTTTCTCTTGGCAAGTAGATTCCCAAGTATTTTATATTATCTACTGTTACTTTAAATGGAATTTCTCTTTCTATCTCTCGCTGCTGGACTTTGTTGGTCATGTATAGAAATGCTGATGATTTATGTGGATTTATTTTATATCCTGCTACTTTGCTAAAGTTGTTAATTGTTTCAAGTAATTTTTTAGTTGATTCTTGAGGATTCCTTAAGTATACCATCATATCATCTGCAAAGAGTGATAGTTTTGTTTCCTCCTTGCCTATTCTAATTCCTTTAATTCCTTTCTCTTCTCTGATTGCTAAAGTTAACATTTCTAGGACAATATTAAATAATAGGGGTGATAATGGACATCCCTGTTTCACCCCTGATCTTATTGGGAAGGCCTCTAATTTATCTCCATTGCATATAATACTTGCTGATGGCTTTAGGTAGATACTGTTTATTATTTTAAGGAAAGCTCCCCCTATTCCTAAATTCTCCAGTGTTTTTATTAGGAATGGGTGCTGTACTTTGTCAAAAGCTTTCTCTGCATCTATTGAGATAATCATATGATTTTGGTTGGTTTTCTTATTGATGTGGTTGATTATGTTTATAGTTTTCCTAATATTGAACCAGCCCTGCATTCCTGGTATAAATCCCACCTGGTCATAGTGTATTATCCTGGTGATCACTTGCTGTAATCTCCTTGCTAATATCTTATTTAAGATTTTAGTATCAATATTCATTAGGGAAATTGGTCTATAATTTTCTTTCTCTGTTTTTGCTTTGCCACAGAATTTGGCTATCACCACCATATTTGTGTCATAAAATGAATTTGGTAGAACTCCTTCTTCACCTATTTTTCCAAATAATTTATATAATATTGGAATTAATTGTTTTTTAAATGTTTGGTAAAATTCACCCGTAAACCCATCTGGCCCTGGAGATTTTTCCTTAGGGAGTTCATTAATGGCTTGTTCAATTTCTTTTTCTAATATGGGTTTATTTAAGGATTTTATTTCTTCTTCAGTTAACCTGGGCAGTTTGTATTTTGTAAATATTCATCCATTTCATTTAGATTGTCAAATTTATTGGCATACAGTTGGGCAAAATAATTCCTAATTATTGATTTAATTTCCACTTCATTGGTAGTAACATCCCCTTTTTCATTTTTCATACTGGTAATTTGGTTTTCTTCTTTCTTTTTTTTAATTAAATTAACCAATATTTTATCTATATTATTGGTTTTTTCATAAAACCAGCTCTTACTTTTATTGATTAATTCTATAGTTTTTTTTTTGCTTTCAATCTTATTAATTTCTCCTTTGATTTTCAGGATCTCTAATTTAGTATCTAATTGGAGATTTCTAATTTGTTCTTTTTCTAGATTTTTAAGTTGCATGCCCAATTCATTAATCTCCTCTTTCTCTTTTTTATTCATGTAAGCATTTAGAGCTATAAATTTTCCCCTAAGCACTGCTTTGGCTGCATCCCATAGATTTTGGTATGTTGTCTCATTATTGTCATTTTCTTGGATATAGTTATTGATTGTTTCTATTATTTCTTGTTTGGCCCTTTCATTCTTTAGAATGAAATTATTTAGTTTCCAATTGATTTTCATTCTACTTTTCCCTGGCTTTTTCTTACATGTAATTTTTATTGCATCATGATCTGAAAAGGATGCATTTACTATTTCTGCCTTTCTACATTTAACTATGATGTTTTTGTGCCCTAATACATGGTCAATTTTTGAAAATGTGCCATATACTGCTGAGAAAAAGGTATATTCCTTTATATCCTCATTCAATTTTCTCTAGACATCTATCATGTCTAACTTTTCTAGTAATATATTCACCTCTTTCACTTCTTTCTTATTTATTTTTTGGCTAGATTTATCTAATTCTGAGAGGGGGAGATTCAGATCCCCCACTTGTATAGTATTACTGTCTAGTTCCTCTTGTAACTCATTTAACTTCTCCTTTAAGAACTTGGATGCTATACCACTTGGCGCATACATATTCAATATTGATATTACTTCATTATCTATAGTACCTTTAAGCAAGATGTAATTTCCTTCCTTATCTCTTTTAATGAGATCTATTTTTGCCTGCACTTTGTCTGAGATAAGGGTTGCTACCCCTGCTTTTTTTTACTTTAGCTGAAGCATAATATATTCTACTCCAGCCTTTTACCTTTACTCTGTGTGTATCTCTCTGCTTCAAATGTGTTTCTTGTAAACAGCATATTGTAGGATTCTGGTTTTTAATCCACTCTGCAATTCACTTCCGTTTTATAGCAGAGTTCATCCCATTCACATTCACAGTTATTATTACTGACTGTCTATTCCCCTCCATTCTATTTACCCCCTTTGTACTTTTCCCTCCTTCTTTAACCCTATTCCTCCTCACTGATGTTTTACTTCTTACCCCTGCCTCCCCCAATCTGCCCTCCCTTTTTATCAACCCCTCTCTTTTCTTTACCCTTTTCTCCCTTGCTTTTGTCCTCCCTTCTATCAGTCCCCCCCTTTCCCTTCCCCTTTTGCTTCCCTAAAGAATGAGTTAAGTTTCTTTATCCCAATGAACGTAAATGTTATTCCCTCTTTGAATCAAATCTAATGAGAATAGGGTTGAAACAACATTCACCCCTCCTTTCTTTCCCTCTATTGTAATAGGCTTTTTTTCACCTCTTCATATGATATAATTCATTCCCTTCCACCTCCCCTTTCCTCTCCTCCCCATAGACTCCCTTTTTAACCCCTTAAATTTGTTTTTGTATCATCACATCAAAGACAATTTATATTTATACCCTCTGTGTAAAGTCCTTCTCTTTGCCCAAATACATTTACAATTCTTAAGAGTTATGAGTATTATCTTCCCATGTAGGGATATAAACAGTTTAACCTAATAGGGTAACCTTTTTTTTTTATCCCCCTCTGTTTACCTTTTTAAACTGCTCTTGAGTCTTGTATGTTGAGATCAAATTTTCTATTCAGTTCTGGTCTTTTCACCAAGAAAGATTGAAAGTCCCCAATGTCATTAAATGTCCATCTTTTCCCCTGAAAGAAAATGCACATTTTTGCTGGGTAATAGATTCTTGGCTGCAATCCAAGCTCCTTTGCCTTCTGGAATATCATATTCCAAGCCTTGCAGTCCTTTAATGTTGAAGCTACCAGGTCCTGAGCCATCCTGACTGTGGTTCCATGATATTTAAATTGCTTCTTTCTGGTTGCTTGGAGTATTTTCTCCTTCACCTGATAATTCTAGAATTTGGCTACAATATTCCTTGGAGTTTTCCTTTTGGGGTTTCTTTCAGGAGGTGATTGGTGGATTCTTTCAGTGATGATTTTATCCTCTGATTCTATGATATCAGGGCAGTTCTCCTTAATAATTTCCTGGAATATGGTGTCTAGATTCTTTTTCTGGTCATGGCTTTCAGGCAGTCCAGTGATTCTCAAATTGTCTCTCCTCGATCTGTTTTCCAGATCAGTTGTCTTTCCAATGAGGTATTTCACATTTTCTTCTATTTTTTCATTCTTTTGATTTTGCTTGACTGATTCCTGGTGTCTCATGGATTCCTTATCTTCCAACTGTCCAATTTTAATTTTTAAAGCATTGTTTTCTTCAGTAAGATTATGCACCTTTTTTTCATTTGGCCAAGTGAATTTTTTAAGGCACTGTTTTCTTCAATGAGATTATGCACCTTTTTTTCCATTTGGTCAACTGAATTTTTTAAGGCATTGTTTTCTTCAGTGAAATTATGCACTTTTTTTTCCATTTGGCCATTCAATCTTTGTGCTTCCTTTTCCAAGCTCCTGATTCTTTTTTCATAGTTTTCTTGTTTTGCTTTCATTTCTCTCCCCATTTTTTCTTCTACCTCTCTCAATTGATTTTTAAAATCCTTTTTGAGCTCCTCCAGGAAGGCTTTTTGTTCCTGAGACCAATTCACCTTCCCTCGTGAGGCTTCACACTAAGGCAATTTGAGGGTATTGTCCTCATCTGAGTTTGCGTTGGCTTCTTCCCTATTGATACAGAAGCTCTCAATGGAGAGGGCTCTTTTTTGCTTCTTACTCATTATTGCAGCTTATTTATTTATTTTTTAAGTTGAGGTCTGCTCTCGGGGCACCAGAGTCCCTGTTTTGGGCTTCTTGTGCAGGGGTATAGGTGCTGTGTGACCGGCTTTTTACTCTGAGGCCTTTATGGTGTGTAGAGATTCCCCGCCCTGCACTTCCTGTCTGGGTGAGCTCAGCCAGCTAGGCGTCCGCTCCTGGCGTCCGTTCCCACCTGACACTTCGTCGCCCTCCTGGCCGGTGCAGATAGGTTTTTCCACTGTCCTTCTTGGCCACCAGATTTTTGAACCAGGTTCCAGGGGCCTCAGTTGTTCAGCTGTGGCCCGCAGCTCCTACTGACTTGCCCTGACCCCCTCGGCGCTGGGTTGCTGCGCTGCACTGGGCCTCCCTTTTGCCCGAGTCAGACCGACCTTTTCCTGAAGCCTTCTAAATTATCTCTGGTTGGAAGACTGTGTCTCTCTGTCCCTTTGCAGGTTCTGTAGTTTCAGAATCTGTCCAGAGGCTTGATTTAATGTTGTTTTTGAGGGAACAGAAGGAGAGCTCAGGCAGTTTGCTGCTTCCTCTCCGCCATCTTGGCTCCGCCTGCTAACATACTTCTAATGAGGGGAATCCTCTGATTACCCAGTCTGTTCTGCTTTTGGAAAGTTCTAATTGTTGACAAATTATTTTCTCCCACCCTGTCTCATTAAGCCTATATTCACATTTTTTAAAAACTCCCACCTGGGGGCGGCTAGGTGGCGCAGTAGATAAAGCACCAGCCCTGGATTCAGGAGTACCTGAGTTCAAATCCAACCTCAGACACTTGACACTTACTAGCTGTGTGACCCTGGGCAAGTCACTTAACCCCCATTGCCCTGCAAAAATAAAAAATAAAAAAAAACCCTCCCACCTGGTCAAATATTGGTTCTCACAGAATCCTTGGCTGTAGGTCAGCCAAGCACATGACTGGACTTCACCACTAGTAACTACATGCTCTCTTACCATCTTCTCATTTTAGGTTACAATTCTCCATTAACTGTTTCTCTTTGATCCTTTTCTGTTACTGTCCTTGCTAAGGAGAATAGGAATGAGACAGGAATTAAGTAGACAGGAATTTCTTTCTATCATCTCCACGTTTATGAAAAGGAACAGTCCCCTTGACCTCAATATTTTTGTCTTTTCATGTTCTGAGTTATATCATTGCTTAACAATGTTCATATATATATGTGTGTCTCTGTGTGTATACCACTCATTCATCTTCATTCTTAGCTACCTGCTTTTGTTTCTATCTCATGTACATCTTTAAAAATTGAGAAACAATGAAAACTCCCTATGCAGACACATTGGCCTCCCCAGCCCTACACTTTCTCTTATTCATTAAAATAACTTGTGCTGTCGGAATTCACAGGATCATAGATTTAATTCAAGAAGGGAATTTGAAAACCATCCAGTCGAACCCCTTCATTTTCCATATGGAGCAATGAGGATGGGAGTGTGTACATGGTTTGCTCCAACTCTCATGATTTGAACTGATTGCCAGTTCAGGATCATACCCATTGTACCACCTAGCTGCTATCCTTGCTAAGGTTCCCATCTCTCTTCATTCATTGCCCTCTATCAGAAGCTTAGGCCATGAAATCCTACTTCTTCCTTGGAATCTCTTCTTCCAAGGCCCAATGAACATACCAGACTCTGCTTAACATGGCACCCAAGGTTCTAACAATTCACTGAGACAACGTGGTAAAATGAACAGAAGACTGGTGCTAGAATCAGGAAAGATCTAGTTTGGAATCCTACCTCCGACACCAAAGATCACTGATTTTGGAATGAAGCCTAGAGTTCATTTGGTCCAAACCTTTCCTTTCACAGGAGAAAACTGAGGGGGGAGGGGTTTGCCCAACTTCACACATACAGTAAAGGAGAAAAGTTAAAACTGAGAAGCAGGTGCTCTGACGACCAATCTGGCATTCTTTTCACGGAAGTATCCAGCCTATAAAAGCCATCACACATAGAAGCCATTAACTTTGGGTATCACTTAATAAACTCCTCAATAGTCCTGCTCTATTGGAAATGAAGCAATTTTCTTGCATCAAGGTTGTAAAGGAAAAGTGCATCCTTTCATTTATTGTCCATGATTATAGGGTCTTAGGTAATTTTGTCATTGTGCTTCTAAGAAAAAGCATATACTAGAACATTCAACATTTATTAGGTGCCTACTGTGAGCAGAACTTGTTAGCTGTGTGACCTTGAGCGAGTCACTTATCCTTGATAGGTTTCAGTTTCCTCTTCCATAAAATGAAGCTAATAATACCTGTAGTATGCACCTCCCAGAGGTAATGATGAAGGGAGATTTAAGCCTAAAAAATCCAGAGTTGGAAGAGACCTCAGAGTCTGTCTAGTGAAATCCTCTCATTTTGCATGTGAGGAAACTGAGGTTCTAGGAGGAGAAGTAACTTGTCCAAGGCTACACATCATAAATACCAAAGGCAAGATTTGAACCGAGGTTCCCTAACTGTAGAGACAGCTGTCTTTCCATTTCTGTTATCTGCAAAGCACTTGGTGAAAATTAAAGGCATACGTGAGTGCTCACTTATTTGAAGCAGTTTCTGAAGATTCCAGATTCACAAAACAAAGCTCTATAGATGGAGATTAGCAATCTTTGGAAACCACTGTTCAAGAAGAGATGACTCTGCAGAGGTGAGACTATGGATGCAGAACATCGCAAATGTTGTCTAATGCCTCCATTAGTTTTGCTGAACTGCTTCCTCCCCTTTTTTTATTAGTTAAATGGGATGGCTTACTGGGGAGGAGAAGAGAAATATATTCTGAAATGTCTGTTATGGGAAAGGATATTTATAACAATGCAAATTCTAAGAATAAGACATAATGCAGGGGGAGAACGGAAAAGAAAGGCAAAGACAAAGACGAAGCAGCTACCTGATCCCCATGGATTCTGGTCTTTAGGATGAAATGTCTGGGGAACTCACTTGGTTTCTTAGGCATGTCATTGAGCTGACTGATTTCTGCATCCAATAGTTCCTTTGGGCACTGAAGGTGAGTAGAGCTGATGGACATGAAGACTTTGGAGATGTCTCTTTCTGAGTCTGAGCAAAAGCACCTTTTCAGAAATGCCTGGTGAGATCCAACAACCCCTCCCTTGAAGAGTTAACAAGTTAGAGGTGGATAAAAAGATGACTGGGGCTTTGTCTCACTTGGATATGTATACCTGAAGACTAAATGCTTTGCCCCTCTCTCCGTCATCTGAAATCTGTCTTTGTGCCAAGTTTGGAGAAGCCATATGACCCCTGCTATTCTCTTAAATCTGAAAAGACGTGTTTCCCCTGGTCATGGATGGGGTTTAGCAGCTGAGTAGGGCAGGAACAGTTTATCTTCCCAAGTGTAGTGCTGACAGACTTCCCCAGTGGATTAAAACACACATTCAAAATCCTCTTATCTTGGCCCTTTTATCCCCAGGGCTCCCTACTCCACAGATGCCTTTCCAAATTCATATCACTAAGCCTGGGCACTGCTTAGACCTGTCCTTGCAAAAACAATAAAGGGAAAAGGCTACCATTTTGGATCAGTGCTCTCCTTTTGATCTCTAAAGACTAATTTCGATCTACATATTAAACTACAAAAATGAGGAAGTGCTCCATTGAAAATAACAAAGTCCTCAATGGTCACATGTAGTCTTGAACTGAAATCAGTCAACTTGTTAATATTTTGATAACTGTATTTCAATATAATTAGTTTCCTTTTTAATCCTATGTATTTTTAAATAATAAAAATTTTTATTTCAAGTTTTGAGTTCCAATATTTATCCTTCCTTCCCTCCCTCCTCTTTGCCCTCCCTGAGGCAATAAGCAATCAGATATGGGTTAAACATGTACGATTATGGAAAACATTACCATATTAGTCATTTTGTATAAGAAAACCTGAATAAAAGAAAAAATGAAAGAAAGTGAAAATTAGCATGCTTCAGTCTGTGTTCCATCAATATTAGTTCTTTCTTTGGAGGTGGATAGTATGCTTCATCAATAGTCCTTTGGGATTGATTTGGGTCATTGTATTGTTGAGAATAGTTATTAATCCTATGTATTTTAAGCATGTAAAAATATTCTTCTGAGAGGGAGTCCATATCTAAGTTTCACCTGACATAGCCAAAAGAGCTCAGGAAGAAAAAAAGGGGAAGAATTCCTGCTCTAGACTCACCTTCACTTTTTATAAAGAAGGGGAATCAAAAGAACTGAATTCATATCCCAGCACTACCATTTACCACTTGTAAGCCTTAGGGCAAGACACTTAAACTTTCTAGCTCTGTTCTTGTCTGTAACTTGACCAGTTGGCCTAGATTATGTCTAAGGTCCCTTCCAACTCTACAGCTATAATTCTATGATGCTATCACTTATTTTGATTGTATTTGTCAGACCAACATGAAAGACCATGTGTCTAAGACTAGCATCTGCACATGATGTATGTATGTATGAATGCATGCATGTATGCATGTACATATGAAAAACACTGGTTAAATGTTTACTCGTGTGCTAAGCACTGGGGATACAAACAAGAGCAAAATAATCCCTCCTCTTAAGGAGCCCCCATTTTAATATGAAGAGGCAGAACATGTATGAAGTTTCAGCTGCAGCACTGATTGGAAAGGCCCAATCAATGTCCTTAGAGTTGAACAGCAGGGAGGTGGTAAGACATCTTCTTTCATAGCATTTACATGGGCAAAACCATATCCCTTTCTGAGATCTACCATTTTGTGGTGCCAAAGACTCCATTGGCAAACCTTCTTTTCTGCATCATCTACAGAGAATGCTGAGGCTACAACACCTATAGACGTGATTGTCAGGTCACATAAAAGTTATTCCCTAGACAATGGCAGAAGCATTGTGCTGGAATCTGGCTCAAGCTTTCTATTGAGTTTGGGGTTGCTGCTACTCTTGTGACTCTTGGACATGGGGTCCTGGGCTATCTCTCCTGGGAAATGAAGGGAAGTGATGTTCAAGCTAATAGTGGTGGTTTGGCACACCTGACCCAGGCTTCCTGTCTCTCTCCGGGTGCTATTTCAGGTAGGAGGTGCTGGTCTTGAGATCCAAGAAGTCCTGGATTCTCACACTTCCCCTTCAGTGGAAGTCTGGGACAAGCCCTTAGCCTCTCAGCTTCAGACAATAGACTCATCTGTGTAATAAGGGTATTAATAGTTAGAAGACTTTGTCTCACAAGGTTGTTGTATGGATCAAACGAAATCATGTTTTTAAGGGCTACAGAAATACAGGTTATTATCATTTGCCAGGCTTTGTAAGGAGACTGCAGTATTTGTTATCAGTGCATTTTACAATAACTTAAACACCAAAACATTTTAAAACTGTTTTTGTCATCTTGATGCATATATCTGTCAAACATATAACATACATTCTTTCTTAAACCAAAGATTTAATACAGTACAAAAAACCATTCATTAAATACTTATTATATGTAAGGCATTGTGATATGTTGTAAATATAATTTAAACTTTTAATGATTCAATTCATGGTCAGTGGGTTTTTCCCCAATTCAACAAGCATTTATTAAATGTTTGCTGTGTAAAAGGCAATGTGCTAAGTTCCGAGAGACAAAAATACACTAGGAAAAAAAAAACATCACCTAATACTTAGCTAAAGATGATCTTCCATGCCTTTGAATACTCTCTGGATGCCATTATATACTACATCATTATCTCTGGAGAATGTGGCCATAGGTAAGGAGACGCATAGACAAGGTACCATGAGAAATATGAGGATGATCAAGATCAGTCAGCAGGAGGGAACAGAGAAGGGGAATCATCACCTGTTATAAAAGAGCAAGCATTAGAGGCAGAAAACACCTACATTCTTTGTCAACTGTCAGCCACCACCCCCAACCCCCAACACCGAGGGAAAGGTAAACACCTTGAGGGCAGGGGTTGATTCCTGTTTGTCATTGAATCCCCAGGTGCTCACTTACTAATTACTTACTGCTTGCTTACTACTAAGCCAAGGCTTACTAAATGCTTGTACATCTGAATCAAGTACAGAGATATCATCAACACCTTGAATGGGTGGCATCCAACAGAAAGCCAAGAGAGGTGAGATGTGGGTGGGAAGGGTCCACTCTAGCTGAGAGGATTCAGAAATGGTGGAGAGGTGTCACCTGTACTGAGGGATCAGTAAATCCAGCAGCCAATGGCTGAGGGGATGTTCTGAGCCTTCATCTGGAAAGTTTCTACAGAATTGGAACCATTGCGGAACCAACCGTGGAAAGACCTTCAAGAACATCTAAACTGAACTTCACATTTTATAAATGAGGAAAGCAAGGCCTAGAGCAGTCTGGGGACTGGCTTACTTTGCACAGTGCTTAGGCTAGGTTCCATATTTAGTTGCTGCCCTCGAGGAATTTGCCATGTGGTTAGGGAGCATACCAATTAGAATAGGAGTCAGCTTGGCATGCTGATCTGTATTTGTTAGTGCCTACTGGGGACCAGACACCGGAGATACAAAGTCAAGAGTGACACATAGCCTGCTCCCAAGGAGCTTATGGTATAGTTGAGGGAGACAACATTTACATATATAGATAGATATAAAGTAGATGCCAGGTTCTTTGAGGCTGGGGGTGGGTGGGGAGGGAATCAGGGAGAGGCTCCATGAAGTAGTGGTCCTTTAGCCAAGCCTTGAATGCCAAAATGCAGAGATGAGGAAGGAGGAAGAGTAGAAGGAATGAGGGCACATTCATGGGAAGTGGACTGTCTCATAGGAAGAACCATGAGCAGGTCAATTTCACTGGTCCAGAGAGTTTGTGAATAGGAAACATATCTAATAAGGCTTTCAGGGGAACTTGAATGTTTTTACCAAAAGTAACAATAGGAGGCAGCACGGCAGCATGGATAGAGCCGGTACTGAGGCCAAGAAGTCCCAGGTTCAAGTGCTGCCTCAGACACATCCAGGGTGTGTAACCATGGAGAGTTTAGTCCCTTGGTACTCCCAGCAATTCTCTCAGACAAGAAAGTACCAACTGCCATGGGCAGATAGGGCTTCCTCCTTCCTGTTCTTACTACCAGTGGCCCAGTCCCCATCCTACTAAAAGTAAGAAAGGTCTAGGGGAGTGTGCTTAGGAGAAAAGGGGCACAATCTGACTTGCGTTTTAGGAAAAAAACACATTGGCAACTGTGTGGAGGATGGAGGTGAATAGGTAGAGACTTGAGCCTCTAGGTGGCACCATAGCACATGGAGAGCCAGACCTGGAGGCAGGAAGATTCATCTTCCTGAGTTCAAATCCAGCCTCCCACACTTACTAGCTGTGTGACCCTGGGCAAGTCACTTCACCCTGTTTGCTTCGGCTGGAGAAGAAAATGGGAAAGCCCTCCGGTATCTCTGTCAGAGAAACTCCAAATGGGGTCCCAGAGAGTCAGATAGGACTAAAACCACTGAATGATAACAGGTAGCAACGTGAGGCAAGATCACATAAGAGGTTGTTCCAATAGCTCAAGCAAATGTTAAGGAGGGTCTGGGAGGAAGGAAAGACCTTGAGAGCAAAGCTTCTTAAACTGATCCCACCTGGAGTCACATAACAATGTGGGGGGCATGGAAGTTTTGTCAAGTCAAAGGTCATGGATACCTGGTTGGCATGCCTGTAGCCCTGGGTTTGCATGAAAACTCCTTGATTAAAGGGGTCATGGGTGGGAAAGGTTTAAGAAGCCCTGCTCTAAAGCATGGAAATATTCTCGTTTCTAGGGGAAGGAAACCTTGGGGAACAGCTGAGCTGAGGGCACCGAGCCTTGGAGAGCAGGAAACTCAGAGGACCAGCTACATGGGGCTGACTGCATGACATTATTCTGGTGAATGTGGGAATAAGGGCAGCCCTTTATGGGATCTCTTCAACCTGTGGCAAATACTGGAGAAACTCTTCTGTTGTCCCATTGATCGGTGGGGAATCTAAAGTAAGCCTGAGGCCGTGGGTCAATGAATCAGAAACTAAGAGTGAGAGCTTTGTAAAGGCCCAGGAGGCCTGACTTTATTCCTACCTGTTATTTCTGTTAGGTAAGGTCACCATAGGTCTACTTAGGCAGCTAGGTGACAAATAGACAGAGTGCTGGACTTGGAGTCAAGAAGACCCGAGGGGGCAGCTAGGTGGTGCAGTGGATAGAGCACCGGTCCTAGAATCAGGAGGACCTGAGTTCAAATCAGACCTCAAACACTTAACACTTACTAGCATGTTTGACCATGGGCAAGTCGCTTAACCCCAATTGCCTCACAAAAAAAAGAAGAAGAAGAAGACCCACGTTCAGACCCTGCCTCAGATACTTACTAGCCATGTGCCCTTAGGTAAGTCACTTAACCTTTGCCTGCTCCAGTTTCCTCAACTGTAAAATCAAGGATAATAATATAAGCATCCTAATTGGACTGTTTGAGAATCTGATTCAGGATCAAATGAGATAACATATGTAAAGCACTTTGAAAAGCTAAAAACATTATATAAATATTAGCTATTATGATTATTGCTGGGATCCAAACCCTCTCCTTATTTCCAACAGATGGCCTGCGTTCTGCCTTCAAGCACAGCCCTGCAAAAGTCCCAGATCAATTTTCTGTCTGGCATCTACCAGGTCAATTGTCCCTCCTAGAAAAACATAGTGGTAAGATCATGTTGGAGCTGTGCTAAGCCAAACACTGTTTTAGCCCATGAAGCCAAGGTTAGTAGAAGCCCCATCCATCTGAGTTATGGAAGGGTAGCCAGGAGGGAAAGAAAGGACAGAAAACCACCCAGCAGGCTGACTCCCCCAGTCCTGCCATTAATTCTTAGAGCAAGTGAGAGCACATAACTCAAATTCACAAGCACCATTTCTGTGGGGTTTAAAGCCTTGAGTATTTTCCAGCTCTCACTGTTTCTCTGAATAAAATCCAGCCTCCGTTGAAGCACCAGCCTCTGCTTTTATGTGGCACAAAACACCTGGTGGCCAATTGCTGGGTGGAGGATAATTAGCCCTCAATTATCACCAGCTTGATTTTCACCTGTTCTTCTTGCATATCCCTAGAACTTGCAGCTCATCTAATTAGGCTTTTCTGACCCATTCCCTGCCAGCAGGCTCTAAACAATAGCCTTGTTGCTAAGCAATTAACCCTTCCTAAGCCAGTCCTTCAGCCCCTATGTTCAATACCAGCAGAATTGGATGAGCAAAAAGAAGCTTGCCAACATGGTAGCCACCTGAAAAATCTAATGAGAATATGTTCTTTAAAAGAAGATGCAAATGACAAAATGATTATATTCCTTTCCCAACTCTCCCCTAGTCAGACTAAACCTAGAAAGGTGACATTCAGTTCTGGGTACCACATTACAGGAAGGCCATCACTACACTAGAGTATGCAGAGCACCACACCCAGGTTGACAAAAGGCCTTGAGTCCATGCCACTTCAATCACTCATTCAACAAACTCTTTATAGCACTAATGCATGCTACAGGCATTGTGCTGAATGCTGGGGAAAGAAATGAAAAAATTAAACCCTCTGCCCTCGGGCACCTTCTATTCTACTGTGGTGGCTGATGGGGCTGGAGGAGATGATATATTTTCCCTTATCTACATCAATAAGGTCATTTGAAAAGAAGCCTCCACCTTAGGTGCAAAGGTCAGTTTTAACCCTGTGCTTTGCCTTCCTTTAGCCAAGTTCTTTGATGAGTCTAACTAAAAGATAAACAAAACTGTCTCAGATCCTCAAGGACAATTCAAAACCAGATTAGAAATACTTTATCTCCCCTAAAAGACAACAAATTGGTCCCAAGACCAGTAACTAACCCATCATGAATGCAGAATGATTGGTTTGGGATACTCCAAGACCTCTGGGGATGGCTCCTACTCAGAAGCCCCTTTGCCCTGTAGAGAGAGGACAATTCTCTTTGTTCCAGGTGATGCTTCTCCCTGCCTTGGCCTGCCATTCAACAACAGAATAAAACCTTTTACTGGCTTCTATTCTAATTTGTAAGCAGTGAATTTTCTTACCGTGATGCTATTGATACGGGCATCAGTTGGATGAACTAGCCATTGTTAGCCTGGAGAAGAGAATGTCCATGGGGGGCATGATAACTGCCTCTAAGTATGTGAAATGTGCTTGTATGAAATGACATGAGAAGAACCAAGAGAACATTATGCACAGAGACAGCAATGTTGTTTGGTGAAGAACTGTGAATGACTTGACTATTCTCAGCAATACAACAATCCAAGACAATCCCAAAGGACTATGGATAAAATGTACTATTCACCTCCAAAGAAAGAACTGATAAAGAACACAGATGGAAGCGTGCTAGTTTTCACTTTCTTTCATTTTTCCTTTATTCATTTTCTTATACAAAATGGTCATGTTTTACATCATCATACATGTAGAACCCATATCTGATTGTTTGCTGCCTCAGGGACGGGGAGAGGGAAGGCAGGGAAGGAAGGATAAAAATTGGAACCTGAAACTAGAAATAAAAGTGTTTACTATAAAAAAGGGGAAAAAATAAAATTAGACTTGTGTGGGAAATGTGGTCATGGGGAAAAGGGTAAGGATTGTTCTGTTTATTCCTGAAGTGTAGAAATAAGAACAAAGGGTTAGAGTTGCAAAGATGAAATTTAATCTTGATATTAAGAAAAACTTCCTGCCAATGAAAGGTGTCCATAAGTGGAATGGAATGCCATGAAGGAGAGGGTTCCCTTTACTTGAAGCTTTCAAATAGACCTGGATGATTATTTATGGAATACCTTAGAGCTGGAATATATGAGGGGTATGGCTAGAAACGATAGACAGCTGCCAAGTTCCTCTTTGACTCTGAAATTCTATCATTCTGGGAGTCTGGGACTTGAGAGAACAAGACTCATATTATCTTCCCATCCTTCCTGCAGTTTCTCTTCCTCCTGTTTTTTTTTTCCTTTCTGGTCCTGATGAAACCTTTAAGCAGCATGTTGTTTATTGAGCAAGATGTAGGGTTTGCACTTGAGTTACTTGAATGAGAAAAGTCAGTCCTGGGTGTGAATATGACTGTTTGGGTCTCTGAAATGCCATAGGAAATTTAGAGCTTTTCTGTCAAACCCAGAAGGTGCCAAGCCCCAAAAACATCTTCAAGGAGGAAAGATGGAATACATGTGTTCAATGTGTGATGCCTTCAGAGGACTCCAACTGGATCCAATGACTTCACAGCCACTTTTTGAAGCACTCTCCTAATAATCTCCAATGCTATTTATATACACGTTTACCGGTATCCCCCCTTTGCTTTATCTCAAAAATCTATAGAAAATTTCTCCAGGGATTATCATAAAGCCACAAAATACCTCCAAAGTACAGAAATCCTTTTAAAGAGCAGAAGCATCAAAGCTACGCTCCTAAGTTCAGAAAGTGACGGGAAATGTTCCATTGTGTTTATTTCAGACTGAATGTTATCACCAGCCTACCTGCTAGCTTGTTAGGAGCTTGACTGCTTGGCCATAATGTGGGAGGCAGGATATGATGGGTATAATTAATCCATCAAATGGGTTGAGGAATAGAACAAGGCTTCCTCAGATCCACCAACCTTGACAATATAATTGTTAACTGACCAAACTATTAGCTGTCTGAATAGAGGGAGGGGAGAGATTCCTCTCTATCAAATGGGATCATATTTGCAAAATGCTCAGTAAAATGTTTGTTGATGACTTATTTCAAGACATTTCTGTACTAAATATAACAACAGGTACAATAATATTTAGGACAACCACAACAATAATAAATAGCATCTCTATAACACCTACTGTGTTCCAGGCACTGTTAACCCCTGGAGCACAGCCTGCAGAAACGACTATCTGCTCATGATTTCCCTTGGCTCTGGAGGATAGGGGGAAGAAAAACACATTTTATTCAAAATTGCAATCCTTCAAATTGATTTAGGAGGTGGCTTTGTATTCATTGTTTGGGGTCAGTCCCCCTAATTCAAAACCAACTCCTCTGACAGAGATTAGAGGAGAAATAAGAGATGGCCTCACCATGGGGGAGGGAGCTGGGGGAGGGGGAGCTGGACCCAGCCAGATGACACTTGACTAAGAGCATGACACTGGATCTCACTAGAAATGGGAAATAGAATCTGGGCCTTTTCTCCTTGACTTTGCCCACTCTCTCTTATATTCCAGCTAATGAACAGAAGAGCAGCCTCATGGCCCAGCTCTGACTCCACTCCCTGTCCTGGATGTATTTTCTTCTGGATGACACAGCCACAGGGAGCAAAAAGCCACTTCAGCTCCTCTTTTGACAGAGGTGCAGGAAAGCGAGCCCTTCTGGCAGGAAGAGAATGACTGGAAAAATATTCTTTCCTTTCCCCTCTCTCTGCTAAATGAGAAGCCTGTGTATTCTTTATTCAGGGTAGGCCTAATCAGGCCTTCGAGTGGCAATCTACTGCCATCTTCCATTTTCAAAGAAGTGTGTCTCTATGTGTTGTAGCTTTAGGATGATTCCTAAAGATTTTTTTTCATTATATAGGCATCATTTATGATAGATGTGTATGTTTGTAATGAGCTAGTGATTTCTCTTGGACATCGCCATGTGTTATGATTCCCGGTAAATCTCTCAACAATTTTGTTTTTACTTTGTGAAGTACAGCTTCCTGGAAGTCTCATGTCCAACAATTAGAAGATCCCAAGAGTTTTGGCCTCCCATCAGATTCGGGACACAAGAAAGCTTGATTAGATTGATAGGAGATGCAAGAAGGGTCTCTACCAGAAGTCTTTCCCACTTCTAGCCAGCTTATTAATGCTGCCTAGTAATTCATTTAACAGAACTTTTATTTTTGAGATGTTAGATACTATAACGGTTTCAAACCTACTCTGGTTTAAGGGGCCTACTTCTTTATTGCCAGACATTTTAACTTAACTAAAAGTTTTTTAAAAAACTATACAAGGTAACTAGGCATCAGCATGTCAATGAAACCAAGGTCTTGCTTTTTGCATACTCCTTCCATTATTGTTGCATCTATATCTGCCCACACTTGGTGACTCTTGTCTCTTTCATAGTAGAAGTAAAAGGCCAGGGCAGCTAGGTGGCGTAGTGTATACAGCACTGGCCCTGGAGTCAGGAGTGCCTGAGTTCAAATCCGGCCTCAGACACTTAACACTTACTAGCTGTGTGACCCTGGGCAAGTCACTTAACCCCAATTGCCTCACTAAAAAAAAAAAAAAAGAAGAAGAAGAAGAAGAAGAAGAAGAAGAAGAAGAAGAAGAAGAAGAAGAAGAAGAAGAAGAAGAAGAAGTAAAAGGCACTGTCCAAGACTGAAGGAAAATGTGTATTTATCTTCTTTCTTTCCTTCAGGAGGTGCTAAAGTCAAAGAATTAGCACCTAGTGCCCAACCTACTGGAGACCAGATTCATCTTACTTGGTTAGGCTGACCCTCAGATAGCAGACATAGTCTGTCATCTGGACAATGCTTACAGACTTCCCAGTAGGATAGAAACTATAAGAGTTTATAGACTGAGACAGGACTGAAGAATCCAGGGTAACCTACATGTCAGGAGGAGGAATTTTGCAGAGGACAAACTGTCTTTAAGTCAATCCAATCCAGCAGACTCTTATGAAGTACCTACTACATTCAAATCACTGTCCTGGATGTTAAGGATACAAAACAAAAAATATTGTAGCCCTGACTCTCAGGGACATGACATCTTAGTAAGGATAAAACATCATTTGCAGATAAGAAACATACAGTAAGAGGAGTCATGTAAGTAAGGAGAGGCAACCAGTCCAGTAACCAGAAAACTGGTCTTGTAGCCAAGAGATTCTGAGTTCAAGTCCCAACTCTGATACATATAGAATGTATAACCCTGGGCAAACAACTGGAAAGATTAGACTTCTGGGTTCCTCTTAACTATTGGTTCCTGCTCTGCATTGGTAGAGTGAGGGTTCTGATGGTAATAAAATCAGAGGTCGATTCCCTAATCCCCAAGGAGCAGTGAGGGGAAAAGGTAAACATAGACCGTGTGTCTATATATTGGATCAGAAAAGAACATTTTCAATTTTAAGCTAATTCCATTCTGAATCACAGAATTTCAGAGATGCATGGGAGTTCAAGACCATCCAATCCTATGCTTAACTGAATAAAAATCCCCTGTGCACCATATCTACCAAATGGTTATCTGCCTGAGCTTGAACATCTCAAGTGAATGGGATTCACTAGCTTTCAAGGGAACCTGTTCCACTCTGAGATAATTTGAATTTTTTTCTTGGTATCCATCATAGATCTACCTCTTTACAACTTCTCCCGTTGCTCCTAGTTCTACTTTCTGGTTCTGAGCGGAATGCATCTATTCCCTCTCCCAGATGATCTTTTTCATTATGCCCCTTCTGACTATCCTCTTCTTGAGGCTCAAAGTTCCCAGTTCCTTTAAGCAATGCCCATTCAGGAGGAGCGCAGACCTGTTCCTTAGCTTTTTATTTCATTGATTGCTATCTCCCTAGATACTTGGGTTACAAGTTTTAAGACAACTACTAATGAGCAGCCAAACTGCCAGATTCAAAGTTAGCCTTTCCATCTTTGCTCTCCTACATCCTCTCCTGTAATTGCTAATATAGTTCAATGATAAAAGAGAAGTCAAGATCAGGAAAAAGAGGAAATAAGGGGCCTACATTCGATGTCCATCTTCATGATGCTTCTAACCTCTTTAGCTCACACTTGAACTCAGTGTCACGATGGCCTCTCTGTTCTTCCTCAGCTAGGCACAAAGGTGGTCACGTGTCTTGGATCTCACCACTGCTTGAAATTAATCTACCTCTAACTTTTTAGACTCAAAAATTTTCCACTATGACCCCAATTCCCAAATCTGTATACAGTCTTTATTTTTCACCTCATCTTCAGTACTATATTTCCAACTGCCTTTTTTGTGGGCAATGAGGGTTAAGTGACTTGTCCAAGGTCACACAGCTAGTGTCAAGTGTCTGAGGCTGGATTTGAACTCAGGCCCTCCTGAATCCAAGGCTGGTGCTTTATCCACTGTGTCACCTAGCTGCCCCCTCTAACTGCCTTCTGAACGTATCTCCAGCTGGTGCTATGTTAACAGCTCAAAGTCGATAGGGATAAAACTAAAAATGTGATATTTACCAAAAACCTTGCCCTGCTAGCCAAGGTTTCTATTTATTTTTATCGTATCACCATTGTTCTAGTCATGAGGGTTTAAATCCTCCACCAATTGTGACTCTTCTTCCCTCACTTCCCAATTCCAATCAGTTGATTCTATCTTGGCAGTATCTCTGGTCTCCTTTCTCCTCCCATTGATGTCGTTTTATATTGGGTCCTTGCCATGCTACTGTAATGGCCTCCTAACTGGTTTGCCTGAATATCAACTTCCCCTCCTCTTTCATTCATACTTCAGACTTCCTGCTGAAAAAAATAGATCTAATTAAAATGAATGATGCCCTAATTATAGCATGGAGTTTGGTAGGTGACTTACTGAGGTAGTCTATCAGTTTACATAAATATATGGTATTCGTGGGGATGGACATTAAACTGGGTCCAGAATTGACCAGAAGAATGTTGGGCTCTATTCCACAATATTTCCAAGCCTTATAGTCCTGCTTTAGTGCAATGGCAGATGTTTTAAGATGATATTGCCTAGAGTTTGATCTCTTGACCAGTCTTTTTTTTGCTCAACTATTCCCCCAACCTCAGTGATGGCAAACACTTATCTCTTCAATGCCTACTAATGAGTAGCCAAATGTTGAAGGAAATCACAAACTATACTTGACTATGTTCTTTGCAAATTTGTTCCATCTTACCTCAATTAGTCCCTCACTGCTGAATGGTTTCTCTTTTATCTCATATTAACCCTCAGTCACCTTCTCCACATAGCTTTCCCATATATTCTCTTCTTTTAAGTAAAAAAAAATACTCCATGACCTCTCTATTTTAATTCAGCAGATGAACTTACTTCTTAACTTCCTGAAAAGATCAAGGTCATCAAAGGCAACTTGAATTCACTCAATTCTTCTTTACTCCCATAAACCTCTATATACTCATTCATACTCAGCTCCTTCACTGAAATCTTAAGGGAGGAGATAGAGATTCTCTTTATCAAGGCTACTGCCTTCACTTATCCTCCTGGTCCCTCATCTACTCTTGCTACTTCTGCAGTTCTGTGTGTGTGTGTGTGTGTGTGTGTGTGTCTGTCTGTCTGTCTGTCTGTCTGTCTGTCTCTCTCTCTCTCTCTCTCTCTCTCTCTCTCTCTCTCTCATACATGCGCTTTCTCACAGATCTCCAATATTTCTACTGGCCACCTTCCCCTCACCCTAGAACTCTGTTAGGTAGCTTCCTGTGCCCCATATATCACCAGGATGCTAAAGGAGTGACAAAGAATCCAAGTCGAAGTCATAAAGAATCAGATGAAGGAAATGATCATGGTAAATCTGAAAAAGAAGACTTGGGGAGATATAATTGCTGTGTTCATGTAGGGGGAAAGATCAGGAGCAACGTATAGAAGTTGCGATTTAAACTTCCTAAACTACTCCAAAATGGAGTGTGCCATTGGGAAATCATGGATTCCCCTCACTTGAGGTCTTTAACCAAAAGAAATAAAAGTACTGGGCTTGGAGTACAGAAGAACTGAGTTCAAACTCTGCCCCCAAACTTATTAGCTTTGTGACTCTGGACAAGCAATTTCATCTCATTTCATCTGCAAAATGGGTCACTACAGCCTGGTGACTGACTTAAGTGGACAAGTCCTGGACATGGCAGCCAGTTTGACTTGGGAAGCAACAAGGCAGGTATGACTTACCTACAGAAGAATAAGTGAAGAGACAGCTCCTGCACCAGAAGCTTCGAATGACTGGACACCCTCCTCCCAGGCTCCTCAGCATCAGGGACTCTGAGCCCTCCCATCTGTAGCTTGCCCAGTTCTACCCTCTGGCCATAGGGCATTAGAGAAGTCTCCCCAGGATGGAAGGTGGGGTGGGCATGGGGGGACCTCTGTCCATCTAGGTTCCCCCAGCACCAGCTCAGGGCCCTGCTGACACTCGAGACTGCTTCTAGCCCCCTCTACCCACCCACCACTGGCCTCCCCACAGGACTTGATATGTCCTGGCTGTTCCTGCTGCCCATGTATTTTTAAAAAGTCCAACACAGGCCAAAAAAAGAGAAAAAGATGGGTCACTAAGCAAATTAGCATTTATTAAGTTCCTATGAGGTGTCAGGCACTGTATTAAGTACTGGGGATACAAAGACAAGTCAAAAAATAGTCCCTGGTCTTAAGAAGCTCACAGTGCAATGGGGAAGATGCCAATGGTTATGTTTGTGACATACAGGATATGTGGGGTGCAATCTCAGTGAGAAGGCACTAAGATTAAGGGAGACTGGGAAAGGCTTCTTGAAGAACATGAGACTTTAGCTGAGATGAAACAAGGATGAGAAGGGAGAAAGTTCCAGGCATGAGGGACAAACAGCAAAAATAGTCAGAGTTGGAGAAATAATATTATCAACCTCACAGGTTGCTGTGAAGATTAATGAAATAATGTAATATATAATAAGTCCTTTGCAAACATTAAAATGCTCTGTAAATAGTAGTTATTATTAATATTCAGGTCATCTTTCACTTCCACCTGAACTATTGCAATAACTTCCAAGCAGGTTCCTGCTTCCAGTCTCTCCCTTCTCCACTCTGCCCTTCATACTGCTGCCTGAACATCTTTTATGGTTGTTGTTCATCCTTCATTTTTGAAGAGGATTGATGACATCATAGAGGTGATATCTTAACTTACACAAGAATTGGATGTGAGGCAAGGTTGTGCAAAGTCATCAGCCTCACTTTCTCTTCCAGAGTCATCAAAATCCAGTGACGAGACAAAAGTCAGGCCCAGGAGGCTTCTGCCATGTCTGAACAGGTTCTAAGCTCTCCACAGCACCTGCTTCAGCTGCCTTCATAGCCACTGGAACAAATTGTTCTCATCCAACCACTCCACCAGGGGAAGTCTTCGCATGCTTGTGGCAGATATCCCCCTAACTCATTGACAGGTTTGAGGCTTCAACCTGGTTTAGTCCATCTGTCAAGATGGTTTTGCCAGAGTGTGGCTCCTGCTCATGCTAAAACTTCTTGGAAACCCAGGTGAGAATTTAGTGCCAGGTGAACACCAAAGGTGGATGAGCAGCCCTGAAAATAACTTGGCAAGACCTCGAGCCAAATGTGCTAGTCCTTCTTTAATACCACACACATTCCAATCTTTCCTGGTAATTAACTCTGAGATTACAATTCCTTTGCTCAAAATCCTTCTGTGGCTCCTCATTGCCCATCAAATAAAGGGAAAATTAATAATCTGGACATTTAATCCATATATGTGATGAAAGTTTTTAAAAAATTTGACACAAGGAGACCATCTATGATGGCTAGAACTAAGGTGATAATAATAAAGGGAATGAAGAAAAGACGATGGCTTTTAGAGATTTCCTGGATGTCTCCTTAAAAGGGTGAAGTCTCCAATTCAATATATCAATCAATTTTGGACAAGAGAGAAGTCACATATGTCAGGAAGGAGATATTATTGAAATATAATTGACAGGACTTAGTAACTGACTGGATTGAGCAATAAAAGAGAGGGAAAGGTAATAGATGACTTTAAGGGACCCACAACAAAACTAGGGAAGTTAGGAAAAGATCTGGTTTGAACATGCCTCTGAGGAAAATGTTATGGAAATGATGAACTCAAGTTGGGCCATATTGAACATGTGGTAAGAGTGAGACATCCAGATACAGGTATCCAGGAAAGACCTGGAGATGCAAATCTGGCATTCAGAGGAGAGAGCCAGATAAGAAATGGCAGATTTGGGGGTCATCTACATAAAGATAATCTATAAAGCCAGAGAAGAAGATGAGCTTACCTATGGAGAATGTATAGAAAGAAAAGAGATGAGTGTCAACAAGAGAACCTGCATCTTTACAAAACAGCTCTGACACTAACTATTGATATAAATTTGGGTAAATAACAACATCTCTGGACCTTAGTTCCCTCATAAGCAAAAATGGAAGGTAGGATTGGATTATCTCTATGGAACTTTCCTTAACTCTCCCCTCTTCTGAACTCCAATCAACAATCCAGTGTACTTCTTTGGGGGCAGTGATGACACCCTACAATGACTTAAAGTTATTTGCTTCCTTATTTGATCTGACCTTTTAGATTATAGCTCCATGGGGGCAAAGGTTGTGGCTCATTCATTATGTCCTGATAAAACCTGTTGGTACCAATTTGGGGCAGAAGACGCATGGGACAGGAGAGATACTATAGAGGTATCATTGAAGGACTTAGTCACTGATTGGAGGTGGGCAATGAAAGAGAGGGAAAGGTAAGAGATGATTTCAAGGCTTTCAATAATTTAGAGTCTAATGAATTCATGGATTAAGACTAAATCCCCCATTTGGCAGATGGTACAAACAGATCTAAAACATGAGGTCATTTGCCACTGGTCCTAAATGTGGTTCTTGCGGCACCCACAGTCCTCTGATGCTACAGACCACTCTCCCCAACACTGACTTCTAACTGAGTTTTTGCATTTCCTAGAACACATGAGTAAGGGGCTGGCAATCATAGCCTCATTGACTTAGAGCTGGCAGGGACTGAAGAGACCTGCACAGAAAATAAAATACTGTGTAGAGCAGGGGTTATTAACCATTTTTGTGTTGTGGGCCCCTTGGAACTCTGGTAAAGTCCATGGTCTGCTTCTTAGTATCACGTTTCTAAATGCATCAAATAAAATACATAGGGTTACACAGGAAACCAATTACATTGAAATACAATTATAAAATTATTTATATAGCACCTACTATGTGTCAGGCACTGTGTCCTCACCACAACCCTGGGAGGTAGATGCTACTATTATTCACATTCTACAGATTAGAAAACTGAGAGTGACAGAGTTTATGTAACATTCCCAGTTTCACATACCTAGTAAGTATCCAAGGCCAGATGTGAAATCAGGTCTTGTCTCCAGGCCCAGGGCTCTATCCATTGTGCCTCAACAGCCTCAAAGAACCCTTGTATAGTATATTGTAGATAGTCAGACCATCAAAAATCCTAAAATCATAGAATCTCATAGTTGGAAGGGACCACAGGGGCAATTAGGCCAACCCAAATCTGAATATGAATCCTCTCTGCCTCTTACCACAGAAGTGATCATCTGGCCTCTGCTCAAAAAACCCCAGTAGTAGGTAACTCAGCCTTTGGAGATGACCTATTCCACTTTTGAACAACTCTATTATCGGCTTGGCAATCTGAAGTAAGATAGACAGGCTGCTAAATAAATTGGACACAATAAATATGAAATATTGGGAATCTTAATGTGAAAACCCCTATCAAGTGAAAAATAGTTGGAAAGCGACTGTCTTATAAACATATCCCTTCTCATATACGATGTTGGGAAATGACAGAGCAGAGGAGAGAGTCTTGATAAATAGAAATGAAGAGAGTGGCATCAGGTGTTCAGCTCCTCCACACAGTGGCAGTTGTGAGGGGTGGGCTTATTTAATATCCTTATTAATGATGGGTGAAAGGAAGCAAACATTCCATTAACAAAGCTGCAATTCTGAAATTGAGTTGTGTGGCAAATGACAGAAAGGACAAAAGACATCTATAATGCCAGTGGCCTTGAAAGCATAAGTGGACAAAGGTTGAGAATTGATTTTTTAACATGGAAAAAAATGAGTTTGCAGGGAACTCAGCTAAAACTCCAGTTATCATTAGAAAGGCAGACTGATGCAGTGGAAACAGCCTTGGACTGGGAGTTAGATTATCTCTGTTGGGGTCTAGGCTCTGTCATTTTCTATCTATGAACAGTAAGCAAGCCCTTTGGCTTCATGGGGCCTTTGTCTCATTGTAAATCCATAGGTTCTTCAGTGGAACTGGAAGCTTGAAGCAAGTACTCTTCTCTTGTAGTGGCAGTCATTCCAAACTTCTCATCTTGTAAAGAGCTCATCCCTGCCCCCTCCATAAATACTAGATAGAGGATTGGTCCAAGAGCCTAAAAAACTTCCTGCAGATCCATTAAAATTTTATGGGTTTGAACATGTGGTCAGAAAATAGGAATAGTTAAAAAAAATACAAATTATCACTAGGAACTTTTTAAAAATGTTCTAAATCAGTAAGCATTAGAGAAGGATAAATTAAAACAACCCTGAGGCATAACTTCATGATCTCTTAAGCTCTCAAAGATACTACAAGAAGAGAAATGTCATTGTTGTAGGAACCATAGAAAGGCAGGCACACTAATTCAGTGCTGAGAGAACAATGAATTGGCCCAAGGACACTAGAAAACAATTCAGAATTATTCAAGAAAGACTAAATTCTTTATACCCATTGGTCCAGAGATTCCATCAGTGGGACTATGCCCTAAAGTAGTCACTGACAACAAGAAAAGGCATAAAGACTCATAACAGAATTATATTTAATAACAAAAACAAACAGAAAACAAAATGTGTACCCCACTATCAGGAAATGACTAAACAAACCATGGTGTTGAGTGTAATGGAATAATACCATACTATATGGAATATAAATGAGGATGTTTTAACAGAAAGGAAAAGGCTCACTATTGACATGGGTGTCATTCTTATAGCATCTGTTTCTGCAGAGTCAGGCCACCAGCTTGTTAGAGCAAAGCTCAAAAACAGTAGAAAGCCAAAGAAAGAATAACCATGAAAAATACACAGGATAAAATTAATGACAGTCTTGATTTATATGAGGAAATTTTTGATAATAAAAATGGGAAATGGATAACAGAAAGGACATTGACACTGACTATAAGTTTATATATGAGTTTAACCAATGTAAATGATTTGCAAGGAAACAAAATATTCAAAAAAGCACCTTAGTCAAGAATCATGTGATAGAGATAGTAACCAAAGGTAGTAGTCATTCAGAATGTAAACTTGTTTGTAAGGTTCTATGAATAAAAATGAGGAAAGATAATGAGAAATACTACTTTATAAAAGAGAAAGAATCAATAGAAGGTAAAATCATTTTAAATTCGTCTTGGGTAGCCCCAAATCATCCCAAATTCATCATTTAAGGATGTAAATATGGGGGAGGGGACAGAGGAAAATGGAAAAGTTCTTAAAGGATTTAATACTAAAATCTTCTCATCATCAAGGCCAATAGAAACACTTTACTGGAAGTAAGATGATACCATGGATAGAGCCCTGGGTAAGAGTGGGAATTAAACTCTATCTGCCTCATTTTCCTCAATTGCAAAATGAGGATAATAAAAACACCTAAGTCCCAATGTTGTTGTGAAGATCAAATCAGACAATATTTGGGAAATGCTTAGCACAGTGTTTGACATATAGGGAGTGTTTATAAATGCTATTTTCCTTCCTTCCTTCCTTCCTTCCTTCCTTCCTTCCTAATATGCCTGATGACAAGTTTGTTTCTGTTTCTTGGTCCATTGATGTTCATTCAAGTGTTCTTCACCATGCTTGTTCATTCTACTCACTAGATTTCCTTAAATGAATATAGTTTTATAATATACAATCCCACCCTCACCTCACCCCTTTTTGCCTCTTCTGCTTCTACTGAATAATGTATCCATGAAAAATTCCATTACAGTCCTGAGTTTCATTCCACCAATTCCCAGAGATATCTGAGTTTCATTCCACCAATTCCCAGAGATATCTGAGTTCAAATTTGCTTCCTTACCTTAGGCAGTCCAATGTTTTTCCTTATTGCCTTAACTTTGTGCATTTTTGTATAAACATTTGAGATCATGAATTTTACTACTGCCTAATTTCTTTCTCCTTTGAACTTCTGTTTGTCTCAACTACTACTCTTCTTGCTTTATTATAGTTTGTTGCTGTGTCATTTTAGTCATGTCCAATTCTTTGTGATCCCATTTGGGGTTTTCTTGGAAAAGAAATTGCAGTGGCTTGCCATTTCCTTCTCCAGTTCATTTTGCAGATTAGGAAACTGAGGTAAACAGTGATTTAGCCAGGTTCATACAGTTAGTAAGTGTCTGATGCCATCTTTGAACTCAGGAATATGAGTGTTCCTGACTTATTCCTGGTATTATGTCCACTGTGCCACCTAGCTGCTTGTTATGATAGCTACTCTCCATGATGTCTACATTGATAGATTTAGATACAAAATATTTCCCCTCCCTTTTTGTCTTTAGTTTAAAGACTTTTTCATTTAAATTTGAAAGACTCTGGAAAAAATATACATTTGCCAACCTTTGTTATATGCAATTCACCATATATATAATTTGAGCATTTTAAAATGTGGAATTGAAATTGAGGGTTCATGTCATTCTTATCTACCATCATCAGAGCTAGCTGCTGACTTTTTCAATCATGTTTTTCTTCTGAAACTCTTTCCTTCAATGGACAAAAAAATAAGGAAAACACCACCAGTAACCATAAGCTTCTTTCCCATGACTTTATAATCTTCACTAATGCTTCATAGTTTCCTCCTGACCTTATCACTTGTGCCTTAGGTACATTCCCCAGAAAGACAACAGACCTCACTATTGTTCTTGGAACAACAGAGAGCTCTCTTCGTACCGGAGTAGGAAGTCACTAACACAGCTCTTCTCTTCTGCCATTGGCAGAAGGGTGGGATTGTATATTACAAAGTGCATCAATGGATGCACTGTCTTACCTGATGAATCACTCATCAGAAGACACACAGTTCCTTCGTTCTGAGAGCAAACAGCACCTTCATTTTCAGGAAGAGTCTCAAATTTGTTTTTAAGCTCTAAGTCTATAATGACTTGTCCCCTTTTTGTCTCTTTTTCTTCTGTGCAATATTCTCTCACTCTCCAGCCTCCTGACATGCCAACTTTTCACTGTTTAAACTTCAGATCTTTTTCTTGCATTTTAATTTTCTTTGAGACTCCACTGCTGGGTCTTTTGTTTGTTTGTTTGTTTGTTTAGAATAAAAAAAACCCTTCATTTTCCCCGATAACTTGAATTGTGGAGAAATGCTCCTCAAGCCCCTTTGCCTTCTCTCCTAAAAAGAAGGCTCACCTGCTCTTTGAGCAGAGATACTAATCACTTTGAGGTGGCAGAAAGATCAACATCAAACATTCAATACAAGTTACTATGAAGCTTTACCCGTTCTTCATACTGATGGAGATCACAGAATCACTAAATTTTAAGCATGAAGGGACCTCAGTAGCCATATAGTTTAACCCATATGTGAAAGAAACTCTCATTATATAGCGAAACAAATGGTCATCTTACCTCCCTTCTTGAAAACCTCCAGAGAGAGAGAGCCCATCATTCTCCTTTTCCATTTTATTTTGGACACTTCTATTTCTAAGGAAGTTACTATGAGGATCAAATAAGATAATAGAAAATGGTTTGAAAGCCTTAAAAATTATGTCAATGTAAGACAGTATTGATAATATTATTGAATTGATGAACACAAATATACATGATATATGTAGCTTTTCTATGTAACATAAGTGAGAGATTCAGTTTTTAAAAAGCCATAAATTCTAATGGCATAGGAGCAGATAAGATTTAACATGGTGTAATGGGATAAAATAAAGAGGGGAGTTATTTTAGACCAAGTGTCAAAGACAAGACTTAATGTCTGCAAATTCTATTTGATATTGAATAGTCTCCAAGAGGAAATGGGGGAGGTTTACTTAATTATTATAATGAGAACTTGATTGGATCAAACACTCAGAACTATAACGAGAATTTGAGAAGGGGGTGGAATCGGGATGATGTAAACGAGCTTACCTCACCTTGCCATCTGGTTACTTCCCATTTGAATTTGTTATTTAATTTAATATAATTCAGATATTCTGTTTTGCTGGTTCTATGCTATTGAATTGATATATTACTAGCCACATCCTATAAACTGGTTAGCTTAGGGCAAAGTTCCATTTACCCCAGCCTAGTTATAACTCTGCAAACACCAGAGCTTGTATTATTGGGAGCAAGCTGGAACTGAGACAAGAAAGTAAAGAATGGGATGAATGATGATCACCTTATGTTTTATTCTCTGCCTTGAGGTTGGTTGTTTTATGTTTCTAAAGTGAATCTATGCTTTTTATTATCTTTTTAACCAAATATGTAAGATTTTAATTGGCATTTCTCCTTGCAACAGAAGAGGCATCCAGGTTTCTTTTGTCATTAACAACCTACACACTTGTACCCCATGTGGGGGAAGACTTGCCATCTATCGGATTTTCAGGCTTCATATTTTTAATTTCTGTCAGAATGTCATGTAACAAGATCCCCTAAGTCCATGTGTTACCAGGAATAAAAAAGGAAGTAAAAAAGCATCCTTAGAAAGTAAACAAGTAGGAAAAACTCATTTTTCATTTGTTAACTAGCCTCAGCGTGGCTGTTGGCTGTGTCAACGAATGATTTAATGAGTCCAATTTAAAATGGTCTTCTTGTCTAGGAGAGATAGATGTCCTGGAAAATATTCTTAAAAATGTCTCATGGATTTAGCAAAGACTTCTTTGATATACCCCAAGAACAACAACCACCACCAACTCCCTCCCCTCCCAATTAAAAACAAAATCCCATTTTCTCCAAATTTCTTCTCAGCAGAAAGTTAAGCACAACTCCCAGAAGAAGAAACATTGAATTAGGGATCCCTAAGACCTTAGTTCAGACACTTTGATGCCTCAGATACTTAGCTGTGTGACCCTAGGCAAGTCACCTAATCTCAATTTTCTCATATATAAAATGGGAATACCAGTAGCATCTTCTTTGAGGATTGTTATCAAGATCAAATTATTTAATTCATATAAAGTGCTATACAAATGTCAGCTATTATTATGACATATTCTATTCATTCTTTTCTTTTCATTCTATTCATCTTTTTCTTGGAATTCAGATTTTAAATGATCCTGGAACAAATTGCTAACCTATTATCACGTTTTAGAAATCTAATGTTCTAAGGATTATTTATCACAGGGGCATAAAATAAATGTATTTTTGTGATTGAATCAAAGTATGACAGTGTGCACTTGTGTTTTATAGGCTCACTAGAGACATATTGCAGACAATCCCAATAGTCAACTGGATGATGAGTACATCCTGTTGCCCCATTGTTTTAGTTTTTTCTGCTATATCTCTATATTTTGAAAGCTTTTCATTCCATGAAGCTTAGAGATTATGAATATTTGTATGATTATTATTCAGTCATTTAAACATATCTAAATTATACATGACCCCATAGACTAAAATGCTCTGCCATTTCTTTTGCAAATGAAGAACTGAGACAAACAGTGATTAAGTGACTTGGCCCAGGGTCACACAGCCAGTAAATGTCTGAGGTCAGATTTTAACTCGGATCTTCCTGACTCCAGGAAGTAAATGATAGAGAAAATGTTAACCATATAGGTCAGATTTAAAAGCAAATCATGTATGCGTTTTTTCTGAGATCAAGTTGTTAAATATTTCCCAGTACACCCACACCCATATCAGTGAAATTGCAGTCCCAGTCACTGTCCCATCTAGCCATAGCTTGATTTTTTAAAAAGAGGCTTTGTGCATCCCTCCTTGAGAAAACCTAAAGATTTATCCAATGTGGGAAGGCAAGATTAAACATTAACTTGCAGGTCTGCCTTTGTCTCCTCCTACAATTTACCTGGGGAGCCTATTAGACTGAGAGCTCACCAGAAACCCATGGTGAGGAGTTGAGTGAGATGCAGCCTGGAAACTTACAGCAAAAGTGACATCACTTCAGTGGCATCAGAACAAGGCATTTGCTTCTTAGGAAATTCTAGCTTCTTATATGCATCCCTCTGAGCCCATCAAAACATTTTCTAAAACCCTTTGTGCTGATTCATTCCTCCTACACTTAGATTTCTTAAGGAGTTTTAGACAGTGGTGATTGAGGAAGGAGCTGTCTCTTTGAATTCATTTGAGGCTTCCCAAGGTAGAAAAGACTTTTGCAACTTTTTGATCCTCCTCTGGCAACAGATAAAATGTGTTGCTAGTTTCTGTGTGGGTCCAGTAGATCCAATTATAGATGACTGACCTGCTTTGCTACTGAACCGAACAGTACAGTTTGTCTGTGCTTGGAGCATGGAGATTTTCTTCTCTGGATATGAATCTCCACTATCTTCGACATTTGGATAGGCCATGTGGGGTCAAAGAAGAGAGGAGAATCAAGTCCAAATAGTCTTCACATTAAAAAGGAAAAATGCAAATCCTGTCTTCACTGCATCAGCACAGACAAACTGATGTCAGACAAAATACAAATAGAATCATCAATTTTAATTAAGTTCAGTCAGGTAGCAAACTTGGTATATAGATACATAGATGATAGGATAGGTGCATAGACAGACAGACAGACAGACAGACAGACAGACAGACAGACAGACAGACAGACAGACAGACAGACAGACAGACAGACAGATAGATAGATAGATAGATAGATAGATAGATAGATAGATAGATAGATAGATAGATAGATAGATATAAGACATTGTTAAGGGCTATGTGCCAGACACTGGGCTAATATAAATGCTTTGTGGCTTCCCTCATTTTAAGATTAATCCCAGAGAATGAATACAAATGGAAACAAACTTGGAGAAGCACTATTAATGGTATGGATTGAGCAAGGGACCAGTGGTCCTGTATGAGGGGGGAGTCCATCTTTCTGTTTTGAGCTTTTTTTTTAATTTCCCAAATCAAAGGACAGCCAGGTTCTAGATTCTTTTTATTGAATGAGCTGAAAACATGTTTCAAAATTTCCAATGTTTTTATACAAACCTCCCACTCGATACTTTGTGGGAGGTTCTATATACAGTGTTGATTTTGTTCTCAGGAAAATCTTGGGTTAAATTCAACCTCTTACACCTATGCCACCTCTCTATGCTGGGTGAGCCAACTCTAGGCATGCTCTTCTCTTCCCTGTGGTCAGGCAGGCAGGCAGCAAGCATTATTAAGCATCATTACTAATATCTATGTGCCAGATATTGTGCTAAGTGCTAGGGATAGAAAAAGAGGAAAGAGACAGTCCTGCTCTCAGAAGATCACAGACTAATGGGAGAGACAATATGAAAACGATGATGTACAAACATGTTATCTATGAGATAAATAGGATATAATCAAAAGAAGAAGTCACTAACACTAAGAGGATCTCAAAAGATTTCATATAGAAAATGAGATTTTAACAACCAATTAGAAAGACTTCATTGTTTATTTAAAATTAATGTAAAAGCCCAGTGATGACTTGTTCATATGGGGAAACACCTAGAGATATGTCTAGACATATATACATGTATATATGTGTGTATATGTGTATGAATTTATGTATGTATGTATGTATGTATTGTAAATGTGTGAGTGTGTGTGTGTGTGTGTGTGTGTAGGTTGGTCAATGAGGGCCCATTGCTCCAATCAGTCCTAAGTATGTGGAGACTTAGGGAGACTTATAGACCTTCTCCATCTTCCCTGGCAGCTTTCACCTGAGGAGGATATATGATATATGAGCCTTTGGGCAGGGAGAAAGCAGCAATGCAAACAACCCTGGCAAGTGCTGCTGTGGTTGCTTTATTTCTCCCCTCAGGCCACTGTGGGGATGTGCACATATGGGGCCATGATTTCTCTGTCTCTTTGTGTAGAGTCCTCCTTGATATTAGGTTAATGAATACAGGAGACCAAATAGACCAATTTGCACTTTTGTGAACTTCAAGAAGTCAGAAGAGCCTAGCAATCATAGGACATGACCAAGCGTGCTGGTAGCTATGACAGCCAACCCACATGAGTCTCCATTCCTGAAGAAAGGCCTGGTTGATCCACCCAATGATGGGATTGTACATATGTATATATAATATGTAGTAGAGGAAGTATGCTTCTGGTTTGGGAGCTGTTTGAGAGGCAATGCTGGTGCTTCCTGTACTTTCTACGTAAATGTACCTCTGTCAAAGCTAATTGATGTGAATTTGTCAATTGATAGTGAGGAGATAACAATAGGTGATTAATATGAAAAGCAGCACCCCTGATGGGGGCTCATGAGCAATAGTGTTAGAAAATATCCCAATGCCTCAAAGTTACCCCCAAAATTCCGAGGTTTCTCTGGAATATTAGCCAGTTTTTGTAAATGAGAAGTAACAGTGAGTGGGCCTGGAGAGAATGAGCCTGCACAGTATACATGTACACAGATGAGCATGCATGTTCATATTATATATACATATGTACAATGAAGATTGTATTGCATATGAATGAACTCATACACATATACTCAACTATGAGAAGATTCTCTAATTCTGTTATTACAAGGAGCTCCCTCTGCTTTAAATATTAAGCACCACTACAGACACATAGTAACATAGATTAAAATCTCCTTGTGATGTAGTTAATAAAGCCTACAGAGCTATATGAAGCCCAGAAAGATTATTCCAAACACTGAGCAATGGCCACTACTCAGCTGATAAACCTAAGTACCCTTGGAATAGCAACATGCTTCAGATTGCCAGCCCTGCTTCATCCAGGTCCCCATAGCCATAATCCAGGGAAGCAACCTAGCATCCGCATCACAACTGCTGCCAACTGCCAACCAACTGCTGACCAGAGAGCAGACAAGTCAAAATGTTAGGAATTGCAATACATCCTGAGTAAGAGGCAGGTAGGACAGCCCACCACCACCAACTTGACTACCATCTTCTCTCATGATAGAGCTCTCAGAACAACAGTGCTCCACCCCATATTAGTGGTATTGCTTCCAGTTTACCATGACCACAATAGCCATCATCCAGGAAATCAATCTGAAAGAGGAGGGTCACCATCCTCAATACCACAAATACCTAGTCCTAGCCAAGTGTCACCAAAAAGACAGGTAGGCTAGCCTAGTTGGAGCAGCAAGGCATTTTTAAGGAGGAATGGGAAAGGCATTTGAGGTGGTTCAAAGCAGCACCACCACCTCCCCTTGAATCCTAATGGGGCAGACCAGGACCAAGAGCCCTGAGAATAGAAGTGTTCCTGAAAAGCAGTGGTCCTGCTTACAACCCAGACCCGCAGCCATTATAAAGGGGTACACTTGTACAGAAATGCAACCTGACTTCTACTGTTACAGCTCCCCACTTCCTAAGGATCCATAGCTATGGAAAACCTGTAAAAGAAAATTTTTGGCAACAAAGTCTTTGTCAGTGTCAAATGACTCAGCATCAGATATGTATAATTTTAGCTACAAAAATAACATTGAAGATCAAAGCTATCTATAGTTATATAAAAATGCTCTGAATCACTACTGATCAAAGTAATGCAAATGAAAACAACTCTGAGGTACCAGCTCACACCTATCAGAGTGGCTAACATGACAAAAAGCAAAATATTGGATGCTGGAGGGGATGTGGGGAAACTGAAACACTTTTGGTGAAGTTGTGAACTGATCCAACTATTCTGGAGATTATTTGGAACTATGACCAAATGACTATAAAACTTTCCATACCCTTTGATCCAACAATACCATTGCTAGGTTTATAACCCAAAGAGATCATAAAAAGGGAAAAGCCCATTTTTGTACAAAAAGATTTTTAGCAACTCTTCGTTGTGGCTAAGAATTGGAAATCAAAGGGATGTCCACTAATTGGGGGAATGACTAAACAAGCTGGGTTATATGACTGTAATGGAATATTATTGTGCTATAAGAAATAACAATCACAATGAGTTCAGAAAATCCTGGAAATATTTACATGAACTGATTTATAGTGAAGTGAACAGAACCAGGAGAATGTTGTACACAGAAGCAGCAATATTGTTCAATGAAGAACTGTGAATGACTTAGCTATTCTCAGCAATACAACAATCCAAGACAATCCCAAAGGACTAATGATGAAGCATGCTATCCATCTCCAAAAAAAGAACTGATATTGTTTGAAAACAGACTGAAGCATGCCATTTTCACTTTGTTTTTTCTTTCATACTAGTATTCTTGTAGAAAAAGACTAATATGGAGATTTCCTACATAATTGCATATGTATAACCTCTATCTGATTGATTGCTTACTGACTGACAGAGGAGGAAGGGGAGAGAAGGATAAAAGGATAGCTTTTGGAACTCAAAACTAAGTAAAAATGCTAAAAAAAATTTAGAAAAAAATAAATAAAAACAAAGGAGCAGGAGGAAGCCCCCCAAAAAAGAAAAAGGAAAGAAAATTACACTAAAGAAGATCTATATCACCTGCCCTACTCTTGCACCCTCAGGAGAATTGGGTGACTTACAGCCAAAACTTCCTAGATCTGTTGTCTCCTTCCTTGGAATGTGAATTCATTGAAAGCAGGAGCTCTCTTTATTATCTGTCCCCAGTATTTTGCACCATGCTTTGCACTTAGTAAGCACTTAATACTTTTTCATTCATTCATCTTGGACAGGGTCACATGGGTAGTAAGTGTCAGATGCCAGATTGAAACCATCTTCCTGACCCCAAACACATCATTTTAGCCACTACAGCATGCTGTCTTTTTTCTACATACATTTTAACTATATATATATATATGTGGATGGATGGATGGATATATAAACACAGTGGTCCTCTGTTAGGTTCACAGTACTTGGCCCTGGATCTATACTGGGAAGTTCAGAATTAAGAATATTTAGTCTTAAAAAGAAAAAGCATGCAGATGAGATAGATATCTTCCAATATTTGGAAGATTGTCAGGAGGATGAGAGATTGGACTATTCTGTTAAGCATTGGAAGGCAGAACCAGGATCAGGTGTGGAGGTTACAGGACAAGGCAAATTGGGGCTTCATCTAAGGAGAGACTTAATAATAAGAGCTTCCCATGAGCACAGTGGGCTCCTGAGGGAGCAGTGGGCTCTGCCTCACTGGGGTCTAGAAACAAAAATAACAGTAAAGTTTGCTGGTTATGACTTAGGAGGCTTCTTTCTTGGGCATGAGTGAAATTAGATGCCTCCAAGGTCCCTTCCAACTAGGACATGCCATGATTCTGTGAATCCTGATACCATCCTTAAAAAAAATAATAATAACAATCCCTGGATCCATTGCTTTATAGCAGGATAATTCAGATCAAGAACTTCACCCAGGGGGGCAGCTAAGTGGTGCAGTGGATAAAGCACCAGCTCTGGATTCAGGAGGACCTGAGTTCAAATCCGACCTCAGACACTTGACACTTACTAGCTGTGTGACCCTGGGCAAGGCATTTAACCCTCATTACCCCCCACACACAAAAGAACTTCACCCAGAGAGAAACATTTAACTAAAGAGAAAATAATAACAAGAACAATATTGAGAAGTTACATGCTTTAAAGTTTGCAGTTCATTTTACAAATATTATTATTTTGTCCTCACAAGAACCATGAGAGGTAGGTGCTATTCTTATTCCCATTGTATAGATGAAGAAACTGAGGCTGAGAGAAGATTGAGAGAAGACCAGAGTCACCCAGCAAGTAAGTGTCTAAGACAAGATCTCAGTACTTGGGGCATAATAATTGCTTAACAAATGATCATTGCCTAACTGAACTGAGGTTTTCTTGACTTCAAATCCAATCGTCTATCCAATGTGCTGCCTAACTGACTGAGGGTGATAATGATGCACATGTATCCCTTGCTCCAGGATTATTCACTTATCTTTAATTGGAATACTCAAATCTCACTGGAGTTTGCTCACCCATGAGTAGAGCATCCCTTTGTCTTTCCTAAAATAAAAGCTCACAGTTCCCTTATAAACACAGGTCATCCAGGAGCTCTTGGCTTCCTACATTGAGCTGGTTTCCCAGGACTCAGAAACCCCTAAGTGGGACTTGGCATCTTCACACCAGGCCAGAGTGGAGGCGTGAGGAGGACAATGAGGTAGGCGTCACACATGTCTTATACCCTCTTTTAGATGAACAAAGTTTCCATCAGTGGCTTGCATGCTACTATCCAGTAATCCTCATTGTCAACCATTGTAAACCTGGCTATCTTTGTTCCTTAAGCCAACTGTCTCTATAGCATAGGAGGCTGATAAGTCATCCAGGTTAAGATGGGGGCCCTCCCTGCCTCCTACAGACTCAGTGGTCAGTTTAGGTTAGACTAGGGAAGAACAAGAGGGACTCAACTCCTCCTGTCCAGTCTCACTACTTGTTGGTTTCCCCCTGCTTCCAACCTTCCTCTCCTCTGATTTGAATGGTCTAGTTATAAATATTTATGCCTGGCCTATTTATTCTCATTGCCTTAAGGCCTGTCTTCCAGAGCACATACTTAGGTTTATGGGAATTTCATTTTTTTAAGTTCATGGTGACGTGTTATGTTTGGGGAATTTCTAAAGTTCTTCATGAGAAAGACAATGTCGGCCACTCTGGGATGAGCAAATAACTGGTCATTATCTCTTCTTAAAGTGAAGTTGGTTAAATCTCAGTTTGAAACTATTCCAATTTAAGTGGCCTCTACTCCATTCATCCTTACCTTTGCCATGAACAATCAGCCAACAAGCTTTATGATGCCCCTACTCCATCTTGTGAGGCAACATGGGATGGTTGGATAGAGTGGATAGAAAGCTGGCCTCTCCACCGGGAAGATCTGCGTTTCAGGTCTGCCTGTGACATATACTGACTATGAGAGCTTGTATCCCCAGGTGTTCTGGGTAACCACAGAGGAGGAGCCAAGCTGCATTGGAAGGGGGAGTTTCTTTGCCTAGATATTCCCTACATCAATGAAATCACTGGCCCTTTCCCTATCCCTATGTCTGCCCCGAGTCAGGTCAGGTGACTCCCACTGCCATTTGGAAACCCCCACCATGACACCAGGAGCTGTTTTCCTGGTCTGTGTCATGGGCCCCTCTGGGCAGTCAGTCTCGGGAGGACTACAGAACATGGCTGCTCAGAATCATGATGTCAAGTCATAGAGTTAAATACACAGGATTTCAAAGGAAACCGATTATGTCAAAATACCATTCTCTCATTTGGGGTTTTCTTGAAAAAAATATCTCAGTGGTTTGTCATTTCCTTTTCCAGATCATTTTACAGACAAGGAAACTGAGGCAAATAGGGACTTACCCTGGGTCACACATCTGTTCAATGTCTGGGGCCACATTTAAGCTCAAGAAGATGAGTTGTCCTGACTCCAGGCACAGCATTGTAGCCACTGCAACTCTTGGTCCTATTAAACTTGATAAGTAGTTCAGTACCATGGATATAGGGTTGTCCTTGAAGCCAGTAAGACCCAGGTTCAAGTGCTGCTTCTGACATATACTGCTGTGTGATTCTGGTAAATTACTTTATTTCTCAGGGCTCCAGGCAAATCTAAGAATGTAAATTGTAGAGAAGGTACCAGCCTGCAGGATAGAAAGACTTTCCTCCCCTGGAAGTTGCTAAACCAAGGAAGCCATGGCCATGTTTTAGGAAGGCCACTGATACACTAGAGAAGGTTCAAAGGAGAGGAACCACAGTGGTGAGGAGCCTTGGGAGGAAGGTGGCAATGTATCTCTGGTGCTGGAAGGATCTCTGAAAGCTGACTGGCCCAGTGATCAATTAAATGCTTTGTCTAAGGTGGCACAGACAGTAAATGGCACATTGACGGCTGTAGTTTTATAGAGTCTTTTACATTCATGTTCTCACTTGAACCTCGTATTAACCCTGTGATAAAGGTGACATTTTGTCCATTTTATAGAGGATAATAAAGGTTAGGTGACTTTTCTGTGGTCATACAAACAGTGTCAGAGAGTGGAATTTTGGAACCCAGGCCAATAAGAGCATTGCTTGAAGGAACTTTGAGATGTTTAACCCAAAGAGACTTAACCAGAAGAGAAGGCTTTATGCAAAATCTGGATGGCCATTTGCCAAGTGTATTGTAGCTGGTAGACTTGAATCGAAAAGGACTCCAATCTTGCCTCAGCTGCTTACTGACTGGGTGCCTCTGGACAAGTTATTGGCCTCTCCTCAGTTTCCTCATCTCTAAAATGGATATAATAGCACCTACTCCTAAGAATTTTTACAAGCAAATAATATATCTCTGAACGTTACAAACCTTAAAGTACTATATAAATGTTAGAAATTATTATTATTACTTGCTATTATTGTCGTTGTTCAGATATGCATTGGACTAAGTAGCCTCTGAAAGCCCTCCCAACTTTGATTTTCTATGGCTTCTCACAGTTCTGCCCTAATGATGATAGATGCTCTTCACAGCATTTCCTAAAATATTAAATCTTACTTTAGTTATTTATTTATAAGATTATGTATTTCATTGTGGCCTCTGGCTAGTTTGGATTCTTCCTGAGTGAGAGAAATCTCCCAAGATGGGAAATTCAACACTGTCCCTATCTGAGTCTAGCAGTGAAGTGAAAGCTTCGAAGTACCTCCAAATTAGACACTCAGCATTACCCCAATACTTAAAACTTCCCACCTTGCCAATGCTAAAAGATCTAATTGGGCAACTTAAAAGGTCAGTCCTGTCTACTCATGGGAGGTCAGCAGAAATTTCCTGAGTGTTTTCCAGCCTTGGTCAAAAAGAAAATAGAAAATAAAATTATTTCCTAAGGGCAATCGATACTTCTTAGCATTTGGGGAGCAGGGAGGAAGGGGAAAACAAGAAGAAAGGACACATGTGCCCTTCACTAGTTCAGAACCACCTCTGTGAAACTGACTGCCCCTCACATCTGACGGCCATTACCCTCACTGCAATGCCTTGCAGTGTCTGAGGATGCAACCTGAAGGTAGCAGCCACGTTCAGTTTCCTTAAAGGTTTGCTTCCATATATGTTAATTCATATGCACCACAGGCTCTAATTACTTTGTGTATGTATGCAGAGGTGCTTCCAGTCCCCTTCTCACAATATATACTGCCTAGATTTTTCATTGCTTATTAAGGCAGAAATGTCCCTTTCTCTGATGGAAAAACTGAAGAAATTATCTTACTAAAGCTAGAAAGTACTATAGTGATCCTCTAGTCTGACTCCTCTGTATCTACAATGATGTCCAAACAAGCAAAATGATTTATGGGAGGTCACACAGTGCTAAGTCACAGGGCCAGGATTTGAACTTGGGTCCTGAGAGTCCAGACCCAGCACTCTTGACTTTACACTGGGTCGGGTCACACTTTTCCTCTGAAGACTCCAGCTGCTGCCTAGCCATAAAAAACACTCATTTCTACCAGGATAGTTGAGTTCTAGACCACTGCAGTCCAACTAACCCTGGGCAAGTCACCTAATTGCTCTCATCTTCAGTTTCTTATGTAAAATGAAGCTTTACATTAGAAGTCTCTGAGATGCCTTCGAGATCCAGAGATTCCCATTTATGTTGGCCCTGAGCTTAGTGCAGTATTATGTCATTTACTTATTATGTCAGACATACAGGAAGATGCTCAATACATTCTTGCTGATGGATTGATCAGTTATCTGCGACCAAAATTTAGGAACTTCTGATTGTTCCAACCCCCATTGACTCACATGATTATAGGTAACCTTTTATTCTCCAACTCCAGGTAACTGAGAGCTATTAAACAGACTGAGTATAAGGGGATAGAGTCTAGGAATGGATGTTGTGTTTACTTTTAGGAAATAATATATGAATGATTAAAAAATGGATGAAGCATTTAGTAATTACTTACTACGCACAAGGCATCACGTTAAGTGTTGTGGACACAACAAAAAAATGAGACAATCCCTACTCTAAAGGAGTTCCCATTTTCTGATGGGGAGATGGGGAGACAACACATATGGAAAGTTTCAGCTCCAAATCAGACATCAAAGTCCCATGGTCCTTAGGGTACAGCAACAAAGCCAATGGTCTTGTCTTTTCATGGTCCTGTCTCTTCTTTAATGTCATTTCCACTGATAAAATCATACTCATTTATGATATTGAACCATTGGATGTACCAAGGACTTTGGTGCCAAGAATTTCCTTTTGCATCTTTGTGATTGTAGTACCTGTAGGCAGTTGCCAGGTAGAATCCCCACAGGTGTGGCTTCTGAGAGTGATAGTAGGGGGCACTAGACTGGAAGCATTGTTGTTCTCAAGGCTTTGGGGTTCAAGGAACTGCTTCACCCAGACTGCCTTGCCTGGCCTGTGTGTAGTAAGCAGTTGGTGAGCATAGCTGGCACCTTCTCCAAGGAGTCAATTCCCTGGATAATGGCTGTGAGGGATGGAGGGGATGGTAGTCTGGGAGTTGCTCCCACTCCTGGGGCTCCTGAGACTATCTCTTAATTATATCCTCCAGGGACTGATTGCATGAAATAGCACCATTTAGTGAGCTGGGATTTCCTTTATTAGACTATGGAAATCTCCCCAGAGGGTCTAAGTTCAGAGGAACTGTCACCTGAAAGTGATAAGGGACAGAATAAATGACCAAGAGCCAGAAGAAGCCCAACCAGCAGGATCAGGAAAGGAGCAAATGACTCCTGGCCAGTGTTGGCATGACCAGAGCCCATGGAAAGAAGAGGCATCTGGAAACCAGAGAGAGAAATATGCTAAGCTAAATAGCAGGGCAGGGAGGGAGGGAAACCTGAAGCCCAAGAGACCCCCAGCACCCACAATGGCTGATTGAAACATCCTCCTTCTGCTGCTTTAGGCTTACTGAGAAGTTAATCTGGAGAAAGTCCAGGGCTATTTGGGAGACAAGTGTAGAAGGTAGAAATGAGCAAAAGTAAGAGTGCTGGGAGAATTCAATCCTTTTTTTAAAAAAAACAAGGTTTCCCTGTTATTGACTTTCATGCTGTTTCATTGAATGGCCTTGCTTTTTAAATTCACAATAGGTTTGGCTTAGTGAAAGAAACATCAGTGGGGGCTCATGAGCAATGGGTTTAAACAGATGTTTACCCCAACAGTACAAGAAAAACATGGGAAAATGAGAAAAGGACATGTAAATAAGGGCTAACCAGAGACTGTGGTAGCATTTTTCTTTGCAAAGTAAACCATCAAATTCTTTCCATCCTTGTCAAATGTAAAAGAGAGAAAGAAAGAAGGAAGGAAGGAAGGAAGGAAGGAAGGAAGGAAGGAAGGAAGGAAGGAAGGAAGGAAGGAAGGAAGGAAGGAAAGAAGGAAGGAAGGAAGGAAGGAAGGAAGGAAGGAAGGAAGGAAAGAGAGAAAAGAAAAAGAAAAAACAATGTGCAATAGCTCATAGTCTGGGATGGTCTAGGACAAGAGATCTCAAATTCTTCCACCCATCCTTTCCCCTTCCTTATCCATATGTCTTACAACCAGGGCTCCAGAAGCTAACATATCTTTTGCTAGGGAAATTCATGCCTCCCCTTCTACAATGGCAACCATTTCCCCAGCACTGGAAAATAACGCAAAGCTGAGATGATGACAACAGACTAGATGCCAGACAGAGAAAAAAAAAAACAGTGGTTAGAATAAGTGAGGGAGGGCTTCAGAGTGGGAGAGGTAGGTAACAGATGAAAGCAGAACAGAAGAACCATAGTAGAGAATGGTAAGAGCAAGACTATGAAACCAAGAGATGGCTCTCAAAAACCTCCATGGAATGTCACGTGCCTGATGCTTCAGAAGCAGTTCTGTGTACACCTGATCCCCAGAACTATAAAAGGGTAAGGGATGACAGGGACCCTAACATCCCATCTCCCACTTCTAAATTTTCCCAAAAAAACCTTCCTCTCCCCCCAAATTCCAAAACTCTTCACTCCTAATGTCACCTCTTCCCTCTCAGTAGATACTGTCATCTCTTTTATTTTTGAGAAAATAGAGACCAGTAGCCATGAACTCGTTCTGATTCTATACTCCAAAACTTCTCTATATCACCCCCATGGCAAACCCTGCCCCAACATTTTCTCCTCCTTTACTTCAGTCTTTGACAAAGAAGTGGCCTTCCTCTGTACCGAGGTGAAATCCTCTGTGAATCTGGTCTTGGAATCAGGAAGACCTGAGTTTGAATCCTGCCTCAGATACTTACTAGCTAGAAGCTACCCTGAACTACTCACTCTCTGTCCCTCAGTTTCCTCATTGATAAAATGAGGGTGTTGGATTCATCAGTGTCCAATACCCCTTCTAGATATAAATCTATAATGCTATGAGCTTGTTACACTTAGGAATTGCTCCCTCTATCATTCTCCTTCTCCTTCTCCTCCTCCTTCTCCTCCTCCTCCACCTTTTTCTGTCCACTCTCATGTCTTTACTTTCTCACCTACCACCCACTTCTCAAGCCTTTGTATTGTGGCTTTTATCCCCACCATTCTGCTGAATTTATTCTCTCTAATGTTAACTGTGATCTCTTAACTGCTGAACCACCAGTCTTTTCTCGCTTCTCCTTCCACATGACCTCTCTACAACTCTTTACAATGTCAATCACCCCTCCTCCAGGTACTCCTCCTTTGCTTTCTCTTGGCTCTCTTTTTACATATACCCAGACCCCTGGTTAAGAACCCTGGTCCAAAGCATTCCAGTGATTGAAAGGTCTGCGGTCTTATTTTCTAGGTTACTCCAAAGAAATTGTGAGAGTTTCCCAAGACAGAAGAGTCACACCTAATCCTTTCTTCCACCTAGGAATGACTGGTGGTTTTAGGCACAAAGGGACCAAACGTGGTTAAAGAATTCTTCCCAGAATTCTTCACGTCCTATGCCTGTTCTTCAGCCTTGCACATACTTTGTGGAAGAACTGAAAGTAATTTTTAAAATAGAAAAAAAAACACATCTTGTCTTGTAATTGGGCACAAACTCTGTTATTCTTACTTAGAGTTTCCAATCTGATAACCTGATTAAGAGAATTGCAAACTGTCAGTATTTTAAGGTAACAGGCCTGGAGCAATATCCATCTTAGCAGGTGGAAAAAAAATATTGCCTGCAGGGATGTAGGCTTGCGTCAGGTCGGTGCCCTGAAGGGCTATGGTCACTGCTGAGTATGAGGAGAGGAAAAGTCTGACAGATTGAATCTCCAGAATGTTTGTTACTGTTTACAGTAATGCCAAATACAAGTCCAATGGAAATCATATGCTGTTGGTAAGTGGAACACATCCCCGTTGGAAAGGTTGACATGTGTTGGGGGATGATCATTCAGCTTAATTCTCCTCTTCAGGAGTCAGAGTGCCCAGTAACAAGCCCTGAGGCATCACAGAAGTGAGAGACTCTCCAAACACATTTTCACCCCCCTTCCATTCTCTTTTCCCTCCCATCCATCCTTCATAGCAGAATGATCTGTTGTTTGTGTATAGATGTCATATCACTCCTCTGCTCAAAAAACTTCAGGGTTGGCCAGCTGACTACTGAGTAAAGGTCAAACTCTCCAGGCTGGAATTTGAGGCTGAAACGGATCTCCTGCCTGCTTACCTAGCCAGCAGTGTTTTATATTAGGCTAAACAACGCATTATAAAGTGAAAGTATCTGTACCTGGATGCCCCGCCCCCCACCCCACCCCCCATGCTCTCCTGCCTCCATGCCTTTGCTCACCCTTTGTCCTGTGCCTGGAATAGCTTCCTTTTCCTTTCTATCTGGGGAATTCTTACCCATCCTTCAAATAATCTCTTCCAGGGACCCTTCCTCAATTCCTCCCTTTTTACTGGGTACTGGCCTTTCCCAATGGATCTTATAAATCCCTTTGTTTTCTAATAATTCTTCAAGGTACTTATCCTATAATATTCCACATCATAGCTCTATGTTGATGGATCCTGTCCCCTGAATAGAATGGTCCCTGCCTGAGGACAGGAACCATGTCTCATTTAAATATCATATTTTCTCTAGTGACAAGCACAGTAGGTGTCTAATAAAAGCTTATGGAATGAATGAATGAATGTTGAAACAAATCCCTCCATATCTCTCTTCCCTTCCCTAAGTTTCACAGAGAATGCCAACAAAGGAAAGTGATAGAGACAGTAGTTCTTATAAATGATTCCCTTTTTTGTAGTGGAATTGGCAAGGTGACGTTTCAGCCAGAAGAAACAGATCCAAGGCCTGATTCTATTGTTTTCTACACATGTAGAAATAAATAAATCATGACTGATTTATCATTTAACTTCTTGAACCTTAGTATCCTCATCTGTAAAATGGCATCAATAGTATTTCTATTCTATATAGTAAAGTGAGCAAAACCAAGAGAACATTGTGCACAGAGACAACAATATTGTTTGATGAAGAACTGTGAATGGCTTGACTGTTCTCAGCAATACAATGGTCCAATACAATCCCAAAGGACTAAAGATAGAGCATACTACCCACCTCCAAAGAAAGAAGTGATATTGACTGATTGTTATTTTTCATTTTCTTTCATTTTTTCTATTATTTGAGCTTTCTTAATATGGTAATGTTTTACATAATTGCACATGTATAACCTATATCTGATTTCTTACTGCATCAGGGAAGGGGGAGGGGAGAAGGAAAGGAGGGGAAGGAGGAATAGAATTTGGAACTCAAAACTTTTAATAAAAATGTTTATTATTATTTTAAAAAATATTAAGTGCTTAGTATGTGCACTATACTAAATACTGGGGGGTACAAAGGCAAAACTGAAGCTGTTCCTGTCTTCAAAGAGCTTATATTCTAATGAGAGTAAATAAATATAAGCACTTTAAAAAATTATATTTCTATGACAGATTTCAAGTTGGTTTTGACCAAATGACTTTGTAAACTGTAAATATATATACATGTGTATATGTATGTTTATATACATATAAGATAAACATACATACACATAAACATACAGATATACATATAGGTGCATAGGTAACTATGTATGTATATACCAAATGTACCAGATGTCCCAAAAGTCTTAGCATAATTTTAAACTTTAAAAGCTTCAACTTTAAAAACTGAAACTTAAATCTTTAATAACTTAAAATGTAATTAAGACTTTTGGAACATACTGCATATCTCTATAGATAGATATCTATATACATATCTCCATATATTTATGTTGGTAGGAATCTATATAATTTTATGTACATATATATTTCAATACATGTAGATTATACAGGTATCTATATGTCTGGATGAATATAGAGATTATTGATATCCACATATAAATATATAGACATAGATAAAAGATGAGCTTATGAGTTTGGCTATACTACTGAAAACTTAAAGACCAATGACGATGACACTTGGTAAATGCTTTATGAATTTATTTAATGAATGAAAGAATGACTTCTCCTATCCCTTCAATGTTAGATTGTGTCTGACTCTTCATGACCCCTTTTGGGGTTTTCTTGGTAGAGATACTGGAATGGTTTGCCATTTCCTTCTCCAACTCATTTAACAGATAAAGAAACTGAGGCAAACAGGGTTAGGTGACTTACCCAAGGTCATACAGCTAGTAAGTGTCTGAGGCCTGATTTGAACTCACAAAGAGAAATCTTCCTGACTCCAGGCCCAGCTTTCTATCCACTGCCTTTTCCCTTAAAGGGGCCTTTTGAATACTCTCATTGAGTTAGGGAAGAGAAAAGAATGAGCCTCGAGCAGAAAGGGTTTCTCCTCAGCTTTCCCTTCAACTCTCCTGCCCCATTCCCTTGGGGGTTAATACCATGGGAAGAGTATGGACCTGCTAATATATTCCTGGTCATGAGCCAGGAATGGGAAGAGCCTCAATGCCAAGGCCCAGATTATCTAAGGCAGGACCATGGATACCATCAGAGACCCAGAGCAGCCGAAGCACAGGGAGCCTGTGAGTGGTTCAAACGTCTTCCTCCCTCTACCTTCCTGTGGAGGCGGCACCTGAAGGGTAAGTGGCTGCTTGAGCCTAGCCTGGATCCTCCAGTCACTAACTCTAGGTCTTCCCCGAGGCTCCATCCAGGGTCTCGTCTTCTCGATCTCTAATATTTTTCTTGTGACCCCGTCATCTCCCATGGACCTAAATATCATCTCTATGTGGATTTTCAGACGTATCTGTCCAGCCCTAGTCTCTCCTGATCTCCGGTCTTCCATCTCAAGCTACCATCTTGAATCAGATATTCTACAGTCATTGTAAACTCAACCAGTCCAAAACGGAAATTATTCTCTTTCTCCCAAACCCCTCTCCTGGTGTGATGGGGAGAGGAATACTAGGCCCAGAGGTGGGGGCCTGGCTTTGATTCCTAGCAGGAACTCTTCAGAACTGTTTCCCCGAGCAAGTCAGTCATTTCACCTCATTGACCCACAACTTCTTCATTGGTAAAATAAGGATAGTATTATTGCTGGCATTTATACTATGCTTTAAAGTAATTAATAATAGGTCTCAATAATTATATTGTGCTTTAAAGTTAGAAAAGTCTCATGTATTCTCCCTTATGGACCTCACAACTCTGTAAAGTAAATTCAAGGGGTTAATTATATTCGTAGTAGATGCTTAATAAATACTTCTTTCCTTCCTTCCTCATTTAACAAATGGAAGCCCAGGGAGGGTAAGCAACCAATCCGTGGTCACACATGTGACTGTCAGAGATAGGAACTGAAGCAGGTTGTCCATAGGGCAGGTCCATCATTCTACCAAGCTGCCTATCCCCAGGGCTCAAGTGGAGAAAGCCTCCAAAAATCTGAGTGGTGTTGGCGGGGTTAGTGAATAGCCAGGAACTCCAAGACAAAGTGAGGAGAGTCATTGAGGCAACTAGGTGCCACAGTGGATATAAAGCATCTGCTCTGGATTCAGGAGGACTTGAGTTCAAATCTAGCCTCAGACACTTGACACTTACTAGCTGTGTGACCCTAGCCAAATCACTTAACCCCAATTACCTCACCAAAAATATAAAATTAAAAAAAACAAAGTGAGAAGAGTCGATCCCATTGTGGTTGTTTTGAACTTTTCAAACAGGAGATTCCTTCATGGGATAAAAGGCCAGACCCAAATCTCTCTCAAGTTTCCTCTAACTAGAAAAGGCCAGAATTCAGGGAGATTCAATGACCTTTTTTTTTGGAGTTTCATCTCTGGGCCGGGTCCTGCCAAGAGGCTCATCCATGTGGACCACCTTGGAAGAGCCATTCAAGTTTATTCTGTTGGGTCAGATGCTAGAAGGCAAAAACCCCCTCAACCAGTTTAGCCACTAGAGAGGTGTCATGGGAACTTTGGAAAGAGCTCTGGCTTCTGAGTCAGGAGAAGCCATTTCCTTCTCTAGCTCATTTTACAGATAAGAAAACTGAGACAAACAGGGTGAAGCAACTTGCCAAGGATCACATAGCTAGTAAGTACAAGAGATCAGATTTGAACTCAGGCCTTCCTCACTCCAGGCCCAGCACCCTATTCACTATGCCACCTAGTTGGCCACAGTCAGGAAGATCTGAGTTTAAATCTGGCCCCAGACACTTACTAGCTGGGTGACCCTGAATAATTCACTTGACCTCTGTCTACCTCAGTTTTCTCATCTAAAAATTGGGGATAGTAACAGCACTAAGGTTGTTGTAAGGATCAAATGAGTTAATCCTTGTACAGTACTTTGCTTTGTTTTGGTTTTTTGAAAAGAATTTTATTTTATTTTCCAAAATATATGTAAAAACAAAATTTTAACATCAAATTTTTTAAAACTTTGTGTTCCAACTTCTCTTCCCCCCCTCCATTCGCACCCCTAACTACACAAATGTTAACTATTATTATTGTTGCTATTAGTTGACAAAGGAATGTATGTTTTCACTAAATACAACGTAGTACATGTCAGTGGTTTTAAAAAATCATCTCACGGGATTGTCATGAGGATCAAACATGACAATGAATGGAAAGAAAGTGCTTAAGAAACCCTGGGGGCTCTTACGCTGGGGTGGGCTCTCCCAAAGAGGCCATGAAAAGGGGTGGGGTATGAACTTGGATAGAAACAAATATTGACTACCTGTTTGTCATTAGCATTGCTTTCCATTGAAATCCTCCAGGGATTTTTCATGCACTTTTTTACAAACAGTGCTCTTAGGGCTCTTAGAAGGAGGAGTTCATGGGCTCCCTCTGACTCCCAAAGGGATTTGAGACACAGAAGGTGAGGAAGCCCGGCTGTATACTAGCAGACCTTCCCAGTGCCAATCACACAGGACATTCTGTGCTTATGAAGCCCTTGTTGAATGAACAAAAGGAATTCATGAACGAACGTCTGCAGTCAACAAGCATTCATTAAGGGCTTACTGTGTACCAAGCACTATGCAAAGCACTGGCAATGTTGTTTTTATTGTTGTTGTTTTTTTTAAGTGAGGCAATTGGGGTTAAGCGACTTGCCCAGGGTCACACAGCTAGTAAGTGTTAAGTGTCTGAGGCCGGATTTGAACTCAGGTTCTCCTGAATCCAGGGCTGATGTTCTATCCGCTTCGCCATCTAACTGCCCCAATGTTGTTTTAACAAAAAGGCAAAAACATAGTATAATTATAGAAATGGCCATGATTTCTCTTGCCTGGTGTGAGCATATGTTTAGCATTTGCTAATCATTAATTCATCTTGATTTCTTGAACCTTCTTCAATCTTTCCACATTATCAAAGTTACCAACAGTTGATCTGGTGCATCACAACTCCTCAAGCCTGCCCCCATCCTCTTGCCCCCTTCCCTGCCAGCCTCTTGTCATGGAAGCTCTGTCTACAGGAGCCAGTCCCCACTGTGGAATAGGAGACAAGATCACTAGTACACTGTCACCATGGCAACAGAAGCATCCTTACTGCTTTTCATTTTCCTGCTGTGTGTATGGTTTGGAGAGAATGTGGGGAAGGAGAAGAGAAAGGGAGTGGGGTGGGGGGGAAGGAGTGGCAGGGAGGGGGAGCAGGAGCAGTTTGGTGTGACAGCCCTGGGTTTCCATGGCAAGAATGACAGCATTTTGGAGTGACAGGAGGTACTAAGCCATGACCCTATTCATCCAGGTGGCTGGGGAGCGAAGATTGGACTCCACTGCAAAATGGGAGATCAATCACTCTCACCCCATGCAGCCGATGAGCAGCATTAGCAGGTCACCAGGAGCCCCCATAGTGGCCAGTGGGGTACAACGCCCAGGAGGATGTTTTACCAATCTTGGGGCACAGTGGGACCAAAAGGTCACGTTGCCAACTCTGTAGGATACTGATGCTGGAAGAAAGGAAGTGTCCTGCATCCCAGGGTTAGGAGGAGAAAGTTTGTGTGACTGGGAAGGCAGGAGGAGAAAGATCAAGTCATCTCCCTCATCACTTTTTATTGCCTCTGACACTTCATAAATCATTTCATTTATGTAATGGTGGGTGAGAAAGCAAGACAGATGCAGCCAACATGTCTTTTTTAGTTCTGTGGAGCTATACTGTGATTGATTCTCTGCATGGGATAGAAGATGGGAAGGCAGAGCATTTGGCTACAATTGAGTCATTCCCTGGAGTGTTGTTACCTGGATTGGATTCTGTGAAATACTGGGAGTTCCAAAGACAGAGTTAAAATCTGAGAAGAAAAAACCTCTGAATGATGTGTGAAGTAAACATAGAGGACAAACGGCTTTCTAGATAGCCATTACATACAACGAGTGGAAATGGTTTCATAAGCCTAAGTTGTTTTAGTGACATCACATAAGGTCTCATCATGGAATGGAAGGGAGGAAGGAAGAAAGGAAGGAAGGGAGTCAAGGAGGGAGGAAGGAAGGAAGGAAGGAAGGAAGGAAGGAAGGAAGGAAGGAAGGAAGGAAGGAAGGAAGGAAGGAAGGAAGGAAGGAAGGGTGGGAGGGAGGGAGGCAGGCACCTACTAAGTGTTAGGTACTATGCTAAACTCTAGGGATTCAAAAAGAGACAAAAGACAGACCCTTCCAAGGAAGCTGAATGTGGTGAAGGTGGGGGTGAAGGTAGTTAGCATCTGAAGTCCAGAGGTGTGCAGCCTGTTGGGAAATGAAGAGGGAATCTGTCATCAACCCAAACCCACTCTACTCTTCCTGCTTACACAGAAATGCTCCCCCAGGTGTCCTGTAGCCTTCAAACATTTCAGTGGAGAAGCTAGTCAGGTGACCTTGGGCCCTCCACACTTGACAATGCACTGGCACTGCCCTGGGATACTCATTCTTGGCCGATAATTGGCACATCAAATGTTAGAAGGCTGACAATCAGTCTTTTTTTCTCTTTTTCTCGGGACAAAGAAAGCAGTAGCGGCTCAGTATGATGTGACTAATAGAATGCGATGAAATTTGTTTTTATTTAGTATTCTTATCCCCAAGGTATCCTTAAATGCTCTGAGGTAGCTGACTTTATTGCAGGCCCAATAGCCCAACATGGATAGCTACTGTATTCTTTGCAATATTTTGGAGCTCACCCTTGAGAAAATGGAAATGCATCTAAAAACGCAACCTGCCCTAATCACCGGGTGAGTGCCAGGACACCCCAAGCATTCTGCATGAGACAGTCTCCCTTCCTGCTAGAGGACACCTTCCCTTGAGCTTTTTCTCAATTAAAAGTAAATGGCTGGCATTCCTCCCTCCCATATTTCTCCTCTGTTCTGCCTCTATCTCTAGGCCGAGCTGAGCTGGCTGTTGATGTCATCTCTGTAAGGGATGACATTCATTCTGCTTGACCCCTGAGGGCAGAACAAAAAACATGATGGAATTTTCCAAGAGACAAATATAGGCTTGACTTCAAGAAAGCCTTTCTTAACAATGAGAGCTAGCCTCCACTGAGATGGGCTGCCTGAACTGGTGGTCCACTTGCCTCCACTGAACAGCTTTAAGCACAGGCTGAATGAGCACTTAATAGATGTAGTTGTGATGGAGATTGCAAATATAGATTGAACTAGATGGCTACTGAGTTCCCCCTTATTCTCTCATTCTGAGGGGCCCTGGAAAAGTGTCCCCACCATGAAAGAGGCTTGCCATTGATGCCTGAACGGAAAACCTGCTCTGGCTACATGCTGTAAGGAATGATCTTCTACCCGGATTTGTTAATTGTTATTTGCTAGAATGTGCTGGGCTCCCACCCTCTGGGACCTGGTAGATTTATCCTCACTCCACTTCCCCACCTCACCCCTAGCAAAACTGAGCAGTTGAGAGGCACCACACTTTGGAAGGTTGGTTCTCTTTTATAAATGGATTTGCTCCCATTGTCTCCTTGTATAATATTACTTGAGATCAGAAAGTACACAGTGGTTGTCCCCCAGGGGTGTCTTTCACAGACCATCAGTCCTGGTGTGGTTCAAAGACTTCCCTGGGGGCCACAAGTCACTTTCAATTTTTGAATGAGCCTGTAAGTCTCCCAAGCAGAACCCTGAACTTTAAGCATGGTTGGTGCTCCTTTAGGTTTGCCCTGATACAATGAGCTGACTGAGGCCTGGGAGCCTTGGGCCGAGAGCCTGAACTGCACCCTCTTTTTTCAGCCCAAAAGGAAGAAGGGAGGAGGCTTTAGACCCCTCGTGATCCACAAAAACATCAAGTGCTCTCATTGTTCAGTTTTTTCTGTTGGCTCTTCGTGACACCATTTGAGGGCTTTTTTGGCAGAGACACTGGGCTGGTTTGCCTTTTCTTTGTGCAGTTCATTTTACAGGTGAGGAAACTGAAGCAACCAGGATGACTTCTCAAGGGTCACAGAGCTAATAAGTATAAGAGGCTGAATGTGAACTTAGGCCCTGACTCCAGGGCTGTGCCACCTGTTGGCCCTAGCTACCCAGCTAGTTGTATTGTAATTGCCATGGGGATGCAACAGACCTTAAGACCTTCTGGGTCTGAAGGGGAGAATAGAGTCCACGCTGTTCATAGCTACAAGGTACAGAGATGCTGAATTAATGTAAACAGAATGGCCCATTTCTGGGCAAACGCTTAAAAATTTTGATTTCCTTTGTTCCTGTAGGTTTTGTAAAAAGCAAAATGCAATCCCATATCTAATCACCAGAAACCCATAAATCAGCCTCTTCCTCATAACCTCGGCCATAGACATGCAGGATGGGTACTTCAATCTATTTTGAATTGAGCAGGACTCACCACAAGCGAGATACATGTTTTCCTTTCTGGGAAGCTGCTACTGCAGAAGTGGAGATGTTATTTTTCCCTGGCCAGTTGCTGCGGAAATGAAGAGTCTGAGTTTCATCACTCAGCTGTGACTCTCCCTAATGTGTCTTTTGTGAAGTGAGCTGAATAGCTCCAAGGATGGGGGCCCCTACTGCAATATATTGCAGATGCTGCCTCCCCTTTAGCAGCCAAGATCTGGGGGCATCTGCCCCCAAATGCATGCTACCTCCTCACATCGCACAGGAGTGAAAGGAATCCACTCGTGTACATCCAAGGATGGAATCTGCTTCTGTCCCTACAGTTCAGCTTTTTCTAGGGATTCTGCCAACACATTCCAATGCCCAGTCATAGGCTACCCAGCTATAGTGTTGTGGAACAGGGAACTGAAGGATTTGCATGGGACTTCTCACTTCCTAAGTGTGTGACCTCAGTAATGTTCCTCAATCTCCTCAAGCTGCAGAAGGAGCCGAGTGACCTCTAAGGTCATTGGAGCTCATAATCCACACTTCCCAGACACTGGATTGCTCAGAGAGGCAGCCTAGCCTCCAACTTAGAAAGCCAGCCTCAGAACCTGGAAGGTGTGGGCTCAGGTCCTCCCTCTGTCACATGCCGGCTCTATGATCATGGCAAAGTCACTCCATCTCCCAATGTCCCAGGAATGAAGACTATAAGGTGCAGAGCACGTGGCAAACTACCTCAGTGCTCGGATTGACTTCAGCAGGCATTCTCTTTCCAAATAAAATCATAGACCCAGCCCAAAACAAAATGGTGTCTGAGAGAATTGAGGAGATTGTCTAGCAGGTTATCTTGCTCCCCGGTAAAAAGTCACCCAAATCACAGCTTTAAAGCAGCATGACTCCCAAGCTGGAAGGCAGCCAAGAGATCCTTTGATATGACCATTCTTCTAAAATTAGGAAAATGCCTATGTAGAAGAGGTGATGGAACAGGGCCTTCATTCAACCCAGGTCCTCTGGCACCTAATGCAGCTCTCCCAGCTCACACAAGCTGGTACTTATCTTCTCGTGCAGTGGTACCAGCAGCAGCAGCAGCAGCCACAATTCCAGGTGTTCACTGCTCCATGGAATGGACCTGGAAGGTCATGTAGCTGAATCTCCCTCCTCTTACAGATGATAAGGCTGAAGCCCAGAGAGATCAAAAGACTCAGCGAAACCTCACGCAGCTGAGAACTGGAAATCAAAGGGCTGCCCATCAACTGGGGAATGGCTAAACAAGTTGTGCTCTAGGATGGTGAAGGAAAGTTATTGTGCTCTAAGAAATGACAAGCAGGATGATTTCAGAAAGAAAGACTTGTATGAACTGATGTAGAGTGAAGTGAGCAGAACCAGGAGAATGTTGTGCACAGAGACAGCAATATTGTCTGATGAAGAACTATGAATGACTTGACTATTCTCAGCAATACAATGATCCAAGACAGTCCCAAAGGACTAAGACACAGGTAGTGGGGTTTCAACACAGATCCTCTAAATCCTTCTGATAGCCAGGTTTAAAGGACGATGGGGTGGATTTGGAGAGCATCTAAAAGCAATTTTTAAAATAGCCTTGGGAAAAATAATTGCCCTGAAAAGTCTGTTTGTAGGTCACTATAGGAGAACTAGTGAAGCTAATGGATGTAGGAATTCCTAGCATGACATATGCAGCCATGGTGAAGCAGGTCAACAGGACTTGATTAATGCAACTGATCTCCCACACTGGGAGATACCCAGTTTTCTAAGCTGATCAAGACTGTAAACAGTCTTCCTTCATTTATTCTATTTATGTAGTTAACACTCTTCTCTACCCCTCCCAAAAAAACCTACCAATGATAATCCCCAAATTAACCCATGTATTTGTTTTCATAAGCCACCATATGTGACATTCATTATATGCTCTCCATAGCACTGGTGTCTTTTATAGCCACCTGTTCTGTATTTAACTATGCTCCAGAATATATTTTCTGGAAAAACACTGCCTTTTTTACTTTCTTCTCCAGTGCCATAAAGTGCTAGGAGATGGGAGGAGTTTCCAAATAGCCAATGTGTCACAGATCTTGTACAGTCCAACACATGGTGGCATAAACCATAATTTCCCCCCAAAAAAGAGAGTTATGAAATGGGAACAAAGAAGCAAGCAACATCTTATGATTTTTATCCAGGGTTACTGCTTGCTTAGTACATGACAAGGGTCTGTGCTGGCTCATGAAACAACCTTCACCACCACAAAGATGAAGGAAAAGGAAAAGAAAATCAAGCTTCCTAGCTCAGAAGGACAACTTGCGACAAGCCATGGAGCTTGTTAGACCATGTGGAGCTGTCTCCGAAGAGATTAGGAAGTGGCCATCACCCAGTTCACTCTTCAGGTGAGACACCAAACCAATTGGCCTTACTGCTCATGTGGCCACACTTTCATTGGCTCCAGGGGAGGCCAGGGTGTTGTCCTTCTCCCAATGAGGAGCCCTTCTACTCCAGACTCAGCATGCCAAGACTACCCGGGGCTCAAGGGTGCTACGATAGGCTGGGTCCACAAGGGACTGAGGCATTTGTCCTCTCCCTTTCCCACCAAAGGGATCTCATAGATGGCTGTGTTCAATCTAGTACTAACTCAAAAAAGAAAAGAAAAGAAAAGCCCCTTCTCAGAGGGAAACTCTAGTCTCCAAAGAGATTTTCAAAACATGGGGTTCTTTGCTTGGGACTTAGGACCTAAGGTAGGCTACAAGTCATCTTCTCTACTTCAAAGGAGCCAACAAGCCACCTGGAGTGAAAGTATCAGTCCACAGAGCCATTCAATTAAACAGCAGACAAAATCTCTGGCTCACGCTTTCCACACAGGGTACACCAACCTTTCTCCAGAAGCATTATGCATTATCAATCCCTAGATCAAGGCACATTTCTTCTGGTTCTCCAGAACTTCTCACTTCTCTGATCTACATCACTTTCTGAGCATTTGAAATGGAGTTTCTTAATCTCCCTCCCTCCCTCCCTCCCTCTCTCTCTCTCTCTCTCTCTCTCTCTCTCTCTCTCTCTCTCTCTCTCTCTCTCTCACACACACACACACACACACACACACACACATACAAGCAGGTTAACTTAAAATCAACCATCCAGGTGTGGGATCCCAAAAAGGGATTGATTTTACTGAGTGTGTAAGCTGACAGGCAAATTGTATCCTACAAATCTGTTGTCCACAAGGATCTCAGACAAGCTATCTAGACCCATGTTACAAATAAGGCAATCAGTCTACCAGTGCTTAAAAAGCAAAAAGCAACTAATTAATTAGTTGATGACAGATAAGGAAATGTATAAATAAAAGAATGTATGAATAAATGAAAAAATAAATGAACAAATCAGATGATACATAAATGAAGAAACAAATGAATGAAAAATGAATGAATGAAAATCATTTATAATCCATGTACCCCCAGGGATACAAAGTCCTTACACCTTATATTAGCTATGATACTCATACCGGTCATAGTAATACAATCAATATCAACACATGAGCATTAAAACCAGCAAAACTGATCAAAAGGACTTAGCCTTGTAAGGAAAAGGTGGGCTGAAAAACTTAATGTGTTGTTGTTCAGTTTTGTCCAGCTCTGATCCCAGGGACTTTGGGATTTTCTTGGCAAAGATATTGGAGTGATTTGCTATTTCCTCTTCCAGGATATCCCCATTTTACAAATGAGGAACTGAGGCAAATGGGGGTTATATGACTTGCTCAGGGTCACACAGTAAGTGTCTGAAGCTCTATTGACTGGGCTATCACTCGCCACAATTGGATCACAGATCATGGAACCATGGATTTAGAGAAGGAAGGGGATTTAAAGATGATTTAGTCCTACCCCCTAATTTTACAGATAAGGAAACTAAGGCCCAGATGTCATGAAATAGTAAGTTGAAGAACTTGGATTTAAACCCAGATCCAAATTGGTTGTTCTTTCCATTATGACATGCTGGCTCTGAATTGATGAGCAGAACATACCCTTCTTAACTGACCCATCCAGATGTGTATGTTCTGCTCATGGATTCAGAACAATGTAGGATGTGGGCCAATAAGAGGGGCTTTTCTAAGAGAAAGGACAGAGACAAGATGGCTATCATCACAGAGTCAATTCGCTTAGCAACCACATCTGATTTCTGGTAAGAAAGTTTCTCTAGCAAAAGCAGGTTCTTTGGAACAGGAGGAATGACTAGAATAAAGCAGACCCAAAGTAACATTGAAAAGCAGCCATGCAAACCAACCCCACAGCCAGGGTGTGTGCCAAGGCAGAGCAGAAAAATCTCGGGCAGTAGAAGGCCAGCCTTACTGCAAGTCCTGCTGAGTGGTAGTGGACAAGATGGACCTTTGTTTTCCCACCAAAGCAAGCTCAGTGTCCAATCCATACCAAATGATTTCATTTATCTGATTTTATTCCCTTTCCTATTGTTGTCATTAGACAATTGTATACTATCATACTGTGCCTGGGTGAAGGGCAAGGAGGAGAGTTAGAGCTTTCCCAATAGCTGGGGCCACGGATCCTTCTCATTAGATAAATCCATGCCCACTAAACCTTTAGACCAACAAGGCAAGTGCTGCCACCCACCAAAGGAGCTGAGGTGTTTAACTTCATGGAAGCCTGAGACAGTTTGACATGTCTTCCAAACACATAACCACAAGGTTGAGTGGTCAGCTCAATCTGCACAAGATGCCCCAGGAAGAAAACAGTTTCAAAAGCATCTTAACAGAATACCTAAGCACCTGTGAGCACCAAACTTTAGAATTACAGGGAACCTTGAAGATGAGCAATTTCAAACTCCTCATTCTACAGATGAGGTAGCTGAGGCAGGCAGAAGTTAAGTGACTTGTCCTGAGTCACACAGCCAGTAAATGTCTGGTGGAATTTGAATCCAGATCTGACTCCAAGTCCAGAGTCCAATCCAAAACCAACACCACAATTTGTATTGACTTTGTAGTTTCCACAAGAACCCCCCAAATGGGGTGATGAATAATCAGCCACAACTGAAATGACTCAACAACAACAGCAACAACTTCCCACAATACAGTGTAAGTTCTGTGAGGGCAGAGGTTACTTCATTTCGGCCTAGTACCTGACACACAGTAGGTGCTAAACAAATGTATAGTCACTCATTTGGCAGTTAATACATATCTGCTCATTTATCTGGCAGTTAGTAAAAACCTATTGAGTGACTAAACAGGGTCAGGAAACATGGTCAGGAGTTTCTCCAATGAGTATTCAGATAATCCTTGTATGGAGATGATCCTGGTACCCAAAGCTGTTGGTCCATGTGCATTTTTAATCATTCAGTCATACACACTCCATTCTAAGAATGTGGTCCAGCCGGTTTCTTTTCCTTTTTAAAAAAGCTGCTATTTTCCAAGGTCTCTGTTCCTATCTCTTTCCTGAGCCCTGTGTGAGAAGCCTCAGTGAGGGGCTTACTCCTCTAGTCTTTTATCAGCATCCCTGAACTTCCTCGTGAGCCCCATCGGCAGACTCAGCCCGTGGCTGTCATGAATGTCTGCACACAGTCCCCACAAGCCCATCTCGCTGGACAGAAAATGTCATTTTTCTCTCACACATTAAGTGAGGGGAGAAATGTTCAGACTTAACGTAGGCTTATAAGGCCCAGAACCCACTCTAATTTGGCACCTTTCCTGCTAACACAGCAAGCTTCTTCTGTCAAACACACCAGGGCTCATGTCAACAGTAGTAATTATGTGGGGAGAAGTGTTGCCGAGCTGGTCTGGGCTGTCTCAGTAAAGCATGCTTCTCTTGGAAAACCCTTTCAGAAGGTGAATGTCCTGCCCCCGTATTATCAGTCCCACTAGGGTAGTGCTTAACAAAGTCACACCTGAGCTGGGGGTGATGAATAAAATAAATCAAAAGCATCAGGTCCTAGCTTTCTCTCATACTGATTCCAGCCAGATGTGAATGATACCCAACTTTTGCATGGGAAAAGAAAAAGAATCAGATGATTACCACAAGGAAAATCAAAAATCCAGAAGAAACTTTTTGCTTTTTTTCCGGATCCCCTCCACAAATAGAGGTTTGGACAGCTTTTTCCATCCTTCTTATATATGGAGATGTTTCTATTTGCTAATGTTTATCAACATTCTTCATAAAGATTGATGATGTCGAGCACTGAGTACAATATTGCAGATGGGAAGTGACCCGGGCAGAGTCAATGAGAATGTCCCCCTGGCCTTGGGTGTGACATGTCTCTTAAGGCAGTCTATGATTTCATTAGCTTTGGGGGGGTTATCATATTGTTGACTAGTGACCCATTTTCAACTGGCAGTCCACTCAAGTTTTTTTTCCAATAAACGACTATATTGTTACCTCCTCCCAATCCATCACTTTAAAAAATCATAGGGATGGGGGCAGCTAGGTGGCGCAGTGGATAAAGCACTGGCCCTGGAGTACCTGAGTTCAAATCCAGCCTCAGACACTTAACACTTACTAGCTGTGTGACCCTGGGCGAGTCACTTAACCCCAATTGCCTCACTAAAAGAAAAACAAACAAAAAACAAACAAAAAAATCATAGGGATTCAACTAGATGGCCACTGAGGGTCCTTTCACCTCTTGAACTGTGTGATTCTCTCTGGAGGGGAGAATCCTATGGGAGAGATATAACATCACAGTCATTCACCAGTAGGTATATACAAACACACACATGTACAGCTAAACAAAAGCAAATGCAAAAGCCAAGGCCTTTGACAACATATATAATATTACACCCCTCTAATCATCTACCTTCTGCTGTGCAGAGAATTTCATCCTCTGATCCCTGGAAACAAGACTGCTCATTGTAAACAATTTGAGTTCATATGACTTTTAGCTGTGGTTCATTTTCCATTTATATTATCGTAGTCACTTTATATACTGTTGTCTTGGTGAGAACAGCCTAAATATTTCCAAACAGCACAGAGACATCCAGAAGAATAAGCAGAGAGTATGTTCTTTTTTAGATAAATAGTGGAGCTGGGGCTACGCCCCTTCAAAGCAGCCCATGCATTCATTTTGAAGAAAAATTAAATGCTTGTTCTATGATTTTCACAAGACCCAAGTATCTTAACTGTTAAGTGTATTCTGCCAATCAGAAAAATTAAGATGAATCAGATGCTTGATTTGATGATTTCATTAAAAGATCCTTTTTGCATGATTTGGCCCAAAATTAATAGTCTGATGATCCCCAACCTCTTCTGTGAAATCATCTTTTGTCTGTTGTTTTTTGTCATCCTTAGCATAGAAGTTTTCGCTTCCTGGGGTTAAAAGACTTTCATCTGGAAGAATGTGATTACAGTCTGTCTGAGCAGCATCCAGTTATTTATGAAAGCTGATTCCCTCCATCTGGTCACATCCACTACCCTGAAACACTCATCTAGCTTACCAGAATGGCCAAGTTGTCTGAAATTCCCTTCACTCCTTTTGAAGTGACCTGGATGTGTGAGCTCTCTTTAATAAGCTTTGTATAACTGTTATTTGGGCCACAACATGTCACCAAGCTCAAGAAAAGCCACACAAGTTTTAGACATACAAAACAGAATAACCATCTGATAACTGAAAATCCTCACCCTGCTTGCTCTCCAAAACAGAAATCTTTCCACAACAAAGCACTCTAAAACGGAAGGCAAATGCTGCACGAAAAGCATTTCCTCTTAAAGAAAAAAATCGCATGTCTGAGGCACGTATCCTTCTCTGAGTGCCCATGCATAATTCCCATTATTTGTTAATGGGTGCTAAGTGGGTGCACAAGAGTAGGCTACAGTGAAGTCTGTCTTAAGAAATCACCCAAGAGACTAGCCAAATTTGGTTGCCTCATGAAGAATGGTTTTAACTTAAATGCTGAACAGATCTGAACTCGAAACCACAGGGGAACTGATTAAACAGCAGGCAGCTGAGGGAATTGCCTCTTCCCTCCATCACGCCCCGCCCCCATCTTCCTGCATGTTGTTTTCTTTGCTTGTGCTCTCAGTGAAGTTAATGCCCTCATGATCTCCCCATGGGATGATCTGGGAATGAATTTCACACCTCCCTTGACTCTAGTAGCAGGTTTGTTCAAGGAGGAAGAGCAATGAGACATACAGGCACAGTTCTGGCACTCAACATACAAGCCACCAGGCTGGAGAAATTATGTAAAGTGGTGAATAATATCGTTCTGGCCATTTATAACTCTCTGTCATTAACTTTCCAAAACATCTGTTCTCTTAGGAGGCTGCTGTGAAACTCCACAGATAATTGAGGAAGCACTGATGGCCACCATCCAAGTGTCACTGGACAGAACCACGTAGGTGGGGGGAGGGGGATGGCATTTCTTATGGGATTTCAAAGCCTCTCAAGCATCGTATTTTTCCACAGTCCATTTATAAGCATAAGGGCTTCCAGGGATTCCATGATCCTTTTTGGTGAGCCATTAGTCTCTAGGGCTCCAACACAGATGGGCAGATGAGATACAGACTCAAAAAGGAATATCTGAAGCCCTGGAGAAATGGGGACTGAAATGTCCTGTGCATTACCCAAGGAATACATGCTCGACTTGTTTCCCAAAATAGTTCCCATCAGCTTTCTAGCAACCTTCTCATATGCTTTGTTTTCTAAAGGCAGAAAAAGGAAAAATGGAAAAATGGGGAAAAAGCAGTTTCTCCTGGCTGATCAATGAGATCTGGGCTTCCAGCCCTTTCTCTCTCCAAGCCTTTTCCCAAATAAGGGCCCAAATCATTTTAAGACCAAATATGACTAGGGCACTCCCTTGCTTAAGAACGTGACTACATCACGCTTCTAGGAAAAGCTACAGAGTCCTCCTTTACACTGTCTGGACACACTAATGCTTGTCCAGGTTCAATATCCATTGCTCCCCTTCAGGCATTCTGGGATACAATTACACTGGCCCAGTTATTGCTCTTTGAGCTCATTAATCCATGGCCCTCTCTGGTGCCTTTTCACAGGCTATCAGCCCTGCCTAGAATGTACTTCCTTGTCAACTCAGAATCAGGACTAGAACTGGGCAACTGGTGACTCAGTGCACAGAGCGCTGGGACTGAAGTCAGGAAGACCAGAGTGCAAACCCAGCCACAGACACTTACTGGCTATGTGACCTTGGGAAAGTCACTTAACTTCTGTTTGCCTCAGCTTTCTCAATTATAAATGGAATAATAACAGTAGAATCTCCCAGAGTTGTTTTGAGGATCAAATGAGATTGTATTTGGAAAAACACTTAGCATAATGTTTGGCAAATGGTAGTTGTTGTATAAATGGCTATTCCAATCCCAACCTTCCCTACCTACAGCTGCCTCCTTCGGGGTCAGATCTTACACCACTTCCTACATGAATCCTTCCATGATTTTCCTACCCTTAGCATTCCCTCCCTTCTCTCAAAATTAACACGTGTGCAAATAAATAAATATATATATTGTAAAAAAATTTATTAACTATAACTAACCTGAAAATTTTATAACTGTACTGATATGAAAAATTATAACTTTAGAAAAATTATAATATAATTATAAGTACTATCTGGGTCACCATTCAAATGTAAGAATATTTTAAACTTACTTGGGGCTAACTAGCTGGCCTAATTTGGGGGGACTAATCTGACTGGGAGTCTAACAATTTGTTATCACTTGACTCTAACTGGACACTAAGCTAGCCCAGGAAGTCATGCTGGGAACTACCATTAATTGAAACAGGTAAAGTCATTCAACAGAAGGTCCCTTGGAAAGATGATATCATTATTTCAAGAAGCAGAGCTGGGAAACTGGTTTTTTTTTTTGGTGTAACATTTTAATTATCCCACCTGATAGAAGGCGAGAGAAAATGGACATTCAACCCCATGACAGTTTGATTTTTTTAATGCCTAAAGCTAGTGAAGACTTAGTGACTGCAGTGCTGACTCATGACCCACACATGAAGGTATCTCTACAGTGGCATGGCAGTGCTTTCTGCAACACTGAGCTTAAAGTGGTCCAATTAGTCCCATTTCAGTCCTGCTCCAGGATGGGAGAGTTTTCTGAGTATAAGACATATATGATCCCATTTCTCTGCAATAATAGACACAAAATACCTTAAGAAAAAGACCTAAAAGGTCTTTGCTGACACCTTTCCAGTAAAATGAAACACTAACAGGTACCTTAGTCCAATCTCACTGCAAGTGTAGATGTTACAGGCTGAGGTCCCACTGTCACTAGCCAGTTGGGTTCCAAGGGTTCTAGTGATACTCATGAGGGACTAGAGCACAGACATAACCACAGAAACAAACATTTACTAAGAGCTTGCCAAGTGTCAGGCAATAGGGATACAAAAACAGGAACTCCAAATGAAAACAAGCCCTCCCCTGTACCTCCCTAAGGTGGAGATTATTATAATGAGACGGATAATCAATTTATCCATAGTATAAACATAACTGTCTTTTCTTTCCCTAGTGGAGAGATACCTTTCCAATTTTCTGGTTCTCTCCCTGTGTTCACTCACAGTATTGCGATAAAACTTGGGAAACTGAGTCACTGAGTCTTGTCATTCTTTTGGAACGACTCACAAGCCATCTGACCCTAAATTCCATCCCATATCAGAGGGATGAGATCTAGATAGCCAAGTGCTCTGTTGGTTTCAGCATGATGTCAGGAGAAAGGAAAAAAGGCCTCTACCCTTACAGGTAAAGTCCCTATGGCAAACTTGTGGGAGGAGGGGGCATTTTAGCTCCTGGCTAAAGGAAGAAACATCAATGCTGAATGTGTGGGGACCAATGGAAGGCTATTCTAATAGTACAGAAAATCTGCCATCACAAATGAACTGTGATGGTGACCTTGTGATTGGGGAGATGAGGAGAGAATCTAGAAATGTGGGCAACAAAGAAGTCAGCAGCAAGGCTCAGCTGCTCCTTGGCTTTGGATAAGAGAGGGAGGAAGGCAAGAAGAGAGGATGACTTCCTGTGTGGCAAATGTGGGCAATCAGCAGAGTAGCAGCACCTTCAACAGAAATGGGAGGAGGGGTGGTGGAGGAGCTAAGATAATGAGTTCTCTTTCAAGCTTGATTTCAGATGTTTATGGGATAGTGAAAGAAAGCTAGCTGGAGATGTTTTACTGGAGTGCAGGAGAGCCATGGAAAGTGGAAATGTCGAGCCTTTCCCAACTGCAGACCCAATTACAAATCAGTGCATTAAGAGATAGCCTCCCCAAACTCCCCAGTGAGGACTCAGCCAACACAAACCTGAAGGTGAAATGATGTTGAGGTTAATCGAAGTTTTATGATAATAGCAGGACTAATAGTACTAGTGATGCTCTCCACGGCTTCCATTAATTATCTCTGAGGGTGCGGCAGCATCTGGTACCCCACAGCCCATGACCACAGTGATTAATAAATCTGGGGCATGCTTGGCCAATTCTTTACTCTGTCTCCACTCACAACGTTAATTGTCTCTTAGGGGAACAGACCATCTTTGGGTACTCTATGTCCTCTTCCAACATTGTCTTGCTCAGCTATATTACTTCACATGAAAGACCCATTCTTGGCATTCTACTCCTCTACAAGTAAATCTCCCCCTTCAAATAAAGGAGATGGGGGGTCAGGGAGACTTAATGAGCTTAATCTCAGATCTGTGACTTACAGAACAAATGTGGTTTTGCCCCAGAGCTTTGACACTAAGTGAGAGATGTTTCACTCACAGGAGGGACACTTCCTCCCATGGTGAATCTTACCCAGGCCTCCTTCCCTCAGTGTCCTCTACTGGCTCCCATCTCTGTGGCACAACTGCCTCTTGCCAGAAAACCCAGAGGCCTGTTGCCAAGAATTTCTCAAAGTTAGGTGCCAAATTGTCCCCCTTCCCTTTCAGTTCCCAAGGAGACAAGAGTCAGACTCTCTGCTGAGGGATCCCCCTCCCATCCTAGAATGACTTTATTCACACTCAGAGTCTTCTCTGTACCACTGATCCATCAATGTTGCACCCCCTAACTGGTCTCTCTACAACTGCACCCCCCCAAAAAAAACCACCAGCCACTTTTGGCTCCAGAAGAAAGAATTCCTTTGGCATAACTCTGACAGCCCATGATGCTGGTTATTTTTTTCTGCTCCTTTTCAGAAATATCTGGGTCCTCTTAGATTAATGCTTGGGACCTTAGACTACAGATCCCACACATCAATCTTGCCTCAGAGATGTTTAGCAGCAGAAATGGAGGTGCCCACGTGGCATTCCCATCCAGTGGTGGTCACCCTGATGTGTAATCAATCAACAGGAAAGGCGTGCCTTTTCCAAAGTGCCTTCAAGAGGTCAGTTTCTTAGGTGTGATCAATCTCTTCTCCTGCTGATCATGTTACAACGATTATCCCGTGATGTTTTAACAGCTTCTTCTCAGGGGAAAAACAAGTCTGTGGCTGTGAACGTTGAGGACTGGTGTATCTTGTCAGGTTGTGTTATCTGGTAACATAACTCATCATGATTCCCCCTCATAAGTAAAAAGCACATGGAGGTTTCAGTGTAGCACAGTATTTAAGGGTCTGATTATATTGCAGCCACTGAACCATAGCCATGGCCTGGCTCAGCAGCAGGAGAGGCAGCAGCCCTTTAGCTCAGCCCTCCAAGGAAGGAATCCCTTGTACACACACCCATGTGTACCTCACCTGCTGCCCCCACCCCCACCCCTAGATCTAGCCCAGAAACACTAGGTAATCCAGAAAGGCCAGGAGGGAAATAAATGGCATTTGTGCCTTTTCAAAATGGAAGCAGGGATGGAGTTCAATTTGATGGCCCACTCAAAAAGAATTAAAAGACAAGGGTACAAGTCTCATATCCAACCTTCTACCAGCCATGAGGCTCTGGGAAAATCTCAAGAGCCCTGAGCTTTAGTTCCCTCATCAGGAAAATGTCGGTGATGATACCTCAGTTGTCTGCCCAGCATGGATGTTTTGAGAAAAAAAAACTTTGTAAAGTACAAAGTACCATGTGGGAGAAAGATTGGCTGTCTAGAGGCAGAGAATATGGATTCAAAATGGCTCTTTAATTCTTGCTGCCTGGATGACCTCAGGAAATTCACTAGCCTCTCTGGACTGAATGTCCCCAGCTACAAAATGAGGGTGTTAACTTAGATGGCTATGCAGGTCCCTGACTCCTTTAGGACTATAAGCCTCTGATTTTACTTAAGTGGTCTTCCTCACCACTACCAACAGTGCCACCATAACCAGCAGCAGCAGCATTGTTATCTTATTTCTATGGAAGTTAAGTATAAACATTAACTACAATAGGTTGCTAGCTTGCTATTATTGTTTTGGGATTAAAATTCAGTAGATTGGGGGCAGCTAGGTGGTGCAGTGGGTAAAGCACAGGTCCTGGTTTCAGGAAGACCTGAGTTTAAATCTAGCCTCAGACACTTCACACTTATGAGCTTGTGACCCTGGATAAGTCGCTTAACTTTCGTTGCCTTGGAAAAAATAGAAAATTAGAAAATTCAGTAGATTTTATGGGAGTGAAGCTCATCTTTGTAAGGTCACTGAAAGTCTCTTCAGGAAAAATCAAGTAGCCGGACCATAGGGATGACATTTGTTTTATCTCATTCCCACAATGCTTTTGATTTCTCTCTTTACAGGTTTTTTGGGAGGCTGGGGGAGAGGGGGAATGTGCACACAGGACTCTCTTAAGTTTAATCTGCATTATTAACATTTAATTCATAACTTTCTTAAGTCTAGATAATCAACAAAAAGATAAATCAAGCCCTTATTTGTAGTGTTGCTGATTTCCAATGCATGAATACTCACACTAAAACAACAATCTACTCTTTAGAGTTGGTTTGAGCTGTCTCCAGCACACTCCTTGTTGGAAGCCATGAATATTTGGCTCGTTGATATCTATTTAAAAACACTGCCATTAAGTTATAAGAATTTAAGGGGTCAATTTTACATCCAAACTATTTTATCAGTGATTATGTTCTAGTTCTAATACAGTTTATGTGTTGAATTCTCAAGAATATTGAGGTGGGCATTATTTTATGAGGACCTATGATCTATCAGTTTATAAACAAGATGGACAGATTCAAATTCTAGCCAACAAATTATCTTTCTAAGCATTTAAGTAGGGGTTCAATTCTGTACCCTAAAAAGTGAGCTGTTACGAAGTTTCTATTTCCTACAAAAATCCACATTACTATTATTGGTGATGATGATGGCATTAGTTTTGCTGTTCTCTTTTTTCTCACCTCTTTCGATGTTGTTCATATAGAAATGGCCCAAGGACAAGTTACTGTGATGTTTAAAATTAAATGTGCGGTCGCCTTATTCCTGAACTGAGTGTAGGGAAAGCTAGCTAGGGATTACTTATAAATTAGTAGCTTTAGCACCAGTTTGGGGGCATTAAGCATTTATTAAAAAAAAGAGAACACCTGGGTCAGAAAGTTAAAAAAGGGCCTATCTGGCCTGACGTTCCAGCCTGGCCTGGTTCTTCCTCAGTTTCTCCACCGCCAGCCTGTTTGAAAGACAAACTGAGTATGGAAGCTTCCTCTGCATCCCAAGGAGAGGTGGTCCTTCCACACTGCTTCAAACTAATTGGCTAGCATCACCCAAATCCATTGGTTCACTGGACTTGAGGGTGGTCCCCTGTTGAGGTCAGAGTCCACAGTCTCTGAGAACACAGCCTCCTGATGGGGCAGGCAGGTGTGACTTCCATTGAATTAACTTTAAGTAAATTAATCAGCAAAGCAAGTCAATCTCAGTCAATCAATCAGTCCAAATCAATCCCCTGGAGCTCAGGCCTTTGGGCATTAGCAAAGCCCATTATTTTCTTATATTACCATCATCCCATTGTGCTTTTCTATTTGAAGTTTTGCAGATGGTTGGACTTTTTATAAAAAAAAAAATCAGCATATTGGGATGCCTGCTTCTATTCTGTAGATGCATAGAAAGCATCTTTAGGACAAGTCTAATAGAAGTTAAGACACCAGGGACAGCATACGCCTCATTTTGTGCCCACAGGATTTCAGTGAAATCTCTATATTGTGAAAGCTTTTATCACACGTAGCCTGAAGATTATAAGTATTCAATGGGATATCTAGTAAATGTTTTTCTTAAGTCTTTATGGATCAATGTTAAACCTCTACCTCTAGATTCCATTCTTGAATCTTAGCCATTGCATGGACTACAGCTGGAGATAAACCACTTTTAGTTACATTCCACCTATTGCCAGCCTTGACTCTTGTCTTGTGAAGCAAGATTCACAAATTATTTGTTCCAAAACTAGTTCTGTAAATGTTTAACCTGTTTATCATGAGCTGCTAAAGCATCTATCGATCACATATGTAAATATATGTGTGTGTATGTATGTATATATATGTATATTTCTTGGGCTGACTCCTTTGGGGTTATTAGCCCTGAATTTTCGTAATACTGTAGTTGCTTTTGTTTGTGACCTTCTAAAACCATTGTTTTCCATTTTACTATGTGTCAAGATGGGTACTGTCTGGATGAAAGTCAGTCTCTTAGCATACAGAGCCCCATCTTTCACTTTAAAAGACTTGTATCTGGTGTCTCTTTGACCTAGATCCTAATATGGTTGCACTTCACCAGAGAAAGTGAAGAAGAAAGAAGGAAGGAGGAGGAGGAGGAGGAGGAGGAGGAGGAGGAGAAGGAGGAGGAGGAGGAGGAGGGGGAGGAGGAGGAGGAGGAGGGGGAGGAGGAGGGGGAGGAGGAGGAGGAGGAGGGGGAGGAGGAGGAGGAGGAGGAGGAGGGGAGGAGGAGGGGGAGGAGGAGGAGGAGGAGAAGAAGAAGGATGAGGAGATGAAGGAGAGGAGAAGAAAAGAAGAAGAAGGTGATGATGTTGGTGATGATGATGATGATGGTGTTAATGAAGAAGAAGATAAGGAAGAGGAGAAGGAAGGGGGAAGAAGAGAAGCATTTATTTAGTACTTTAAAGTTTACAAAGTACTTTACATATTTTATAACATTAGAACCTCACAACAAACTTAAAATGTAAATACTATAGGCTTTATTTCCCCCATTTTACAGATGAGAATATTGAGGTTCTGAGAAATTGTGACTTGCTCATGGTCACACAGCTAGAAAATTTTGAAGGCATGATTTGAATCCAGGTCTTTGAGGCTCCTAGTCCAGCACTCTATCCACTAAACCACCCTTCCATCATAAATATGTGGAACATTTCACATGTGTAAATCACAATCTTAGTTATTTTATAGGCTCCAGAGCTAGGAAAGTCTATTATAGACCAATTAGTTCAATCACTCCCAGGGTTGTTTCGAGAATCAAATGAGATCTCAGATGTAAAAGTGCTTTGAAAAGTATAATGTGCTGTATACATGCATTAAATAGATAATGTTAGTAAAATGATAGCATATCTTTCGGACTAAGAACCTAAAAGATATTAAATCCCTTTGAATTCCAGTGATAGGAAGTCATGGTCTGAATTTTATAACCAAGGGAAGTGGCTGGTGTGCTAAAATGCTTTTACTATGACCACATTGCCAGAAGATGAAATAAGATCAATACCACATAACCACTATGCCCAAGCTGGGTTATGAACCTTTCTATCCATGAGTAGTAAAAACACAAAGGCACTGGAGGAGAGGGGGAGAGGATCACAAAGTTAAAGGTTCTTAGATTTGCAAGGGCCCTCAGCAGCCTGACCAGATTCAATCCATGCCCCAAACAGAATCCTGTTACAACATACCCAACAAAAGGTCATTCAGCCTTTGCTTGAAGACCTCCAGTAAGTGGAAATTCACTACTTCCTGAGGCAGTCCATTTAGCTTTGGGGCAATTCCATCATTAGGGCGTTTTAGCTTTCATCAAGTCTTCATTTTTTTCTGCCTACCTCCCAACCACTGTTTCATAGTGTGACCTCTGGATTAAAGTTGAACCAGCCTCACCCCTTGTCCTCATTACCATCCTTCATCATAACAGAAGACAGTTCTCAGGCCAAGTCTTTCCCAAGCCAACCATCCACAATCTCTTCAACTAAGTCTCACTTGGCACAAACTCACTTGGTACAAACAGAGGAGTGTACAAACTCAAGTCTCTTCACCCTCTTTGCTGTCCTCCACTGGACACCCTACAGCTTATCAAAGCCCTGCCTAAAATGTGGTGTCAGCAGAGAATACAGTATTTCAGATATGGTCTGGCCAGAGCAGAGTACAGAGGGAGGACCATCTCTTTATTCCATGAAGCTCAGCCTCTCTAAGCCCTAGATCAAGTTAGCTTCTAGGTCTCTGAGCAAACGCACCAAGTTTTTGATCCACAAAGACCCCAGGTGCTTTTCAGACCAACTGCTCTCTAGCCATTATCTCCCATTTATGTAGAGCTTTTTAAGGTTTGTGAATGCTTTCTCTTGTGAGCCTTGCCACAACCCAGTGAGGTGAACATGATGATCAGCCCCATTTTACAGATGAGGAAATACAGGATGAAGGGTAAGCTAAAGGACTTGCCAAGGACCACACAGCAAGAAAGAGGCTGAGTAGAATTGGAACTCAGGTCATCCTAACTCTAAATTTAATACTCACTCCACTAGGCCACCTAAGCTTTTCCCATATCTAAATTGATTGGTGAATGCCTTATGTGTCTACATTAGTCTTTTCTCATAACTCTCCTTTTTCCTTTTTATTCAAATCATTTCCTTTGTGCAGAATTTCACTTTTGAGAACTCCTTCTACCTCCTCAGGTAGCTTTGTTCCATGACTAGTGTTAGTCCATGGAATCGGTCAACAAGTATTTATTAAGCATGTGCTATGTGCCAATCACTGGACTGGACACTGGATATACAATGACATAGAATAAAACATTCCCTTCTTACAAGAAGCTCACATTATAGCAGAGGAGATGTGTGTGAGTATCCACATACCCACAGGCACATATATGCATACATATATATACTTATACAAATATACATATATACATATACATACTTATACAAATATACATATGTAAACTGTAGAAGTGTACATTTACATATATATACAGAACAAATAGAGGGTAAACTAAAAGTAGTTACATACAAGGTAGTTTGAGAGAGAGAACACTAAAAGTTGTCAATCAGTTAATAAACATTTATTAATCACCTAGTATGTGCCAGGCACTGTGTTCTGCCTGTTGAGTTGAGGAGAGTTGGTAAATGGTTCCTAGAGAAGGGGATTTTGAAACTGTCTCGAAGGAAGAAAGGGATTCTGTGACTTGCACGTGATGAGTGAGTGCATTCCAGCCATGGGGGATGCTATATGCAAAAGCAGGAAGATTGGAGATGGAGCACTAAGTGTGAAGAACAGAGCAAAGGGAAGTCTGACTATCACAGAGTGGTAATGGCCAATTAGACTTGAAAGAGATGTTGGTGTGAGATTATGGAGACTTTTCAAAAGGCAAACAGAGGAGTTACATTTGATCCTAGGGAGCTAATGGGGTTTGTTGAGTTAGGTAGCATAGTGACCTGGGTGCTGACAGATTAGTGCTAAACGAAACATGGAAGATAGACTATAGTAGAAAGAGACTTGAGGTGAGGAGACCAAATAAGAAGCTATTGAAACAATTGAGGCAAGAGGTGATGAGGGTCTGAACTGTGTGGAGTTGGAAGTACAAGTAGAGAGAGCAGGATGTGACAATTGCTTAGGTGTGTAGGGTGAGGGTGAAGGAGAGTGAGAAGCTCAGGGAAATGACAAGGTTATTATGAGAAACAGGTGCAGGTCACCTTCTCAAAAGAAGTTGACTTTGCTAGACAAAAGCCTATTCTTGCACTCTCATGAGAATGGGCACCCACAGTAAAACCAATGAGTGAGTGCCAGTGCTAAGAGTCTGCAGCCTATATCTATCTTCAGCCCTGACTCCGTAAGTCCCTCCCCTGAGTCACTGGGTTGCTAGGCTCAGGTTCACAATCTTCCGGGAAAAGTGCTCACTAAATTCTCCTTGGTATGTTACCCGTCCCATCCACATACACCTTCATGCAACCCATGGTCGAAAAAGGGGTGGAGATTGTAGGCATGGGAGGAGAACTTAATATTCTTAAGTCTATTAAGCAAGCTCTGTAGTGACTAGGGTCAAGCTTTTACCTACTTTTACTAGAGTACTGGTGAGAGTCAGCTCAACCTGGTTTTTCCCAGTTCTTCCTCTAACCCTGAAACCTTGCTTTTCTTAAACTCTTGAGTTGACCTAGTTTACTGAATAATATTGCCTTGCTGTTCTTTATATAGGCCTGCTTTTCTCTAACTAAGAAGAGTCCACTACTTTAACTGGTTGTTACTGTATCTCACAGTTATGAACCTAGAAGGCTGGAAGGAGGATGGTATTTTCCTGTCCTTTCTCTGTCCTCTCATAGACAAGGCTTGACCTCCCTTTCCCTAGCAGAAATCTAAGACAGAGTGATTATTTATCCACATGCTTACTATCAGTTTTATCCCCAAGCTCATCTTAACTTATTGATGACTATCAGACTCAAAACAGAATTTTCCCTTGTTGGCTCCTCTACTGTTTAAATTAGCCCAAAGACAAGTCCAGAGTCACTAGTTATTCTTTGGGGGACAGATGTTTGGATAATGCAAGTCTTCCATTAGTATTGTAACTGTGAGCTCACAAGTTTCCATGGAAACTTAGTGGACCAAGATATCTGCCTATGGGCCATGCAGACACCACGCGGCATTCCCCAGGTTCTGGTAGTTCTTCTCTTCACCTTGAAAAGACTTGAACAAATAAACCAAGAGGGAATAGAAGATTCCTCAGTTAGAACTGTATCCTGGACTATCAGGGTATATGGGGTGTTGAGGGAGAATGAGCTCCTCTGGGGTGAGAGCTTGCAGAGCCCTTTTCAGGGCTGCTCATCCAAATTTGCTATCTACCTAATGCACCCAAGTCTCGCCTGGGGCTCCAAAAAGCTGTAGCAAGAACAGCAGCCAGACCCAGTAGAAGCACCTCAGCAGATGGGTTAAATCAAGTTGAGGGTAACCAACAGGCCTCAAACCCATTGGTAAGTTATGGGAATGTCTGCACCAAGCCTGTCTTCACTTGGCGGGGAGGGGCGGTGGAATAGACAGGTGAGAACAATTTGTTTCATCCACCTTGGAGGTGGCTGAAACAGGTGCCGGGGAGTGTTCTGAGTTTAGTCAGACATCAAGAATGCCAAGTTCATCCAGCGCATCCCAGGCCATCACCTAACCTAGACCAAAGGCCTTCAAAGCCTTATTGACTTTTGTCTTGCCACTGAACTTTGATGACTCTGAAAGAGAGAGTGAGGCTGAAAATGTTGCCTCACTTAAATCCAATTCACATGCAAGTTAAAACATCAGCCATAATGTCATTTGTTCTTCTTTCAAAAGTGAAGGATGAATGCCAACAGTTGTGGACTCTCTGAGAAGTGAGCTGAGTAATAGCCACCAGCTGTTATTGATAAATTTGGTTAAGAGTCATGGATCTGGAGGGGCTAGGAGAGCAGCAGGGAGAATGGCATAGACCAGACAAAACCTCAAGCTAAGGGGAACAAAGAGAAGACCAAGCACCAGGCCCTGGGGCTAATGAAGAACACGAATGCAGTTACCAAAATATTCCTTCCCAAGCCATTTGCTTGCTCTTCCAATTCATAAGAGAACAGACAGGAGAAAAGCCAATCCCCGCCCCCCTTTCCAAAAGTTCCAAGCAATTGACTTTTAGGTGAGTTATTCTATGATTGCTTACTTTCAGTTATTATTGCTATTTAAACTGCTGTTATAAAAAACGTGATGGTCATCAACCTGAGCTTGCTTATTTATTGAATGTGTGGACCAAAATCCAGGGGGAAGTGAGAGCTAAAATTCTAGTGACTCGAGTTCTTTTATTTTTCCCCCTGAGAGGAGTTGGGTGTTGGGGCCACATCCAAAGATACAGTGTCTTATTTTCATAACTTTTCAGAGTGTACATGAGACCTAATCATACCCTAGACCTGAATAGAGTGAGCCATATAAAGTTCCCGTCAGAAAATCTTGCATTTGTGGAGAAAGTTTCTGTCAGTATCACTTTAAGGACCTGGTGGAGCATCCAGATTTCTCAAGAGGATGCCCAGACTAATACAATGGTGGAGGTGGTCTGATGGTGGTTGGGTGAGTCTGGCAGTCCTTTGGCATTTGGACTCTTGGAGACTCAACTTATTTCAAGGACTCCCCTTTGAAATTATGCTACTGTATAATTCATTTATTCCAGGCTTGTGTGATCAGGATCCCAGACTTTTCATCAGAGGAAATGGTTTCTTTCTCTCTATTCAGTAATACATCCCAGTGACTATAAATCACATCTGTTTCTTCATTTAGCCAAACACTTCAGATTAGGGGTACTTAGCCTTGTGTGTGTCATGGATCCCTTTTGTGGTCTGGGAAAGCCTATAGACCTCTTCTCAGAATGCTGATTCTAAAGATGGAAAATAAGTACAGAAGCCCATGAAGGAAACCAAGTATAATGAAATATGCAACTTCACAGACTCCCTAAATCCCTCCTAGGACTCCTTGGAGATCTGTGAGCTCCAGATTCAAAACCTTACTCCATGCTGCATGCTCCCCTAAAGCCCTAACTCCTGGAATATCTTCTCATGAATATATCTTCTCTTTCCTTTCTTTTTTATTTATATCTTGTGTTTTCACATCATCTCCATATCCATTGCATCCTCCCTTCACCCCATCCCAGAAAGCCATGCCTTCAAGGAACAATTCCCAAACTTTGTGGTCTCAGGATCCCTTTGTGAGAATAGTTTTACCTGTCACACCTTCAATTTGCTAATAATTCTTGAGCATCCCAAAGCATTTCTGTTTATTTGGGTTATGTCTACCAACATTTAACACTGATACAATTTTGAAATATTTACTTATCAAGTAATTTAAATAACAATAAGAAGCCCATTCCATGTTATTTAAAGATAACTTTTTCAAAACAATAGGAAGAGAAGTAGCATTGTTTTACATTTTTTGCCTATTTCTTTAATGTTTGGCTTAACAGAAAACAGCTCAATTCTCATATCTACTTGTACTATATTCAGTCTGCTGTGATATATTATTTTCATTGAAGTAAATAAAGAAAATCCATCCTGACATACTCATTCTCTCTCTCTCTCATATATATATATATATATATATATATATATATATATATATATATATATATATATATACACACACACACACATACACCATGTGGGATCATATATATAATTGGAAAATGGGGAGTTTTTAAATAGTCAAATAAGGTCCTAACGTAATTATACTAATACTATAATTCAATGAATTAATATAATAATATGTAATAATGAAAAGTTTTAACCTTGTGGATCCCATGAAAGAGTCTCAGTTACCCATAGACCAAAGGAAAATGAATGAATCTCCATAAACTGAAAACTCAGGAGTGGTCATATATAAAATATCTCAAATGTTTAAAAAAGATCCCTCTGTCTTTTTGAAAATAAAAAGGAGGGTGGAGAGCTTAGACAATACCTTCCAAGAATAAAAGCCTATGACTGAGACTAGGGCTGCAACAGAGATGAGATTTTTCATAGTTTAAAAAGCCAAAAAAACATAAGATGGGGCTGTGAGGTAGCTCATGGTGAGAAACTACAGGACATTGTAGGATGAAAGAACCCAAAGGATGAACTTCCTGACAATAGTCTCACCCAATCCCACTAACAGTTTCAGAGGAGAATGACCTGTATGGAAGCGAATGGTTGGAACACTATTACACAATGCTTTAGTGAGGCATCATCATGCAATTTTCAAAACCCTCACTCCAAGGAACCAGATTCAAATTCTGCCTCTCCTTTACCACTTGCGTGACTTTGGGTGAGTCACTTTTTTCACTCCTGGTCTTGGTTCCCTCATCTGCACAATGAGGGGCCTGGACCAGACCACATCTAAATGGCCCTTCCATCTCTCCATCTAAGCTCTTATGAACCTCTCTGCATCTCAGGTTTCCCTTGTGTAAAATAAGAAGCTTGGACTAGAGCAAAACTTCTTAAACTGTATGTTGTAACCGTCTATGGGTTCCCATAATTGAATATGAGGGTTGTGAACAATTTGGCCACAGTAAAAGGTCATATATATTTATTTTCATATACGTATATACCTGGAGTCAATTAAAAATTTCTCAGATGTAAAGGGTTGAGAGTGGAAAAAGTTTAAGCCCTAGGCTAGATGACCTCAGAGATCTCTTTGATCTAAACCCAAACCTGTGATTTCCTAGGTGTTGGAAACTTCCCTGTGATTTTTTTCCCCCATTGGTGACATTTGAGTGTCTGATTTCTTTCCAAGAAGGGGGCCAAGCTATAAATCAGTAAACATTAATTAAGCACCTATAACGTACCAGGCACTGTATTAAGCACTGGGGATACAAAAAGAGACTGGAGATCCATCTCTTTTTTTTCAGTAAGTAAAAGATTTCATGTCTCTGTTCATTTGGTGAGAAAATTAATCTCTAGGGATATTCCCCTATATGTAAGGCATACATGGCTTAAAGTCGAGCATGAATGTGTATGTCAACAGTGAATCATAAGCATCTCTGGACAGTCTACACACACACACACACACACACACACACACACACACACACATGCACACACACTAAAAGCCCTTGTATTTTCTTTCCAGTCTTAGCTTTCATAGGGCTATATCTCATTGCTTTGGAAACAACCCCTTGGTTGATACTTACCAGAGCACAGAGCCATGCTCAAGAGCCATATCTCCTGTTTCAATAAGTAGAGAAATAGAGACAGAAACAGGAGAGAGACAGACACACAAAGAGAAAGACAGAGAAGAGGGGGAAGGAGAAAGAGCAAGGAGAAAGGAGAGGAGGGAGAAATCAAGAGGCAGAGTGGGAAGAGAGAAAGAGAAACAGAGAGAGGGGAAGAAGAGAGAGACAGGGAGAGGGGGAGAGGAGGGGGGAGGGGGAGAGGTAGAGGGGGAGAGGGGAAGAGAGAGAGGGAAAGAGAGAGAGGGAGAGGGAGAGAGAATGAGAATACACTAGCTTAATGGAAAGATTTCTCATTATTAGAATGGAAAGAACTGTTTCTAAAAACTGAACTAAAAATGATAAATGATTGAAAGTTATTAAAGCCAACCTTTTTAAGCCTGCCCTTCCTTCAAACAGAAGGCCTCGATATTGTTAAAACATATGCACCTTTTATTCCCACAGATCCTTAGGCAGCCTGTATAGAAATCCATCCATCGTTGATATTTTTGAATCCTTACCAGGCTGTCTGCAGGGAAAATGAAGTCAAAAGGGCTAATCCAGGATTAAAAGGTATGCAGATTACTCTCATGTTAATGATAAATAAAACACCAATGAAACCAGAAACATTCCAGAATAAATACCAACAAAACCCCAAAATGCAAAAATAACAGCCACTGAACAAAAAATCCAGCACAGATAGCATTCCACATTTTCATGGTTTCATGCATTTAAAGATAAAGGACCTCAGAAACCATCTCTTCAAATCCCTTCTTTTATACAGATGAAGAAACCAAGACCCATAGTGGTTGAAGAAATTCCCTAAGCTCACATAAATAATAATTAGGAGAACTAGTATTTAGACCCAGGTGCCCTAACTATAAACCCAGAGTTCTTTTCCACAGCCAGCTGAGAATATTGGCAAAAATGAGCTATTCCACCATGGGGATCACCTTATTTATACATGTGACATAAGAACCCTGATCTTTCAGACCAATCGAGAAAATTGATATAGGAAGGCTAAAGTCACTCACATCGACTATAGATGCATGGCATGATAATGACATTAATTGGTCAAATTGAAGCAGTGGATGAAGGTGATAGATACAAATTTTTTGTTGTTGTTGTTGTTTTTTCCATACAAGACACATCAAGTGTAAAACTAAAAAGGAGAAAGTTGAAGAGACAGTGTAACATACATAGGCATCTTAAGGGACTGACTGACATCCTGAAGTCAAAGTTCAAAGGGAAGAAGACAGAGGACTTCACATTTATTAATTACCAATCCATATATACTTTCAGCACAGAAAAATAGACAATAGTTCCAGAAAGTGCCCACCGGATTGATTTCTTCTACTCTTTTTTGACTGGAGCATTAAACGAATCCATGGTATCATCAGAGCACAGTCAGCCAGAGCTTCAGGGTTTTTAGAGGCTTCATAGCCGCCACAACATCTCAAGACACACAAAGTCTTTGTGTTCATCATCTTGGAAGGCATGCCTCTACTTTGTGATAGACCATTCCTGTCCCTTCCCATCTTTAGCATAGACAATGGATTAGATTTTTACAAATGGACTGTAATATATGTGGAAAGTACCAGAACAAAAACTTCTTCACTATTTTCAAAGTATCATCTTCATCACCCTAAGGCAGCTAAGTGGCACACTGGATAGAGAGTTGAACCTGGATGGAACCCAGTGAGGGGCTCTTTTACTTCCAGCCTAAGCAAAAGAGGGGGAGAAGGAAGAGGACAAGGAGCAAGAGAGGGGAATGGGGAAGGAGAGAGGAACTAAAGAGCAAATAATGATGATAATAATGATGATGATGAAAAATGGAAATGTCTGAGTTATGCAGATTCATTTATGTATACAGAGGGATTTGTGGTAGCAATTTAGAGTCAGTGTTCAGTGTAGATTGTGCATGAAAATATTAGAGACTGTTTAACACATTGGTGAAAGCTGTAAAAATTAAGCACCCACAAAATAACCAGCAGATAACCTCATGACTAAAATGACATGTGAGAACCTCGCTATATTTCAAGTATTTATGGATAACAAATCCCCATACTGCAAGACAGAGAACTTAAAGTATCATACAAATCAATCGATAAATTGTATTGGAATAAGATCATTATCACAGGCCCACAATCAACCAGATGTAACATGAATCTGTTAAAAACTTAAGAGCAATATTTATAACAGATGATCACACTGCATATATACATAAACTCCAAGTAAGATGGATTGAAAAGCTTTCAAACTATATCGATCTAGCAAAAGAGAACAAAATCACATGGGAACAGGATAAGGTATATATTATCCTCGGTACCCTATTTGCTATTGGGCTATACCAAGTCTGCTATGTAGGACATCACTGAAGATGAGCTTACATCTTAAAACTTTAATTTGCCTTTGGTAACCACAGAGAATGGTTCTAATGAATCTCTTGGTTATCTGGTCACACCACTCTTGCAATATTCATTCACCTAAATATGGCTTCAGAAGGATGATTGAAAGGATCTTTCCTCATAAAGGAAACCTGTGTTTGAACTTTATTATATTCATGAACTTATGTCTTAAACTATTTTAAACCTCCTTTTAAGATTAGAGCAAGGAAATTCTGATTTGGGGTTGTCGAGTACTGTATATAATTATCTTTAATTCATAAATACCAGGTTTACTGAGGTCCAAGTCTTTAGCAAATACTCAGATTTGCCCCCACCCCTGCCCACCCTCAGTGGGTTATTCAAAGCATGACCAGGTCTTCCCTGCCTAATTCACATCCAATGAGAAACTTTGAGGAACTGGTTTCTGTTCATAAAGGATTGTAGGGTTGATAATGATGAAAAGTGTTCCAATAAGCTGCAAAGCAGAACAGATGTTTCTGGAAGTGCTGAGTTCGGACTGAGTTTGCATACAAAAGGGATGACACTGATCTCTCAGACTTTTTCTTCCTAGTAGCAAGTGAGGTAGAACTGCTAGGGCCTGACAGATGGGGGAAGGGTGGCTGCTTAGTCTTCCATCTGGCAGCCACGTGTCCATGAGCACATATCACCTCTATTTCTTAGGTGAATAAATATTCCAAGAGATTCATTAGAACCATGCTTCGTGGTTGCCAAAGGTACCACTGAAGTTTCACCAGAGCAATGGTGGTCGATAACAGAGCAAGCATCTACAAATGGAGGTCAAAAGGCAGTCCCCCAAAGTCACCAGAAGCTTCAGGGATCATAATCCCTCATAACAGAGAAGGGCTGTCTAAGGACTCCAGAAGGCCACTAATCCTCTGACCCAGCAGGGAAGTTATCCATAAGGGGAATCCCATGAAAACTCTGAAAGGAAGAAAAGGCTTCTCAGGGCTATGAATAGGGAGGTACACCTTCATCAAGGCATTCTCTAGGTATATGCCACACTATTTCCGGTATGCCAGGGAGAGCATGCCTCCAGTTTAGGGGCAATTTTTAAACAAATGTTTTTTCAATATCTTTAATAAACATTTTTTCTAAAAACAAAGTTCAGCTGATTCTGATAATTGGGAGCACACAAGTGGGGGCTCAGGAATTAGTGTATTAGATACCCTAGCCCCTCAGGTTGATCCCTAGAATCCTAAGGGGAACTGTAGTCAGCTGTGCTTTGTGGACATGATGTTAAAAGAACTAGTGTGTTGGGGAAGTGTTCCCATGCTGGTGGGGGGCGGGGTTACTATATATCTTACCACAATTCATACTAATCTATCTCAAAAAACTCCTACTACCCACTTCATCTCCTCTACTAACAAATAAGAACCAGAGAATATATATGAAGTGAGTAGTCTTATAACTGGAATATTTGATGTTTGATCCAAACAAAGGGGCTACTTAGATATATCTCTTCTCCAAACAATGTGAACAATGATGGTTAGTAGAACTACAGTGACCCACAATTTTTTTCACTGATCTTAAATATTTCTATTGATCCTACCAGTTGTTCATGTACTCTCCCTCTTTATATTTTGATTACTTTCTGTATGCTTTGTAAATGCTTTATCTGTGTACATTTTGAGCCAGCACAGAACATTTAGATGGCTCACACACTATGAACACATGCATTTCTTTGGTGGAATAGGAGAGATGGGATTGTTTGCCCAACCACTGGCCAGGGGGCAGGGAAGTATACTTTGGTTTTGTATCTCTAACAGTTATATAGTGCTTTAAAATAGATATATATTCTCATTATTTCAGGTGAAAAGTTGAAAGAAGGAGATTTGCCAAACTCTCTACAGAGTAGGAAATTAGGTAAAAGCACCACGGGTTGTCTGTATTATTCAGAGATGAAGCCTACTTTGCCTGCCATTTTGGTGTAGTCTTCTCCTCAGGCACTCTTTTATTCAATGACCTAAGCCAGCATCTGCTCTGCTGATGTAGTCATCACCCTTGGGTCAGATAACTCACTCAGAGAGCATACTGCTAATGCAGCCAAGGTCTGAGTTTTAATTCCCTGTTGGTGTTTTTCTCAGAGAAGGAGAGTGGTGTAGTGGATAGAGTCTACTGGCAGTCAAGAAGAACTGGGTCCAAGTTCTACCTTTAAGTTTTGGTAATAGATACTAGCTAGAATTTATCAAACTTTTTAGAATAACAAAGCACTTTGCATGTGGTGTCTTATTTGATCTCATAGTCTGTAAGGGTTGTGACCATGGGAAAGTCATGTATCCTTTCTAAATTTGAGTTAGATCTGTGAATTACAAATGTGGCAGCAGCTTTGTTGTCTACACAAGATTCTTACTCATTTCCCTCAAGTGTCACTATTAGTTCCTTCCCTTCAAAAGTTGCCTTGTATTTATTTCCTATATATTCTACATATGCTCATGTGTATATGGGTTATCTCCCCTAGTAAAAATTAAGACCCTTAAGGACAGAGACTGGTTCCTTTCTGTCTTGCTATACCTATCATGAAGGTAACAGTGGCTTGAGTGCTTGACTCAGAGTCAAGAAAACCTGATTTCAAATTCTGCTTCAAATACTTGCTATGATTGTGGCATCAAGTAAGTCATTTAACCTCTGTCTGCCTCATTTTCCTCATCTGCAAAATGGGAATAATAATAGCACCTACCTGCTGGGTTGTGATGAGATTAAACTGAGATGCTGTTTGTAAAGATCTGTTCAAACAAGAAAGTGCTCTATAAATGCTGTTTTTATTGTACCTGTCACACAGCAAGTGTTTGATAAATGCTTGTTGATTATTAAAAGGCTGTGATCTGCACTGGTGGAGGGAGTTCCTGTTCTGACAAAATTATAGATCCTGTTTCAGGGCCATTAATTGCCTTTCTAATCCCAGAAAATGTAAGATGGACTAAGGGACCAAGGATGGAGGGTGGTTCTGCCCAGTCTGTCCCCTGCATCTGACCTGCTCCTGAAGTTTTCCCAACTCCTAATCACTGTCATGATCTTTATATATTAGAATCATTGGAGCAGATATTTCTAACTGGAAGAAACTTGAGGTCATCTAATCCAAATCCCTCCTTTTATAAACAAGGAAGCTGAGATCCAAAGAAGCCAGAGAATAATAAGATCATTGATTTAGAACTGGAAGGGCCCTCCTGGGTCACTGAATCCATCATCCCTTTTTCCAGATGGGGAAACTGAGGCCCAGGGAGGTTGTGACTTACCCAGGATGACACAGCTAGTAAGTGACTATTTAGGTCTTCCAGTTTCCAAGCTACAAAGGTGATAAGTATTAGAGCTCAGAGACTGGGTGAGGTAGGATTTGGTAAATGATTGGAATTTTTCTTTAGTCTGGTTTCTTATACTGAAGAAGCAAATAGAGCCCTAAGAAATGAACTCAACATAAATAGAGCTTTCTTTCAGTATTTGAAGCTTGCAGAGTTGGAGCCCAGAAGGTAGCTGAGTCCTTCTCCCTTCAGAGTCAGCCAGGAGTACTGGGAGTTTTCTAGCCCTCCTGTTTATGAGCCCCTATCTCTGCATTCTTCTTTGATGATTAATTGGACTGCAAAAGCTAATGAGCTTTTAAAAAGCTTTTCAAATGTACTAAGCAGGTAGGGCATGGGCAGTTGTGACAGAAATTTAACCTTCCCCCAAAAAAGTCTGAACCCACTGTCTCACAATTAGATTCCATGAGGAAAGTGGTCTCCAACGTAGAGCGAGCCTGTGGCAGAAGGGCACACATTCCTGGAGGTCCCTTCTGTCCTGCATGGTTTCCTCATGAAATTCCCTCTGGGTGTAGCTCTCTCCTGGCCGCTCCTGGGGCTGGTCAATGAGAGTCCATACAAATTTAGTAAGCGCTTACTGTGTGCTAGGTACTATGCTGGGCAGTGACACCCTTGAAGATGCCTACAGCTGCCTTTCATCACTGGTTCTCTGGTAACTGCTGTCCCTGGGATCCTGTTCCCAGCTCTGGTAAGAGGTCCAAACCATGCACATTCATGAGAAGTTTCAGCCTTCTATGAGGACAGTCACGTGGGGGCTGTTGAACCCCTCCCCATGCGTGCGCGTGCTTACACACACACACACACACACACACACACACACACACACACACACACAGAGGAAGGGCCCAGTTTGTCTCAAGGGCTGCTTGATCTCTTGAGAGTTGCTGTCCCTTGGATTAGAGGTGCTGATAACTAGATTAGTGGGTTGGTGGCTGGTGACCTTTTGGAAGCTGGAAATCTTCCACCTTCTAGAGATCACAGCAGGGTGCTAACAACAGAAACAAGTTCACATATAATACTCAGAGAGAGTGGCTAAAGGCTGGCTCTACCTGAGACCTGCCATGCTCTGCCCTTGGGGAGATATGATGTCTGACCTCCCTCTTATTAAAACCCTTTTCTGTTTGACACAGAATTGACTGTCCTGCACAGCCGAACCACAGAATGCAGCAATCATCCAGGGAGCTTGGGAAGTTTAAAGAGTAATGTTGCTAGAGGTCTCAGATCAGATTCTACTCTTACTAGGGCCACAGAGGCACACAATGGCTATTGGGCTAATATCACTTAGCTGTCCTTTTTTTTCTCCAACTAAATACATATGAATATGGGACTGGGAACTGGAAGGAATGGTAGGACTGGGAACTGGAAGGAATGGTAGGACTGGGGACTGGAAGGAATGGTAGGACTGGGGACTGGAAGGAATGGTAGGACTGGGGACTGGAAGGAATGGTAGGACTGGGGACTGGAAGGAATGGTAGGATCAGAGACTTAGAGCTTAAAGGACTTGAGCAGCCATCAAGTATGATTCCTCTCATTTTACATGTGAGGAAGCTGAGGCCCAGGGGGATGAAGAGACTTCCTCAAGGCCACACAGGCAGCAAAAGGCAGAACGCGAATTTGAACTGAGGTCCCCTCGCTCTGATTTCATTGTCCCTTCCATTGTACCATATCACCTCCCTCAGAGGTCATCTAACTCATCCTTTTCATTTTCTAGACGATGAAGCTGAGACTCAGGTGATGTGGCATCCCCAAGGTCACCTGGTTAATGAATTCTTAGCAGAAATAGCACCAATATATTTCAAAGGAACTTGAATCCTAATATTCAATCATTCGACAAGCATGTGCTAACCATTGATTATGCACCAGCTGCTTTACTAGGTAACAGGAACACAAAGGTAAAAGTGAAATAGTTCTCGCCCTCAAGAAGCTTACATTCTATGAGAGAAATAAAAACATGTACATATGAAAGAATATATTTCTGTGAGAGAAATATAATATATGTGTGTATAATAAACATATATACACATTTAGGAAAAAATAGGTATATGTATACAAACACATCTGTAAGGGGATATATAAATTATGTAAATATACATATCTCTATGTATATAGATGTGCATATATAGATATATACACTTATCTATGTGTACACACATGTGTGCATACATTTACATAGACACATACACACATGTGTATATATAGTTATATACAGATTAGATACACTGTCATTTGTGAAGAAAGGCAGTAGCAGCTGTGGGGAATCAAGAAAGACCTCATGCTGAAGGTAGTATTTGAGTCTTAAGGGAGATAAGATTCTAAGGTGAGGAGGAAATGCATTCCTGCAAGAAAAGACAAGGGTAGATAGATGCGCTCGCACGCGCGCGTGCGCACGCACGCACACACACACACACACACACACACACACACACTGTAACCTGAAACTGAGATTTCCAGAGATGAATGAGCTGTTTAAATTTATACAAATGACACCTAAAAGTTACTCAAATATTTACATTTTCATCAGTGATTTTAATCCATTTTGTCACTTAATTGTATTAAGCTATTTCTTCCACTAAAAAAAAAAAATGAAGGATCCTGGTATTTTAAGATAAATTGATTTTTTAAGTGGACATAGATTTTTTAAAAAGCTACAGATGGGGTTTTTATATACAGTTGTTTGCTTAGTAGATGGAATATTGAATCCTTCACCCATTAAATATATCCTTACCACATATTTGCTACACCTGCTATTTTACATCTCTGTATATTTCCTACTGAATATTCATTCTACTAAAATGTACATTGTACAAGTAGTCAGGAAGCCCAAGGATGACACCTAGTGGATAGATGGGGTACTCAATTCTCTACTTTGCTAACCACCAAAAGAACCCACTATTTATAATAAAGTGAAAATTGTATTAAACATAAAACAACTGGGGCAGCTAGGTGGCACAGTAGATAAAGCACCGGCCCTACATTCAGGAGGACCTGAGTTAAAATCCAGCCTCAGACACTTGACACTTACTACCTGTATGACCCTGAGCAAGTCACTCAACCCCAATTACCTCACACACACACATGCACACACACACAAAAAAAAATTCAAAACATAAAACAACCAGTATATGGTTGACTTTTGTAAAAACATTTCAATAGTTCTCTTTCTGTTTTATTCCCACTATGCAAAATGCCAAGCTTCTAGCCTATATATAATGTCAAGCTTCTCTACTGATGAAATCATGGGTCCCCAAAGAAAACAAAAGAAGGGGGAAACAAAAGCAAAATTCATTGGTGTATTTTGCAGGTACCAGAAAGCAGAGCCCAATGTGGAATTAGGATGATCACTCATAAGAAATGTTATGGAAGATGCCCTTTGGGCATCCTCTTACTCTGGGATATTAATACTAGCATTATCCAGCACTTTAAGGTTTGCAAAGAATTTTTACACACATCATCTCACCTGATCTTTATATCAGCCCTGCAAGCTTGGTGCTATAATTATCCCCATTTTACAGATGAGGAAACTGGACCACAGAGAGGTTAGCTAATATGTCCAGTATCGCACAGTAGTAGCTGGAGCAGAATTTGAATTCAGATCTTCCTGACAACTCTAGTGCTCTATCCATTGTGCCACCTCCTAGGCTTCAGTTTCAAAGCTTATTTCTGGGAAAATTGGATATATTCAGATGTATACTACTGGAGCCAAATGATCCAACTTTTTCCTTACTTAATATCACCTGGGCCCTCCTTAGGGCATGGCAATCCAGCTTCTCCCTCATTGACTCACTCTCCCACTCACCTCAGCAACTTTTCTAAACCTTTTCATCCCTCTTCAAAGTTATCATAGCTCCCTCTCCCTGCATCCTCTTACATGAAAACCTTGATTTGTGTTTCATTGAAAAAATGATGTCATTGGATGAAGACTCCATCTCCTCTCATCCTCCTCATCTCATATCACCCAGGTGTCTTCTGCCACTCACTCCTTCACCCCGTCTCACCCCATGATGAAGTGGTGGTTCTTGCCAAGGCGAACCCCTCTACATGCACAAGCGATCCCATTCCTGCTTGCTTCCTCCAGCTGATTACCCCCTCTGTCATCTCCACTCTCTTACCCAGCAGCTTTCCTTTTGCCTACAAACATGCCCATGCCTCCCCCATCCCCCAAAAGCCCTCACTTGACCCATCCATCCCCACTAGCTGTCATCACTCACTCTTCTCAGCTATCATCCTTGAGAAGGCTGCCTTTAAAACAAACCTCCAGTTCCTTTCCTCTCACTATCTTCTTAACTTTTTATAGTCTAATCTTCTGATTTCATCAATATTCAATGGAATGTTCAGCAGAACTTTTCCCTCCATAGTTCCCAAACAATCTTTTAGTTGCCCAAACCAATGGCCTCTTCTCAGTGCTCATCCTGGACCTCTCTGTAGCCTTGAACACTGTGGATCACCATGTGACCCTCCTCTATCCTGAGTCTCTTCCTACCTCTCTGCCTGCTCCTTCTCAGCCTCCTTTCCTGGATCTTTGTCCAGGTCACACATGGTCAATGTGCATGTCCCACAGGGCTGTCCTGTGCCCTCTCCTCTCCTATACTATTTTGCTTGGTGATCTCATCAGCTCCTACGGATTCAATGATCATCTCTATACTAATGATCCTCAGATCCACTTATCCAGCCCTAACCTCTCTCCTGACCTCCAAACTCTCATCTCCAACTCACAATTAGACATCTCAAACTGGCTATTCCATAGACGGGCCCAGAATGGAATGCGTTCTTTCTCCTCAAACCCTACCCCTTCCAAACTTCCCTATGACTTTCAAGGGTGTCATTGCCTGCCCTGGGCTCACAAACTAGGTGACATCCTCTTCTCCTCATTCTCTCCCATATCCAAACTGTTGTAAAGTCTTGTCGATTTTACCTTTCCAATATCCCTCATATATCCCTCCTTCTCTCCTCTACCACTGCCCCTACCTGGTCCAGGATCTCACCACCTCACACCTGGCCATTGCAATAGCTGCTAGAATGGTTGGTCTCCCTGCTCCAAGTCTTTTCTGGACTCTGCTTCATCCTCCATTCAGCTGCTAAGTTAATCTTCCTAAAGCAGAGATCTGACTATATCAATAAACTCCAGTGGTCCCCTAACCCTATCCTGTCTTGGGGGCAGAGCAGTTCTTAGACAGAGAGCCCCCTCCCAAAGGCAGGCTCCCCCAAGTGACTTTGGTCAAACCCCAGTGCTCTTACCTTTAAAAATGAAGGGAATACTAGGCTGGGATGGCTACAGAGAGGAGAAAGTGAGTGAGCCACAGACCCACCCATGATGAAATGACAAAGGAAACGACAGTCTAGGGGACAGAAGCCTTGTGCCCAAAATAAATGGGATACAAGACAGATATGGTTAGTAAATCATAAAGGCACAGAACAGAATGTCTGGGGTGTCCAAAGGAGAGAAACCGTTGTTAACAGGGGAAAGCAGGGGCAGGTTTGACCAAGAACTACTAACTTTTCCAGCCCCCAGGATTTTGCAAAGCTCTGGGACACTCTCCACCCTCACCTTGATACCACAGACCACCTAGCTTTCCTCAAAACACATCCAAGATGCTATCTCCTACATAAGGCCTTTCCTGAACACCTCCCCACCCACCCAACTGATTCCTTCTCCCTCTTGAAAATACTTGATTCTATTTGGTAAAAGGAATAGGGAACAGAACTGGAATTTCCTTAATAGAGGGAACTCCCAGGTGAAGAAACTCGCTCTAGGTAACTAGGGGAAGCCACAAGTACACAGAGGAGTATGCTTAGACCTGGGTTCAAATTTAACCTCAGAGGGGGCAGCTAGGTGGCACAGTGGATAAAGCACCAGCCCTGGATTCAGAAGAACCTGAGTTCAAATCTGGCCTCAGACTTGACACTTACTAGCTGTGAGACCTTGGGCAAGTCACTTAACCCTCATTGCCCTGCAAAAAAACAAATTTAACCTCAGACACTTACTAGCTTTGTGATCCTTAACCTCCGTCTGCCTCAGTTTCCTCATCTGTCAAATGGGGCTGTTAATAGCACCTACCTCATAGGCTGGTGGAGGATCAGATAATATTTGTATAGCACCCTATTAATGCTAGGGTTGGTGCTTCTATAACTTAGACTAAGACAGAAGTGGTTGATTGCCAGGGTCACACTCATAACTGATGACCGTGTTTTCACTTTCATGAAACAATTTACCTTGAGCAAGGAGCTCAAAGCTTCATTTTCTTCATCTGTAAAATGGGAATAATAGCATTTATACTACCTAAATCACAGGAATGTTGTAGGCAGAGTATTTTGTACACATTAAGGCATTTTCTGGGGGTCAGGGGGTGACAGAGAGTCTATTCCGGTAACATTGGAGGCAAAAGTCAGCTCTTAGTCTCAGATCCAACACTTACTAATTGCCATTTTATTTCCAACAAACACCAAAATGGGGAGAATATTTGGGGACTGAGTTGGTGTGAAAAGAAGCAGATTGTTCCCCTTAGAGAGTCAGCTGCTATTAGTGAGTTCCTTGGTACTAGTAGGGGATAGACTGCTCCCTTCCCAACCACCATGGACTAAAGGGAGACTTAATGTATTAAAAGACCTTATGAGGGGGCAGCTAGGTGGCACAGTGGATAAAGCACCAGCCCTGGATTCAGGAGTACCTGAGTTCAAATCCAGTCTCAGACACTTGACACTTAACTAGCTGTGTGACCCTGGGCAAGTCACTTAACCCCCATTGCCCCGCAAAAAAAAAAAAAAAAAAAAAAAAAAAAAGACCTTATGAGATAAGGGGCTTCTCCTATTTTCAACCTATTTTCCAGGGCTCTTTGGTGCTTCCAGGTTTTGTCATGAAATTTCATCAACGATGCCGGGTAAATTTTATGGTAAAGATGATTTACAATTTTCTCATTTTTACAGAAAGTGTAAAGCTCTAGTTAACTCCCTCAGGGGTCATTTCCAAACACAAAGGCATTAAATTTTTAAATAAATGTTCTTCCCTCCAGTCCTAAGAGATAAAAAGAAATCTTCCAAATGTTAATTAAAACATCCATTTAGTCAATATTTATAAAGAACCTACTCTGTTCAAGGTACTGAGCTAAGGGCAGTGAAGTAACTAACCCATGATGACTGTCCTCGAGTTGTCTCCAATCCAAAAGGGAGATTTGGGGACCCAGTTTCCTCCTCTTTCTAATAGCCTTGGAGTTCCTTTCCGGCTCTTAAGGTATTTCCCTATGAACCATGTACACAAATGACTATAATGCAAAAATAAAATGTTATAAGTGGACACTAGAGCTACCTACAAGTCATTGCCAGCATTCAGGGAAGTTGGAGACCACTTCAATGTGGGAGAAATCGGAACAGACTCCTACAGAAGGAAGAATTGGAATTATTTTGAAGGTTGGGACTGTTTCATTTGTGTCCCAACAACAATCCTAGGGTCTGGTCACACAGTGGATTCTTTGTAAATGATTGTTGACTGACTGATTGATCAATCAACAGAGAGAATGGGGAAGGAGATTCAAGCAAAGGAAATAACCAGAACAAAGGTACCAGAGTGGGATCATGTGCTCTATACTCTGGGAATACTAAGGATTCTCACTTATGTAATTCTTTTATACCCCCTGTTGGAAGGGAACTCAGATTCTCAACTGCAAAATTAAGCAACAGGAATAGATGACAGCTGAGGCACCACCAAAGAAACTGAGGCCCAGTTCCCTCATCTGTAAAATGCCATCTCTGGGGCAGAGGAGGGGGAAAAGGAAAAAGGAAAAGAAGACATTTATGTGATAACTTTATTATATATTTAAAAGGAAAAGCAAGTTGTACATAATAGATGGGCAGTTTCACATGCAATCATCTTTTGTATACTATGCTGTGGAAATGCTTGTTTTATTCCAGAAATGAAAAATCATCTTTAACTGGGGAAGCTGGACAAGATGACCTCTTGAGATCTGATCCAGGTCCAGACGCATTCACATCAACTTTCCTTGGCCTCATTTTCCTCGTGTATCAGTGGAGGTATTGACCTTCATCAAGTCATCTGGATGGCCTCCACACTCCCTCCCAGCTCATGGCCCATTATCCTCTGACCCTCTAGACCCAGGCTCTACCACCTGCACCTCTCCAGGTGGTTGAAGCTCTCTGGATCTCTTCTTCCTCATCTACAAAGAGGGCATTGGGCAAGATTTGCCTCTGGAGGACTTTCCATCTCTAAATCAATGATCCTATGAGTAGCCTGGAGACATCACAACCTCTGCCTTCTCACCATTACTCATTCCTCAACTCAAATCACTCCAGCTTCCTTTCCAAGCAGAAGAAAAGATGGGTGGGGCAGCAGATAGTGTCCTTACCCTGGAAACTGGAAGGCTTCAATTTGAATCCCGCCTCAGACACTATGAGATACTGGGCAAGTCACCTAATGTCTGATTATTTCAGTGTCCTCATCTGTAAAAGGGGTGTAATAACACTACCTGCCTAGTAGGGTTGTTGTAAGGAGCAGAAATACCATTTGTAAATTGCTCAGAATAGTGCCTGGCACATGGAAGCATTCAATAACTTTGTTTCATTTCTTCTTTCCACTACTCTACTGAAAATATCTCAGAAGATGTCTTCCTCCAATATCCTTCTCTCAATCCTCCTCAGACTCTGTATAGCATTCCACAGTGCAGTAAAATGGAAAGGATGCTGGATTTGAATCCAGGGTCTTCCCTCTACTTAAACTTCAATCCTCCAAAGCATGAGGACAGTGGCCAAGAGTGGAGTGAGACTAAATGACCTCTGAAATAAACATAGGGGAAGGGTTTAGTGGCTGCTAGGGTCTAGGATCTGCTTAGACACATTTGTAAGGGCAGAGGTCAGATATGGGCTGACCAGAGTGCCCCTGCCAGCAGGAAAGGCCAGAAGGATTCTGGACCCTGCCCATCCCTCCCCACAGGCCTTGGCTTTGGGCAAAGTCTTCCCTTTGTCCCCCCACCCCCTTTTCATCAGGTCTTTGATTGCTTAGCCAAAGGCACCTGGTCAGTCTCAAGCAATGACTCACTTAGTTCAAGGGCAAATTTTTAGAACTTTGTACAAATTATGAACAAAAGAATCATAAACCATCGAGTTCCTGACTGAATGAACCAAGGTCCAGCCTGTTATAATTAACTTCTATGTATTCGAATAGCCACCGGCTTGCCCACATCTATAATCCCTAAATGTATCCATTAGACAGATGAGTCCCCAGGACCAACCATAAACTTTTGTGGAGAGAAAACAAATCAGGATAAAGAAACAAACAGTTAAAGGGATGAAAACATATTTTTACAGTGCCCGTTAGCATGCCAGGGACAGGGAGATAAAGTCAGAAGAGATTTAAGCCTTCTGTTACTTTTCTGGAGTTCTTAAAGTATGGGCACATCATGGCTGGCCCAGCATTTCTCATCAGCTCTGAAGTCACTGAGCTATCAGTGGCATGCTGCCAGTCCCAACCTATGACACCAGCATAATTCCCTTCCCCGACCCCCAGTCCAGTCCAGGCCCAACTTTTTCCCAAGCCTGGAAGAAAACTGTCTTTGTTGATACAACCCCATTGGATTAAAAGTCAGTAAGATTCCTCTTAGTATGGATTTCCTCATCTGTAAAATGGGTTTAATAATAGTACCCATTTCCTAGGGTTGTTGTGAAGATAAAATGAGATCTTTCTAAAGTGCTTAGTAGACCTGAAAGCATTTTGTAAATGCTACCTATTGCCATCATTTTCCCAAAAGGCCTCCTGTATAACCTATTATTCCTCTTCGTAGTAGATGGAACCTATCCCTTCATCTTTTTAAAATAAGATTATTTCATTGTTCTCTAATTACATGTAAAAACAATTTTGAATATTCATTTTTCTGACTTTTAGTTCCAAATTCTCTTCTTCCCTTACTTCTCCCCTTATTGAGACAGTAAACAATCTGATGTAGGTTATACATGTGAAATCACGTAAAATATATTTCCATATTAGTCATTTTGTGAAATAAAATTTGAACTAAAAAAAAGAGAGAAAGTGAAAAATAGTATCCTTCAATCTCCTTCCACTCTTTCTCTGGAAGATGATGGCATTTTTCATCTTGAGTCTTTGGGATTCTCCAAACAGATCCTTTTTGCTTTTATTTTTTTTTATCTCTTTGGGATACAGACCTAGAAATAGTATTGCTGGATCAAATGGTGTGCACAGTTTTATGGTCCTTTGGGCATGGTTGCTAATTATGCTCCAGAGTGGTTGGATCAGTTCACGACTCCATCAACAATGCATTAGTAGGGGCAGCTAGGTGGCACAGTGGATAAAACACCGGCCTTGGATTCAGGAGGCCCTGAGTTCAAATATGGTCTCTGACACTTGACACTTACTAGCTGTGTGACCTTGGGCAAGTCACTCAACCCTCATTGCCTGGCCAAAAAAACAAAAACAAAAATTTAAAAAAACCCAATGCATTAGTGTCTCACTTTTCCCACATGCCCTCCAACATTTATCGCTTTCTTTTCCTATCATATTAGCCCATCTGATATGTGTGAGGTGGTACCTCAGAGTTGTTTTAATTTGCATTTCTCTAATCAAGAAGGACTTAGAAAATTTTTATATTACTATAGCTTTGATTTCTGAAAACTTCAGTTCACATCTTTTGACCATTTATCAATTGAGGAAGGATTTCTATTCTTATAAATTTGAGTCAGTTCTCTATATATGTGAGAAATGAGGGCTTTATCTGAGATACTTGCTATAAAATTTTCCCCAGCTTTCTGCTGTCTTTCTAATTGTAGTTGCATTGGTTTTGCTTGTGCAAATTTTTTTTTATTTAATATAGACAAAATTATCTATTTTACATTTTATAGTGCTCTGTCTCTTGTTTGCTTTTAAATTCTTCTCTTATCCATAGATCTGGCAGGTAAATTATTCCATACGTACCTAATTTGCTTATGGTATTACCCTTTATGTCTAAATCATATACCCATTTTAACTTTATTTTGGTATATAGTGTGAGATGTTGGTCTACACTGAGTTTCTGCCTTACTATTTTTAATTTTTCCCAGTAGCTTTTGTCAGATAGTGAATTCTTGCCCCCAAAGCTGAGATCTTTGGGTTTATCAAACACTACATTACTATGGTCATTCATAATTGTGTATTTGTATCTAATCTATTTCACTGAGCCCCACCATTATTCTGATATTTACCACTTTATAATACAACTTGATATCAAGTACAGCTAGGACACCTTCCTTCACAAATTTTTATTAATTCCCTTGATATTCTTGACCTTTTGTTCATGCAGATGTTTCATTATTATGTTTTCTAGCTCTATAAAATAATTTTTGGCAGTGTGTTTGGCATGGAACTGAATAAGTAGATTAATTTAGGTAAATTTGTAATTTTATTTTGTTGGCTCTGCCTACCCAATAGTAAGTGATATGATCTGCTTTTATTTGTGTGGAAAGTATTTTGTAATTTTGTTCATACAGTTCCTAGGTTGTCTTGACAGACTCACAAGTATTTTATATTGTTTGCAATTTTTAAATGTAATTTCTCTTTCTATCTCTTGCTGCTGGGCTTTGTTGCTAATATGTAGAAATTCTAATAATTTACACAGGTTTATTTTGTATCATGCAACTTTGCTAAAGTTAATCATTTCAGTTAGTTTTTTAGTTGATTCTCTAGGATTCTTTAAGTATTTCATCATAAGATCTGCAAAGAGTGATAGCTTTGTTTCCTCATTGCCTATTCTAATTCCCTCAATTTCCTTTTCTTCTCATTGCTATAGCTAACATTTCTAGTACAATATTGGATAGTAGAAGGTGATAATAGACATCCTTCCTTCACCCCTGATCTTAATTCAAAGGCTTCTAGCTAATCCCCATTACAGGATAGTGCTTGCTGATAGTTTTAGATAAATACAACTTATCATTTTAAGAAAAGCTCCATTTATCCCTATGTTGTCCAGTTTTATTCATAGGAATGGGTGTTGTATTTTGTCAAAAGCTTTTTCTGCATCTATTGAGATAATCACATGATTTCTGTTGGTTTTGTTATTGATGTGGTCAATTATGATGATAGTTTTCCTAATATTGAACCAGCTCTGCATTCCTGGGATAAATCCCACCTGGTCCCTTCATCTTATAAATAAAAACAAAAACAAACAACCCAAGTCCAATCAAAGTTGAGGCGATTCGCCCATGGTTCCACAAGCAGTAGAAGACAGAGTCAGGATTTGAACCTAAGTCTGCTAACGCCAAAGCCAGGCTACATTGCACTTTACCACACAGCCCAATGGCAAAGACCCAGGAGACTGAAGATTGACTTACATTACTTATCAGTCATTTCTGAGGTAGTTTCAATAAAATGGTGTAACTGGAAACAAGAGTAAATTGACTTGAGTTATAAGTGGGTGATGGGACAGTCGAGGCAACAATGAGAAAACTGAGACCCCAGGGGTGTTGACTTCAGATTATTGCTCTGAAACTAGGAGAGCTCAACCAAAGGCATAAATATTATGTAAATCACCCAGCTGGTTAGAGAGGCAGGATTTGAACCCAGGCTCTCTAATTCTAAAGCAGTGCGCTCCACCATGCTATGCTGTCTTTCTTTTAAGCAGTTTTACAAAGAAAGTGGAGTGAAATGAAATGATAACTTGAAGGGGTAACAAGGTCAAAGGAATTCTGCAGAGGATGCAGGAAGCCTGACTGAGCTGGCTTGTCCTCAGAAGGGAAGGTATAAGTATAAAAAAAGACTCTTAAGATCCAAAGGGATAGGGATGAGGGACAGACAATGGATAAAGCAAAGACTGATGATGGAGATAGAGGGGAAGGAACCAACAGCTTAGCAGGAGTCATCGGTCATGACAGACTGCCATTTTCCTGATAGAGAAGGAAAGGAGGAAAGAACAGAAACAGACACAGTTGAAGTTCTTGGCAGAAAGAAGGGAGGTTGGATGACTCCATCCAAGGAGGTTGGATGGCTTGGAATTTCTAAAAAGGGAAATGATTTTCTGAGTGTACTGGGATGAAAGCAAGGTTAGAAAATCCTGGAGTTCTCTAACCCCTTCCAGAACATTAATAAAGGCTGGTCAGTTTTCTAAACCTGCTCTTTCCAATGGCTTGGGTTATCAGTACTATATTTGAGAAGTTAATTTCACAACTTAGAATAACAAGATTACTTATTAACTGAGAAATCCATTGCATTATCATTATTACTGATGATGAGAAATGAACAAAATGGTAGAAATTGAGCAACGTATCATGACAAGCTGTAAATACAAAATCAGCACCTATTCAACACCAACAAGACAGAATCTAGTGACTAGAATTATGTACCAGAAACTCGCCACTTTTCATGGACTGGTGGACAGTAAAACCCTAGGCTACAGATAAGAGACCTCAACATATGCTGGAGACCGCAAGCAAGAACACTATGCTGATACCACAGCACTGTCACAGACTGAATTCTTACGTGCAATTACCCAGACAAACAATGATCCATAAAATCTTTGACCCTCGGTGCCATCCTCAGTATCCTTCAACTTTTGTGGATGAAGTGTTCGAAATAAAGAACCAAATCCTATGGGAACAATATGAGACGTATGTCAGCCTAATTGCCTTTCTGCTACTACTGAAGTTCATGTCTTCTCCAGCAGACTGACTCGTGTTATGCATTCTTTTTCTCTCTGTCTCTCTCTTAGCAGCTTCCCTACTGCCTTCAATCATGACCATGCCCTTCCATCCTAAAACAACAATAAAAAACTCTTATTTCAAATAGTGGCACAATAGGATTGTCTTCCAACCATTTTTAACTGAGCTCAGTCAAAAGCAATTAGAAGAAGGAGATAACTGGGATGGCAGCAATAACAAAAGTCCATTTGTATAAAGTCTTTTAAGGTTCACATTGGAATCGCTTTCTCGTTGGCTCCTGCCTTGCACAGAAAGACACCAAACTCCCAAGGCTACAGAAGTCTCTCTGCTAGAGGAAAGAGAAATGAGATGATATGAGACAATTGACTTTCCAAAACAAAACAAAAACTCCCCAAAGTATCAATAGGGAGAAAAAGAGAGTATGTTAACAACAACAATCCTAAGTGGCTTTTATAGAGGGTTTTAAAGTCTGCAAAATGCTTTATATACATTATCCCATTTCTATATAATGATAGCTCTGTTTCAAATGAAATGCTGTCCCTATCTCTATTATCCACTTATACAGATGAGGAAACTAAGTCTCAGAGACTAAGTCATTTACTGCTGGTCGCACGAGTAGTTAGTTTTTGAGGGGAGAAGGGAAGCCTGGTCTTCCCAGCACAAGTCCTATAATTGCCCATCACTCTCTGCTGCCTGGATCATGTTGAGGAGCCTCAAGCCATTGTGTGGGCAAGAGTCCTCAGCCCATGGAAGGAAACTTCACTGAGTGTCTGCTGGGCTGGCCAACCCATCAGGCTGCTCCTCCTCAATGACCTCTCAACAGCTCAAGGAGGCAGCTTGACCATGGATCTTCTCCATCTCTAGAGCTCTTAGTCACAAATGGAGTGTTGCTAAGTGCCTGTTTAATTAAGGTTACCACCCAATAAAAATCGAGAGAGCTTTTCACCCTGAATGTCTCCTTTGTGTGTCCAAAGCTCTCTGCTAAGGATGCAGATTTATAAACTGCCACTAGAGTTAGCTCCCCTGATCATGGCATTGAAGGGGACTGTCATGGGCACGAGATGGGAAAAGTTGCCCCCCAACACACCTTCTGGTAGACTGGAAGATGTTGGAACTTGGGCCAAAAAGACATTAAGTTCTAAATGAAATGAGGGGCCCGATGCACACAGGTGGGAGACCAAGGTATTCTTCCCACACTGTATTGGCACAAGAGGAATAAGGAAAAGAAACACAAGCCAAAGGTGTGTAGGCATTTACAATGAGGTCCTGGGCGGTGGGGGGGGCAGGGCTTTATGTGGCTCTTGTCTACCTATCTATAGAAATCACTATCATCTGTCTGTCTGTTTCTACCCATCACATATTTATATATGCATATGTGTGTGTGCGTGTGTGTGTGTGTGTGTGTGTTATATATTTGGGGAGTATATGTATATTTAGTAAACTTTTATGTTTTCCAGTTTATCCTTTTCCTTCTCCCAAAGAAAAATTCATAACAAAGAATAAAAAGAAAAGAGAGAAAAACAGCTAAGTGAAACCAACCAACATATTGAAAAGTCTGCTAAACTGGCAAGACATAGAGTGTTCCACCCCCATTGCTCTCTCACCACTGCAAGGAAGCAAGGAGAGCTGTTTTATCTTTTGGGGCCGTGTTGGTGATTATCATTTCACATGATTTACTTTTAATTGTTTTGTTTGTATTGTTCTTTCCATTTACATTATGTAGCCATTTTGTATATTTTTTGTGACCCTTTGTACTTCACTTTGCATCAGTCCCTACGCTTTCTTGTGCTTCTCTGTATTCACCATCTCTTGCAGCAGAGCAATTATCCCATTATATTCATGAACCATAATTTCTTTTGCTACTCCCCAGTTGATGGGCATCTACTTTGTTTCCAATTCTTAGCTACTACAAAAAATGCTACTGTAAATATTTTGGTGTCTATGGGGCCTTCTTTTTGTCATTGACCTCATTGGGGTATATGCTAATAGTGTGATCTGTGAGGGAAAAAAAGGTATGGATATTTTTGTCACTCTCTTAGCATAACAATTCCAAATTGCTTTCCATAATGGTTGGACCAATCATAGATCCACCAACAGTGAATTTAATTTGCCCATCATTTCACAATCAGAAGGGTGCTTCTCTATTGGAATTAAACCCTGGCAGAACTGGGCTTTGACATAAAAATACTATTGTATCCCTCCAGAACAAGGCAGGTGATAGCCTTGCTGTCCTCTGCCCTTGGCATCTGAAGCATTAGCTTAGATTCTGGATACTACATGTTAGCAAGGACATTCTTAATCTACATAGTGATGACACATAGAGAGAGAGAGAGACAGAGAGAGACAGAAACAGAACAACAGAGGAGAGGGAGGGAGAGAGGGGGGAGGGAGGGAAGGAGAGAGAGAGAGGGAGAGGGAGAAGGAGGAGGAAGAGGAGGGAGAGAGGGATAGGGGAGAGAGACTGGGGCAGTTAAACACTGAAGATAGTGCCCTATAAAGATCAACTGAAGGAATGGAACTCAGTGTGGATTTGAAAGCAGAGTTAGTTAGAAGGTTATCCAGTTCAAAGCTTCTTAAACTGTGGATGGTGACTCCATATGGGATTGCATAACTGAATGTGCAGGTCATGAAAACTTTGGCAACAGTAAAAGGTTATGTATAGCTATTTTATATACCTATATACCTAGAGTCATGTAAAAATGTCTTGGATAAAGAGGGGTCACGAGTAAAAAAAGTTTAAGAAGCCCTGATCTAGTCCATCCCCATTATTTTGCAGAGAAGAAATCTGACTTGCTTTGGTCAAAGAGGTATTAAGAAAATGATTTATTGTTGTTGTTGTTCAGTAGTTTCAGTCATGTCTGACTCTGTGACTCCATTTGAGGTTTTCTTGGCAGAGATACTGGAGTGGTTTTGCCATTTCCTGCTCCATCTCATTTAATAGATGAGGAAACTGAGGCAAACAGGGTAGAATGACTTGCCCAGGATCACACAGCAAGTGTCTGAGGTCAGATTTCAACTCAGGTCTTCCTGACTCCAGGCCCAGAACTCTATCCACTGTGCTATCCAGCCACCCATGATGAAGATTTAGGGGTCCTACTAAGATCTGCCGTCTTTGCCTCCTAACTATTATTGTCTATAATTATTTGTTTGGCTATCTATGAAAAGGGATCAAGTTTGTTCTGTGTATCTCCAGAGCAATGGGTAGAAGATGCAGAGAAGACAAAATCTATCTTCCTGAAGTTAAGGAAAACTTTCCAGCAAAAAGTGATGCTTCAACATGAAACTAACTGCCTTGGGAAATCACTGTTCTACCTTCACTGCAGGTCTTCCAAGTGAAGGCTGAGTGACCATGTTGTGTTGTAGAAAACATTTCTGTTCAGTTACAGGTGTCTGATGCCTTCCAATTCTGAATTATTTTTAATTTTGTGACTCAGGTCCTGAACATCCAAGTGTCTTTGGCTCATCCTCAGCATTCCTTTAAGTGTACCTGGTAGCATTTCAGCCCATACCATGAATATGTGCACCCAGGCATTGACTTATCTCATTAAATGCCTTAGATGCTAATGAATGTGAGCTTCAGAGGTGAGCAGAGTTCTGCCATAGGTCACTTTCTTTCCCTATCACATCTGTCAATCCAATTATATCCTAATAACAGCAACAACAAAGTCCCCACTGTTATAACCCACATAGGCTTCCTCTCCTTCATCATTGTCCCCATTCCTCAATTACATCCTGTTCTGCCAATATCCACTCTCTCCCTCCTTTGCTGTGTCCCCCACAAAGCTGTCCAACTTTTCCTATAGCACAGATCTCACCATGTCATACCCTTGCTCAGTAAGGATATCGCCTCAAGAAGCAAGTGTAAGCTCCTCTATTGGGCATTTAAACCCTTCACTACCCATCTCCCTTTCCAGTCTTACCCATCTCCTCTATCCTCATTCTCCCCAAACCATCTTCTTGCTGCTCCTTCCATGAAGCATCTCTTCTCTCCTCCCCCTCCCTTTTCTCAGACTGTTCCCTAGAGTCTCCACCTTTCCTTCAAAGTTCAGTGGAATCATATGAGGTATTGAATGACATTCCGAGCTGCTGGGGCCACCCTCAAAAAATTTCCTTGAATTTTGTGCATATATTTTCTATATACCCAGTGTATATGTACTTATATGTCAACATGCTATATCCTCTGATAGAATGGGTATTTCTTGAGGGCAGACCCTTTTATTTCCATTTCTGTCTCTATAGCCCCAATACCTTATACAGTGTTTTGCACATAGTTCGTAATTAATAAGAAGGCAGTTGAGTGGTATAGTGGATAAAGCACCAGCCTTGGACTCAGGAGGACCTGAGTTCAAATCCACCCTCAGAAACTCACTAGCTGTATGACCCTGGGCAAGTCACTTAATCTGGATTGCCTCAAAATTAAAAGTACATAGAAGAAAATAAAACTTTAAAATGTGGAAAAGCAGGGTACCTTTGAAAACAGTGTGTAGTATTTATGATATGGTTTTTTTTTTCAAAAAAAGTAAACAGTATCAAAGGGAAATTCATGGTTAGATATGGAACCCTCTTTTTATGTTGTGCTGTGTACATGGAAATGTTCTCTCTCTCTCTTTTTTTTTTTTTGGTCTTTTTGTATTGAAGTTCAAAATGGATTTTTTTTTTAAAAGCTTACCAGTTCAGGGGCAGCTAGGTGGCACAGTGGATAAAGCACTGGCCCTGGATTCCCTGGATTCAGAAGGACCTGAGTTTAGATCCGGCCTCAGACACTTGACATTTACTAGCTGTATGACTTTGGGCAAGTCACTTATCCCTCACTAACCCGCAACAACAACAACAACAAAGCTTACCAGTTCGTGTAAAATGGTGGGAAACAGGAAATAGATCTGTGATTCTGTGATTACGTTGGTAATAGATGCCAAAGACTCTGGATGAAAGAGACAGAGACAAGAGAGAGGAGAGACAGTGTGTATAGGGGGAAGGCATGCATAAAAGATAAACTAAGTGCATTTAAAGCTTTTCACTTTGACTGGTTATTCAGCAGATCCTCCATCATCCTTCCCAGGGAAGGGCACTATGGGGAGCAGCTGTAAAACCATGGGCTGACAGCCCTCAGATCAGACCTCTTCTTTCCTTTTGTCTTTCTGGTATGTTTGGTGTTCCCCCTTTCATCTGGATGGGAACCAGAGGGACAAACAGCAACAAACCCCAATCAGTTCCCCTTAGTCCTCATTAGCAGTTCTAATGAAGGCAGGGGAGAGAAGAGATTGAAAGCCAGAGCTGAGGTGACACTTGGAATTATATCCAGTTGTCACTTACTCAGGCTGCAGCTCATGTCCATTAGACCAAATCATGAAGAGCTGGGGACATTATCGCACTTGGTTCCAACCCTATATGGTGCCTTTGCGATGAAATGCATGACTCTTGACATGATCCCATGGAAAAAGTCAGCCGCTCGGATCCCTGGCAGTTCCTTGGGCACATGTGTTTGTTCCCTTTCAGGCTGCTGCCAGCGTATGCCAACTAGGCAATCATGATGGATTTTTGTCCCAAAGGGTCTGAGTTTTTATACATAATTGAATTTTTTAGAAACAATATGGTCTAATAGAAAGAGAAATGGATTTCTAATCTGAAGCCCTGGGTTTGAATCCTCCTGCTACTTAACTACCTACATGACCTGAGGCAAGGCACTGCCCCTCCATGGACCTCTTGTTTCCTCATCTGGAAAATTAAGTATGGGGAGAGGAGGGAGTGAAAAGAAGCAAATTCTTAAGGATCTTTTCCAAATAAAAATCCTGTGATCTATAAAATGGTATCAATGCTAGTTCACAAGGTCACTGACATGAACATCAATTTTAAAGTATTATAGAAATGTGAACATTTTTTCTCCCCATTTGACAGGTGGAGAAGGACTAGGATGGTTTAATGACTAGCCCATGGTGACTAGTCATTAATGATAAAAACTGGGATTTAAACCCAGGTTTTCTGACTCAAAGCTCAAGGATTGTTCCACTATAATCATTCAATCATTTAACAAGGTGGTCAGTCAACAACCATTTATTAAGCACTTACTATGTACTGGGCATTGTGCTAGGCTTACACGGGGTATACAAAGAAAGGCAAAAATGGTCTCTGCCCTCAAGGAGAGCATTCTAGTGGGTGAGATAACATGTAAACACTTGGTATATATATATATATATATATATATATATATATATATATATATATATATATATATATGCTACACACAGAACAGATGGATGTTCATCTGAGAGGGGAAGGCACCAGCAGGTGGGAGACTGGGAAGATCATCCTGTGAAAGGTGAGATCTGAGCTGTCAAAGAAAGGAAGCCTAAGGTAGAGGTGAGGGGGGAGGGCATCCAAGACATGGGGCATAGCTGGTAAAAATGCCTAGTGTCAGAAGATGCCAGGTCAGGTACAAGGAACAGCAACAAAGGCAGGTGCTGCTTGATCTTAAAGGACATGGATAAGAGTAAGGTCCTCTGGAAAGATAGCAAGGGGCCAGGTCATAAATTAGCCATATTTCTTCAAAGTGAAATATCCTATCATTATTTGCATGTACTTTGGCCAATTTAGCCAGAACCAGCTTGCGTTGGCCAAATAGAAAATACCAGCAGACTTGGGTTAGGCTAGTAATTTATATATCAGTGCAGTCTTGGACAAGTCATTTATTTACTTTCTCTAAGCCTCACTTTTCCCATCTGCAAATGGAGATGATAGTGTTTCCACTGAATTGCTGTGAAGTTCAAAGGAGATAATGTATGTAAACTGTTGCAGACCTTAAATATTATTAGTGATAAAAATCCACCATCTCTGAAACCCATAGAAAATCATGGACTTTCGAAGTGAAGGGACCCTGACTTACCCCCTTCTCAAATTTTGAGCAGAAATATCTTTAATCCCTGTATAGGTCATGTTCATTAAGTATTTACAGAGTAGAGAAAATAGGTATATGTGTCCATAGCTGGATGGGCTGCCTCCAGAGATTAGGAATCTTTAACCACTTGAAGTCTTGAAACAAAAATTGAATGGTCACTTGCTAGGGCTGTGGTAGAAGGGATTGGCATTCAGTTAAGTTCTCTATCACTTCTCACTTAAGCAAGGTGCTCTGGGATACCAACTGTGACACACAGGTAAGGAATGTTATCAAAAAATATTTCCCAGAAAATGTAAGCCTTGTAAAGGAGGTGGGTCAGTCATGTAGGGAAGACGCAGTGTTGCAATTATAACCATAAAATGGTAGAGGTCTCCATCACATTGCTTAGATCCTCACCAACTACCTAAGCCCTCCTCAGGATCCCTCCACCTACACTGCTGATTGGAAAGTTCCTGGCTTTTCATTCATTCATTCATTCATTCATTCATTCATTCATTCATTCATTCATTCATTCTCTCAGTCCAACTCACTCTCCAGACTTCCCCAGCTCTTCCCTAGCAGCTCTGTGACATCTCTGAGTCCTCCTTTCCTGGTTAGTAAGTCCTTGACTGAGACTGGCTTTTACAAGGCCTTTGGACATGTTCCCTCCCTCCCGCTCTCCCTCCCTCTCTCTCCTCCCCCTGCACCAACTCTTCATTCATTTATTCTTAGTGGCTGTGAGAGAGACTGAGCATGTAATCTCTCATTGCTCCAGGCAGCTGCTCTCAAACATGACATGTTCCAGAAGCAACAGATAGAAAGAGAAATTCCATTTAAAGTAACTGTAGACAATATAAAATACTTGGGACTCTAACTGCCAAGACAAACATAGGAACTATATGAACACAACTACAAAACACTTTTCACACAAATAAAGTCAGATTGAAACAATTGGAAAAATATTAATAGCTCATGGATAGGCTGAGCCAATGTAAGAAAAATGGCAATCCTACATAAATTTATTTATTTAGTGCCAAGATTATCAAATATTTTATAGATCTAGAAAAAATAATAACAAAAATTTATCTGGAAAAATAAAATGTCATGGATGTCAAGGGAATCAATGAAAAAACATGATAGAAGGTGGTCTAGTCATACAAGATCTCAAACTATTATTAAGCAGTAATTATCCAAACAATCTGGTACTTGATGAGAAATAGAATGATGAATCAGTGAAATAGAATAGATATGAATTACTTAAGCTCACCAGCCCCCCTCATTTAGGCTCTGTCCCACACTCCTGGGGTACTCATGGAAAATTTCCTGGCATTGTGGGAATATTAAGATTATGACACAAAAACTTGAGCCTGTAAGTGGTTTCCAACTTCTTGTAGATCTCACTGCAACCAACAAAAGAGTTCTAGACTTTATCAAAAGGTAAAATCTTCTTCAGAATGGAAAGGGTTATAAAGTTTTCTCATCTACTGTTGCTGGTCTCCATGACAGGAAAAATGGGAGGTACTGTACTTGCAATAAATGCAGCTAAGGGTACAGGCTGGATCACAGCATTGAAGGCTTTGAATTGAAATGAACTTTAGAGGTCATCCAATCCAACCATCTCCCCTTTACAGAACGAGAAACTGAGGCCTCAAGAAGTATCAGGACTTGTCCAATGTCACACAAGTAAAAAGAAGAAAAGGAAGGAGGAAGAGAACTCAACAAATAAGCTGTTTTGAAACCCTAACTACACAGAGAACAGTTGCCCCAAATTGTCCACACATATTATTGGTTCACAAAAATTTAAGAACATTTTTAACACATTATACTATACTAAATACTCCTAATCACTGTTATATGAAACAAAGAACTTTCAAAACGTAGATATCATATGAAAGAAATTAAAATCATGTGGGAATAGAGCATTATGTCATCACCATCAATCATCACATGGGCTACTGGAGTCATCTGGACAGTGCTTTCAGTGAGCCTCCTGAAGGTGAGCTGGTAAAGCCTCCCACCACTTCTATCACATTACAAAAAGCAGGTATTTTATCCATCTGTATGATGAAAGTCCATAGAACTTTTGGTATAACAGAATAACAACAGAATGGTATCTTGTCCTTTCTATCTGAACTCTATAAAACAAGATGAATGAACAGTAGTAATAACTGGTATTTCATGAAGGCTTACAAAGTGTTTTCTATACATTAGCTCATTCCCTTCTCTAACAGAAGAGAATATGTGCATATAAGTGTATATACAAATTAAGACAAGTTAATTTGAGCTGGGGGTGGGGGAGAAATTGGAGGGTTGCTTAGAAACCAGTCTTAGATCAGGTAACCCTTCATAGAAGAGACAGTGTATATGCAAGCTGAACTTTGGAGAAAGCAAAGGATCCTTGGAGGGAGACATGAGGAGAGAGTACATTCTAGGCAGGAGAATTAGCCTGTGCTGGGCAGGAAGATAGAAAATGGAATGATGTATGTGAGGAGCTGTAAAAAGGCTGGTTGGGCTGGGCTGAAGAATATGTGAAGAAGTGAGTCTAGAAAGTTCTAGAAAGTGGGTTGGAACTAGATTATGATGGGCTTTACATGCCAGGCAGAAGAGTTTATATTTTACCCTAGAGGTAATAGAGAGTCTTGAGGGTTACTAAGCAAGCAACTGCCATGGCCCATTGTGTTTGGGGAATATCACGCCCCCAGGGTCACATGGCTAAGAACTATCTGATCTGGAATTCATATACTGGTTTCTGAAATCCAAATCTACTGGTCTTTCCACCACACCAACCTAGCCTCTCCCGAAATCCCAAGCAATTCTGTGAACCTCCATTCTATGGCCCTGGACCTCTCAATTACCAGGGAATTCTTCAAGGCTATTCACGCTTCTCTGCCTTGGTAGAGGCCATTTCCTTATCAGTCTGGACAAATTACCTTAACATCAGTCTATTTAATCCTGCAAGAGGCAACCAAGGTCCCATGGTTTGAGAGCCAGCCTAAGAGCTGACAAGACTTGGCTTTGCCTTTTACCTTTGACACTAGCTTTGTAAGCCAGAACAAGTCATCCAACCTCTCAGAGTCCTAGTCAAGCCTCTAAGACTCTTCGTCAAAAAGATGGTGTCAATCTGCTTTGGTAGAGGGAGTTTTCTCTCCTGGGAGGTCCCTATAATGAGGAAGGTCACAGGTATAGCCTCCTAGTCCCCTCCCTCTTTAGTGCGTAGCTGTAAGCTACGATCATGGGGAAGGAATATGGAGAGGGAAATGCAGGGTCAGTCCTTACTGGCCATTTCTTCTTCCCAGAATGGAAATTTGGCCTCGAGCCCCCAACTCTCCAGAGGGTAAGCAAGATGGCTCTGCTGTGTTAGTCCCTAATAGCATTCAAAGGTGCTCTGCCAGCAACATTACCAAACTGCAGATGATTTCATGTTCTGCGGGGAGACAGAATTTGCCTAAGGTGTTGGAGTGCTAGGAGTCAATAGGTTAAAACAAATATACTCTGCATGACATTAATCAAGTGAAAAGTTTTGAAATGGAAAGTGTTCTTCCACTAAGTGATGGAGCTGCTCCCTAACAAACTGCCAAATCATGCCCTTGTCAGGAGAAATGAGTGGAATACAAAGATGTGGCCCCAGCGCCAGCGAGGCAGAGCTTTGAATACCAACTAAATCCTTCCCTGGGACAGGTAGCCTCTACTGGGAGCCCAGCATGGACCAGCAGCAGGATGCCCCCGATGATGGGGCCAGCAGGAGCACCTACACACAGGCAGAAGCAGTGAGGCAGGACCTCACTTCTCTGGGGAAACCAAGCACATTTTCCCAGAGAAATACTGCCTGAAAAATATCATACACAACCAGCATGCAAACCACATGTTTTACTTGACTATACTTAGATCTTATAAAGGACAGCTAGCATATGTTTTGGTTTGTTTGTTTGTTTGGGGGGAAAGGCAAACAGTAGTTATGGTGATGGGAAAAGGAGGAGGAGCAGCAGAAGAAGAAGGAAGAAAGAAAGGAAGGGAGAGAGGGAAGGAGAAAGGAAGGAAGGAAAGGACAGAAAGAAAGAGAAAAAAGTGTTAAACTATTAATTAGAGAAATGCAAATTAAAACAACTCTGAGCTATCACCTTACACCCATTTGATTGTCTAATATGACAGAAAAAGAAAATAATAAATGTTGGAGAGGATGTGGAAAAATTGGGACACTAATGCACAGTTAGTGGAGTTGTGAACTGACCTAATCATTCTAGAGAGTAATTTGGAACTATGCCCAAAGGGCACACCTTTTGACCTAGCAATAGCATTGCTAGGTCTGTACACAATAGGGATTCATAGTTTCATATACAATCCTCTCTGTTCTTTTTTATACAGAGCAACTTTCTCCAGAGTAACCAGGGTGAGTGTGATGAGAGGGACCACAAACTTCTGAACAAAGGTCTGCATCTCCTAACAAGAAAACTGGACTGGAATTGAATATCTGGGTACAGTGCATGGAGAGGCAGGTACCATGAGCCCCTGTGAGCCTTCACAGTGACTTCCTCTAACTTCTTTACATACATTTCTATTATATACATATACAACACATCTATATATGTAGATACCTATGTATACAGACATTTATATATGCATACAGATATGTAAATTTACAGATATGTATATATGAATGTGTATTTCACACACTTGTGAGCATACTTTAACTTAAACCCAAGACATCCCAATGGTGGGAATCTGAGAAGGAAAAGTCATGTAAGGTTGGTCCTTAATGCCCCTACTTCACAGATTCAATAGAATTCAGTTTGTGGGCTCATAAATCATAGCATCATAGATATAGGATTGGGAGGGTCATCAATTCCATCTGCTACATTTTACAGATGAGGAAACTGAGGGCCGGTGAATTTAAATGACTTGCCCAAGAAGATCAGACAGAGAGAAAGCTTCACTGGTGAGATTGTAACCCAGGTACTCTGCAGAGCAATTACATTTAGCAAGCCTCTAAGGTGCAAGGCACTGTACTAGCAACTGAGAAATGAAGACCCCCCCCAAAAAAAAAATCGTCCTTCTCCCCTAAAAAAGGGGGAAAAAAGAAAGTTGAACTTTGTGGTAATTTAAAGGGTTCAAGAGGGAAAAAACTAGTCCGTCCCTTCAAGGGGCTTACATTTTTCTGGAAGGAAAAGCATATATAGAAATAATTCATTGCAACATATATGTGCATATATTAAATTGATGCAAAGAAATATGGAGGTGAGAAATTTCTAACTGGAGGAATCAAGAAAGATTTCTCCTAGTAGACAGCACTTTAGATAAGCCTTGAATCCAGTTAAGGATTCCAGGAAGCATTGGGGAGAAGAGTAGGAATTCATTCCAGGCACCAGAAAGTCTTTCCAAAGGCATGGAGGGATGAGACAGAGTCCTGTGTATATGGGCCAGAAGGGAGGCCATTTTGACCAGAACATCGAAAATGTGAGAGGGAATAAAGTGAAATGACGCTGGAAAGAGAGGTTAAAGTCAGGTGGTCACTTTAAGCTTGGCTGTAAAGAGCCCAGACCTCCAACTAGCTTTCCTAACATTGATTCCACTCCCGCCCCTAGGAAATTGGCATCCTCTGATTAGCCTTCTTTCCGACTCTTGATAATGGCTGGCATCTCATATAGACGTTTGAGGTTCACAATGTGTTTTGCTTGACTCAGCTCTTTGAAGCATCGCATCCTGTAAGTTCAGTTACTACATGCATTATTCCGTCCATTCTACAGATGAGAAAACGGAGGCCCAGACAAGTTAAGTGACTTGAGAAAGGTGCGAGATTTAGAAACCCAGGACTTTCTGACTCCCGGTCCAACATTTTAGCTTCTCACACCTCACTCAAGACCCATTTCCTGTTTCTGATCTTCACTTGTCTGGGTTTCTATTTGGCCCCCAAACTTCACAGAACAGACAACAAGCCCTGAAAACTGCCCTTGCTGTGTTTGAGCTCCAACAGAAAGACGTGAGGGCTTAGACAGTCTAGCGTCCCCAGCTCAAGTTCAAGCCCCAAATTCAAAGGGCTGTGACCAGACTCACAGAATTTCGGTGTTAGAAACGGGCTCAGAAGCCACGGAGCGGATGCAGCGAAGTGGCTCAGTGCATAAAACACCGGCCCTGGATTCAGGAGGACCGGAGTTCAAATTCAACGCCAGACACTTAACACTTACTAGCTGTGTGACCCTGGGCAAGTGAAGGAGAAGAAGGAGAAAGAAGCAGTCACAGAACTCTGAGAGGCGGGAGTGAGGGGAAGCCCCCTCCCCAGTTCTCAAGCACAGGCAATATTGTTCCCTTCCTAAAGGACAAGCTCTGGGTTGGGCAGGAAGCCGCACCTGAATTTACTCTTCATTCTCAGTGATGGGTTTGTCAATCACAGAGTTTTGCATATAGTAAGGGCTTAATAAAAGCTTTTGCATTTATTTCTTTGCTCGTCTCTCCTCTCTGTCTGGTACAAGGAGCCAGGGGATTCATAGCGAGGCGGGGAAAGGGCACAGCCTGTAAATCCATGAGCCTAGAGGGACCTGGTCCTCAGCAGCGCAATGTTCCGCCCTGCCGCAACCAGAGAGCGTTTTCCCAAACCTCGTTTTACGTCGTGGCTTTCATTCCTCATTCGTGGTGGGTATTGGGAAGGATTAAGGAGAATCAATGTCTGCAAGCAGCGTGTGGAGGAATGCTCCTGAGGAAGGCGTGTAAGTGTGGAGCTGGCCGAACAGAACAAACTGCAGTGGTGGAAGAATCAGCCGGCGCAAATGTCAACCACAAAGCACATGCATTCAGTCTTATTAGGGGTCTGCAATCTCGCTGAGGTTATTTTAGAGACCAAGACCTTCAGACTGATGTAGGTTGGCCGTGGCTGTGGGATTGCGGGCGGCACGTTATTCCAAGGGAAGGCACCTTTGCCTGGCCCTCCCTCACTCCCCAGTGTCCCCCAAAGAACACGTGCTATCGGGAAGCCCCCTCCCCCCAGAGTGAAGCTTTGGAGAAAGCTCCTGAGGCCCAGAGTTGTTCTGAAAGGCTCCTAAGCACCCAGAGGAGCAGCTGCGAGCTATGGACTCCAGAACCCGAGCCTGTGAGAGGAAGGAGGGAGGGGGCAGGAGGAGAGGGGGAAGGGGGAAGGGGAGGGAGGCTGCCTTCAATATATGAGATCTGCAATGAGCGAGATATGAAAAGGAGCAAAGGTGAGATCCATCCAGCCTCTGCGTTAACACTTTGGATCAAGAGAGGCAATGGGGGGAAAGCAATCAAAAATGCTTTCGAAAGCAGGAAAGCCTGGACAAAAGCAATGTTATTATTTGCAATGAGGTGTACCTGCCTGCCTATGCCGAAATGTAATTCAGCAAGATGAAACCTCAGGATCCGTCGGCCAAGAGTAATATCACTGCAGGAAACTGCAGCATAATTGAAAAATGGTAAGAATGGGGCTTTGCGCTTCCTCGAGTCTTCTTCATGGACAAGTACAAGATGGCCCGGTGAGGAGTGTAGTACATAAAGGGGTGACCACCATATGTAGCAGAAGGCATGTGAGAAGGAGCAGGCCAGCAGTGGGATGGGCCACTTCAGGGGGTCAGTCATTCTATAAACATTTATCAAGTGCCTACTATGTGCCAGGCACTGTGCCAAATACTGGGATACAAAGGAGGGCAAAAGACAGTCCCTGCTCTCAAAGAATTCACAATCATGATTTAATCCCTGTTTGTAAAGGGGAAAGGAAGGAAGGAAGGGAGTGAAGGAGGGAGGGAGGAGAGAGGAAGAGTATTTATGAAAAGTTTACTGTGTGCCTGGCACTAGGCTAAGTTCTTTATATGCAAATCCAAGCCAGAAAGATAGTTTATTTCCTTCTATCCTAATAGGGAAATGAAACATATATAGTGAAGAAGTACCAAGGAAACAGTGTTAGGACAGAGAAAACAGAATAAGAATTGAAACAATGGGACGAATATTTGATGTGCCCTTTCCAATCAGTCCATAAATTCTCATCAATAGCCAGGAACCATTGGTGAAGCACCTACTATGTGCCGGACTCTGTGGTAAAAACCTGCTATAAAAAGAAAGGTCAAAGACAGTCCCTGTTCTCAAGGACTAATGGCAGAAACATGAAGACTGCTGTATACAAACAAGCTAGAGACAGAATAACTGGAGAGAGCCAACAGAAGAAGGCACTACCGGAAAGGAGAATAACGGAAGGTTTCCTGTAGGGGAGATTTATGGAGGATTGAAAGGAAGCTCGGGAAGCCAAGAGACAGAGATGAGGAAGAAGAGAATTCTGGGCCCAGTGGAAAGTCAGTGAAAATGCCTGAGGCAGGAGATCTGGGTGTTGGAAGAGAAAGGAGTGCACAGTCACTGAATCATGGGCTCCTGGGAGACAGGGAGGGGAAATGTAAGGTGTCAGAGGCCTAGCCTACAAGGGGCCAGGTTGTGAAGTGCTCTGAATGCCAAACAGAGGATTTATGATTTCATCCTGAGGAATAACAGGAAGCCCTGAGAATTCATTGAATAGGGAGGCGACACGCTCAAACCCGCATTTTAGAAAGAGACTTTGACAGCTCAGTGACAATGGATCAGACTGCAGAGAGACTTGTAGCAGGCAGATCCACCAGCAGCTATTGCAATAGTCCAGGCATAAGGTGATGAGGGCCTACACCAGGCTCAGGGCATTGTCATTAGAGAAAAGGGTGCATAGACAAGAGATATGAAGAAAAAGTCAACATGCCTTGGCAACAGGTAGGATATGAGACATGAGACAAAGTAAGGTGTTGAAGAAGACCCCTGGGTTTCAATCCTGAGCTAGTCAGAGGATAGTGGTGCCCTCAAAAATAATAGGGAAGTCAGGAAGAGGAAAAGGTTTTGGGGGAAGGAAAATGAGCCCAATTCTGAACATACTAAATTTGAGATTTCTATGGAACATGAAGTTCAAGATGTCCAGTAGGCCGCTGGACATGTGATACTGAAAGTCAGTAGAAAGTAGGTAGGTTGAGAAATCATTAGAATAGAGATGACAATTAGGAGCATGAGAGATCAAGAGATCACCAAGAGGAGAGAGAGAAAGAAGAGAAGGACCCAGGACAGAGCCCCGTCATTTCCAGGCATGGCTTTACTGATCTGATTACTGCTGAGATTCCCTCAACAAAGCTTCCCTCAGCCAGTTTTGATATGCCCTTCCTTCCTTCCTTCTTTATTTTTTCTCACAAAAGATAGCATTCAAAAAAAAAGTTAGTTTTATGATGAGGGAAGGAAGAAGCATCTATCTGAAAATAAAGTTGATATAAAAACAAAGCTACCAATATCTTTGACACAGTTTGACTAAGAGCAAGGAGCAAGAGAAAGGGCAAGTGGGAAAGGAGCATATTCCAGGCCATTAGAAAGGCATAAAGAAGGCCAGCCTGAGAGCCCTGAGCCAAGATGGTGGAGAGAAGAAGGCCAGCTTGGCCAATTTCCATTGGGGAGCAGGCATGATCCTCAGTGAAGGTGAAAATGTTGGTTTGGAGCAAGATGATGACAGGTTTAAAAGCTAAGAAGGGATGTTAACCTAAAGCCACTGGAGTTCCCTGAGAAGGGGAACATCATGGCCAGATCCTTGTTTAAGGAGAGTCTGTGCTTTGGAAGCGGAGTAGAGAACAGAATGCCATGAGGCAAGACTGGAGTTGGTAAAACCAACCAGGCAGCCATTGCAAAAATCTGTAATAAGAAGGACCTAAACTAAGGTGGTGTCTGGGAGAGTAGAGAAGGGGCCTGATGCAAGAGGTAATGTTGAGGTAGAAGCAACAAGACTTGCCAACAGACAGGATATATCAGATGAGGAAGAATGAGGAGATGAGGGGAACCCCAAGGCTATGACCCTGGGAAACTAGGAGGTAGGTGGCAGCTTCAATAGAAACAAGGAATTCTGGAAGAGGGATGAGTGTGGAGGGAAAGATAATGAGCTCTGTTTTGGACACACTGGGATGACTCAGGGACATCTAGCTTAATATGTCTAATAGGTCACTGGTGGTGCAGGATTAAAGCTTAGGACAGAGAGTGGTACTAGACTGGGGAATGTGAGTCTTCCAATAAGAGATGATAGTTAAACCCATGGGTGATGATAAGGTCTCTGAGAAAGGGTTTGTCAAGGGAGAAGAGTAGGAGGCCTATGGCAGAGCACTAGGCGACATCTCTAAGGGGTGGTACCCCAACCTCTGTTTGAAGGCCTGTATGGATGAGAATCCTACCATGTCCAGAAAGAGGCCCTTCCATTTTATATACTTGTTAGGAGTTTCTTCCTTGGATTGAGTCTAAAACTGCCTTCCTTCCTCATCCACCCATCGCTGCTAGTTCCATCTTCTAGAGTCAAACAGAGCAAGCCATGAAGAGTCGAGCATGACTCAACAACCACAAAAGGTATAGCCTTGGAAACCCGACCCAAAGATGAGGCATCAGAGCAGGAGTTTGTCGATGAATCATAATGTTAATAATTATTAATAACAATAACATCTCATGTTCACATTATTCTAAATCTTGCTAATCACGTTACATGTGGTATAAAATTTCATCCTTGCTAAATTCAAGAACTGTCCTGCCTAATTCAAGTCCCTTCACATAAATGATTTTGTCCCTATAGCCAAGCCTAAGACAAGTATATTTAAAGCTCAATTCAACTCTGATGCTTTAATGCTATTTTATGTAAGGTCATTGTAGAGGGCTCTGGCAAGCTCTGAAAATAATGAAGAGTTGATCAGGCAGAAAAAAATAAAATTCAGGTGTGATGCACAAAAATGGCAGTAGCCCCCGGCATAGACCCCAGCCAACTAAGAAATCAACTAGGTCAATTGCTTACTGATGAGCAGGCAGTATGGTGTCCCATCTGGTGCACCGAACATTGGACTAGGGAGTCAAGAGACCTGGGCTGTATTCCCAGCCAGGCAACCAGCTCACTTTGTGACCTTGGGCAAGTCAATTAACTTATGTCACAAGTTCCCCAGCTGCAAAGTGGAGATAAGAGTATTAGTCACCTCCTTAACTCAGGAATGTTGTGAAAATTAAGAGTTGGCTTTTATGGGACATGGTTGGAATCACGTAGAAAATCAGAACGTTGGATACAGAGCAGCCAATCAAAGAATCATTGTTTAAAGTCCAGTGGCAATAAAGAAACGGGGTTGGGGGGGGGGGGTGTCCTAAGGTAAATATGTCAACAGAATGAATAAAAGCAAGCAGTGGGACTCAGGGTGATTGGCCTGGATTTGCTATTTCTTGTTGGTTTTGTTTGTTTGTTTGTTTGTGGGAATCTATGATCTAAAAATTGACAATAGTCATTTACTGTGGGCAGATATGTATACTTCTCATGTTACATCATGAAACATAGTTTAACAACAATGAAGAATAATAATAATGATGATAACTGGTATTTACATCAGCTTTAAGATTTACAAAGCATGTTCCATCCATTATTTCACAGGATTCTCCCAACCACCTTGTGAGGTAGGTGCTGTTATTGTCCCATTTCATAGATGAGAAAACCGAGGCTCAGAGATGTTAAATGGCTTTCCCAGGGTGATATGTCTACTAAGTGTCTAAGATGGGAATTGAACCCAGATACTGACTAGAGGCAGAGCACCTGGGTTCACATTCCCTCCTCTCGCTTATTGTCTGCGTGAGCCAGAGGGAATCACTGCATCATTGTTAGCCTCAGCTTCCTCCTCTGTGAAATGAGGAGGCTGACCTGGCAGTCTCTGAGGGCCCCTCCAGCTCTGGTGGATGCTGCTGTAACTACAAAGAACAATGACCTCTTGCTTGTTCCCCAGTCTCCTGACCCTAGGCATGCTCTCCATCTGCCCCCACGCCTAGAACACCCTCCCTCCTCACCCCTGCTTCCTGGCTTCCCCAGCTCAAACCCCATCATCTACAGGAAACCTTTGCCAACCCCTACTTCCTTCTTCAGGTCTTTGATGCTAGCTCCTTGCTTCTGTTGATTCTCCCCAATTTATCCTGTCCAGAGCTCAATTATCCAGGTGTTTGCATGTTGTCTCCTCTGTTAGACTGTGAGTTCCTTGAGGGCAGGGACTGGTTTTTTGCCCTTCTTTGTATGTTCAGGGCTTAGCACAGGGCTTGAAACATAATCAGAACTTAATGTTTATCGATATATTGACTATGCCATATTGCCTCTCCATCAAAAACAACAAAAATAGCAAGGAGAAAATATAATTGACCTGACAGATCTAGCAAGCCAATTCCTATTTGGGAGTTGAAGTTGGATAGTTTTTGCAGGGCTAAAATTTAGACTTCTTGGAGAAAGTGTAGACTGAGTACATCCTTGAATTTCAGCTGCTTTGAACATCTCACATGAGCTCAGCTCTAGAAAGTGAGAGGACCATTGGTAAAAAGGTCTCCAGGTTAAGTGAAAAGGAGAAAAGAGTGAGATGGATGCTATGGTGGGAATCCCCACCCTATGTCTAAGCTGAGAGAAGCAATGGATAAGGTCATCTTGGCTGTCAATTTGCACTTTGAAAGAGAGAACAGAGATCATAGAGAGATCAGATGATATGGGGAAAGGAAGATGGGGGGGGAGAAAAGTAGGACGTCCCCCAAAACTATAGAGGGCAAAAGGGATGAGGTTGAAAGTAGGAGAAAGAAGAAAAAGGAGAACTTTGGGGGCAGCTAGGTGGCGCAGTGGATAGAGTATCAGCCCTGGATTCAGGAGGACCTGAGTTCAGATCCGGCCTCAGACACTTGATACTTACTAGCTGTGTGACCCAGGGCAAGTCACTTAACTCTCATTGCCTCACAAAAAAAAAAAAAAAGAAAAAAGAAAAAAAAGGAGAACTTGACCAAGTGATTAAACCATAACTTAGATGGAAAATAAGGGTTTTTTTTTTTTAGTGTAAAAAGAAACAAAATAAAAAGATGTAATACCAGTGTGATGGGATTAGAATCACAGAATATAGGCAGCTAAAGGACCCCAGACAGAGATCATCTGGTGCAATGCATGCTGGAAAATCCTGTAAAACAACCTTGACAAGTGGTTTGCCATCCAGCCTTGGCTTGAAGACAGGTAAGGGAGGTCCCACTGCAGGACCAGGCAGCCCTTTGCAAAATTCTAGCTGTGAGAAGGCTATTTTTCCCCTAAACTTAAGCCATATTTGCTTCCTTATAACTGTGTTTCTAGTTTCTCTTCAAGGATTGAACAGTAGTCTTCCATGGGTGGCCTTTCAGACACTTGAAGGCAGCTCTCCTGATGCCTCCCCACACGCTCTTTTGTCCACACTAACTAACCATCCCCATGCCTCCACACACTCTTCATACACCATGAAGTCAAGCACCTCCACTGTACTTCTTACCCTTCTCTGGACACTGCCCAGTTGTGAATGCCCTTCCTAAGCCAGGGTGTCCATATAGTTTGTCTGTAAAGGAAATAACAGCAAAAGCATTCTATTCCGTGGGGGAAACTTTCCTTTAATAGACCTTTAAATGATGAATTGGATTTTTTAACACTGTGTGTCAGCTCAGGGACCACCTTTCCCCCATAAATCTCCAGCATTCAACTTCCAAACCACTCGGAGGACAGTGAGCCGTTCTCCTCCTGTCTTTTAAATTATGTTGTTAAAACCACAAAATGTCATTTGAAGAACCTTCCAACACCAGCCCTCTTTACTGGTGGGTGAGAGATCCAAAGAGGGGCCAGCCACTTTTTCTTAGTGCTTGCAGAACTCCAACCTCAGTCACGCTGGAGCACACAACAGTGGTAGGATTTTGAGACTGACCAGATTTCAAGATGAGCAATTAAAAAGTCAGCTGGGACAGCTAGGTGGCACAGTGGATAGAGCACTGGACCTGGATTCAGGAGGACCTGAGTTCAAATTTGGCCTCAGACACTCGACACTTACAAGCTGTGTGACCCTTGACAAGTCACTTAACCCTCATTGCCCTGCAAAAAAAAAAAAAACCAACTGGCTTTGTGTTTGGGGCTTGGTTTGAGATTTTCTTCCTTCAAAGCTGGACAAGTGAACCAAGACAATTCCTTTAATATCTGGAGAAAGATCAATTAATAGGCTTCAGCCATGGTATGATGGTGTTAGTATAGAAAGACAGAGAAAAGGAAAATACAGACAAACACAATTTGTGATGCTTTCAGAGCAATTATGATTCTGATTGGGAAAGCATTTGTTGTACTATCTTTTGAGTATGCTGGGAATTTGTAGTTACTGTTGCTGTGTTTTTAAGACAGAAAAGATTTCTCAAAATTAGATTGTCTTTTCATTTACTAGGGTGCTAGAAGAAAAGAAAAAGCTTTTCCCTGATTAGAATCTTTCTTTTAATGGGACTGAAAGAGGTTGAATTTTCCTGGCAAACTAGATTAGTGTAATCCTAAATCATTTAGCAGTCATTTACAGTTGATGCCTGTCCACTTTGTCCTATCTCTCTGTATCTCCTCCACCTCAAGGGCTTTCTAATCAATGAATGTAAGAACTGCAGTTGGAAAACTCACAGATATCCAATCTATGCTCCATCCTAGTGTCTTTCCCCCTCCGTGCTACTCAGTTCCTTAAGGTTCAAAAAATCATTCCATTAGTGAAGGATGCCTTTCTTTAGTGCATCCATGGCATAGGCTCAGGTAGAAAGACCAGGTTTCATATCCTACCTCAGATACTTACTAGGATGTGACCTTTGCAAGTCCCTTAAATTATGGGCCTCAGTTTACTCACTGATGTAATGAGGGGATGGGACTTGACTGTCATGAAGGTCACTTCCAGCTCCATGCTCCTGTGCCCATTCAGGGTCTTCCCAATCTAAGCCATCCTCAGAATCTTAATACTCCTTTCATTAAAAAAAAAAAAAGCACTTTATTTCCTACTGCCTCTTTTCTTCTCAGGAAGGCATGAATTCAAATCCTGCCTGAGACACTTAATTGCTGTGTGACTCTGGGTGAGTCAAACTCTGCCTATCCCAGTTTCCTCATCTGTAAAATGGGGATAATAATAACACCAACCTCTCAGAGTCCATACAAGGGTCAAATGAGATAATATTTGCAAAGCACTTAGCCCAGGGCCTGGCGCATAGTAGGTGCTTGTCATAAGATGAGCTGATATTTGTAAAGGGATTTGCAAGCCTTCAAGTGCTATAGGCATGCCAGTCCTTATTGTTCTTACACACAGAAGCATGTTGTACTGAATATCTAGGAGGTAAATTGGGAAGGAGAGCATAGTGACTTCATGGGCAGCACCACATGTGTCCTGAGCTTGGGAGGAAACCGAGGGCTTCCAAAAGGTGAAGGGGAGGGAGGAGATGCTCAGGGATGCAGTCCTTTCTTTGGCCTCATGACAAGGGTTTGTTCTCTGGGTAAGGAGGATGAGTCAAACAATCAGAAATAAATGTAATGCAAATATAAAAGTTATCAATAAAAATGACCATTTTTCAAATACATGCAAAAAAATCTGTTTATTTAATGAACAAATGGTCAAAATTGCACTTGATCCTAAAGGGACGTAATGGGCAAAAATAGGCCCCACAGCATCTTACCAACCTTGAATTGAAGATCAAGAGATGGAGTAAGTGGCCTCCACTAGAGGGCAGAGTAGAGGCTGACCTTTGAGCCAGGAAGATTGGAGTTCTAATATCACCTTGGGCACTTATTAGCTGTGTGAATTTGACAAGTCACTCAACACTCCTCAACCTCAGTTTTCTCATCTGGCAAATGGGATAAAAATAGTATCTACCTTACTAGGTGTGTGAGGAGCAAATAAAATAATATCTATGAAGTGCTTTACATATATTGGGGTATCGTATACATATGAGTTGTTGTTGCCAGTATTATTATCGTCACTATTGTCATTGGTTTTAGAATACAAGGAAGGCTTCTATAGCATTGGGTAGATTCTTTCTGGAAATTGTAACTAAGAATTGGGCTGGATAAGAAAGTGTAGCTGGATTCTACTCTTAGACGAGGACATCGATCTTTTAAAGTAGTTATTAGTATACAATATTAAATTCCTGAGCAAAATATTCAGAAAATCCATTTTCTAATAAGTACTGGCTGTCTGTGAATCTATACCTGCCACTCTTACATGGTTTGACTAGAATGTCCTTAAGGTAGAGAAGATGAGAAGGAGAAAGATCACCGCAGAGACCAGACCCCAGCTGTAAATGGATGTTCATTGATACTGGACTGAGATAATACAATTAGCTGTGGAAACTGTTGTGATACCCCCAAGGGACCTCTAAATATGTACCTGGAGGAGTATTCAGTAAGTTGGAGTGAACTTTGCACACCCTAAGTGGGCAGAAGCAACAGCCACTAACTACAATGTCTTGGAAACTATTCAGTGGTTGATTGTCTGACAATTCTCTAAGCTACTTTTGTTCATCCATCCTTCCTGTGGGATGAGAACAGAATTCAGCTCAACGAATTCACAAAATGTCTATCAAGGAAACAGCGTGATACTACCAAAGGATTCCTGGATTTTGAGCCAAAGGACCTGGGTTTGAATCTCTCTTCTTCTACTTACTTCCTATATGACCTTGAGCAGATGTTTAACCTCTGTGGGCCTCAGTTCTTTATCTGGAAAATGAGAGGGTTGGACTAGAGGCTCTAGAGATATGATCCTATGAACCTATTTGGTACCATATGTAAAAGAAATGGTGTGCGATTAGATACATTGCAAAGCTTGAAGTCAGGAAGACTTGAATTCAGATCCCACATCTGACACTTACTGGCTGTGTGACCTTGTCATGTACCTCAACTACAGATTCATCTCCTCCCTGGCATAGACATTCACAATCTGCATTGGAGTTATCACACCAGAAGTTGCCAAGCTGATAAGATCACAGATCCTTAGTATGCACAAAAGTCACTGAGCTTGGGTTTCAAGGACACAAAGACTAAATAGAGCCATCCCTTCCCTCAGGGAGCTTGTATTTCAGCAGTCAGAACTAGTTAAAACCTTCCCTGGCATCATGGAGGGCATTAAGTTATGCTGAACTAAAACGAGTCCTCATTGGACCATCCTGTGCACATGTCCTCCCTCTGTCCCCCTGCCTCTCCTCCCTGGTAAGTTGAGTCGGGTTGTACTGGTGCTATAGGCCACCAAAAGAGATAATTGCTTGAGTGTGATAATGGTGACTGACAATTTCATCTCTAAGCTATTTATCAGTTCGCACTCCGAAGTCAGGTATCATGAGAACATGACATCTCTTGTCAGGAAAAACAAAAGAGTCTTGTGACAGCATTTCAATTGGATTTTTCACCTGGCACTCACCGCATTAGCACTCTGTTAAAATAACTTCATTCATTATTCAAAATAAGAAAAAAATGCTGTTGCTCTCGACAAGGTGGATGAAATTGTAGATCCGTGGGCATCCAGACAAACCAAGCCTAGGAATGCACCTGATCCCAGCTTCTCATCACCTTCGAAATCACTTGTCTTGGTTTATTATAACTCTTTTTGTTTGTCTCAGACAATAATCCAATCATGGGTCACCCTCATTAGGTGAGGAAGTCATTTGCTTTCACTGAGAGCAACGATCAGGCAGGGGAGTAACCAAAACACGCCAATCTCAAAGTTTGAACATTAGTGTTTCTCAACTACTTCCCAAACTGCCCTACAGAACTGGGCTGAAAACCTGTCAGGAACCCCTGCCGGATGGACTTCTCTCTCCATCAGGGAGCATGGGGTCACCTCCAGAGTTACCCAGAGGAGAGCAAGGAAGAAAAACCACCCCAGGGCCTGGACAAGGTGAAGCCCGCATCAGTCCACCTGCTTGTTCTCAATGAGAGGCCTCCCTCAGATTTCACAGGGCTTTGGTTGTTAGGACAAAAACCTTCAGGCAGATTTCTCATCATTGTCCTCTTCCTTCTGGTGAAATAGAGGAAGCCCTGAACTTGGGCTCAAAAAGCCTTGACCTCAGAGCTTGCCTCAGACCTTTCTGAGCTGTTTGACCTTGGACAAATCCCTTGACCAATCTGCACCTCTATTTCTTCAGTTCTAAAAGGAAACTAGTCCTGACCTCACAAGATTCTGGCAAGGATCTAAGGAAATAATATTTGTAAAGTCCTTTCTAAAACTTTCAAGTCCCTTGTAAATTTACACTGTCATCATCATTCTGTCTTCCTTTTCATTTCCCAGCAAGCAAAGAGCATCCTTGGGACATAAGGGACAAAGAAAAGACAGGATGTAAAGCTTAATAAGCTTGTTCCCCGTGTTTATATCAATTTCTTGAGTTAAGCCATTAGCTGGACCTTCAACAGTCACATCCTGTCTCTGGACCTCAATCCACCCATGCATGCATTTAGTACCCACTGAGAAACTCGAGGTTAGGCAGACCATCTCACAACATACCCTTGCATCACTCCACTTGTTTAGAAGTTTTTCCTTGCTTATATCAAGCCAAAATAGTCACCTTCTAACCCCTACTCCTAGGAGATCCCACACCTCTAGGCCAAGATTCCACCCACCTAGGCTGAAAGTTTCCTAAGAACAGACTTTCCAATACCAATGCCACAGTATGCATTTCCATTAAATATAAAAAATCAAAGAGACTGTTCCCTGCCTCAGTATCTCCTCCCTGATGCAAATGGATTGGACAATCCAGAGAAAATGTAAAAAGGAGCAGCAAAAGTGAGACTTATAAAAAGTCTTTATCAGACTTTTTTTTAATTTAAGACTGGTCTATTTTAAGAACTTAGCAAATAGTTGACATAATTTGCCTCATCTCCTCATCCTGAGTTATCATATTATGGATGGCAGGAATACCAAAATTCCTCTACGATCCTATTTCAAAACTATGTTCCAAGTGAATAGTCTCTAATTCTATAACAAGAAACTATCCCTCTCCTATCTTCCCTAATATAACATAAGCTCCTTCAGAATAGAGTTTGATTAATTCTTTGGATGATGTCTCTAGACCCAAGAACAGTACTTAGCACATGGAGATGTTTAAGGAAAGCTTGTTGGTGGATTGGTTCCTGAGGATGGCTTTGCCTTTGTTTTCTTTGGTCTGGACCTGTGATTTTACTGATATGGGGAATTCCTTAAGAGGAAATAGCAGCAACCTCCTTGTGCTTTCTTACCTGGGGCACTGAGAGGAGGTGGTGACTTGCCCAGGGTCTCACAGTCAGTATGTGTCAACCTCCATCATCCTGAGTCTGGGACTGACTCTATCAGCCATGCCAAACTGCCCCCTCAACATTGTCTATAAGGGCAAAAAGGGGAAAGTGGGAAATGCATAGTAATGAGCATCTGGGTCTGAATGCTGAAAGCCAGCTGTGGCTGGATGGAAGGAAGAATCCCTCAGTCAAAGTCCTTATTTCAGGAGGTATACCTACTATGCATCACTTTACTCACAACTTCCCTTTCCTTCTGGACAGCTGGGGGGCACCCTACTGCATAGAGACCTGGCACTAGAATCAGGAAGACTCATCTTCCTGAGTTCAAATCCAGCTTCAGACACTTACTAGCTGTGTGACCCTGGGCAAGTCCTTTAACTGTTTGCCTCAGTTTTCTCATATGTAAAATGAGCTGGAGAAAGAAATGGCAAAGTACCCCAGTATCTTTCCCAAGAAAACCCCAAATGGGATCATGAAGAGTCAGACATGACTGAAAAATGGCTGAACAACAAAGAGAGTCTTAGAAGTGAGGGGACCATGGGAAGGCATCACAGAAATGGGAGATGTCCAGTGTGAAGGCATGGAGAAAAGAGGAATGAAAGGGGAATTCTTACTTAAAACCTTAGGCATTTAATAAGCCAGAACCAAACAACGAGCAAGCATCAAATGCTTTTTTTCCATGCCCCCTCCCACTCCAAATGATGCTCTGCTGTTGCTTGCTTTGTTGTCTTGCTTTTTAAAAACAATGTGTTTTGCTGTTGTGAGTCTACTGATTGCCCTTAGCTTCACTTCATATCAGTCTCTCCATATTTCTTTGTAAATTTCCTATTTCTCACTTTTGGAGCACTATAATATTCCATTACATTAACATAGCATCATTTATTTAGCTATTTTCCCATTGTTGGACACAAGAGTTGCTTCCAATTTTTGGCTATTATAGATAGCAGAGCAGCTATGAATATTTTGTACAGATAGTTCCTTTTATCATTTTAATGATATTTTTAGAATAAAGTTCTGATAATGTAAGCACCGAGTTGAAAGGTATGATCAGTTTTGTGATTTTTATTATATATTACCATATTGCTCCCCCAAATGCCTTGGCCAATCTGCAGGCCCACCAATATTGTATTATAGTGTCTATTTCCCCGCTGCCCACTCACTAAAGAGTGCTGTCTCTTTTTTCTATATTTACCACTGTAATAAACACAAACTGATATCTTAAGATTGTCTTGACTCACATATCCCTGATTATTACGGCATCTGAACATCTTCTCAGGTAATTCTTAAGAGTCTGTGTTTTCAAAAAGTGTCTATTAATGTCCTTTAGTCACATGATTTTGTGACCACAGCCACTTTTCTGAATGTGTGCATGTGGTCAGACATATATATGTATGTATTTGTATGTGTAGACTTTGGGGGTACAGTAAGTATGGATACTGGTGTGTGTGTGTATGTGTATGTATATATATATATACATATATATACATATATATACATATACACACACACACACACACACACACACACACACACACATACACATGTCTTCTTTTATACCTTAAATTACCCTAAGAGTGTTGGAACATAACAGATGTATTAGGTGTATGGATGTATGTCCATGGGCATATCTATACAAACTTCTAGCATAGGAATTGGAATTCCCTTCCCCCCTCCATGTAATATCAATCTTATCTACAAGTTTCATATGAGAGGCAGTGTTGCATAGTGGATAGGGAGCTAACCTTGGAGACAGGAAGCCCTGGGTTCAGATCCTACCATTAACTGGTCCTGGCTCTGGGTTCGAGTCCAAGTATCGTGCTCCAGGCAATCAACTTTCTAAGGCTTCAGTTTTCAGGGAAGGTGCTGATCTGCCCTGGGGGAGGGAAATCCCCCCCTTAACACCCCCCCCAAGTTCTCTCCACAGACACAACTGCAGGTCTGGTTGAAAAAGAGGCTCCTTGGGGGTGAACACATACAAGAAGAGCACAGGAGGGACTGGGGTGGGGGGAGGGTGTTGAACATTTGAGGACTGGACCAGCTTCCCAACCATTAGAATTCTACAGAAATGGAATAAACCACCTTTGGAGGTCGCTGGTTCCCTCTCACTTGTTGTCTACAAGCAGAGGTTGGAGGGCCACTTGTAGCACATCTCCACCCCAAATGTTCATAGGGACTGTTTGTGCCTCACCTGTGGCAGAGCCTTCTGAGTTCTAACTGGTCTGATCAGCCACAGCTGGACACGCTGGACCCTGATCAGACAAAGTGAAGTCATCTTTCAGCACAAAGGACAGCAACCAGCCTTGCTATAGAGGGAATTCTTGTCCTTTGTACTAGACAGACTCCAAAGTCTTTTCCAACAGATTCTCTGGCTCATAGGTATAGATGCTAGGACTGTGATTTCATTGAAATGGAGAGTGCCCAGACTTGCCTAAAACACTAAGACATCAAGCAACTTGCCCAGGATCATACAGCCATGATATATCAAAATCCAGAGTTAAATGCAGGTCTTCCTAGCTCACTCTATCCATGAGGCCACACTATTTCTCTGTGATTCAGAGCTCATGGAAATCTATCCTTCCCATTTCTGTTTACATTATTTAATTATATATTTTAGTTTTAAATCATTTTCAAATCTGGATGTCTCCCTCCCTTTCCTCTCACCCCCAACTTATACATCCAGGGAACCTCCTCATTCCAAAGAACAAAAAAGTGAGAAAAGTCGTTCAATAAGATATTAACAATGTAATACTCTATATGTAATATGTATATGGACATGGCCAGCCATGGTACTAGCCAATCAAAGGAAGGGGCTCCAGAGATGGAGACTGTTTCCAGTGGGAGAAGTCCAGGGTAAGGAGGCTTCTGTGGCCTGGTCGAAGAAGTCAGGAGTGGAAAGAGTCCACTAGGATCTGGAGTTCAAGTCCCAGTTCTACCATTAAATGATTCTGCGACTTTGGCCAAGTCCTTCCCCTCTCTGGGTCACAACCGACTCACCTTTAAAAAGAGATTTGAATTAGATGATCTCTAAGGTCTTCCCATTTCTTTTTTTTTTTTATATAATTTTTTTTTATTTTTTTTTTTGCAGGCAACGGAGGTAAAGTGACTTGCCCACGGTCACACAGCTAGTAAGTGTCAAGTGTCTGAGGCCGGATTTGAACTCAGGTACTCCTGAATCCAGGGCCGGTGCTTAACCACTGCACCATCTAGCTGCCCCCTGGTCTTCCCATTTCTAATAGCGAGTCAGGTATGATAAGATTCTCTTCTTTCTTTTTCCTTTTTTTGAGTTGCAAGGGGAGTAAGGCTGCTGTTTTACTTGCTGGCTAATAGATGGTACTCTTGCATGCTTGGTGGCTTAGATTATTAGCCAGATTTTCTCCTGGCGAACTGATTTTAGAGGATTCCAAGTTATAGAATCATAGACTCAGAAAATGTTAAAATAACACAATTTCAGAACAGGAAAGGAACTTTTAAATGAGGTTTTAACTCCTTCATTTTTCAGATGAGAAAGAGGCCTAGAGAGAAGCTGCCCGCCTTATTGAGCAAATTAAACTCTCTACTGGAAAAATGATATAAAACAGCATCTCAGTTTCCATCCTCAGACATGATCAGATGACTTTCAGTGAAGAAGAACCCACTCATCCCACCTCCTCTGGAGGTGCCCCACCCCACTTGGGGATAGATCAGTTGGTTTGGAATTTGTTCCCTAGAGCTGTCTGGATCTTCTACTTTTCAACTTCCACTATTTGCTCCCAGTTCTTCTCTCTCGGGCCAAGTAAAAAAGGCTAATAATCCCTTTACACATGTTGTTGTTTAGTTTTTTCAGTCATGTCCAATTCTTCATGACCCCATTTTAGGGCTCTTGGCAGAGACACTGCAGTGGTTTGTCATTTCCTTCTGTGGATCATTTTATAGATGAGGAAACAGAAGCAAATAGGGTGAAGTGACTTGCCCAGGGTCACACAACTAGAAAGTGTGTGGGGCCAGGTTTGAGCTCAGATCTTCCTGCCTCTGAGCCCAGTTCTCTATCCACTGTACCACCTAGCTGTCCAACCCTTTCCACCAGACAGGCTCTCAAATACAGGAAGAATTTTTTAATATATTTTTTGTATACAGGATGAATTAATCACTGTAGATTTGTATAACTTGGACCTCCTCTTTATCAATGACAGGAGTTTCCACCTCTAGCTTCCTCTGTTTGATTTTGCTTTCTCTAAAACATCTGGTGATCCAGCCAACAAAGTACATGGAAGAGGCTCCCATTTTGTAGACGAGTGCTTTATTTAGACTTAAGAAGTGTGAATTGCCTTAGATACTTATCTTTTGGGCTTGGAGGACTGATTGTTGTTCCCTCAAGGACAAATATCTCACTGAAAACTTGGGCCTGAATGTGTCTTAAGAGGATGTCCCTGCCCTTCAAAGAGCTGGGGGGATAATGCCCAAGCTTCTTTCTTTTGTTATACAGTGTATGCAATCTGACTGGTCCGTAGTAGATGCCAGGTAACTGATAACACTCAGAACAAGTGTTTTCAAACAAACATTGCTCAAAGTAGGAGAAATTACCTTTTGAACTTTCCCACAAAATACAATTCTCTGGTTTTCTAAGAGATACAATAGTGCCTTCCAATAAAACTGCTTCTTCTGGAAGTTCTCTGCCTGTAATTCTTATCCCTAAGGCTGATTGTGCTTGTGAGCAGTCAGTCAGTAAACATTTATTAAGCACCTACAATGTACCAGACACAGTGCTAGGCTATGAGGATGCAAGAAGAGGCAAAAGGCAGTCCCTGCCCTCAAGGAGCTCACAATCTAATGGTGGCATCATCATCATCATCGCACTACCATCATCAATAGCAGAATGTAAGCTTCTTGAAGGTAGAGCTGTTTCATGCATATACCTTTCAGCTAACATAGAACATTGTTGAGTGGTGGGCATTTAATGAACATTTGTTGGATTGTTCATAATCATTCAAAAGAGTCTGGTCTGCCGAGAACACAGGAAAAATAAGCTGGAGGAAGAATGTCTATTGATCAGACAACAATGTGGAGTTATAGAGATAAGCTTTGTCTATCACTACATAGATCTTCTAAGATACTTCAAATGGATAATGAGGAGGGTGAAGAGTTTGATAGGAGGCAGATTAGCTGGATTGACTTTGGGAAATGACACAATTTGAACAGTTCCAAACTTCTCCCTGGAACAAAAGCCCATCATTTTTAGTGCCAGTATTTTCTGGGAATGATGTATGGGAAAGAGTCATGGAATGCTACCATCTCCAAAGAACTGAAGATGAGGTTCACTGAAAGGGCAATGGAGAGGAGCATGCTCGGTGTGAGGGGGAGGTATTACAAAAGAAGAATGACTCAATAAAAGGACCAATGTAAAAGATGTCATTGGAAAAGCAAATAACAAGAGAGACAGAGACAGAGAAATTGAGAAATGGGTGGGGCATGGAGAGAGCATGATCTGATGGATGATAGCCTGTGAGCCTACGTATCCCACCAATAACCACATAAAGAAACTCAAGGGAGGTTCTTTGTACTGGATAAACCCCCTGCAGCAAACGAAAGGGAGGACATGGCTGAGAATCATACAAAATGCACAGACATGACTGGATTGCCATCTGCATTGTTGGAGAGAATAATTACATCCATGGGCTCAGGGATATATTTAAGTATTGGAGTACTATTAACTCAATAAGATGTGCCTGTGGTGTGTAGGGTGCTGTGCCTCATCTAGCACCATTGTCTAGCTTGTCTTTCAACTCCTCAAGTGCTCAGGTTATGAAAATCAGTTGTCCTCAGTCAGTTCAGGCATTTATCCTGCTGATGCTGTTTGTCTCTCTGCTAAGCATCCTCTTCTGAAGGAAACAAACATTTGCATGCCTCTGAAAGCTACTGGCTTCCTTCTCTTCCTTTCATCCAGTGACTTTCTCCCTCCAGACAAGGGGAATTGAGCCAAAGATCCCAACTATCTCACTGTTGGCTCACAGTTATCCTCTCCGGGGCCCCTCCCCAACTTTCTGGGCTGTCCTTTAACTATGTGACTTAGAACACTGATCATCTTTGCTCCTCCTGAAAACGTCAGGCTGAGTCTTGTGCCCTGAAGCCAGACTGGCTTTCTACTGAGAGGAACATCTTCACCTGGCATTTAGGACCAGCACATACTTAAGCATATGACAGCATTTGGGGCTACAGCTGCCTAAGAGCAGCTGAGAAAGGGGTAGTGAGGGAGACACTCCTCTAGAAGGATGCTGTTTCAGACTGGTTGCCCTTAGGAGATGAATTATCAATTGCCAATGCTTGGTGAGTTGAGTCTTTCCCTGCCCTGTCCCTCAACCCCCATGATCTTATTCTTGACCTTACTTCAAATCACCTTCCCCTCAGGTGTGGCCTCTGCTTTCAGACATGGGTCACAACTTCCTGCTTAGCCTTTTGGATATTAATTGCCTACACCTGTACTCCCGGCTTTTGACTCAACCAGCTTTCTGTTTACTTGCTTGGCTCTAGGCTTAGGCCAAAGCTTCTCTTCCCACCAAGGAAAGTGGGTTGTTTGGGTCTAAGCCTATTAAAGTAGATTCTAACATAGGTTCAAGACAAGAAGCTAACAGATACATTTTTAATTTCAGGAAGAAGGGTGATATTTGGACTTAACTGATAAATCACATCTCATAAATGAGTAACTATGTTTAAAGTCAAGACAAGTGACTAATCATCTTCATGTCAAGTTAACAAGCATTTAAAATGCACCTACTATATACCAAGCACAGTGCTAAGTGCTAAGGATCAAAGAAAGCCAAATAAGTCTCTGTCCTCAAGGAATTCACAATTTAATGGGGAAGACAATATGCAAACAACTACACATAAGCAAGTTATATACAGGGTAAATTGGAGGCCATTTTACCTGCTAATACAATAATAGGAATAATAACAGTTGATATTCATGTAATGCCTTAATTTTCCATTCATTATCTCTTTCAAACTTCATGGATGGTATATAAATAAATGAAAAAACAACACTGAAATTCATGCTATTTAGTGAAAAAGAAATGGATCCAGACTGTTGCTCACCATAATTCAGAATAGCTGACAAAACTCTTGACTTTATTGTTGTTTGTTTTTTCAGGTGTTTTAGTAAAATACACTGAAATCCTCAAATTGATATGAACCCAGAGATGAGGGCATTCCCTTCCATGATACAGATTATGCACCTGTGAATGTCCATTTTGTGTAACTGTTATCCATCACTTTGTCCTACTGGTATCCACCCAAAGTGATGGAGGCCTCCCTTTTCCACTTTCTCCTGACATCATGAGGATATCCATTCTGTCCATCCACCTGTCATCCCTTACCTTTGCCATATGACCAGCCCATCTCCCCCTCCTGCCATACAATTAATTGCTTAATATCATTATTTACTCCCAGTCTCCTTAGAATTTCCTCATTGATTAAGGGTTACACCTACTCACCCCCTTGATGCAACTCTCCATTGCCCTCTCATATTAGTTTTCAATTCTTTGGAGCCCACTGAGTTCCATGTTACAGCTATATCACAACACTGGTAGGATATTGGTATTATAAAGATAGCCTTTTGTTTCTAGGAGATATTTTGGGTCATAAAAGGAGCTTCACAAATTCTTTTGCTGGTCTATGGCAAAATACTGGATGACATCCATGGAAGAACAATTAGCAAGTACAAAAAATCCATCAATGCTTCTATTGTTCAGGACAATCATTTGTTAATTTAACTATTAGGCCCTGTGGATGAACCTATAAAACCCCATGGATGAACTTATAATACCCCGTGGATGTACTGATATATCCATAATCATTGAGGACCCAAACACTAATCCCTTGCCAAATGTCTACCCACACCACTCTAGGATCAGAGTCTTAATGGCTTTCTCCAACTTAAGGATAGATATGAGTTATGGCCTGAGGTGGGTCCAGGTGCTAATGAGGGAAGGTAAGTAAACCAACTATGTCTTCCATAACTAACCAGGCCCCAGGCACTTCTCAACATTGAATCATTCAGACTAACCCAAAACCACAGGATCAACCCTACTCCCCCCATCAACAAGCTCCATACTTTACCAAGAAGTTGAAGTCATTCAATGACTCCCTCTTCTCCCCAATTCTATACCTCAAATCCTATACATACTCTTCTATTCCAATTTTGACTCTTCTATTCCAGTCTAAAAGGAAGAGGTAGCCCTTTCTTTGCCAAGGTAGTCACTTTAATTGTGCCCTTGGTCCCATTCCTTCCTATCTCCTCTGGGAACTTTTCACTTCTATCAGTCCCTCTCTTTTTGCAATCTTCATTAATAACAACATTAATAATTGGCATTTATATAGTGCCCCTCCAGGTGTGTGGAAAGCAGCCGGACTAGGGGGAGGGGAGGGGAAGAGAAGGGAGAAGAGAAAGGAGAGAAAGGAAGAAGGAAAGAAGGAGGGAATGGAGGAGGGAGGGAAGAAAAAAGAGAGGAAGGAAGAGAAGACAAATTCTTTACCCATCACTTGTCAGAGACTTCAATATTCATGATTCCTAATTTCCTAATATGAGACTTATTATTCATTTGATTATCTACTTAGAACAATACCTGCTCTGTGGAAAGCCACCTCATTACTTCCCAAACCAGCTTCCTTTCATCATTTTTCCTAAAATCTCAATTCTCCAGAAGAGCCTGAATGATCTCCACTCAGTGAAAGTCATGTGTCCTATCACAGATGTTCATCAGTGGGTTCTCTGATGGCTGTCTCAACTGAATCCCGCTAATAAATCTTGAACCAACAAGATCTGCTCTCATCTCCCCTTTAATACCCTCTTCTATAGGGTAGGTGAGCTGGACTGATCCCATTTCTCTTCAGCTTGCTTGGGTTTATTCTCTCCCACAAATTTACTCATGAAAGGATCATCTCTCTAATGCTGAATGGGCCTCAGAGGCCATTTTGTCCACCACTACCCCCCTTTTTTTAGGTGAGGAAACCTGGAATGGAGGAAATTAAGTGACTTGTCCAAGGTCTCAGGGTCAGAGTTCTAGAAGAGGCTTCAGAAGCCACCTAGTCCAGCCTCCTCATTTTAGAGATGAGGAAACTGGGGCAGAGTGAGGTGTGGTGACTGTCCCTAAGCCCCACAAGGGAGACGTTTCAGAGACAGAACGTAAATTCAGGATCTCTCACTCTAGAGTAAGTGTTCTTTCCCTTGGACCACACAGCCTCTTTGTAAGTTTAGACCTTCCCATACCCTAATGGTCACACCACAGGAGATGGGCTTGATTACTCAATCAACAAGCATTTCTGAAGGGCCCACTATTTTTCAGACACTCTGGTCAATAACATACTAACAGGATTTAGACATAACAGGTGATATCATAAGCAAATTAGGAGAGCATGGGAAAAATTACTTGTCTGATCTGTTGATTAAGGAATTTATGATCAAACAAGAGATAGAGCAGATGATAGGAGGTAAAATTGATCATTTTGGTTCTATTAAATTAAGAGTTTTACATAAACAAAACCAAGGCAGCCAAAAATAGAAAGAAATCAGGGAACTAGGGGAGGGGAGTTACAGAAAATTCATCTGATGAAGGTTTCATTTCTCAAAAAAATAGGGAACTGAGCCAAATTTCTAAAAAAATAAGTCATTCTCCAATTGATCAATGGTCAACTGATTAGAACAGGTAGTTTTCAGAAGAAAAAATTAAAGCTATAATTAGTCATATAAAAATGCTCTAAATCACCATTGATTAGGAAAATGAAAGTTAAAATAATTTGAAAGTACCACTTCACAACCATCAGATTGGCTAATTTGACAGAAAAGGAAAATGATAAATTTGGGGGGATATGGAAAAATTGGGACACTAATGCACTTTTGGTGGAATTGTGAACTGGTGCAACCATTCTGGAGAACAATTTGGAACTAAAATCAATGGACTATAAAACTGTGTATACCCTTTGACTCAATAATACCTCTATTAGGTATATATTGCAAGGAGATTTTTTTGTAAAAAGGGAAAGGACATATGTACAAAAATGTATATAGCAGCTCCTTGTCATGGCAGAGAATTGGAAATCGAAAGATGCTTGCTCATCAATTGGAGATGGCTGAAGAAGTTGTGATATATGAATATAATGGAATACTATTGTGCTATACGAAATGACAAAGGGGAGTGGGAAGATATATGAACTGATGTAAAGTGAACTGAACATATCCAGGAGAACATTGCACACAGTAACAACAATATTGTAAGGATGATCAACTGTGAAAGACTGAGTTCCTCTGATCAGTACAATGATCCAAGAAAGTTCTACCTCCACAGAGAGGACTGATGGACCCTTGACTGAAGATGGAAGTAGATTTTTTTCACTTTCTTTATCTTTCTTGCTTTTATTTTTTCCCTTTTGTAGCATAGCTAATGTGGAAATATGTCTTGCAAGACTTCAAATGTATAATATATATCATATTGTTGGCTTTCTCAATGGTTGGAGGAGGGGCTAGACAGGGAGAAAATCTGGAACTGAAAGTAAAAATGTCCTTAAAAAGAACAGATTAATAGAACATGGAAGAGCCTCCAAGAGAGGTACAGTGGAAGGCTCTGGGCCCCAAAGCTGCAGTGCAGGTGAAGACCTCAGAGTTTGGTTTGGGTTTTTTACACTAATATCACTTATGTCATTTCCACAGCTTAGGAACAATTACTCTTTGTACCTAGTTAACAAGAATAAGTTAAAATTGGAAGCTGCCAGATGGAGTTTCTCTCCCCTGATGGCCACACCCCAGGTGAGCTTCTCCCCCAACTTAGTCCAGCCCTGATTCCCCACCCCCATCCCAAACAGGAACCTGCCCCCTCCTCACCCCAGCAACAGGCCCCAACTATCCCAGTCCCCAGCACCCCCCCACCCCACTGGGTGTTGTCTCAAGGTCTCTCCACACTTCAAATTAACTTCTCTTTAAAAGTTGATGGGGGGGGTAGCTAGGTGTCACAGTAGAGAAAGCACAGGCCCTGGATTCAGGAGAACATGAGTTCAAATCCAGACTCAGATATTTGACACTTACTAGCTGTGTGGCCTTGGGCAAGTCACTTAATCTTCATTGCCCCACCAAAAAAAAAAAAAAAGTTGATTTAAGGGATAGTTCTATGCGGCTTGCCTGGGCACACCTGACAGCCCCAGTGCCATAATGATGAACTCTGGCTCTGGATCAGATTGAGTTCCATTGGAAGGAGCCTGGGGAAGGGAGCTTAATGGGCCTTTGGATACGGCAGTGGGCAGAGATTTGCTAAATTGGCTTTTTTTTTAAACAGCCTGAGACAACCTTTCCTGTAGATTAACCAATCTTGGAAACAAGCAAATTCATCAGGAAAGACTAAAACAAACTATTGGAGCCATGCCTTGGAAAGTCATATCAGTGAGGATTATGGCCAGCTAACCATGGGAGTCTCCACACATTTGCCAGCTCTCTGGGGAAATTCCAACAGACCACAAAGGCATTGTCATAAAGGGAGGAAGTGCTCCTTTTTCACAATGATGGAAAAACATCAAGAAAGCCAGAGAGATGCGGGACCTGAGTCCCAGAATCCCTATGGCTCTGAAAACTCACGTGGACTTGTACTTCTCTGAAATCTCAAGAGGTTGCCCAACCTGATGGCTATAATCATGTGGACTGAGTCTCTGAACAGCTCTTAAGTCTTTCTCAGGACACTGAAATCACACCTCATTCAGAAGTACCTTCATGTACCCATTATCCTCACTCAGGCCACCTGGGAGTCCTGCAGGTGACAGCTCTGGCCAGGGTACCATGTGGGAAAGGGTTTATTCTGTTTATACCCTCCTACAAGATGTTGTATGTCCTGACAAGATTGTAAGCTTCTTGAGGGCAGGGACTATTTTCTCCTTTGTCTTTATATCCCCAAAGCCTGGTATTGCCCAGCTAATAGTAGGTGGTGAATCCTGCTGATTGAATAATGGACAGTCAAGGACCTTGAGTTGATGCTTGCCTTTGGCACTTACTAAGTATGTGAGCAAATCAATTCACCTCTCTGGGACTCAATGTCCTCATCTGTAAAATGAGGGCTGCCCCAGATGACCTCTGAGTTCCTTTCCAGCTCTAGAGGTATGAGTCTGTGATATTGTGATTTACGATAGAGAGAATTCTCTTTCCTCTAGTGATTCAATTGCACCCTGAAGAGGAATAAGTGGGGGAATTGACCTGACTAGAAGACAAATCAAGACAATCTTAAACCAAACCAGGAAAGTGGTTTGTTGCAGGCAAGCCCTCACCTACTCTTTTTAGTGCCTTCCTTTTCTGCCCATTTCCAATGCAAGCCATACTCATGCTATGTCAGTCTGTCCAGAGTTTCTTGTTTGGACAGCTCCCCCTCTGTATTCTAGCCAAGGGGTCTCCAAAGAGGCATCAACCCAGCTGACCAATGGCCTGACTCTAAGTGATGTGTGGTCCACCAATCAGAGAGGGATAAGGGTATGTAAAAAAAATTTTTATTAACTATAACTAATCTGAAAAAATTATAGCTGGACTTATATGAAAAATTATAAGTTTAGAAAAATTATAATTGGGCCTTAAGTCCTGCCATGGTTGCCATTCATATGTAAGAATATTTTAGCTAACTAGGAGGGACTAATCTGACTGGGGGGCCTAATCTAACTAGAGGACTAATCTGGGGACTTTTGACTGGCTGGCTATCTGACTGCTATTAATTTCCTAAGCCAATCTGTTAGAGCCATTTAAAATTTTCCCCACACTTGTTCCTCCCAAATTGATAAGCAAAGAGCCTCTTCCAATTTAACAGCAGGGAGTTTATTTATGAGATACAATTTAAAATTAAGAATACAGGAAAATAGGGGGTGGCTAGGTGGTGCAGTGGATAGAGCACTAGCCCTGGAGTCAGGAGTACCTGAGTTCAAATCCAGCCTCAGACACTTAATACTTACTAGCTGTGTGACCCTGGGCAAATCACTTAACCCCAATTGCCTCACTGAAAAAAAAAAAAGAATACAGGAAAATAAAATGTACAACCTGAATGCTTTCCAGCGTGTCTCTCTCCACTCACTGCACCTGGAACTTTTTAGCCTCTTCATGCGTACCAAAGGACCTTCTTCTAGTGTTGCCCTCACTGAAAAGCCCCCCTGCTCTGTACTCTTGCCAACCCCCCTGAAAAGCCTCTTACTGTTGTGTCCTCCTTCCTTTCTCTTAGTATTTTCTCCATCTCCTTTCTCACTTTCTTAGCATCTTTGTAGCAGCCCCCTTTCTGTCTGTTCTTCCCTTACTGTCTCTTAATCTTCCGGCCTCCCCTTCACTGTCTTCTCCCCTGTATATATGTTCCTTCTCTCCCCTCAAACCTCGAGCTCCCTGCACCCCTGCACATACCAAGCTAATCTGCCAGACACACTAGGGCTGTGCCCAGCAGGGTTCGAGGGGCCCATTCCCCCTACTGCGTGCCAGGGACCTCCCCTCGGGCTGTTAGGGCCTGGCAGGACAAGCCTGGGATCTCTGGGGCAGCTCCCCTCAGGGTGTAGGGAGCTGGGGCTTTTTTCCCCCATCCATCTGACCTGGTGTCTCGTAAAGCCCATGGGGCTTTTTGGCTCAGCTGAAGTGGAGGGGGAGGTGTACCAGCCCCTCTTACACAGAAAAAAACCCTGAGGACCTAAGGCTTTTTCCTCTCAGCCCAAAGGCAGGGTCCCCAAATCAAAATAAATTTCCACAGGTAGGTCTGGATGTATTGGAGATAAGCCCATGACTGACTGTCACAAGGGGGATGGGATGCTAACTGTTATCATCCTTATCCCCCAGTACTGCCCCACCACCACAGCAACCTTCCTCCATTCTGATCTGGGTGTGGGGGCCACAGAGCAGTTGAAACATGAACTAACTCCTACCCATAGCAGCTAGAGTGTCAGTGGGATAATCTACACAGCCTGGTCCTGTCCCACAGATCCTAGATCTGCAGCTGGAAGAGGCCTTAGAGATCACCCTACAGATGAGGAAAGAGGATGGGGGGCAAGGCAGTGACTTCCCAGGCTCAGCCAGGTTAGATGTAGTTCAGTTCCTATGGCTCCCAGGGCAAGGATCCCAGCCTGGCAGGCTCCCTCCACTCTCTTCTGCCTCCTTGGCTGATTTCCAGGTTTTCTCTCATCTCTTCCATTTTCAAAGGGCAGGCCTGTTTACTTGTACTGCTCTCTCAATGCTCCTTGAGCCCTTGCATAAGCACAAAGTTCTGTTATTAAAAAGTTTTTCCCTTCACCTCAGATACTTCCAGTGCTGTTTGGAGATTGTATCTAGGGGGAAATTCGCACAAGAAAAATAAACCCAATTTAACGGGAAACATGAAGAATTGTTGACGAAGTGTTTGGTGTGTGTGTTTTGGCCCAGAGGAAGCATCGTACTTATGCTCTGAGTGGGAGGCATGGAGAAAAAATTCAGCCGTGCCTCTTCTGCCTCCTTATTTTGGATAAATGGATCATTTTATTGTCAAGTTGGTTAAGACTGAATGTTAACGTTCCACTGGAAGGTCCCAAAGGTACACGGTAGAAGGGATGAAATTCCAGCCCAGCTCTCTTGATGCTGTTAAATGAGCTCCCCAGCCGGTGAGATAAAAGTTAGATGAATCGAAGGCCAATAAGTACCTGGGCTTTATGGTGGTAATTTAGGTCCTGGCTCATCATGAGTTCATCTATGTTTCAGTGGAAGAGCTGCATTGAGCATCACTATCTGACAAGCAAGCTAGGGAGAGAAAACAAGGGCTGGGGTGCTGCAGTACTGGCCAAAAGGGGGCAGGGGAGACTGCTATCGGTCTTGGAATCTAAGATTTAGAACGGACCTCAGGGGTTAGCTAATTTGTACCCACCCACTCTACACTCACTCTACCAAATGCCACTCACCCTGACAGATTGAGTCCCCAGAAGGCAACTGGCTATCTCTCCTCTTGCCATTCCAGGAGTAAGCCTAAGAGTCACTGGGAGTTATAGTAATCTTACTGGGGCTCCTGAGCCCCAATCTGATGTGCTCCCCATTAATAATCAATCAGTATAACCCAGGAACATACCAGACTTTAGAAAGAGGATTTACTAAGAAGGCATAGCAAGAATAGTAGCTTCAGAAAGAAATCCTTCAAATACCAGAGCATGACCTGCCCATTTGTGCACAAAGTGTTTGGGAAGATTGGGCTTAAATTAGAAGTACAATTGTAGTGAAGCACAGATGTAGCCAACATGTGTGTCTAGGAAATACCTTCTTCCTCTAGTGCTAGAAATCCTTTGCTCTCTTCATGCCATCTTCAGGAGGTTCCCCTTAGGTACAGCTCATGTTACATTCCAAGGATCCATCATTTTCTAGCATCCATAACCAGCATTCTCTCCATCTTGAGGGATCATGATCCATGAACTCGTTACCATTCTTAGATGACTTTCTCCTTCTGTCTGCAGGTCTCTGTTCTGTTTTAGATACTACCACTTTCACAGGCTCTATTCCCTGCTCATATGGTTTGGAGAAATTCCTTTTTTCTGGGTACTCTTTCCTTGGGATATCACCTGAGATTATGATAGAGTGAACACAGCAGAACCAAAGGTGGTGATGACATATGCTCACAGACACATGATAGTTAGGCTAGAGAAGGGCTGCTGCCCTATCTCCCATATGGAAGCTCCCGGAAGTTCTTCCTCATTCATCACCAAGAAGGAAAAGGAGCAAATGCACTAAGGGTTCTATTGCTCCTTTTGTATGAGAGCTCAGTCCCAACTCTGCACCTCCTGTCTTCAGTCCTTCTGGCTCATCCAATTAGGAGACCTCCTTTTTGTACAGGACCAGTTCCTAGAAATAGCCCTGCCCCCCACCCCCAAGTTCCACATGAATTAGATCCAGACAGGAAATATCTTCCCATGCTTTCTAGAACCCACCAGGACTCAGACATCATTGGCTAGTCCCATCAGCAACCCTGGCAAGCAAGTCTCCAGACATTGCTATAGCCCAAGGCAATACATTCCACTTCTGTGCTGTTCATTTTTATGAAGTCTTTCCTCAACTTGAGCCCAGATTGGCATCTGGTGACCCCCAGCCTTCCCTCCACCTTTTGGAATTCTTAGCTTACTTTGAGGTTTAGCTTAGGGGACATCTCATGAAGGCTCATCTGTTAGTAGCTGGCAACATTCCCTGCCAGAAAGACCATGCCCACCACACACACACACACACACACACACACAGAGTTACTCTGAATTTCCTCATATTATTACATGCAGCAGCCTTTTCTAACCCACCCACCACAAATAAAAGTTGAGGGCTGGGAGCCTTCATTTTTGTCTTCCGAGGCCAGCAGTGTTTAGCACATCATAAGCTCTTAGGGAATGCTCATTGAATGGAATTGGATTGCATTGCATTTTATTCCTTCTGCCCTCAAGGTGCAGGCAGAATAAATCCAATCTCTCTTCTACTTGTCATCACAACAGTAAAGTCACTCATTCAAATGGATAACGTCTGAGTCCTGACAATGAACAATCATTCTGAACCCAAACTAGCTTAAATAAATGATATGCTTGTGTGCAATACCTACTCTGTATAATGTATATATGGAATATAAGAAGTGCACACCATGGAGAGCAACTTGGAACCATGGCCCAAAGGCTATAAAACTGTGCATACCCTTTGACCCAGCAATACCACTGTATCACAAAGAGCTCATAAAAAAGGGAAAAATATTTATAGCTGTTCTTTTTGTGGTGGCAAGGAATTGGAAATTGAGGGGATGTCCACCAATTGGAGAATGGCTAAAAAAGTTGTAGTATATGAATGTAATAAAATACTATTGTGCTGTAAGAAATGATAAGCTGATGGATTTCAGAAAAACCTCAAAAGACTTAAATGAATTGTTGTAAAATGAACAGAACCAAGAGAACGTTGTACACAGTATGATAATGAAATGTGATAGACTTAACTCTTCTCAGCAATACAATTATACAAGAAAATGCCACAAGATTCATGGTAGAAAATGCTCTCCACATTTAGAAAAAGAACTATGGAGTGTGAATTCAGATTAAAGCATACTATTTTCACTTTTGTTTTTGCTTTGTTGTTGTTGTTTATTCTTTCATGTGTTTTTTCCTTGTATTCTAATTCTTCTCTTACAATATAACTAATGTAGAAATATGTTTAACATGATTGTAATGTATAACCTATATCAGATTGCTTTCTGGCTTTGGGAGGGGGGAGGGAAGGGAGAGTGGGAAACAATTTGGAACTCAAAAAAATATCTTTACATGTAATTGGAAAAAAATTTAATTAAATTTAAATTAAATTTTTAAACATTAAATTACTAAAAAAAAAGAAGATGTGCACACCTATGCAGCTAGGAAATATTTTGTTTGAGCAGCTTTGTAGATAAAGTGCCAGGCCTGGAGTCAAGAAGACTCATCTTCCTGAGTTCAAATCTGGTCTCAGATAACTTTACCAGCTGCGTGACACTGGGCAAGTCACTTAACCCCATTTGCCTCTATTTCATCATCTGTAAAATGAGCTAAAGAAGGAAATGGCAAACCACTCCAGTATCTTTGCCAAGAAAATCCCAAATGGGGGACTAGAAACGATTGAACAACAACAAATATTTTGCTAAACCAGATAATATCTCTTGAGACAATGCTCATGGTCCCAAGGTAAGTCCTGGATTTGGCCTTGTAGAATCATAGATGGAGAGCTGGAAAGGACCTTAGAGGTCATTTAATGCAACTTTTTCATTGAACAAATTAGGAAACGGAGGCCCAAGAGAGGAAAATTACCCAAAGTCACTTACACAGTAGCAATAACTAGTTGAAATTTGAACTCAGGTCCTGTGGTCCCAAATGCAGCACTTGTAGTTCAGCCTCTTCTTCATTGACTCTAGCTAGAGAAACTGGGTCTAAATTCTATCTCTGCCACTTTGCTATGTGGCCCTGAGGTGGTCTCTGAATGTCTCTGACCTCAGTTTATTGGAACCAATGGCCGCTGAAGTTGGTCACCCTCCCTACTTTCAATCAAGTAGCGTTAAATAGATTTTCTTTATTTCTTTTTTTTTTTTACATCTTGCTGACAAACAACTGTCCTTTAAATTTAACTCCCATATAGTTTCTGAAAGTGGAAATCTTTCCTCCACAATGCTCAGTAGCCCCTATTTGTTAATTAGGCAATGAGGTGACCTAGTGGGTAGAGTGTGAGACTTGGGATCCAGAAGACCTGAGCTTGAATCTTGTCTCAGACACCTACTAGCTGGGTAACCTTTCTCACCCTGGCCTCCCCATCTCAGAAATGGGAATAATAACAGAATCTATCTCGTATGCAGGAAGTAGTGGGGATTCAATCTTATAAAATATGTAATACTCTTTGCAAACCGTAAAGTGCTACATGAACACTACCCATTTTTTAAAATGATCATTTCTATGTCACAGTCCTCTTTCCAACTGGAATTGTCTCTGAAATCTTTCCCCCCCTCACATATAGCACCTGGGAGGCCCTTACCACTGTGAGCCATAGAGCCTTTTGATGTTATGGGTCATTCCAATTCTCTAGCATCTTCCTAGACACCACTTAGCTGCCACTTCAGAAGGTGAAATGGTGGTGAATTGGGATCATGTGTAGACAGGATGCAGTGGGGGACTGGACAATGTGAAGGGTTTGGGATGACCAAGCTTTGATTTGAATCCTAGCTCTGCTAACGACTCACCACCTGTAGCATTGAAGACAAGTTGCTTAATTTCTCTGTGCCTATTTCCTCATCAGAAAAATTAGGGAGGGGATGATCTGCCAGGGAACACAAGAAGGAGTGAGATCAAGGGTACATGTAGAAGGAATGACTTTGATAAGGAAAATGGGCCTCTTTTCAACAGAGAAAGAAAAGTTTGGAGACAGAGAGAAGGAACTTTTGGGGAATGGCTTCTACTTCACAGTAAATGTCCTTAAATAAAAGGATGGGTTGGTGTGGGAGGCCTGGAACAGTGGCTGTGAATATTACGATAGATAATTAGAAAGCAATTGCTGGATAATGAAAGTAATCAACAGTGAGGGCCCAGATGAGCAAAGATAACAAATTTATAATAGACCCATCTCCCTTCAGCAAAACCATCCTAGGAAGAAAGGAGGTAGATCTGGGAATGATCTAGGATAATACTTTGGTAAGGCATGAGAGAAGGTTAAGACAAAGGGCCAATGAATTGGGAAAATGTGGAGCTGGTTCACAATAGGGTCAAGATTGGGAAAGATATAAAAAGGACAGCAGAGCCAAGGCCATGCTTCTAAAGAGGGAGACCAATGGCTCTAGGCTATCCTCAGGACCACCCCCAGGGAGGAGGAAGAAGAAAAGAGTCCTTTTGGAGACACCAAGAGGAGGCTGCTTCCTTAAAGTGTCCCTGATCTCTTGCTTGCTTCCCTCTAGAGACATCAGAAGATTTCCATTGTCTGAGATGGGGTCCCCTTGTTGACTGATATCTCAGGGGAAGAGTTCATCTTCTCTTTATATTGTCAGGTATATTCTTTTGGGGGGGGGCAGGGCAATTGGGGTTAAGTGACTTGCCCAGGGTCACACAGCTAGTAAGTGTCAAGTGTCTGAGGTCTGAATTTAAACTCAGGTCCTCCTGAATCCAGAGCCAGTGCTCTATCCACTGTGCCACATAGCTGCCCTGGTATATTCTAATCTGTAGAATTTCTCCACTTTCTGTTCATTCTTTGCTTGGATGACTAAGTTATTCATAATTCCCTATTAGTGATGGTAATCATGTAACTAGCATTTGTTTGAAAGGTGTTAAACCTTCAGGGATGAATGTGGGATTGGTTTCTCCCTTCTTGTTAATGGGACAGTGACACGAATGTAGTATCTTCTTTTTTTGTTTGGTTTTTTTTTGTTTGGTTGGTTTTTGCAGGGCAATGGGGTTAAGTGACTTGCCCAGGGTCACACAGCCAATAAGTGTCAGGTGTCTGAGGCCGGATTTGAACTCAGGTACTCCTGACTCCAGAGCCAGTGCTTTATCCATTGCGCCACCTATATGCCCCCAATGTAGTATCTTCTGGGAAAGGGAGTTGGGCCTTATAACTGTGAAAAGACAAAAAGAACAGGAGGAGTCTCCCATAAAAGGGCTTATTGAAGATGAAATAGGAATTCCAAGAGGATTCTGGGGACAGACATTGGAGAGACAGCTTCAGCTAAATGATGAGGTTGGAAGTCAGACTGTGGAAAGTAAGAAAGACAGTGAGGAGAGATAATGGAGCCATCAGTTGTAGACAGCCTTCTCAAAGAGTTTAGCTAGAAAAGGGAAAAGAGAAATATGGTAATAGGTAGCCAATTAATCCAATGAGGAATTTTTCAGGCTAGAGGAGACATGAGCATGTTTATAGGCAGTAGAGAAGCAGCTGATAGAGAATGATTGGAGATAAATGACTGTGGTGAGGATAGAAGGGGTTATGCTGCTGAAGATGGGAAAAAATGGGGTCACTTAAGCATGTAAATGGGTTTGCCTTGGCAAAAAGAGGAGCCATCTCTTTGTGTGAGACGAGAATGAAGCAGGAAAAAATGGCACAAGGCATCTCAGTGCTGTTAGATGAGGAGGAGGGGATAAGAGGCAGATCTTTGAAGACAGCCTCCATTTCTTCAGTAATATGTAAAGTAGTGTCTTCAGCTGAGAGAAGAGAGGGAGAGGAGCTTTGTGAGGTTTGAGGAAGTATGAAAAGGTTTGGAAGTGGGGAAAGGCTTTAAGGGAGGTGTGAAAGGATTGCCTTGCCATGGTGAGGGCCCAGTTGAGATTATGTCACATACATTTGTAGTGGACCCAGTAAGTACAGTCTTGTGATTTTCTCCAGTTTGGTTCAACAGTGCAAGAGTAGAATGGTAGGAGTAACCCAAGACTGAGGTTTGCCAGGACTCAATGTTCAATAGGATAAAGTAATAATATATTCAAGAGAAGACAGTGTAGAATTGAAAAGTATTCACCAATGGGGTCAGAATGGAGATTATAATAGGCCCTGCTGCACAGATGTTGTGAGGAAATTAAATAGGCAAAGTGCTTTATAAACATAAAAACACTCTGCAATGATCAGATATAAATGTATAGATGTCTATGAAAACTCTCCTGATCCACCAAGCATAATACCCTTTTATCAGTTATATGCTGTTTAAAATCTAAATTGTGGGTTCTAATCTGCCTTCCCCCCATTATTGGGGGTGGAGGGGAAGCTGGCTAAAATCACTGATAAATTCAGCAAGAGTTTAGGCTTTTAAAGATATATATATATATATACATGTACATTATATATATATAATAAGTTAGTGAAGAGAGAGAGATTGAAAACAGATTCCTTATTGCATGGAAAGCCTAGCTCAGATCTAATTTGGTATAGCCATAGAGAAAGAAAGCAATTTCCTTTCCTACCAGCCCATGTGAAATCTATCACCACCAAGATGGTGTCCAACTAAGAGCCCCGCCCCGCCTCCCCCATTCTCCATCTGGCTTGTTCCTCCTCACCAAAAAAAAGAGTTCTTCTATGAGCGAGCATACACTTCCTAGTTCCTCTCTCTCTCTCTCCCCCAAAGGGGAGGTCCTTCAAGCTGGTTGGTTGAGAGTGGTCTCTTGCTGACTTCAGTAGTACACCAACAAGTCACTCAGGGCTAGCCAGGTGTGGCCTCCATCCAATTATCCTTAAGTAGGTACTTAGTTTCTCATTCTCACCCAATTCAAACAATACTAAATCAATCAGGTGGGGTCCCTGGGTGTCTGCCAAATTCCATTATTTTATCACAGTTACTTCTTGAAATGGTCCTCAAAGGAAAGCAAAATCATGCTGGGGATTTTAGAATCAGTCTTTACCCTTGAAGGTACAGAGCTTTGTCCATTTGTCTATCATGTCTCTCAGACTTTCCCTTCTACTGGCCTCCCCTAAGCCTTTCCTAGGAAGTCTAGAAAGAGCAACTGTGGCACGAGTGATTGATTGCTTTTTGACAAGGTCCGTGCAGCACTTTGAGTAACTAAATGCCTTTGGACAGGCTCACAGAGAACTATATGGTCCACTGAATGCCATGCCTGACCTTGGGGCTCACTACTCTTTGAGGGGTATTTTTGTTTGGTTTTTTTCTTAAACATGCCTCTAATCATTAGTACTGGTCCCTTCCCACCTGACACAGGCAGAGAGCTTGGGATTCACTGTAGGGATGGTCAACTAAAAATCAACAGTGCAGTAATGAATCAATAATGGATTGCTTTAAGCTATCACATTGCTGAAGTGGCTTGTTATAGTATTGTATTAACGGAACAAGGAAGTAATTTGCAAGAGCAAATTAAAGTGTGACTTAATCCTCCAGAAGGAAACAGGAATAGAAGAATCGTGGGGTTGTGCTGTTAATGTATGTTAATCTATACAAAAGGTATCTGTGAAAATCACCAAGTTAATAAGTGGGCAGGAAATGTATAAAGGGCTGGATGAAGCTGACAGGAAAGGAGAGCACTCAGGGGGCAGCCTGGTCTAAAACAAAAGAAATGAAAAGAAAAAAACCATCTCAGAAACATGTGAGGACAAAGCCGACTCCGGAGATAGAGGAAAGAACTACACTTGGTAATCCATCAAGACATGAGCTTGAATTCTGCCTCTGATACTTATGAGCCATGTGACCCTGGGCAAGTTACTTCACCTGACATTTAGAAGGCATTTAATAAGTGCTTGTTGACTGACTGAAAGACTCACTGCCTAAGCCTCGGTTTCTTCATCTATGAAATGAGAGTCATGATAATTGAATGGCTTCTCTCACAGGGCATGTTGAGGAAAGAGCTTTGTAAACCTTAAAGTAGAAGATAAATAAATGATCGCTGCTTTTAGTATCCCAGAATCAATATGAGAAAACAGTCATTGGGATGCAGAGACAACTCCGAAGAAAATCTCTTGGGATTTTTTTGGTAGGGAGGGATTCAAGAAAATGAGGTCCAGTGCACATAGAACACCAGCTGCTAAGTGTTATAGAGTCCCTCTGTTTCTTTGTAACATCATCAGGATTTGTTCCCTGTGGATGCCTAGAGGGAAAGTCTGTAGGGTTGTTTGTGTGTGTATTATTTATAAACATATGATATGAAGAGGGAAAGAGGGAGGAAGGAAGTAGGGGAGGAAAGGAATCTGTCTAGTCTGTGTTCTTTTGGTTCTAGATATTGCCAGGGTGGGACCTTACATGTCATTTTTATTATTAATAAAAATCAGCTCACATTTGGAGAATAGTCTATGATTAACAAGGTGCTTCCTTCACAACTGCCTAGCAAGGCATCACTGTCCCCATGTTGCTTCTGGGCAAATTATGTCTCAGGGAGCTTAAATGATTTGTTTGAGCTCTCACCTTTACTGTGTTGTAACCAGGATGTGAATCCAGACAGGCTGACTCCAATATCAAGATTTCCCTGAAGTTTTAGCCCTATTGCACATTCCCTAACCTCAGTGGTGCTGCTAGCACCTGAAGCCAAGGATGTCAGAGAGTTGCAACAAAAGCTACAATCATTCGGTTTGGGTCCAAACCTGTGATTTGTGGGGATCTGGGTAGGGAACCCCATTTACTAACACAGGTTGGTGATTATTCTTCTGTCTATACTTTTAGAGACTTTCCTACATCACCAAGAGGCTAAGTCTGTATTAAGCAACCACTATGTGCCAGACAGTGTGCTAAGTGCTTGGAATACAAAGAAAGGTAAAAACAGACCTTGCCTCAAGGAGCTCACAATCTAATGGGGAGTCCATATTCAAAGAACTGTGCACAAACAAGTTATATAGAGGGTTAGCAGGAGATAATTTCATGGGGAAGTTGCTAGCACTGAAAGGGCTTGGTATAGGTGGGATTTGAGGTGAGATTTCAAGGAGACCAAGAAAACCAGCAGATGGAGGAAAGGGGAGTGGCTATTCCCTGGAAAGACTGAGGAAATAGAGTGAGTGGTGAGAGACAGAGCAAGGTGAGCAGCATCACCTTGAAAGGAAGGAGCAATGTTATGCAAAACTTTAAGGATTAACCAGAGGGTTCTGTATTTGATCCTGGAGGTAATAGGGAGCCACTGGAGTTTCCTGAGGAGAGGAGCATCGTGGTCAGACATGAGCTTTAAAAAGCCCACTTTAGCAGCTGGGTATGGGAGGGACTGAAGAGGAGATACTTAGGCTGGGAGACTAAGCTACAGGAGATTACCATAGTCTAGGCTGTTGTAAGAAGGAATGAGGGCCTGCACCATGGTGGGGGCTGTGTAAGCATAGAAGGCAAAAACAAGAAGACTTGGCAATCAGTTGGATGAGAGGGTAAAGGGAAAGTGAGGAGGGGGGAAGAGAGGAGCTCGTGAGCCTGGGGAACTGGCAGGCTTAGTGGTGCCCTTGGCTGTCATAGGAAAGTCAGGAATGAATTGGGGAGAAAGATGAGTTCAAGTTTGGAGGTGTTGGGAAGGGTCATGTGGCTGGTGGGTTTCAGAAGTGGGACTTGAACTGGCTCTGGAGGAACCTATGTGCTGTGCCACCTTGGCATTATTCACAACGATCTGTGGTCTCAACAATGTGGGTATTCCCTCCAACAGCATCTTAGATCATCTCTTATTCATTCCTACCCATCCATGTCCTCCCCTAAATTCACATGGAGTTCTCTATGAATCACCTGTCTGTGTATAGTCAGGTCCTGGGCCTATTTGAGCAAAGACCAAACATAAAACATAAACAAAAGAAAAAATAAAAATGGAGAAATGTGAGAATGATGCCAACCTAACCTACATAGGCAAGTTATTGATGCCCAACACAAAAGGAAATAGATAAAGGAAAGGACATGGACATGGATTATAACTATAACCTAAAGAAATTTAACCAGTGGAAGCCAAGCGCCCTAAAAGGAATGCAAATAAACCCCCAACCCACCCTGAGGGGCAAGTAGTTGGTCTTCCTGCCTAGCAGAAAGATATGGGACTGGAATTAGAAATCCTTGAATGAATTGCCAAGGACTCTTACTTTACAACCAGGCTAAAGCTTTCATTACATTGTATGCCATGGTCACAATTTGTCAGCCACTAGCTACTGGTTTGGAAAACCTCTGCTTTTCTGTTAACCACAATATCTATGTAATAAGCTATATTGTATGCCCTTTATTCCTTCAAATGAAGTCTTAAATGAAATGATATGCAATTACTAATCTTTCAAAATGATAACATGCTGGATAAAGCTTTTTTTTTTCTTCTAAACCTTGTCATCGGGAGTGACAGGCCAGGGCCCATCATGGAAGCATCTGTTTGAGAAATTCTATTACTCAGTGTCTGTCACACTTGAAAATTGGAACAAATGTTGCAAGACCAACGCACTTAAAATGTTATGATGTGTTTTTAAACCTGCCTTCCGTTAGCATCACAGAAGACCCTTTATTTTATTAGAAAACAATCAGAAAACAAGCCTGGTGTAATGGCCCTAATGCGTGGGCCCCATTTTGTGTCAAAATTGCTCCACTCCCGATTGCTTAGTTCCCCGAGAAAGCTGTCAGACCCTGGTGTGCCAGGAGGAAAAACAGTATAGCATGACAAGAGCTATTTCACTGAAGAATTTAATGTATGCTCAATTACACTAATACAGAGTTTTTGACGGTCGGATGTCATCTAACAAAGAGTAGTCAGCTTTCATCAGAAAGTTTTGAACGACCAAACATTTCTGATGCCTGGATCAGCTGATGAATCCCAAGAAACAAGTGACAGACTCTTCAAGCATTCACTCAGATCACGGGGGGAGTGTGTGTGTGTGTGTGTGTGTGTGTGTGTGTATGTACGTGCATATATATGCTTGTGTATGATGTAATGTTTCCTCATAAAAGCATCTCTAGGGAAACCTTCAGAAGTTGAACCTCTGTTTCCAATGCCCTACTTCTCTTTTTCTTCCTTTTTTTCCATCTATTCCATTTGTTTGGTTTCTCGCGATGCTTCACCTATAAGAGAGGCAGCTTGGCATGGTGGATTATAGCGACGGCAGCAATAGCATTTCTAAAGTGCCTACTATGTGCAAGGCATTGAGCTAAACATTTTTTACAAATATTATTTCATTTGATCATTACCACAACCCTGGGGGGGTGGGGGAGAGATGCTGTTACTATTTCCATTTTACAGATGAGGAAACTGAGGCAAGCAGAGGTGAAGTGACTTTCCCAGAGTCACACAGCTATTTGAACTCCAGACTTCCTGACTCCAAGCCCAAGACTCTATGCATGGAACCACCTATAGCACCCGAAAGTTTGGGGGAAAGTCTGACAAATGTGATCTCATTTTATCCAATGAGATAATCAAATCAAATGAGATAATGTTGTAAAAGGGCCTAGTGTAGTGACTAGCCCTATGTAAAGTCTTATTCCCTCCCCTTCCTTTCTTATTTAACAATATTAATGTACAAGAGGCAACATGATATAGTGAACTATAGTAACCAAGCTGGCCTCAAATCCAGGAAGATCTGGGTTTAAGTCTCACCTCTGACACCCACCAGCTGTGTGACCCTGGAGCAATCGCCTAACTCCTCAGTGTTAGTCAGTTCTCTAAAACTATAAGGTGCCAATCTGCTTTGGGAGTGAAATTTGCTCACCTGAGTGTTCCCTGTCCCTCCTACTGGAGAAAGTAAAGATGAAGAAAACATTGAAATTCCTTAGCCCTGGCCATGATTCTGTTTGCCTGATTTCAATGGGGAAAACCATTTCCAAGTCTTTACTTTACTTGTGCAAATATCAAAGGCAGAGTATCTCAGTACATTCAGCCATGTTGGGGGGGGGGGGCGGGCAGTGATTTGATGTTAGCACAATAGGGTGGGGAATGACTTGCCTTTGATGTTATTATGCTCACATTATGTCCATGTTCACTGACATGTTTATTACAAGTCTGCCTCTCAAAAACCAATGGGGATCAAACATAAAGATGGCAGGTTCTAATTTCACAAAGAGATATGACAACAAATGTATATACATATATATAGGCATATAATTCAAAATGTAATTCTGAAATATGTGTATATATATGTTGTGTGTATCTTTTCCTGCATATTCTAAGAGAGAATGGCTGCTAAATAAGAATTCTTAATTCTAATAAAATATTACATGTTACACAAGTGCCATCTGCTGTACCGATCCATCCAATGCACAGTCTTCCCTGTTTAATGATGGCATGACTTTTTTCAATGGTTTCTTCCTATTATTTTTTCTCTATCCTAACAACCTCCACTCCCAAAGCTCTGAGAAGATTTGTTTCTCTAATTATGGGTCTGCCAAAGCTGTTCACGTAATCTCCAACTTAGATGGATTGTTCACAGGACCATGATGGCAGGACAGTGGGAGACAAGTGTTGGTTTTCTGGATGTCTTCAGATTTGCAACATCCCCCCAGCTCTGAAGGGCAGGCTCATTAAAGAACACCCCTTGCAAAACAATATCATGGCATCCTTGGCCTCCATGGGCACCTTCTGATTTATCATGTCGATCATGTCCTTTTTCAGGACTAGGAAATTATGCAATAATTCTAATGTAATAAACATGGAGGCACTAACCCTTTCCCCCCTACCCCAGTAGTCACTTTTTTACTGTAGTTTTTTTTTTCATTAAAAAATAATTTGTGGAATAAAACAAGCATTTTCATAACAAAGTGCAATAAAAAGATGATTATACATGAAACTGCAAAGATACTATGCACATATTGCTATTCCTTTCAAAGATACAACAAAATTATCACATAAACATTTTTCCCCTTTTTTCTCTTCCCTCCACCCCCCCCACCCAGAGATGGCTACCATTAGATACAAATAGGGGCAGCTAGGTAGCACAGTGGATAAAGCACCGGCCCTGGATTCAGGAGTACCTGAGTTCAAATCTGGCCTCAGACACTTACTAGCTGTGTGACCTTGGGCAAGCCACTTAACCCCCATTGCCCCGCAAAAAAAAAAAAAAAAAAGAAAAAAGAAAAGATACAAATAGGCATAGATACATAAAATTATTCCATATATACTTCTATTTGTCAGTTCTTTCTCTGGGTGCAGATAGCATCTTTCTGTATGTGTCCTTTTTTCTTTTTTTTTTTTTGTGGGGTAATGAGAGTTAAGTGACTTGCCTAGGGTCACACAGCTAGTAAGTGTCAAGTGTCTGAGTCTGGATTTGAACTCATGTCCTCCTGAATCCAGGGCTGGTGCTTTAGCCACTGTATCACCCAGCTGACCTGTATATGTCCTTTATAGTTAATTTGGATACTTATAATAGTCAAAATTACTTATTTGCTCAAAGTCATCCTTAAAACAATATTGCTGTTACTATATACAGTGTTCTCTTGGTTCTGTTCATTTTGCTCTTCATTATTTCATGTAGGTCTTTCCATGTTTTTTCTAAAATCATTGAACCCATCATTTCTTATAGCATAGTAGTATACATTCCATCACAATTATATACCACAATTGTTTAGCCACTCCCTAGTTGATGGGCATCCCCTTGATTTCCAGATCTTGGCCACCATTGTCTTTGATAATCACAGATACTCAGTGCTGGAAAGGACCTGAGAGGCCACTTAAGCCAACTCATACCAGAAATGACATCTCCTGCAGAACATCCGCAAGGTGGTCAGTCCTCCAATCTCTGATGAACAATTTCCAGGAAGAGGGAATCCACTACCTCTCAAGACAGTCCATTCCACTTTGAGACCACTCTGATTGTTAAGCTTTAACTTATATCAATTAAGCTTATCTCCCTCTTTATAACTTCTACCCATTATTCCTAGTTTAGTTCTTTGGGGACAAGCAGAACACATCTAATACTCCCTCAGCAATTCAATAGCTCAGTGAACAAAGTGCTGCACTTGAAATCTGGAAGACTTGAGTTCAAATCCTGCCTTAGGTAGTTACTAGATTGCAACACTAAGAAAGTTACTTAACCTCTGACTGCCTCAGTTTTCCTCATCTGTAAAACAGGAATAATGGTTGTTGTGAGGATCAAATGAAATAAAATGAATAGTGCCAAGTAACTGCAATTATCATTATCTGAAAAGAGCCTTCTTTCCCCAGGCTACCTATCTAGTACACTTACTTTGGTCTCCAATTGATGAAAAGCAGTTCTCCAAAAATGTCATTTTCATGCACTTTTTGTACTCTACTTTGATAAGAAGACAACATGGAACAAGAAAAATGACTGGTATCGGTACCAAAAAGGTATTCAAGGAACAGTGTTCAAATACTGCCCAATATCCTTCACTTTCTTCACTTATACACCAGCCAGATGACAAGTAATATCATAATGGTGATACTAAATGTAATAGTCAATAATGGTCTTGCAGCTCACACCTGGAAAAGTTACTTAATGGGTTATTAATTTTAGTTTATGGATGCTAAGGAAGGAACACAATAACTACTAGCAATCAGTATGGATTCACAAAGAAAAAGTGGAATGGCAACAAGGTATGGGAAATTTGTAAATAGAGCACTGAATTTGGAGTCAGTAGAACTGTGTTAACATCTCACCTCTCATACTTTACTACCTGTGTGATCACAGGAAAATCACCCAATTTTGCTAAGCCTCAATTTCCTCATCTGTAAAATGAGGGATAATATGCTATAACATTATGTAAAGTACTTTTTAAACTCAGAAACTTGACATAAAAGTCAGTTCTTATTGATAGCAAAAAAGAATTAATTCTTTCTCTTTTCATTGAATAGAATCATGGCAATGTCAGAGATACTGAACCCTCACCCTCCCATGCCCCATCATCACCACTACTGAACCCTCTTTGTAATAAAGAGAAAACATTAAGGTAAATCAGTCAATATATTTGACACCTTATGCAACATTCTATACCTGTAGTCTTTTACCTCTCTATCCAGAGCAGGTAATTGTTTCATCATTTGTTCTCTAGGGCCAAAATTAGTCACTACCACTAATCAGAAGCCAATTGCCTTTTAGAGCCATCCCTCTTCATAGTACTATGTAATGCTTTTGCTCATTTTACAATGCATCAGTTGTTACAAGTCTTCCCAAGATTTTCTGAATTCCTTGTATTCTTCATGTTGTACCACACAATAGTCTTCCATTATATTCGTATACCACAGTTTGTTTAGTCATTCCCCAATCTACGAGCAAAATCTTTATTTTCTCTTTTTGCTATAATCACAAGTGTTATTGTGAACATTTCAGTATACCTGATATCTTTGTCTCTATCGCTTTTCCCCTCCCCTTTTCAGCTACCTTTTATGTATGTTGTCTTCTCACATTTCAAATACAAGCTCCTTTGAGGGCAAGGATTCTCTTTCTGCCTGTATTTGTATTCCTAGCACTTAGGGCAGTGCTTGGCACATAGTCAGCCTTTAATAAATGCTTGTTGACTTGATTTCATCTATCTTTAATTGTTTTGGAATATATGACTAGTAGTGAGGTCAATGTAACTAGATTTTCACAAGGTATTTGACACTATGTCCTTGTAGATAACCGGAATGATATGAACACTTAACCATGAGAGCACAAATAGGTAGATCAACAACTGATTGAACAAATGCATCTAAAAAGTGTCGATTAGCTAATTAAGAAGATCTGTAGTAATTGGACACTGGGACAATTGGACATCTTTTTCAACATGAGCACTAGGTTGAGAGACCTCAATTCCATTTTTCAGTTTTTCTGTTTACTACCTAAATGACTTTATGTGAGTCACTTCCCCCACTTGTACCTGTGTTCCATTATTTAAAAAATGAAGGGGTTAGATTTCATTTTCTCCAAGGTCCCTTCTAAATAAAAACTCTACGTTCATACAAAAGCATGGGCAACATTCTTCTCAAATTTAGACCTGTACTTTAGCTAAAAAACATCTGTAGATTATTTCCATATGCTGGTGACTGACCATCTCTGTAAAGGCATGCCAAAGCTATTTCAGTTATGGAGTGTAGTTCTATGTCCTTTGAGTCATTTATTATTGTTACATATTAATTTCTTATAAAGAGATTGAATATAATGGGAGCAAGGGCACCACATGAGTGACACATGATCACAGGGTAGGCTCATTCACTTGCCATGATTATGAAAACTAATGAAAAATATGTAAACGTGGCCAAGTACAGGATCAGGACAGGAGTGTGGGAAAGACTGAAAAATAATGGAAGGGCAATGATGACCTTGTTTCCCAACTGTTCTACAAATATTATTAATTACAGTCTTCATACTTATGCTTCCTCCAAATTTAGGGATACAGTCAAATGGCTGATGCCATTTTGAAGTCATTATTCAGAAAGAACTCACATTAGCTCAGATGGAAGCATAGTTATCTCAGAATAACTGCCCAGATGAGATAACACTTTATAGATAAAGAACCTATGACTTGGGGGCAGCTAGATGGCGCAGTGGTTAAAGCACTGGTCCTGGATTCAGGAGTACCTGAGTTCAAATCCAGCCTCAGACACTTGACACTTACTAGCTGTGTGACCCTGGGCAAGTCACTTAACCCCCATTGCCCCACCAAAAAAAAAAAAGAACCTATGACTTGAGGAATTTAGGTGAATCCCCCAAGGTCAAACAGCTACTTAGTGGCAGAGGTCCCCCATAATCTGGCCCTACTTTACCTAACCAGACATATTTTCTCTTCCTCTTTCTCCTCCCTTTCCTCTCCCTCCTCCTCCTCCTCCCCGTTCCCCTCCTTCCCTTCCTTCCCCTCTTCCCCCTCCTCCTCCTCCTCCTCCTCTTCCTTCTCCTCCTTAATGCTATTGCTCAGTTAGCCACAACATTTTTCAAATCTGACCTTTTCTCTCCAACTACTTGTCTCCCCTCCACCCCTATCCCTGTCCCAGGTTCAGATCTGCAGAGACCTAGCCATGGGCAGAATCACGGAAATCCATCAGCTGAGTTCCTAGCCCTTCAGACTCTGTGTCTTAGCTTCAGAAAAGTACTTGACCTGACACAGACCCACATACACTAAAGGGAACAGAAATGCCACCACATAATCTCTCTTTTGGTTTTCCAGAAGGGCAGCTACTAGAGCCACACAATAAAAGCACAAAGCAAAAAGAAAAGAGACATCAGCACCAGGGCCAAGCTCCCAGAAGCCTCCCTTAGTTGCCCATTCTGGCCTCTCCCACCAGATATAATGGAATTCACAAAGGTCAGCCAGTTTGTCAACTGTCCATCAGCACAGAATCTAACAGAGTCTGTGACAAAGCTCTATTCCCTGTCTGACACAAAAGCAACAGAGCTTCACCATTTCCCTGCTAGCTTTGTTCCCTCCCCTCTTTGGTGACGGTTAACACTTGAGATGCAGGGACCATGGGATCGAAGAGCTGGTGCTAAATCATGAGGATGCTGGGCACAAACTTCCTTTTATCCTAGACTTGGGGGAAGAGCTTTCAAATGGTTCAGAAAAGACAAAAGAAAAAGCAGGCCATGGCAGGCTTTCTTGGCCAGGGACTCTGAAACGGAAATTTTAGTAAAAGGGTAAGAGAGGCTCTCAAGAACTAAATTCTGGTGACAGGGTCACAATCAATTCCAATGAGGAGTAAAATGGGGATATCTCTAAGAAATCAATATGATTGAATAAGGAGCTCATTGGCAAACTCGTTTTTAATGACACATACAAGAGATAAAAGCAAAGATAGATAACTAAGGATTGAAGAATGTAATAGAGTGGCAAAGTCTTCTGGGGACTTTAAAATAGTATGAACTGAGTAAGCTACACTTTATAGTTGGGATCAAAAGGGAGATCAAGGAAGGGACATTTATGTGTACAACTCAATGTATTTCTTGTGTCTCTCAATAGAGAGGACAGGGAAACTTTCAGTTTTGTCTTCTTATCCCCCATACATAGCATACTGCCTGACTCATAGTAGGCATTTAATGAATGCTTGTGGTTTGAATGATTAATTAATGACTTCATCAAAAATAAGACAAACCAAACTAACCTATTTCCCTTCTCTCTTTTTTTGTTGACAAGGCTAGTGTGCTAGTAGAGCAGGTGAGTGTCATCAGTATAGATGATCTAAATTTCAGCAAATACTCAACAAGGCCCATCACAACACCCTTGAGGACATGATAGAGAAAGGCAGTTAGTTTGATATGCAATTTGTTGAACAGCTGGGCCAAAGAGAGAAGCCATCTGAATGAACAGGAGATGTGTCACTGACCTGCAGAAGGCCAAATGGCTACATTGGTAAAAAGGAGAAAGAGGTGAATACTTCCAACTAGGGGTTTGTGAATTCGACATTGGTTCTTAATAAAAATCTAAAAGGACTCTTTGTGAGCATGTAGAAAAGAAAAGGGTAATGACTGAGAATCAACAGGACTACACAAAAAATAGGTTCTACCAGGCAAACTCACTGGCATTTCTGAGAGGCCCAGGACTGGCAAAAAACGGAAAGGCCTGGAGGTAGTATTTTAGCTCAGAGCAAGGCATTTGGCAAAATCAGTGTCAGTGGCTTCCCATTATTTTCTAAAGTCTAGCTTCTTAGTCTAGCATGGAGGCCCCCCAACCATTATTTCAATCTACCTGCCCAGCTTTATCTCATATAATAACAGCAGAAGCTCATTGGATTATGGTGGTAGTCGTGGGAGGCTATCTAATGCAACCCCCTCATTTTACAAATAAGGAAACTGAGGTCAAGATTAATTGACTTTCCCATGCTACCTTTTGCCTGTTCCACTATTCCACCAACTGGATTGATTTTTCCCTACTCCTCAGATACATCTCACCCTTAATCAGTTCCATGCATGGGATCATATTTTCCTATACCCCAACTTCCTATCTGCCTTTGAATTACTACACGCCCTGAAAGGTGTTTGCACAAAATGAGCCACTTATAGCCCTCAACTGAAATTGAACTCTCCTTCCTCGGATCCCTCATATATCACTTTATACCACCCCCTGTGATTTTCTATTTTGTCTGGAAGCAGCATATCATTCTCCACTAAAAATCCTCCTCTGGCTCAGCAATGGCCTGACTTCTTGAAGGATAAGTCCCAGTAAGTCCTAGCAATGGAGAAAAGTCTCAATTAGAGGCCAGGAAATGGATGCTATATCTATTGACTTCCAAATTCTGAGAAGTTGGTCACAGTGGGTGGTTCAGCATCACAGCCTAGGAGGACCTGAAGTGATGGGGTAGTGATAGGGAATTAGCATGCTACCTGGGGAAGAAGTGCATCCCCATCCATGTTAAAACCCTGGGGCAAAGCTCCATCAGCCCCATACTAGTTATACCTGTGCCAAAAAGAGGAAGTAAGGTGAGTCAAATGACACTGAAGAGAAAGGAAAATATCCCCAAGGGGTAACCTATCCTCCCCTCAAAGACAAATTTCACCTCATCTGTAATTTCCCCAGTACCATTTGTATTCTAGGGCTCAGAAGAGAAGGGACAGTTAGTTTCAGCTTCCATAACTTAAGAGCTAGTAGCTCCTTAGAGAGAAAGGGAATCTGGTTCCCTGACTACAATGGAAATAAATGTATCCATCAATTATATTTATTAGATCCATGAAATATCAAAGTATCACATTTGTTATATTTAGAGGGTTTTTTATTTATGCACAAGAAAGGACTTGAAAACAAAATAACATTTCTCTTGGGAATTATGATTAATATTTGGAGTAAAACAGATGTTTATTCAAATCCAGTAGGGAAATGTAATTAGTAAAGAAAAGCTATGTACCCTTTCTATGAGACATTTATGGGATTCTATTCAGACCTACCTACAAGTTACAGTAATTTATAAATGCACTTTGTTCAATTTTTGTCATTTGATTTGATTTTTTTTCCCTTTTCTATTATCTAGAGAGGCAGCAAGGAAGAATGCTGGACAGTAATTCAGAATAATAACAGTAACTCATGTTTCCATAGGAATGGAGAGTGTTCAAAGAGTTTACTCCTCCACAACCCTGGGTGGTCAGTAATACAAATATTCTTATCCCCATTTTGCAGGTGAAAATGGGGGATGAGAAAGCATAAGTGACCTGTCCCCGGCCCCACTAATGGTAGGTGGCAGAGAGAGCTCAGGTTTGGGTCTGAGTTGAGTGGTTCCAAATCTAGCACTCTTTCAGAAGGCCTAAGGCTCTAGCATAGCTCAAGAGCTAGAAAGGCAGGACATCATTTAAGGCAGCATGAGGCAGTGAGAAGTTCCTGGAATTAGGAGTCAAAAGGCCTGGGTTCAAATTCTATCTCAGATGACTACTTTGCATGTAACCAGGAGGGAGCCACCCCACCTCCTGGGGTCTCAAGTTTCCTCATCTGTGAATTGTATGGCTTCTAATATAATAACCACCCTGTGAGCTAGGTGTTATAACTACCTCCATTTTACAGATGAGGTCACCAAGGTTGACTGACTCTCCCAGGGTCACACAGCTAATAAGTGCCTAAGGCAGGTGTCAAACCCAAGTCTTCCTGACAACAAGCTCAGAATTCTAACCACTAAACCACCCTGCCTCTCCTGCTCTTCTTTCCATGGGGCCATGGTCACTCTTCACTCTAACTCAATCCTGGATTCTTGTTCTGGGACCACTGCCTCCTAGTGGTGTGAATCTCAGCAAATGACTGAATCTTTCTGGGCCTTACCTTACCCATCTGTTGAGTGAGGTTGGTTACCCAGACGCCCCCAAGTTGCCACATCCTTGCAGAAGCACAGGCTAATGAACCCACAGAAAATCAGACATTGAAGGTTTCATTCTTCTAATGGGTACAGCAGAGCCAGGCTCTTGGAAAACCTTGGAACAATCTCTTCCTCTACCTTGCGAGGAAGACTCTCCTTGGCTCCATCTGGCTCCTTCAGACTCCCCATTGTAAGAGAAGAGGTGGATTCCAGAATGATATGGAATGTTCTAGAGTGCTGTTCTCTCACCAACTATTTGCCATTTTTAAAGAACACAATGAACTAAGCAATAAGCATTTAGTGAGTGGGAGCCAGGAGCTATTCTGGACAGTAGAGACACAGAGACAAAAGTGGCCTCATCCTTCCCTTCCAAAAGCTTCCCTTCTACTGAAGTGGAACACAATGTAACAACAGCACGATGCACTGCAACATACCATGATACAATGTAATGCAACATAATGTAACTAACAGAACACAACAGAACATTGTACCAGACTGGACCTGTTACCCAGATGCCGCCAGGCATGCCAACAAGTTGCTGTGAGCACCAGTTAGGACTGGATGTGAATGATCTTTGAAGACTGCAGAGCCATCAGAAGGTCCCAGGAACTGGCTGGAGGCATCTAAGATCATAGATTTGGGATCACAAGTGGAGGATCATAGCTTTAGAGATGAAAAAAACCTTAGAGGTCCTCTAATCCGGCCCCTCGTTTTACAGATGAAGAAATGGGAGTTCAGAGGTTAAGTGATTTGCCCAAGGTCACACAGCCAGTTAGTTGGCTGCAGAATTTAGTCTCTTAGTTCTTTCTCCCAAGCCAAGATTCTGAGAGCAGAGAGGCTCTCTCTTCTTGGAGGCGTGCTCTCTCTCTCTTTCTCCCTGAAGCTTCTATTGTTATTCAAGGTCAGAGGAGCATAGCTTTAAGCTGGAAGGATTTAGCCACCTGGTCCTACACCTTAGATAGACAGATGAGGAAATGGAGTCACAGAGACATTAAGTGACTCACATGAGGTCACACAGCTGGCAGTGCCTGAGACAGGATTTGAACCAAGCCCAGAACTTCGTTCTTTAATCTATGCTGCTTCTAAGGTTACCCAGGCAACCCAATTCAGCTCCATGCTGAGCAATTATTAATGATCACGTTCCATTTCAATAACTTTCTCTCTTGCACTAATGCCTACAATAGAAGAAATGCTGTTTTAGACACTGTTACTTAATACTAATGTTGTTTATTATTGTTATCACTATTATTATTATTATTATTATTATTATTATTATTATTATTACTTCAGCAGCTAGTTAGGGCATAACAGAGTGCTGGAGCTGGAGTCAGAAAGAACTGAATTCAAATCTAGCCTCAGACACTTAATAGTTACAGGACTCTGGTGAAGTTACTTAAACTCTGTCTGCCTGTTCCCTCATTTGTAAAATGGGAATAGTAATAACACCCACCTCACAGGCTATTAGATATCATATCTATAGAGCAGTTTACAAATCTTGAAGCATTATATAAGTGCTCTTAGTGTTTGCAAAGTGTTTTCCAGACATGACCTCGTTATTCTTCCCATTTTCCAGATAAGGACAATGAGGCTCAGAGAGGGTAAATAAGGGGAGGAAATTGCCACCAAGAATTTACCAGATTCTTCTTTTCCAAACTAAAGCAAACACCTCTTTCTAATGAGCTCACAGGATTGGGGGGGGGGGGTGCATTTTGCTACAACTTTGATTGGCCCTATTGAAGAAGTCTAGATAACTGAGTCTACACTTAATTCTTTGAGATTCAGGCTTGAAAAGCCCTTATTTCCACGTTTACCTGAATAACTGATGAAACCCAGATATTACATATGTGTTTTTAATTGATTGCTACTGCTATAAACAACAGTTTTGTGTAAGCATATAAATAATTTCTCAATATTATACCAGTAAAGGATTGATAATGTATCTCGCTAACTTCTCATGGTCTCAGATCAGTGGTAGAGAAAGCAGAAAAAGAACTTCAGCATGCCAGTTAGCACAAGCAGGAGAAAAGCCCCCAAGGACCCATGCTGTAGACAGCATGTAGTCTCCAAGAAACCCAAGAGCAGCCCCAGAAGATCCAGAAGATCCTAGAAGACCTAAAAAAGGCCTCCCCTGCAAAGAGCCGTGCTGTCCTTCCTAAAGGCAGCCCTTTCCTGGTAGCTTCCAAGGGGTTTTATCCTCTTTTAGTAGAGGCAGGTCATTATGCATTAAAGCTAATTGGTTAGCATCATTCCAGTCCATTGGATGGCATGATTTGAAGGTGTTCTACATTAAAATGAATTCTAGAGATGATGTCAGGGAAAAGAATGCAAAAGACCCTCACTCAAAATGCTCAAGGCAAAGTACATTATCTGGGTGTGGTTTTAACCAGTCCTTTACTGATCAAGACAAAAGAATCTATCTCCAGCCCTTTTGTTCCCTTCCTTTGTCCCAGATTAGATTTGATGAATTTTCTTGGGGGGGGGGGGAAGGGCTGGTAGAGGGGAGGGGAGAGAGAAAGGACTGAGAAAGTGAGCTCTGGGTCCCTCAAAGAAATTATTTTCTCACACATATGCCTAGCATCTAATGGATGTTATATGTCACTCACTGTGTTCTTTTTAAAAAGTAGTTCATTAGGCTGAATGTCCTGAGAAAGTGAACTGTCACCATGACTTAAAAAGAAGAACACTTCTAGGATCTCACTGAAAAGTGAACATTTTAATGTTCACTTGAAGAAAAATATGTTTTCTCTACTTCTTTTGTACCTTTCAACCTCAAGGTTTCTTCCCACCCCACCTGCTTGATGAAAAAGTGACACATAAGCTGAGCTAAGGAGTCACTTGTTCTACCACTGATATGAACTGTGCTGCAGTAATGTTACACCTAAGGGTGGAACAGAAGTCATGAACGGCTTGTCCAAGGGAAACTGGAGTAGGATGAATAGAATTACATTATGGTGGAAAATGTTCTTTGAGATCAAGCAATGAAGAGGCCAGAACCTTGTAGATGTCTCCAAAACCTCATTCCTGCACCTCACATGTATTTCCTTCAGGAACAGGAAATGCAAGTTCTGGTTGTGAAGAACCTTGAATGATGTCATAAAAATGAAAATGACTAGGTAGTTTAGTGGAGTCCAACCCTGTGGTTTTATTGGTGTAGGTGAGATACTCATTCCAACAAGGAAGACGGTTCGCCCAAGAGGCATTGGCACCTGCCCTGCAGTTTCTCATCTTAGAGAATACTTGGGACCTCATCTTAGAGAATACCTGGGATATAAAAAGGTTAATCAACTCATTTTTTAAAAAACAATTTTATTTTAAGTTTTGAGTTCCAAATTTTATTCCTCCTTCTCCCCCCTTCCCTGAGGCAGTAAGCAATTAGATATGAGTTATACATGTGCAATTATGTAAGATATTTCCATATTAGTCATTTTGTGCAAAAAAGCTCCAATAAAAGAAAAAAAATGAAAGAAAGTGAAAAATAGCATGTTTTAGTGGGTGTTCAATCAGTATCAGTTCTTTCTTTGGGGGTGGATAGTATGCTTCATCAATACCCTTTAGAATGTCTTGGATTATTGTATTGCTGAGAATAGCTAAGTCACTCACAGTTCTCCATTAGACAATATTGCTGTTGGGGCAGCAAGATGGTGAAGTGGATAGAGCACTAGCCTTGAAGTTAGGAGGACCTAAAATCAAATCTCACCTCAGACACTTATTAGTTGTATGACCTTGGGCTCATCACTTAACCCCAATTGCCTTAAAACATCCTGGGCCATCTCCAGTCATCCTGATATATATCTTGCCAATGGACCCAAATGGTTCTGGAGGAGAGAGTGAGGTTGGTGACTTTGCACAGCCCTCCATCACTTAAATCCAATTCACTGCAAGTTATAGCATCATTCTGATGTCATGGTCCTCTTTGAGAACAAAGGAAAAACAATAGTAACATTGCTGTTACTATGTACAACATTCTACTGAATATGTTCATTTCACTTTGTATCAGTTCATATAAACCATTCCAGGTTTTTCTGAAACCATCCTGCTTGCCATTTCTTATAACACAATAATATTCCATCACAATCATTTACCACAGCTTGTTTAGTCATTCCCCAATTGATGGGTATCCCTTTGATTTCTAATTCTTAGCCACCACACACACACACACACACACACACACACACACACTGCTAGAAATGTTTTTGTACAAATAGGTCTTTTTCCCTTTTCCTGGATATCTTTGAGATATAAACCTAGCAGTGGTATTGCTGGATCAAGGGGTATGCACAGTTTTAAAGCCCTTTGGGCAGAGTTCCAAATTGGTCTCCAGAATGGTTGGATCTGTTCACAACTCCACCAACAGTGCATTAGTGACCAAATTTTCCCACATCCCCTCCAACATCCAACATTTTCCTTTTTTGTCATATTATCCAATCTGATAGGTGTGAGGTGCTACCTCAGAGTTGTTTTAATTTGCATTTCTCTAATCAATAGAATCAACTCATTTCAAGGTCAGTCTGTACCTATGTCAGAAATGGGACTTCCCATCTCTGAAGCCAGCTCTCCATCTGTCTCCTAGCTACATATCAACAGAAAAGATGTGACTGGTTACAGATGGGCCATTCATTAGAAAGTCAGCCCTCTGTTTGCAATCTGAGCACTGAATAATTAGAAAATCATCAAAGTGAATATCAAATGAAAAGAAATGATAAATATGAGAAGACCCAGAATACTAAGAAGTCAGATCAAGAAACACTTATGAAGGATCTATTATGTTCCAGGCCCTGTGCTAAGTGCTGGGAATACAAAGAAAGGCAAAAACAAAAGCAAAAAAAACAGTCTCTACTCTCAAGGGCATCATAGTCTAATGGAATGGAGGAAACAACAGGCAAACAATGATGTACAAATGAACTCCGGATAGGACAAATTAGGGATAAACAACAAAGGGAGGCACTAGAACTGAGGAGGAGTGGGAAGGCTTCCCAGAGAAGTTGAGATTTGGGGTGAGACTTGAAGAAAGCCAGAAGGCTTAGGGGAGCAGAGATCACTCCAGGCATGGGAGACAGCCTACAAAAATAAATGCAATTAGGTGATGGAGGTCAGTATTGATCATAGAGTGTTTGGGGGAGGGCAGGACATGTAAGAAGACTGAAAAGGTAGGAAGGGACCAGGTCCTTAAGGACTTTAACAGACAAAGGATGATATACTTGATGTTGGAGGTCATAGAGAGCCACTGGACTTTATTGAATGGAAGGAAGAGGGGATGCGTGATCAGACCTTCATTTTAGGAAGATCAATCTGACAACTGAGCAGAGGATGTTCTAGAGTGGAGAAAGACTGGAGACAGGCAGACCCACAAGCAAGCTGTTGTAATAGCCCAGGTGTGAGGCTGTTGTTGGTCCTTTGTTCTTGAAGAGGACCATGAAATTGGCAGGTGATGTCGTGACTTGCAGTGAATTGGATTTAAGTGAGGGAGGGCTGTGCAAAGTCACCAACCTCACACTTTCCTCCGGAGTCATCTGGGTCCAGTGGCAAGATATACATCAGGATGACTGGAGATGGCCCAGGATGTTTTAAGGCAATTGAGGTTAAGTGACTTGCCCAGGGTCACACAGCTAGTAAGTGTTTGAGGTGAAATTTGAACTCAGGTCCTCCCAACTTTAGGACCAATGGTCTATCTACTTCACCACCTGACTGCCCAGGTGTGAAGTGATGAGATGAAGAGAGCCTGCTAACAGTGTCTAAGGAGAGATGGACTATATACAAGATAGAAACAACAGGACATGTATCCTGAGTAGATATGGGAAGTAAGAGAGGACCATCTTCACGATTCCAAAACTATCCCTTTCAGTAAACGGTCAGTTCTAAAAAGTGGGCAAAAGAACGAGAAAGAAATAAAGACATTGACCCCAGTACCCTTTCTTAGGAAAGTTAATGGTTGCAAAATAATTGTCAGAGCAAAGCTGTGTGAGGAGAGTCCTTGGGCATTCTCCTTCCAACGCTGATGTGTGAGCAGCAAATGCAGGCCTCGTCCTTTGCCCCTTCATTTGTTCTTTCATTTTAGGTAAAGGAAACGATCATAACCCAATGGGTTTCGAAAGGCCTGGAGAATGAGCCACCAGGGGTCCAGGAAGGTCAGTCAGTAAACATTTGTTAAATGTTTGTGTGTGCTAAGCACTGGGGCTACAAAAAAAGGAAATAAGAAGTCCCTGTCCTCCAGGAGCTCACCATCCAGTGTAGGAGACGACATGTAAACACATATGCACAAATTTGCCATATACAAGATAGACAAGAAATAATTAAGAGGTAGAAGGCACTAGAGTTAAAAAATTCTCCCTGTAAAAAGATGCGATTTTAGTTGGGACTTAAAGCAAGCCACAGATCAATAGGTAGAGCTGAGGAGGAAGAGCATTCCAGACATAAAGCACAGCCCCTGTCTGGCTCAGTTTCCCCACCAGTAAAATGGGGGTCATAGCAGCATTTATCTCATAGGATTGTTGTGAGGACACAGGGAGATAATCCTTGCAAAGCATTTAGCAGGACCTTAAAGTGCTTTGTAAACACTGCTCTTAATATGACTCATAATGGGGAAGGAATAAGAATAATATTCAGCCAAAATGCTACCCTGGCACATCTGAGATAATAAAGGCCCCCCCCCCCCACACACACACACTGGGGTGATGCTCTAAGCTGAACTTCTGGAAAAGTGTCAATAAGATTCAGGATCATAAGGGGCATGGTGGGGGCAGGGTGGGGGGCAGTAGAGGTCTACATCCAGGGATGATAAAGAACACACATAACAGCAGGTCTCCTGGCTGGTCACATGCACATTTTAAAGGCAGGATATGAGAAACCAGAGCAGAAAGAAATGGGCTCTTCTGAGCAAGGTCCCCAAATAGGGAAAGACCTATATAGCTGAAGTGCCCCGGGTGCATAAACTCATGTCCCAAGTTCGTTCCCACCCCCACCCCCACCCCCACCCCCCCAGGACTGATGCTGGTCATTAGCCATATAAGGGCATGATGCCTGGGGGCACCTCAGCTCCCCAGCTGAAGGTAATCCAAGTTCAACTTTCTTTGAAGGTCAGCAGCCAATCAAAACCTTTAGTTCACAAGCTGCCATTGATGTAATTGCTCTTGTCGTCAGCCAGAGGACACAGTTAATTAAAAGCAAAAGCTTTCTATCATGTTAGCACCAACTTCACAGAGTTGTTTTGAAGATCAAATGAGAAAAGAAGAAGTCACATAATAAGAAAAGTAGTAAGACATTTCCTCCTCAAATTTTCGAGGTAATCTCCCATTGTTCAGAGACTTCATTTTACAGATGAGGAAATCAAGGCACAGATAACTGAATTGACTCACACGAAGTAACAAAGCTAATGTCGGGGGTGAGATCTGAATACTCTATCCATTAATCTGCACTGCCTGTAAGACCACTCCAATTCATATGGTTTAGTTCCAAGATGAACAATTACTATCATGTTTCTATATCAACCACTTTACACTTGTTGCAATAATTAATACTATTGTAGGATGGATTATTTTAGTCATTAGCATTAATAATAATAGTTTTCATTATTTTTACTGACATTTATATGGAATTTTAAAGGTTTGCAAAGGGCTTTAAGTAAAGCTAACTCATTTGATCCACACAGCATGTGAAGAAGGTGCTATTATTTTCCTCATTTTTCAGAGGAGGAAATGAAGGCTCAGAGAAGAAAAAAAAGATATAATAAGTATTTCCCAAAGTGAAACAAAAGCACTCAGTCTGGATGAAGACAATGACCTTTACCCTCTTTGAGATGTGATCATGGGTTTTTCCCCTGCCATTCATTTGCTTGAGAGACCAAATGAATCTTGGAATAGAGAAAACTGGAAGACCTTGAACTCAGAACCCCCTCTAGAATCTGTCTGAAGGGCAGACGTTGATCAGTTACAGTTTAATAGACATTAAGCAAGGAGAAAAAGGGAATTTCTAACCCTAACTCAGAATGGGGCTTCTAACAACGACCCTGCCCTTAGTGAGCAGGAAGTTAGAGTTAAAAAGCAAATTTAAATTTGTGGGCATCAGTGGTTTGGGATGGTTCTATGTCTGGATCTTGGCTCCTTGGACAAAAATCCTCCCATTCAAGAAGAAATGCCTTTTAAAGCCAGAACTGAGAACAGAAAGGAGTAAAAATTGCTAAGGACTTAATTTTTTTGTACTTGTCCAATGAATTGACACGTCAAGACCCTGACTTTTTAAAGAACATCAAGAAAAAAAAGGGGGGGCAGCTAGGTAGTGCAGTGGATAAAGCACTGGCCTTGGATTCAGGAGAACCTGGGTTCAAATCCAGCCTCAGACATTTGACACTTACTAGCTGTGTGACCCTGAGAAAATCACTTAACCCTCATTGCCCCACAAAACAAAACAAAACAAAAAAAAACCCCAAAAGACAAAACAAATAAAGAGCATCAAGGGATAAAAAGCTCTGGGCTTTAAGCCAAGAGAGTGTTGACCAAGCCCACTCCTCATCATAGGGAAAGGAAACAACTCCTCAGCTGAGGATTCCAGCTGAAACCAAGAGCAGTAATGAGGGAAGTATCACAGACCATGCCCAGTGGAGGGAATGGCCCCAGGGGCCACATGGGAGCCCAGCAGACAGCAAAACCTTGCAGAGACTACATACTATGCCCACACATCCAACAGAGGACACACATCTGACCTGAGAGACTACATGCCACTTGTGTAGCTCATATGTGTATACACTCTTCCCAATGATAGCATATGTATTTATATAAGATTTCATCACAAATTTATTGGGGAAATGTTTTATTACTATCTTTTCTTTCTCTTGGCAGCTGGGTGGTGTGGTGGTTAGAGCACTGAGTTTGAAGTCGAGAAGACCTGAGTTCAAATCTGGCCTCAGATGCTTATTAGCTGCGTGACCCTGAAGAAGTCACTTGTCCTTTGCCTCAGTTTCCTCATCTGTAAAATGGGGATAATAATAGCACCTACCTCCCAAGGTTATTGTGAAAATTAAATGAAACAATAATTTTAAAATAAGGTGCTATAGAAATGTTAGCTACGATGATGATGAGAAAAGATGATGTCATTTTATAAATGCATTTGCTTTTAATTCATTATATCTTCTGGCTGATTACAATTACATCCTATCAGTGGCAATTTGTGAGCTATAGGTTTTGATTGGATGCTGCCCCTCACAATGCTTTGAACTCAGGACCCCTTGATTTGGGGAATCCTGATACAGCCTGGGCCTCTCCCAAAAGAGCCAATTTCTCCCTTCTCTAGTCTCCAGCATTTGTGTGTGGCCATAACTTTGGGGGGGAGGGTCCCTTTAATGCAAAAGCCCTGATTACATTATTACATAGTGTTATAAGCAGAGGGAATTTTTATTTTGTATCTCCAGCATCCCAGCCATGCTTGTTTTCCTTTCCCTCAATCCTGCCCAGGGACTATCTCCCAGACCAGGAACCCAGTGAACTCCAGTAGTCACTAAGAAACCTTGCTGTCAATTAAGGATTTGAAACCCATTGACACTGAAGTCCAAGTGACTGATTCCTGATGACACTCCTTCTTGCCAGAGGATTTTACATCTTAACAGGGATCATAGTCTGAAGTTAAAGAGAGGCACAAAGTTCCTGGGGTAGAATTTCAGTCATCAATCAATGAGCAGATGGGAGAGACTGGTAAAAAAAAAAAAAAAAAGTGGGGCCCTTTCCAATGGCCAGGACATCCTCCCATGAAGATGATTGGTTACTCCATTTGGGCCACAGCAGCACTTGAGAAGAGCCAGCTAGTCATTTTTGTCAGGGAAGGACCATTTTCATGAATAAAAACTAACCTTCCTAGGTTGCCTGTTTAAGGAGGAAGCCTTACAAGTGAAGAACTTTATGCTGGTTAACTAGTGATCATTTCTGCATAGTAAGCTCACTTTGGCTCCTTTGGAGGGGGAGCTCAAAGACCTTTGACTTTTAGAAGGATGAGTATAGCTGAATGCTTTACTCTGGGGCTCACTGGAAAGAAGAAGAGGCAGGTGAACCTGAGAGCAATGACTGAGAGATACAAACAGGAGGTATAATACTAATGCACAGCTATTCATTGTATCATATGATTTACATTTTTATGATTATGTAAAAAATTATCATATTGGTTATTTTGTACAAGAAAACTTGAATAAAAGAAACAAAATGAAAGAAAGTGAAAAATAGCATGCTTCAGTCAGTGTTCAATCAATATTGGTTCTGTTTTTGGAGGTGGATAGTATGCTTCATCATTAGTCCTTTGGGATTGTCTTGGATCAATGTATTGCTGAGAATGGTTAAGTCATTCACAGTTCTTCATCAAACAATATTGCAGTCACGGTGTACAACGTTCTCTTGGTTCTGCTCACCTCACAATACATCATTTCATACATGTCTTTCCAGGCCTTTCTGAAATCATCCTGCTTGTCATTTCTTATAGCACAATAATATTCCATCACCATCATATACCATAGTTTACCCATATATGGTTTACACTTTTAAAAAGTTTTTCTCTGTGCTTTATAGAGGACAAGAAAATGAGGATAATTGTGGGACCGATGGAAGTAACTGGTTTTGAGAGCTGCTGGTCCTTCTGAATGGCAAACCTCTATCACCTTTTCATCATTCAAACAAAGGAAAAAATCCTCATTTTCTGAGAGATAAAAATAAAAATCCTGACCTGGCATTCAAGGCTGACTTCCATTGGACCCTTACCCACGCCTTCAGCCCAGGGATGTAGGTTTGAATCTGCCCTCTTCCACTTAGAATGCATGTGAGCTTTCCTAAGGACTTAGCTTTCTGAGCTTGAGTTTCCTCATTTGTAAAATGACAAAATTGAATTTGTTGGCTTGCGAGGCCACTTCCAGCTCTAATTCTGGGCTCACTCCATCTCAACAGTGATACAGGAGCTGAACAGCGAGAATCATCGATCACTGGACTTGTGTTCTCAGAGCAGGGCAGGGCTGTACAGTGGAAAGCGTGGCATGCCTGGAATCAGGATATTCTGAGCTCAGATGCTGCCTCAGACACTTACTGGCTGTGTGGTTGACAACTTAGCATCTGTGCCTCCGTTTTCTCAACTGTAAAATGAGAATAGTAATAGCATCTACTTGAAGGTTGTCATGAACATCAAATGAGATAATCATGGAGCAGGACTGGGAAAGATCCTTGTGGAAGGTGGGACTTTAGTTGAGACATGACAGAAGCCAGGGGAGCCAGAAGGAGAGAGCTCCAGGCCTGTGGACCCAGAGTTGAGAGGCCAAGGGCCGCGTGTGAGGAGCCAGGAGGCAGGTGTGAGCCCATGGTGTGTGTGGGGAGGAGAGGAAGGTCTAAGAAGGCTGTGAAGGTCAGGAGGGCCTTGAAAAGGCTGCCGTCTGATCCCGAGGGCAATGGGGAGCCACTGGGGCTCACTTAAGGAAGGGAGGAAGGCTCAGATGAGTGGACAGAGACTCTCTGGCTTCTGCCTCCAGGCCTTTCCTTGCTTTCTTTGTCTCCACCCCCTGGGACTCAGATGCCCATTGCAACTCTTCATCTTTCCCCAGATGATCCCCTTTCTTCCAAGCTTCCCCTTTCCTGTTGAGGGCATCACCCACCATCCTTTCAGTCCCCCTACTTCACAACCTTGGCACAGCCTTGTTTCATCATTCCCACTCAGCCCCTGAACACATCACTCACTAAATCTTGTTATTTCTACTTCCATAGCACTCTTTGCACCTACCCTCTTTCTACTTATACAAACACCTCCTAGGTCAGACTCATCTGGCCTGTTGCAATAGCATCCCCCACGCCCCCCCTGCAATTCATCCTCCATAGAGTGGTTAAGATAACCTCCCCAGATTCAATGCTAGCCACGTCCCTTTCCTACTCAAGAAACCCTAGTGGCTCCCCACTACTTCAAGGATCAAATACCATTTCCTCTGTTTCCCATTTAAAGTCATTCAGAACCTGGCTTCAGCCTAGCTTCCTGATCCCTTTGGAAATGATTGTCACTTTCATGCACTTTGATTCCACCTTATTTCACCACGAGCCACAGGCATCATCTAAAAGTCTTTGGCTTAATTGACTCCCCATGGCCTCCTGCACCAACAGTGTAAATCACTCCCTGCAGCCCACTCCCCTAGGTTGGTTGGTTGTCTCTCCGGTTAGAAGGTACCTTTTGTATTCGCATCCCTCATCCCTTAGCACAGTCCGAAGGACTTAATGAATGTGTTTAATTATTCTGGCTAAATTCTATACCGTTTGTGCATTGTAGAAGGACTTGAAGAGCCATCAGCACTCCCTCAAAATCTCAAAATCCTGGGGCAAAACCCATCTCCTCCTATGAGCCACGCATCCTATTTTCTAGCCTTGGATGTTTTTTCTTCTAATTGTGCCCACAGAATCCCAAGTCATCATTCAAGGCCCAGCTAAGGCTCCCCAAAGACTTTGATTCTACATTCAGCCTGAAGTAACTTCATTTCGCTCTGCATTAATGTGGTACCTCTGTCCCTCTTACTACTGGTTTAGCATTCTACTTTGGAGCTCAATAAATCCAATTGACCCAATCAAAGAATATCGATTCATCACAGACATGTGAAAGTCTGCAGCCAAGGCTATGGCCTATGGGGCAGGCCAGAGAGTTTTTGCACCCTTCTCTATGCATCTCCTAGTGAATAATTAATGTTCCTGGCTTTGCCTCATCGGCTGACCCATTGGCCATTCTGGCCTTGAAGCTGAAAGCCAGTCAAAGGAAGAAGAGGGCATGTTGTGATCAAAGTCCCAGGTGGGTCTCCTGTCTTTGACCTTGTTACAGAATGGCCCACTCTACTGTGCCCCTCTGCTACCCCTTCCCTTCAGAGACATTGTATCAATAGCCAAGGTGACTCTGGGTGTGTGATGATGCATCATGGTTACATATCCAGTGTGGAACTGTGTCATTTCTTATTTCACCCAGCAGTGGATAGGAATTTAAAATAAAATTCCTTTATAGAACATTTAAATTGTATGTGTTGAGATCTTTTTAACTTTTCCTTTTTTATTAGCGTATAAGCATGCATGTTGTCAGGGGAAAAGTGCTGCTGTTTTTAGATGTCTTATCTTTCTTACTGGATCATAATCTTGATGAGGGCAGGTTCTCGGTCTTATTCTTCATATCTTCCTCAGTGCCTGGCCCAGGATACGACAGGTATAGGAAGTACTCAATGAAGTTATTGACTAAATCAGTGGGTGAATGAATACCTGCTGCCAAGATACCGAGGTTTGGGCCGAGGCCTCACTCAAACTTTGCACCAGAAGAGCTAAGACTCCGTTTAGAGTCAAACCTCACACTTGCCCCGAGGGTCCCTCTGTCATGGCTCAGAACCTCCCCCGTGCCCCCCAGCTCCCTTTTATGGGTTGTCTTCCCCATGAGACTGTAAGCTTCTTGAGGGCAGTGCCTGGCACTTAGTAGCTATTTAATCAGTGTTTGTTGACTGACTGACTAAAGTAGGACCCTCACTCCTTAGAATTTAATTCGGTATGGACAAGATTTATTTTTTTTTCTAGCAGGTCCAAAAGTAATGCAGACTGGAATAGTGTTATTTCTTAATATCCCTCCCCCCTCAAAAAAAAGGAATGGGGGAAGGGGAGAAGGAGCTTAGTTTGCTTCCCAAAGAGGAGCCCTCTTTTAGCAGAGGCTGGTCTTTTACTATAAGAAGAATCTCAGAGAGATAAAGGGCTTGAGGGCATCCAATCCAAGAAACCCCACTCTGATGCCCTCCCCCAGGTTTCCCCAGCTCCCACTGGGCATCTGCAGGGCAAGGGAGAGGACACTGGCTCCCAGGGCCACCAGCTCCACTCCCAAACATCTCTAAGTTGGGAAGATTGTGCTTCCAAGGAAGGCTAGGGGACGGCTGGGCAACTTTAACCTGTGCTTGGGGCGAAGAACAAGCCTTCCCCATCTTCCACAACAAGCCTTTTCATTCACTCACCACTTACATTTGTTCTCTGTCTCACTCATCCATTCCTTCATTCCTTCATTCACTCAGTCCTTTTTCAATTCATTTGCTCACTTATATTTGTTCTCTCACTCATCCCTTCTTTTCCTCCTTCCTTCCTTCCTTTCTCCCCCTTTCCCTTCCTTCCTTCCCTCTCTCCTTCCTCCCTCCCTCCCTTCCTTTCCTCCTTCCTTCTTTCCTTCCTCCCTCCCTCCCTTCCGTCTCTCCTTCCCTTCCTTCCTCCCTCCCTCCCTTCCTCCCTCCCTCCCCTCCCTCCTTCCCTTCCTCCCTCTCTCCCTCCCTCCCTCCCTCCCTCCCTCCCTCCCTTCCTTCCTTCCTTCCTTCCTTCCTTCCTTCCTTCCTTCCTTCCTTCCTTCCTTCCTTTCTCCCTCTTTCCCTTCCTTCCTTCCCTCCCTCTTTTTTTTTTCTTCCCTCCCTCTTTCCTTCCTCCATTCCTTCCTTCCTCCACTCACCGCCCACTGATTCATTCATCCATTCATTCATTCTCCTTCATTCCCGGCCTCTTCCCTCCCTCCATTGCTCTTTGGGATCTTCACACTCACTAGGTGCATGGCCCAGTGTGGGGGAGGGGTCACCCATAAGGGGAGCGCCTGGACGCTCCAGGAGGTGACCTTCTAGAGATGCGCGTGTGCACCAATGAGGAGATGACACTTGTGTCTCCCCGCCTCAGATCGCGCAGGTGGAATGGTCCTTTTCTTTCCAGCCTTTTCCACCCCCGCCGCGTTACATTGGTATCGCCCGGCCTTCTTCCGACCAGATGGAACCGAAGAAGCCCATCCCTCGCCCCCCGCCCGGGGGGTGGGGAGGACTTTCCTCTGACTGGCTTCCGGTCCCGTAGGCGGCAGTGCGCGCCTGCCCTGCTCGGCCGCGCCACGGCGGTCTCCCCCTCGGGCTGTCTGCAGCGTTGCCTGTCGCCTCCGCCTGAGAAGAAAACATAAAATCCTACTTTTCGGGGGGACAGCTCACAAGCCGCGGCCGGTCTTGCTCCCGGTCTGCCGCGTCTCAGCCTGCGGAGCGCGGGGGATCCCCACGGCGGGCCTCGAGTGGCGGCGATCCCGAGTCAGGCGCGTGGCGGACAGCCCCGGAGCTGCGTCAGGCCCCCGGCCGGCTTCCTGGGGTCCTGGCGCAGCGGCGGCGGCCGAGGAAGAGGAGGGGGAGAGGTGGAGGTGGCAGCATCGGCAGCGGCGACGACAGAAGCAGCAGCGGCGGCGGGAGCGGCCACGATGTCGACCAAGAACTTCCGAGTCAGCGACGGCGACTGGATCTGCCCAGATAAAAAGTGAGGGAGGCGGCGACGCCGGGCCGGAGGGCGGGAGCGCCCGGGCGCCCCTCGGGGAAGGGCCCGGCCTTCTCCCGCCCCGGCTGCTTCCAGTCAGGCCGGACGAACGCCATCCGCCCCGGGGGCGCCAGGCGTGTCCCCCCCGAGGGAGACGGGCGCGGGAGGACCGGGCCGCGTTTTACAGGCGAGGAAACTGAGGCACGACGGGCGGCTGCCCCGCTGCGGTCACGTGGCCCGGGACCGCCCGGCCTCCCGAGAGGTACCTTTGTCCTCCCCGGAGCGGCCGCGGGCCCTTGTTTTCGGCCTTCCGGGCCCCGGGCTGGGCGGGAGGTCCGCATGTATTAGGCGCCTGCTGTGTGCCCCGGGGGCTGCGAGCCGGCCTCCGGGCGGAGGGGCCGGACCGGGCTCCTCGGGCAGCCGGGAGGCGGGCAGGCGTAGTCGCCGCCCTGGCTTCCGGGGCGCCCGCGGACTTTGGGGTCCGATCCGGCCCGGGGGCACGTGGCTCCGGCCCGGAGAGCGGCGTTTGTTAGCGACCCCGCCGGGGTGCACCGGGGCCCGGGGCCCAGCGCCTGGTGACACCCTGCGGCTGGGCTCCGGCTCGGCTCTGGGGGTCATTCCGTCTGCCAGGGAGGGGCGAAGAGGGAAACCTCCGGGGCTCCAGCCCCCCCCCCTTACACGGGACGAGCGGGAGGCCCGGAGCCCTGTCCCTTACTCCGGGAAGTTTGTCTCTGCCCGCTTTGATGGGCGTGAACCGGCCCAGCTGGGCCCGGGGTTTGTCCGGCCGCCCTGGCTCGCCCTAGAGGAGAGATCCTTGGACAGGCTGACTCCGGACTGGGGCGGAGGGAGGGAGGGAGTGAATGAGCGAGTAAGTGAATGAGTGAATTTATGAATAAGTGAATTTATGAACAAATGAGTGAATGTATGAACCAATGAATGAGTGGACGAGTAAGTGAGTGAATGTATGAACGAATGAATGAGTGAATGTATGAATGAATGAGTGAACGAGTAAGTGAATGAGTGAGTGAGTGAATGTATGAACGAATGAATAAGTAAATGAATGTGTGAACAAGTGATTGCATGAATGAATGAGTGAATGCATGAATGAATGAATGAGCAAATGAGTGAATGCACGAATGAATGAATGCATGAATGAGTGAATGGATGGCCATCACCCCGCCACTAGAGGGGGGGAAAGACTGAGACTTGGGGGTAGAGCCCTTGGAGCCAGCTTTTTTTAGCTGCCGTGAATACCCAACCTTAGCTCAGTGTAAGGACTAAGATAGAGAAAATGCTGCCCTGCCTCAGATGGACACACAGCCGCCCTATTTCTCTTGGCCCGGAGTCCTTTCAGTCTCGCAGATTTGTGACCTCAAAGCCTCTTCTCTTCCTCTGGCACCTCTCAGGCCAGCGGGCATTTCTCTGCCCACGTGGCTCTTATTGTGCCCGCACCTCTTCATGGACTCCCAGGTCCTAGTCTCTTGCCTGATTCTTTGGGATCCCATTTGGGGATTTTTTGGCAAAGATACTGGAGGGGTTGGCCCTCTTCTCCAGCTTATTTGACAGATGAGGAAACTGAAGCAAACGGCCTTCAATGATTTGCCCAGGGCCACACAGTAAGTGTGTGAGGCGGGGTCATTGTGCCACCCAGCCTCTAATCCATCCTCTGTAAAGTTCAGTCTGATCGGTTATTTTAGCTGTGGAAACGCCTTCCACCAACAGATTGCAGATAATTTCCCATAGCTCTGATGCTGTGTTCCAGTCACTCCCCTTCTCTTAGACTCCATGCCCTTCCATAGGTTGCCTCCCCCCCACACACACACCCATGCTAGGAAGGTCCTCTCAGGATCCCAGGTTCCCTTCCTCCAAGTGCTGTCTCTCGGGCTCCTTCCCACCACCACAAATTCTGTCTCTACCTACCAGAAGAATGGAAACCCTTTGGAGGTGGGGCCCATTTCTAGGGGGTGGGTGTGTGGGTGTGGGTGGGTGTGCTTGCGCATGTGCACGCGCAGCTGTGTTCATTTGTGTGTCCCTTTGTTCCTGCTGCTGCCATGGACGGTATGTCCCTCATTGACAAGAATCCACCAGACTGTGGGCTACGGCCAGGTGCCACCTCCCCCCACTGCCCTCCCCCTCCCCCACCTTCTTTTCCACCTCAGAACATGGGAACAGTAACCATACAATTGCTCTATGATTCTCTTCTTCTTCGTCCCTCTAACTCCCTAAAACAAACACCCCTCCTTAACCACAACTCTCTAGATAGGTTGTCTTCCCATATTTAGAGTGTAAGCTCCTTCAGGTCAAGGACTCCCTGACTTTTTGTGTTTGTATCTCCAGCTTTTATCATGGTGCCGGGCACATATCACACACCTAATAAATGCTTGTTAGTCTGGATAAGTGCTTCATCTTCTCAGTAATATTTCTGATGGAGGCTAGGGTAGAGTCCTGTTTACCCATAATGATATCTACTTCCAAAGGCTTAATATAGACCCCACCCCCAGTGCCCCAATTCTGCCTAGTAAACCTGAGACCTGATGAATTCTGCAGATATATTTCCTACTATCTGAATTGATTTAATAAAATCTGATTAGCCAGAAAACTTGAAAGGGGCTGGTATGGTAATTAAAGTTTTTTGTTAACTCAGGGTTAACCAGAAAAATCTTCATTTCTATTCATGCTGAAAATCTTTTAAAAATGAGTTAGTCCCCTTTAACTGCTTCAGTAAACACTATGTTGAAAAACATTGTGCTCATTCAGAGTATTTTATTGCCTCGCAGTCGTTATCCACTTTCTCCTTGTGTGTAACGTTGTAGATCTTGGTACCAGGAATTGGGGTCAATTGGCCGGCCTGAAGGTGTGTCCACTGAAAAAGTGTTTTGTTTTGTTTTTTTAAAACAAAACCCTGATGCTTAAGTTTGCTGCTATTTAATCCTTTTAAAAGTAGAATGAATTAAAGATGTTTAGTAAGTTGAAATATTCCACACCTGAGTTTTAGTTATTTGGGGTTTTATTATCCTTAATCTATAGAAAAATTGCCTTTCAGACTTCAGTCTCTCTTGTTCTAATATTCTGGGATTTGGTGGGGAAATCAATATTAACAAGACCCCGTAATCTGAATTTTATGGGTTTGTTCATTATATTTTCTTGGGTTTATTTTTTATACTGGAATTTGAGTTATTGCTGCAGTTGTTGTTCTTTTTAACAACTCTTTAAAAACAACAGTGACTGTTGTTCTTAGTCCAGTTTCAGCTTTGCTACTTACAGGTTTTGTAATTCCATAGCCTTTATGGGCTTCGTTTTCCTCAGCTATAAAATAAGGTAGTTGGGGGAGAGACTTTCTTGCAGATACCTACAACTTTACTGTTCTCAGTTTCTTTTTGCAAGCAGTTCCCTTCGCCCTGCAGATGAGTGTCATTTTCCAGAGCCATTTTAAAGCAGGTGACCAGAACTGCATTCAATACTGCTAGTTCAGAGCTGGCTGTGTACAGCGGCAGAATTGTTTCCTGTTTGGTCCCAGTAATACACTGCTTTCCGAGGACCAGCTTATTGAAAGTAGCAGCCCCAGCCAGCACTTGGGGATTAATTAATTCTTCAGCCATGGAGATCCATCGATCAAAGGGAAATATAATATAACATAAGATCCCCTTCTTTTTCTAAAGTAAGTGGCATTCATGGTTCAGGGGACTAAGAGTATGCTTTGGAATCAGCTTGCAGACTGCCTAGGGATGGTACCTTCATTGTTGACACTCAGAATGTGAGTAACTGGACATATTACTAGAACTGAGTTGTGTCAGTCCTTCCCTAACATTCTCCCTGTAAATGAAACCAGGAAACAAAATGAAGTTGCACAAGAAGTGGATTTGCCACACTGATTTTATCAAAGAAAGATCATTTTATGGGACATCTGATCATCTCATCTTGTAGTACATAGGAGAAGCATTTGTCTGAAAATGACCTGTTCTAGAGAGAAACCCTCTAAGTGAACATGGATTTAACTATGCAGTGACTTGAATAAAGGCAGACCCAGAAAAAAAGCTGCAAAATGATATTGAAAGACTAAAATGAAAAAGGCCAAAGGCTTTTGTAAGCTGTAGTCGCTCTGGTGTTTCATAAATAGGACAAAAAGAAAGGCAATAAACGGGATCAGATGAACTCCAAATACTATCCCCAAAATGAAATTATGTTCTAACCAACAAGAAACAGTTGGTTTCCATTTCCAAATTGGTTTTATGTGTATAATCAGACCACTAACTTTTTAGAGCAGATATCAAAATCAATACTAAATGAGAAGAAAGAACAAAAAAGAAATGATGTTGGGATCCAACTGAGGTAATTCCAAACTTAAGCTATTGACACAGAAAAAAAAGGATGGTGATGTAAACTGCTTTGGTGAAAACAAACCCTTGCTCTCCTGAGGAAGCAGAGGGAGCTGCCCAGGGCCACCCCATGTTAGAATAGAAATGTGTTTGCAAAATCTTATGGAGGGTGATGGAAGCGTCGCTTTCAGAGTAGGGAAGCAAGTTTGTCAGTGGCTCAGTGACAGACTCAGTTAAGACCCAGCATCCTGGGGCATGTAAGAGTGAACCAGAGGAAAGGCCGCAGAGAGGTATCAGGCAGGATTTCAGATTAAACTTTGTTTTCCCAGAGACACTAGTGTTACCCCATTCAAACACTCCCTGTCTCAGTCTGCAGTAGAAAACAAAACAGCTGGAGTAGAAGTGGCACAGTGTTGAGGACATTCAATGACAGCTTTTCAAGGGACCTGAAAGAGAGGAGGGATACCAGACACAGAGATGTCACAAACCTTATTACACCAAGACCTGGTCAAACGGTAACTGGCATCCAAGTTTTCTATGTGCTTTGCACATACCAGCATATTTTAATCTCACGAATTTCTATTTGTTATCTCTATTTGTATTCTATGTGTACTCATTTCCCCTATTAGAAAGTAAATTCCCATGAGAGTAAGGATTGTTTTATTCTTTGTGCTAGTTTCCCCACCATGTAACCCAGTTCCTAGCATGTAGTAAAGGCTTAGTAAGTGTTGATTCAAGAAAGCAAAATTCTGCCTTACAAGATCTCATGAAGGTGCTTCATCCCAGATTTCTGGATTCTCTTAGCTGGCTCTAGTGTGTGGCATGCTTTCTGGGGTCCAGACTCCACAGTGCCTTTCTTTGTATCCTTAGCACTAAGCACAGGGCAGGCCTGGCACGTGGTACACACTTGAGGTGCTTGGTGACTTACTGACTTGAGCCCCTATGTTCCCATCATCCGTTGATTTCTTCTTTTTCCAAGACCAGAGAGTTAGAATGACTGCTTTACAGGGCATTTTCAAATCTCGTAGGCAGCTAGGTGGTGCAGTCGTTAGAGTGCCGGGCCTTTAGTCAGTAAGACTATCTCTCAGGGTTCAAATTTGACCTCCGATATTTACTAGCTGTGTGACCCTGGGCAAGTCACTTCACCCTGTTTGCCTGTTTCTTCCTTCAGCTGTCAAATGAGCTGGAGAAAGAAAGGGCAAACCCCTTCAGTATCTTTGCCAAGGAAACCCCAACTGGGTCATGAGGAGTCAGACATGACTGAAAAATTAAACAAAAAACAGTATTTTTTTTTTATCACAAGATAACTAGAAAGCTTCTTAGAGTACTATATATTAAAAAGGATGTTTAATGTGTGCTAGATTTTTCTGAAGTGTGTTTTACTTTGTTTTAGATGTGGAAATGTAAACTTTGCGAGAAGAACCAGTTGTAACCGATGTGGTCGAGGTAACTATACAAGTAGCATCCTCTCATGACCAGATTTACAACTTCATCTAGTTCTCCGGATTTCATGTCTTTGTTCTTCTACTTGCAGAAAAAACAACTGAAGCCAAGATGATGAAAGCTGGGGGGACCGAAATCGGGAAGACCCTGGCTGAGAAGAGCCGGGGCCTGTTTAGTGCTAATGACTGGCAATGTAAAACGTACGTCTTTAGGAAGCACTCCTCTCTCCTGACCTCACAACAGTATCACAACTTATCACTGATGCCACCACTTTTTTTCAAATGAGCATGGAAGGAGTATCTGATAAAACTGTTTTAAGTCCACCTTCCTTTCATGTTAAAAAATGTCCGACAGTCTGTTCTGTGAAAAACTAACCTTAATTTCCCCAAATGTCTCATTGGTCAGAGTCGCCCTTAATCAAAAAAGCCTTGTTCTGTTATCACTGTATTGGTAACTAATAGTCCCTGTTACGGAAAAGGCCTTGAATTCTCTCTTCTTTGCCCTATGTCAGGACATTTCGGCCTGTAAACGTACGTAATCACCATGACAAATTTCACTTGAATAAGAACACATCTTAGCCTTGTGTGGCAGATGGTCTGGCTCTTCCGTTATGACCTTGGGGCCGCTGGGTGACACAGGCCCTGGAGTCAGGGGGACCCGAATTAAAATCCCACTTGTAAGATTTCATGATCAGACACACGAGTGCTTTTCTCATCTGAAGGTTTGGTATCATTTGCTTGTTCACCTTCCTGTTTGTGTGGAGGAGTCCTAAGAAGCTTAGTTCTAGAAGTTCTGCCTTCATGGGGCAGTTTGACAGCATGAAGGACTCTCCGCTCGGCAGCCACAACCCAGGTGACCTTTGGCAGCCTCACACCTATGCTCTGTACTGGGTTCTTCCCACATATGAGAAGCTGTTGAACTAGATGGTTTCTGACGGCCGTTTACAGCTTCAAATCCTACGGGGTTTCCCCCCCTTGTTTCCCCTGAAATTAGCTTGGCTTGCTGCTAAGTGGGGCTCTGGCCTGTTTGGCCTTGGTGGTACTGAAATTGGTTTTTACTTCCTTGTTTATTTCCCAGATTCTATCCTTGCTTCCACTATGAACTTGAGTATGAATTAGAAGATGCTGGCATAAGTTTTGGATGCTAGAAAGGGTGATTTTTCCATTGCTGCACTGTCTTGACTCACACACTGAGTCCTGGAGCTTTTAGTGTGGGAATTACTGTCACACACTAACCTCGAAACTTGAGGTTTGGGCCTCTTAGTGGTTTGCATGCGTTCAGAGACTGAGCCATTTTTTGAATTCATTATATAGCCACAAATCTTAGAATTGGAACGTCCCTCAGATCCTCCCCTCCAGGCTGGAATTTGTTGGTTTTTTTTTCCTGAAGTAAAGACATGTCTTTGCCACAAATCCTGCCACTCTGTCTGCTTTATAGATTATCCCTTAATAGTTAAAAGGTTTACATATCTTGTCCAAAACTCAGAAGTCTCTAGTAGGTCAGCATTCTTTGTTTTCTGTCTCGATAAATTGTTCTTTATGGTGCTGAAAAATAGCTGAACTTTGACTTTTTTCTTTGTTCTGTCTCCTCTGTTTGTTGTGATGTGCTGCTGCATTCTGCTAATGAACTCTTCTTTCCCTTCTGAAGGTGCAGTAATGTGAACTGGGCCAGGAGATCTGAGTGCAATATGTGCAACACTCCCAAGTATGCCAAACTGGAGGAAAGGACGGGTAAGTGAGGGTCAGAGTAAAGGAGGACAGCATTCTTGAAGCTCCTCTTCTTGGGACAGAAGCAGTCCGCACTGTGCTCCACACATACTTCCTCATTCATAGTCACATGCAAGAGTAGATGCTGAGAGCTACAGACCAGAAAGGATCCTGGGCCCAGCAGCAAAAAAGTGCCCCAAATGGGCCTCATTTACTCTTAGTCCTGTTCCCATGTACATTGTCCCTTCCAAAGCGCCCAGTGCAGAGCAGGCCAAGGGAGCTCCCCCAGAGCATCCTCTGGCTCAGCGGCTCTGGAGTGGATCGTTTAAAGTATTGAGTGGAATGTATCGACCGTACAACCTTAATCATGCATACAAGTAACAACGGACGTTTCTCTGTCACTCTGCTGGCGTCGAGCGCTCTTTGGGTGTGCAGGGCTCCGTTGGCTCCTCTCAGCCAGGTCAGTAGTGAAGGTGTTCTGTTCATTTCACAGCTAATGAAACCCACCCAGAGCATTCAAAGGACTTGACTGGTCACACCACTCAGGGACTGATTGATATTACACGGATCGGCTCATGGAATATAGCACACAGAGAAACAGGAAGCTTTGTTAGTGAAGTCTGAGAGGGAAGGCTATTTGTTAAGGGCCGGGGGCTTCTCTTAGCTCTTCTTTCACACAAGTTCAAAAGGAGTGGGTCACAGGCACTTGGCTGGCTCTCTTGGAAGATTTGGCTGCCGGCTCTTTAATGATCTGATGTAGCGTAAAAAGGAAGAGATGTCCAGTCCTCTGGCCCGGGTGTCCTATGAACAAAAGCCTGGACAGCAATGCTGTCAGATTTGCATGTATCACAAAGCTGGAAGGAGTAGCAAAGGACACCCCAAATCCAGAGATATCTTGGTGTATGCCTGTCGGGCACCTTCCACGCACCTGGCTCTGAGCTGGTAAGCACTAGGTATAGAAAGACAGAGTAGTCTGCAAGGAACAGTCTAATGGGGAGATGGTGTGCAGACAACAATGTGCCAGAAACATAAATAGATGGTCTCAGAGGGAAGGCACTGTGATTCAAGAGGACTGGAAAAGAAGGTGAGTCATTGGTGAGGACTGAAGGAACTGAGAATGTGGAGATGAGCAGGGAGAGAGTTCCAGTCAAGTTAGAGGCAGGGAGAGGCCTTGGGGAGGTCAGCAGACAGGGCAGGGCAGGACAGTGAGAGCCGTGAATCATCCGCCTAGATATTGAGCCCATGAGGGACAAAGTGTGAAATGGTGTCTGTCAGGAACAGGGGTCTCACTTTTAAATACAATAAAATTTTATTCTAAAAATGTAAAATTTGTTGTCGACTCTGGGTATAGTGAGAGAGAGCTCAGGACAAAGCTTTGGGGGCCTCCCATGGTGAAAGGGCCTAATGTAAGGGAAGACCCAGCAAAAGAAAGTGAGAAAGAAGGGTCCCGTGGCTAGGAGGAGAACCAGGAGAGAACATGTCACAGACACCTGGGGAGAAGAGAGTGGTCAGCCGGCGTGGAGGCTGCAGGGGGCGGAGAAGGGTGAGGTTGGATGCACCTGTGGGGAGCTGAGGGAAGGGAAGGGAAGGGAGGATGGAGGCCTTTGTTGTAGGGGCCTTTTCAGGTTTGTTCTTCTAAGGGAAAGAGATGACGGGCAGCACAGATGGGTGGATCAAGTGAGGGGCGTTTTCAGTAGGAAAGCAGCCAGGGAGAGACTGAAGGGAAGGGAGAGAGGGGCTGACAGGGCCAGTCTGATGGAGAAGAAGGAAAGGAAGAGCTTGTGTGTGCAGTGACTCACCTTGGCAAGGAGAAGAGCCACCTCTGCCTGTGACAAGGGGGAGGGGGGAGATCCTGGCAGAGAAGAGGGAGCTCATAGCTGATGGCCTCGGTCCTTTTCGTGAAGCATTGCTGGACAGCAGTTGGGGAAATGGGGGAGGTTCAGGAGAATGATGCATTCACTCAGTGGGAATCAGCACAGTATTGTGGAAGCAAGACCATCTCTGAACTTGAGCTGTGTGAGATGCTTAGTGAATACGTGATTAGGGAGTCAGTGGTCTTGGTATTCTGTGCTGGTCAGACCACCGAGTTTACTTCTGGAAGCCACATTGGTCAGCTGTGGTGTCAGGAGGGGGGCAACAAGCTTGGTGAAAGGAGTTCATCTGTCTGGAGGGCTTGCTTTTCTCCCTTTTTTTTTTTTTATTAAATCTGCCTTTTTAACATGTCATTCTTGGCCTACAAAGCCTTCACTGGCTCCTAATTGGCTCCTGCCTCTAGTCTTTGACTTTCTGGGCCCTCCATGATCTGGACCTTCCTGTCTCAGTGCTCATTCAAAGCCTCTCTGACTTGGCTCTTCTCTTGGTTTGGAAGGTCTTCCTGCCTCCTTTTCACCTTTCTGTAGGCTGCTTCTTTCTATCCTGCCTGGCTTTTGGGGATCAACTCTAATTTGCCTCTTGAATGAAATAACTCCAGACCACACTGATCTTTCCCTTAACTGACAGATCCATTTTATTGTCACGTTTGATTCAGTAGTTTGTGGCCTATGGTATTTTTTCATGTATGCCACAGAATAGCTGTCCTATTATTGTCAGCTCCCTGAGGCTAGCCAACTGTCGTGGGTCATGCTATTTCTCTTTTGTATCCTCTACAGATAAGCGTATAGTAAGTTGTTCTGTTTGTTATCTGTCTGGAGCCTAGAGAATGTTTTGGTGAATCCTGCTTGAAGTGTTGTCAAGGGGAGTGGGGAAGAGAGGGAGAGGTGAGGTGGTCCCATGGATTACTATGCAGGGCAGTCGACAGTCACCCTCATTCTTTGTCTAGTGACAATAACTGGTCACTTTACCCATCCTCCATTTTTTTGTATGTGCGGTATTTGTTGGTGGAGATGGTTTGACTGTAGGAAATTATTGAAGCTTTTTTAAATTTATGGACTTGTGAGAAAGGATTCTACTTTTGAATTTGTAATGGTGTATAAATGAATGGGAATTAACTTTTACAGTTCATTGTCAACAGGCTTGTGGTATGTTCTCTGGCATTCCCCAGACTTGCTGTATATTTCAGCTGTGGATTGTGAAAACACGGCCCCTTAAGAGACCTGACTTCATTGAGTAGATAGAGGGTTATTTTACTTCCAGTGTCATGTCCTTCTTAATTAAGCCACAAGTACCCTAGCACATTTACTAGGCTGTAATCATCATCAGATATTGATATTAACACTTGGCTTGTGTAATAGGGTTCTGTCCTGCGGTGGGCTTACTCCCCCTTTGTACATCTCTTGGATTTTTTCCCTTTGTTTCTGCTTGGTGCTCTTTTGACTTTAAATTTAGTTCTCCAATTAGCTGCCTTTTCTTATTTGGGGTCATCTGTGAATTTAATAATCAGCCAGCACTTTACTCCTTCATGGAATTCACTGTTATTAAATATTATTGGACCAAGAAGTCTCAAATGCAATGAATTTATTGTGTTACCATCAGAGTTGAAAAAGCCAATTCCTAATCTACACACGTGCACTGATAAAGTCTTTCTGAAAGCAATGTGTAATCATTGCTTGGACATTCCATCACTTTGCATAAACTAAGGAGGGAAAGTATGGACTAGTGAAGATGAAATTGTCATCAGTACATGTATTAAATGTTGCAGACATGTATTTCGGGTGCATCCTGTTGGCCTGACTAAGCCAGACACTTTTTGGAAAGAGAAAGTTTGTATAGACCCGGGTTCTGCCACTTAATACTCTGGGCGAGTCACTTTTATCTCAGTCACAGTTTCTGCATCAGTTAGATTAGGCGTTTGGATTAGTCCTTTCCAATCCTAGAATGTCATTCTTGGTGGTTTTATTCATTTTGATCTTTGCTTCTTGGCCTTATCACTTTTCTTACTGTTATCAGAAACGTCTCAATGGCGCAGGGCCTGGAGTCAGGAAGGCCTGAGTTCAGTATGACTCCAGATAGGTCACCTAACCTCTTTTGTCTAAGTTCCCTAAAAAAGTTACTAGTTCCAACAGTTTTGGCTGTTTCCTATGGGGTCTGATTTGTCTTCATGATAAGAAACTGTGCGTGGCAGTTTGCCATTAGATGAAGATCAAAATCATTTCCCCCCCCCCCATCTGGCCTCGGGCAAGATGTTCAGTCTCCCTAAACAGCAGATGGGCTTAGAGGAGATGCCCCAAATGACTCTCTCGCCTGACGTCTGTTACCCCCGGGCACTTTGAGCCCCAGCCTCCGTCTCTCATCTAGTCCCTTTACAGCAAAACTCTGGTATGAAACAGTGTGTCTGATTTGTGAGACTTCCTCTAATAGGATCGGCCTGAAGCTCCCTCCAGCTTGGTCCGCCTGTCTCTGTTCTCTTCCTGTCCCTTCCTCACACAGTGAGCACCATTGGCTTCCTCTGGCCTTTCACATTGAATATAAACTCTGCTTCTGCTTCATTTTTCAAGTCCTACCCAGCCTGCCTTTCTAGTCGCAGTAGCCATGACTTCACTTTCCCCATTCCATGGGCTTGATGTTTGTTTCTGTGTCTGAGGGTTTGTTTTTATTCTTTAAGAATGTAGGCTCCATGGGGAGGAGGGGGGCTTGTCTCGTCCATCGTATTCATAGCTTCAGTACCCAGTCCGGTGCCAGGCACAGGGAGGCACTTTAAGTCCTTAAGAAATTGACTGGTGGGAGACATCTGAAGGCGCTGTGGAGAGAGGAGTTTCATTCTTGACTAATTTACTGGTGAATGGTGCAATGAGGTGTTTGCGGAAAATCACCTTCAGGTACTAAGCTCCAGCCCGACCTTGGTGCTGATGCTTGTTGGCATTCTTTCCTAGAAAAGGAAGAAGCCACTTGGCACAGGATGCGGCTCTTACAGCAGAGAGGAGGCTAGGAAAGGGAGGTAGTCCTGTTGGCCTTTCGTACGACTCCAACTCACAGAACCAGAAAGGAAATTTCAGACTTGGTCTATTTGATAGATAAGCTGGTAATCTTTAGAGGTATAAATATCTGAGGAGAACTCAGGTAATTTTTTAAAATTTGTTTATTTTATTTTATTTTTAGGATATGGTGGAGGTTTTAATGAAAGAGAAAATGTGGAGTATATTGAACGAGAAGAATCTGATGGAGAATATGATGAGGTAAATCTGATGTGATAGCACTAAAATTGAATGTGCATTTTAAAAATAGAGTTGTATGTCTAGATCAAAGAAAGGCAAATGAACATTTGTGTTTAATTTTTGTTTGACAAAATTGCCATTTTGATTTTTGGCACAACTCGAGTGTGTTTATATTAAAATTATGTATTATTAGCAAATATTTTTACATTGGGCCTAGAGTCAGGAAGACTTGAGATCAGTCTGACACTTCCTAGCTGTCTGACCCTGGGCAAGTCACTTAACCCTGGTTGCCTCATCTGTCAGATGACTTAGAGAAGGAAATGACAAACTATTCCAGTAACTTTGCCAAGAAAATCCCAAATTGGGTTATGAAGAGTTGGGCACGACTGAGTGACAGCAACAAGAGTGTGTTTTCGGGGCGGGGCGGGGTGGTGTGTGTGTGAATAATATTGTAACAGCCCAGTCTGTAATTTTTATGAACAATTAGCATTTGGTATAAAAATGGATATGTTCCTAGTTGGCTCGGGAAAGATTCTCTTACGGAATTCTGTTTTTCTCTATTTAGTTTGGTCGGAAAAAGAAAAAGTATAGAGGGAAAGCAGTCGGACCTGCTTCCATCTTAAAGGAAGTTGAAGACAAAGAGTCAGAGGGAGAAGAGGAGGATGAGGATGAAGATCTGTCCAAATATAAACTGGATGAGGTAACGATGCTCTTCTTTTTTCAGGATTATTTCCCAAGTAATAGGAGACCAGCCATAGCTCATTTTTATCCACCACCACCCTTGGCAGCACGTCATTCATTTGGTACAGTTTGAAGTCACTGATCCATGGTTAGGAACAGAACTGAGTGGCAAATGAACTCACAAAGTCATAGGTTTCCAGAATTGAGAGAGGCTTTCAGAGTCATTTTTCACAACTTTTTATCTCAAGTGTGTAGCCCCTGAACCTTGTGGGAGGTGGTTGTGAGGTCATCTGTTCTCCCCTTGAACATGGAGAGTGGTTGGGAAGCTCTGGCCGCCCTTTCTCTTAGTTAGGTAAGTGTTGCTCCCAGAGTCATGGGAGTTTAGCATTGGCAGGTGAGGTCTTGCAGACAGCTAATCCACCTTCTGCCTGGAGGTAGGTCAGTTGAATGTTAGTAACTTTCTCCTGATATCAGATCTAAGTTTAGTTCTTTGTAACTTCCCCTCCTTTTCGGGGGGGGAGGGGGGGGTCATCCCTCTTCTTCACACCAATGGTAGGTTCTCTTAGTGCTTGTTGAACGCAGGTGCATCCTTTCCTGCCAAGTCTTCTCCAGACTAGCTCGAATTGTGAGAATTGTGAGGAAGTGTTTCCTGGCAGAAAGCCTGGATTTGCCTCTTGGCACTTGTGGCTTGCTCCTACTTCTGCCATCTGCCAAGGAAGAGAACAAGTCTGATCGCTCTTCAAAAAGTAGAAAACAACCATCGTGTCTCTTGATGTTCTTCAGGGAAGTGGCCCAGGTGCATGTGGCATGAGCCTGGGGCCTCTCACGGCCAGTCTGCTTGCCCCTGGGTACTCAGTAGTTGATCATTGTTGGTGAAAGATGGTACCCAGAATGGAAAATAAAGACTTCAGAGCTGACCAGAGGCTGGAGGTGCCACCGTACTTCCCTATTCCTGCAAGCCATAAGCTGCCACGTCCCTCTGGCATCTCCACTCGGGCCCCCATGCCTTCTCAAAGGGCTGCTTAACCAGGATTTGCCATTTTGTACTCGTGGGGGTGGGTTTTGTGTATTTTGAGCTGTAGTATTAAAGACCTTGTACTCTTAGCGTCTTGGACCCTAATACAAGCTTAGTCCTTGACAGATCCTTCTGTGGCCCGAAGCATCCACTGTAGGATGACTCTCCTCCCAGCTCAGTATCAGCAGGTTTGATAAGTATGTCATCAGGGCTTCCATCCAAGTTATTGATTTCTAGAATGGGGGCAGATTCCTAGGGTCCCCCCAACTGGAGACCTGCCAAGTCATCATAGAACCATTCAGGATGAGGTTTTGTTATTGTTGTTGGGGTGGGGGGGGGGCAATGGGGGTTGAGTGACTTGCCCAGGGTCACACAGCTAGTAAGTGTCAAGTTTCTGAGATCAGATTTGAATTCAGGTCCTCCTGACTCCAGGGTCAGTGCTTTATTCACTGCACCACCTGCTGCCCCCAGATTAGTTTTTGAATGCAAATGCCACATCCCCTTGGACCAGCCTTGTGAGATTCCCTTTCTTCATTACTCCAAACGGATCAGCTTTAAGAAAGCCTGGAGCGTTCCTTGGGTCAGGTTGCGTAACTTAGCCCATCACAGCGGGTTCTCGATGCCTCTGCTTCCTTTTCTAGACGTTCCATGTCTCTTTAGGGAGACTCCTTGACCTCGATTTGCAAATGTCTGTTCTTTTCCTCTCATTAAAGGCTGAAACATCATTTGTCCTCCAGGCTTATGATATGTGCCCATTTTCTGGCATCAATATCCCTGATAGTGATGCAGAAGTCACGCTCTCTGATTCCAAAAGGGAGGCAGCCAGCAGGGCAGGGGGGAGGGTGCTGGGCCTGGAGTCAGGGAGACCTGACTGGCTGTGTGGCCTTGGCTAGTCACCTGACCTCTGCTTTCCTCAGTGTCTTCATCTGTAAAAATGGGGATAGTAAAAGCTCCTGCCTTCCCAGACTTGTGTCTAGCCCAGTGCCTGGCATGTAGTGGGAGCTTTGTGTGAACAGGGGCAGTTGTGATTCTTAATAGAGGATGTTGTTAATCTGGGCCAATCCGGATGAAACCATCCATCATGGCCAGGTACTGTGTGTGGCCTTGCCCATCTCAGGTATTAACTCCCTATAAAGCTTTTTTGTTCCTTTATTTTCCCAAGCCAGAGGTCAGTCTTCTGGTCTGAGAAAAGAGGTGAGGGAGGGAGGGCTGCTTAATTCTTATTGAAATCCCTCCTCCTTTCTCTGGCCACTTACTAATCATCCCAGGCTGGCAGCTTTTTATGATCCCACTTCGGCTTCCGAGACTGAGCAGGCCTGACCTTTTGTACAGGGCCGGGCCACCCTTCTCCTGTTACCTGGCCTAGCTCCCAGCTCCTTTTATTTTTTTGATCTAAGCTGATCAGGGTATTCACATTGATCTTCTTAGGAAACTGTCCTTTTTGTCTTCACAGAATTGTTTTCTGCCCTCCTTGGCCAACTTCCCACGTCGAATTGTAGTCCGTGGTACCCTACCACTCCTCCTTCAGAACCCTTGGAAACCTTCACTCCCAAATCAAGATCACAGGGGTCCAGGTTTCCCTTTTCTTCTCCATCACAAGCAGGAGGGTTGGGTTTTAGTTCCTCCACTCCTGCCCTTCCAAGGTTCTCATCATTTTACCCCCGTGTCTGATTCTTCTGGGAGGAGAAGCAGATCCCAAGTAAAATTCCTTGTTGGTTCACACACTTTCTGGGTAGATGGAGTTCTGAAGGCAGATTGAGAGTAAAGGGGCAGGCCCTGAGGCCTCTGCCCCGACTGAGCTGAGGCGTTTGCTGAGCTCAGCTCTCTCTTCTCTGTGTCCCAGTAATCTACAGGCCAGTAACAAACGGCTTCTGTTCCTCTTTCTGTTGTTGGTGTTCTTGTGCCACTCCGTATTCTCCAGCTCACTTCCTCCTCTGGTACCACCGATAAACCTTCTAAATAGACAGTGTGCATTCTCTCCTTTCTCTCCCTCTCATCTCTTCTTTCCTCTCGCTCCCTCTCTTCTCTCTTACACTCAGACACACACTCACTCCCCTTTTCATGTTTTATGGAACAAGTTGTGCCTTCTCAGATACTAAGTTGTGCTAGCCTGGACCGTGGGGGATATGGGGAAGCACAAGGTAAGAACCTTATACTCAGGTTGGCAACTGGGACTGTTCCAGGCCTAGAGAGGTTGATTTCACTTCACCCCACACGTATCGGGCAACCCAGCTGTCGGTTCTTGCAGAGAGCTCTTAGACTGCAGGCTACTTCCTCCCTGACTAAGCATGTGAAGATATTATATTGAAGCATGACTTAGACAGGAAGCTATAGCTCGAAAGCTTGTTTTTGTCTTCTCAGATATTGAGGTAGAGTATCTTAGCCTAGGGTCCTTGTTCTTCCTGGAATAGAAAACCTTATCTGTGCATCAGACTTGGATTTTAAAAACAACTATATGATTCAGTGGCTAGAGACAGGAGCTTTGTGACCCTAGATAAGTCACTTAGCCATTGGCTGCCCGAGTTTCCTCATCTGTTAAAATGGTGATAGGGCACCTAGGTGGTGTAGTGGATAGAGTGTGGGGGGAGAGACAGGAGTTGAAGTCAGGAAGACCTGAGTTCAGATTCAGGCTCAGATACTTACTAGCTGTGTGACCTCGGGCAAGTCACTTAACCCTGTTTGCCTCATTTCCTCATCTGTGAAATGATTTGGAGATGGCCAACCATTCAGTATCTCTGCCAAGAAAACCCCAAATTGTCACAAAGAGTCCAGCACAACTGAACAAAACAACTTGGGATAATACAGTTCCCAAGGTTGTTAGGAAAGTTAAAATGAGATCACATACACTTTATTAATTCTAATTATTATGTATATCATTATCTTGTTTACAATGATTGAACTGGAAGGGAAAGGGTCTTTAATTCTCAGTAACAAGAAGAGTCGGCTGAGTTCCCCCATGACCAGACTGGGAGGGATTCTCAGAAGGAGGATTTCGAGAGAGAATGAAGGCAGCTGCTCCCTTACTTCTGTCTAAGCTCAGCCGTGGGAGACCTGACCCCAGTTACCAGGAAGACGACGTCTCTGAGGATGCCATCCCACCGTTAACCTGTCTCTCGTCTCGCTGAAGGATGAAGCCCATAGCCTCATTTTAGTCTCTCTGGGGAATTTCTCTCATTTTGAAGTGATCGATTCTCCTTAGCAATGACTCGTTTCCGAGAGATTGCTCAGCAGGGGAGCCGCCTTTTCTATTTCTTTTCCTCTAAGCCAGCCTGCTTCTCTCAATAATAGGCTTGTTTCTAAGCCGCTGGTGCCAGACACATGGCGGACGAAGTTTTTATTATGTTAATGCCCAGTTTCCTAAATCTAGTGGTTCTCATGGTTACATTTTCATTAGGATGAGGATGAAGATGATGCAGATCTGTCAAAATATAATCTCGATGCCAGTGAAGAGGAAGATGGCAGCAAAAAGAAATCCCACAGAAGTCGCTCTAAGTCTCGGTCTTCACACTCCCGATCTTCCTCACGCTCGTCCTCCCACTCAAGCTCAAGGTCTAGGTCCAGGTAAACGGGTACAGGTCAAGGGTAACACCAGGCAAAATGTCAGTATCTAACTTCTTTATTTACACACTGTGATTTTCCTTGATTGAATTAAGATTTCAACTTTCTTTTTAAGAGTTCATCTTTAGTAACAAGTGATTTCCTGTAGATAATGCCTTTCTCTCACTTAACTCTTTAATCTGTTCTGTATTTTTTATATAACCCGTCTCCAAAATTAAGATTTAAATCGAGGCTTCCTTTTAAGGTATTGTTGTATATTTTTAGTTCGGAAGAGGACAAATAAAACTAAATGTGAGATTGTTCAGCTTTGATAGACACTTAAAATAACTTATCTAAACTTATTAATTAATGTGCAAGCTACATTTGGTAATTTTTTTTTCTAGTTATGAAGAAACATTAAATTAAGATGATGGGGGTGGGGATCTGTAGTGTTTTAGGCAGCCAGAGTAGATACAGCCTGGCCCTAGAGTCAGTCAGGAGGACCCGGCTTTGAATCGGGCCTCAGATACTTGCTAGCCAGGTGATCCTGGGCAAGTCACTTCACCTCTGTCCACCTCCATTTCCTCACCTGTAAAAGGAGGATCACGTGAGCATACGGGAGTCGTGTTCCCGTTGCTGATGTTGTTAGCCTTCCTTTCCGTGTGCCCCAGCATTTAGCCCAGTGCCCGGCACACACTGGGCGCTATGAATGCTCATGCCCTTCCCCCGCCCTTGTAAACTCTGCTCAGGGGTCGGGATAGGTGGGATGGAACCAGATTCAGCTGACACTCTTCAGGGAGGCCATTGCTTACCAATGAGGGCTTTCCAGCTGGTGTACCTTAACGTTCTGGAAAGTGAATCAAAAGATCAGATTTTTTTTTTTTTTTTTGTGGGGCAGTGGGGGTTAAGTGACTTGCCCAGCGTCACACAGCTAGTAAGTGTCATCTGTCTGAGGCCAGATTTGAACTCAGGTCCTCCTCAATCCAGGGCCGGTTCTCTATCCACTGCGCCACCTAGCTGCCCCCAAGATCAAATAGATTTAAGCTGCTGAGAGTGGAGGAGTCAAGGCCCTCCTCTCATTAGTGTCTGTCTGTCTCTAGAGAAGCCTCTCCTCACTTTGCTGAAGCTGTCAGTGACTGACAGCAGCCTCTGTGCCGGCTGCCGTGCTGTTACAACCTGCGATTGCTGAGGGAGGATGGATGGTTTGTAAAGTGTTGGCGAGACCAGAGCTACCTTAAGTTCTTTTACTTTTTAACTATAACTAAGCCTAGAGCAGTAGAGTTTCTTTGATTGTCATCATTTGACTCAGGTACTTGGCCTGGAACTATTTTGGGGTGTTGCCTGTGATAGAAGTTGTATGTAGTGAAAACATTACATCTAAATAATTAAGCTTCAAGTTAAGCTCACCTGCAGAACAGTGGCTCCTATGAACCCAAAGTGTTTGGTCCTTTTTCTCTAGTTTGTCCTTTCTGTGGAAATCTTTGTACCTGAGTATAACTTGCTATTTTGTAATACCTAGGTACAGTGAGATCAGTGCAAGACTGAGTAGGCTTCACTTTGGTATTGTGGGCTTTTCCATAGTCATTCCCTGAAGTAATTAAATGCTATGATTGAAGAGAAAATTTCAGGTAGAAAATTATCAGTGTCCTAAATTTTCTATGATTTCTTTCTTTCAAGTGACTTGGTATGCTATATGAAGTACTGAAATGGGTAATAAATTTTAGTGGCATATAAAGAACAAAACATTACACGTTATTTTTTTCCAACATTAATAAACACTGAAAGCATTCTTGAAAAAGAAAAGATTTGTTAAGTTTTGTTTTTAAGATCACCGCAGAATTATTTCTTTAAGTCCTGTTCTTTGGTACAAATTATTAGAAAACTTGGCTTTGAGATGTATAGGTTAATAAATGTATTTTAATATAAATGTGTGGCCTTTCAGTTTCCTAATAGCCTACATTAAAAGCACCTGAAACAAAAACAACTTAAATTGGATGCACTTCCATTTCCTCATGCCAGACGGACTGGATTAGCTTTCTTCCCGCTCAGTGTTTCAGTAAAGTAGTCTTGATTGAAATAGCCTGTTAAAATCTACTTACTAACTAGAAATAGAAATGGAGTATCAGAGTGGTAAAGGAAACTGGGAAGGCAGTAGCATTCCTAGAAATACAGGTCACAGTGCCCCACAGTTGTGGTCAATGTAGACCAAAGGTGAACCTGAATTTTTAACCATGAGCATAGGAAACCCCTCATTTCTTATTACAGTGAAGGTAGTGAGGGCTTTCCATGTTCTTAGAGAGTTTTGAGGAACAGTTTGAGTAAAATTGGTATTTTTTTGTTTATTTTAGGATGTGACAAGTTGTTTGTTTTTTAACAAAATTTGAAAATAACTAGGGTATTAGTGGTGGTTCACAAGTCCTGTAAGCTCTGCCAAAGACACATAAGGTCCTTATCGATACTTGTTTGGAAAACATGTAACCCAGATCCGTGTCTTGTTGCATGAAAGTCAAATGTCGTGTACATCTCTCCTTCAGTGTTCATAGCCCAAGGCTCACTTAAGTGATACTGGAAAAAACCCTTCCGTGTTGTTCCAGGTCCCGTTCAGGAAGCTCCTCCAGTTCCCGGTCAAGGTCTCGGTCCAGTTCCAGAGAACTTTCGAGATCTCGTGGGTCGAAATCCAGGTGAATGAGGTAGCATCCGCTCTGCCCTGCAGAGCACCAGAGGGCGTGGCTGCTGCTGCTTTGACAACTTTTGTTTTGCTTTTACTTGTCAATTTTATTTTAGCATTAGAAAACTAATGCTCTTGCCTCAGCTTAATTTTCTCACCCTGAAATGTTTCCATTGCCAGCAGTGTGCCAAGACATTCCCATGATTAAATTTAAATGACGATTTGTTGTTATGTTGGTGCTAGGATGCATTGAGGCAGAACTCCATGGCCAAATCAGAGCTCCCCTTCAGCCCTCACCAGGGCATTGCCACATGTGTGCTAGCATCTTTTATGAGATATTGACTTCAGGCCTCTGGCCCAGAGCAAGGAAAGGGCTACCCTCCATTGCCTAGCCACAAACGCCATATGGACCAAGGACAGTTCCCCTCTATCATAGTTCCAGTGAAAGTCAAACATTTGTGAGGCCTCTTTTTCATCTGCCTTCACCTGGAATGCTAGTGCAATATTCCATTGTCCAGGATGTTCCACATAAAATACTTGCAGCCTTAGAACAGTAGAGCCAGGTTTGCAGCCAGTGTCTGCATCAGAACATGTGGTGGGCTTGGCAGCTCCTCTGGAAGGAATCTTGGTGCTGACTGAATGTACATTGAATAGCCTTTGCAGTGAAAATATTTGGGGGCGAAGGAAATTTGACAATCTCCTAAGCATTATTGATGAAGAAATAAAGTGAATTTAGAGCAGCATCCCTTTTGTAATTTGTTAAGATAATTTATTGAGACACTGCCTTACAGAGGCACCTAGTCTTATTACCCTAGCAAAAAATAGAGACAGTCAAAGCTTAACAACACGGGATTCTTTTTTTTCTCTTTTGGCGCTAAATAACTGTCCCAGTGCAGAAGCCAAACAAGGCATTAGTATTTCCTAGAGGTGTTATGCCGTAAGAAGAATGTGAGTCACAGCCCTGGGTGACATTGCTCCTGTGTTGTAGAATTAAGCCATTGGGTTATCTTTGCTCGGCTAGCCTGGGCTTACAAGGTGGGCACCCTCTAGAATTCCACCCAGCAGGCGAGCACTGCAGCTCCCCACAGTGTACTGTGGAGCAGCCGCCATTCTTAGCCTCACTTTTTTGCTTGCTCACAACTTTCCAAAGAATTCTCCTTTTGGGCTTTTTATTCTTAATCTCAGCCCAAAGGTGAATTTTTTGGGATGTTTGAGCTAAATGCTTCAGCCATAATTATGTGAGAAGGAAAATAGCCATTACACTTAAATACGTGCTTTTTTCCCTGAGTAAAACATGTGAATGTCAACACGTCATATTTCATGAATAGTGTTTCTTGAATGAGACTTGTAAATGTTTTAAAAACCAGTTTAAGTAAATTATTGGTTCTATTTTCATTTAAATATATGATGATTTGACACATTTGCTGTTTCTTTCTCCTTCCCTCCCCTCTTCTCTCTCACTGCCATCCCTGCTTTCTCAATTGCAACTTGTGTTAAGTTGCCTAATTTCAAATGGATTTAATAATTTTCTTGTCCTCAGGAAGTTGTTTTTAAGGTATTTTGTTGTTTTTGCTTTTCTTAAATGGGAAAGGTTAATTTGAAGATGCACAATTACATGTTTCATTGTAGTGTACATTGTGCGTTCCATTTCCCCCTTTGCTTCCCTTTTTTGTGTGACTTAAAGGAAAAATTTAGTCTGATGCAAATGTAAAATCACCAAGAATGCATCATATTTATAGCTAAGTAAAAGATAAGAGTTTGGAAACCTTGGAGTTATACATTAGCTTATTTGTTTTCATGGGTGAACCAGAGTCTTCTGTTGAGGAAGCAGTAAGTATGTTTGTCTTAGGAAATTGTAGACTTGTGATCAGTCTTGGATCTGATAGCTAAATAGTTGAGGTCTTGGCTTTGTCATTTAATTAAATGTTTAATTTATTTCTCAATCAATAAAGATCCAGCTCCAGGTCCCACAGGGGGTCTTCTTCCCCACGAAAAAGATCTTATTCAAGTTCCTCATCATCTCCTGAGAGAGGCAGAAAACGAAGCCGTTCTAGATCTTCTTCACCCGGTGATCGCAAAAAAAGACGCACCAGATCACGGTCACCCGAAAGGTTTGGGTTTCTGTAGAAATAAGAATGGGTGTATTTGAGTGTGGAATACATTTGCTAAAGGCTTGGGAAAGGGTTGAATTGGAGTCACTTTCTTTTCCAACTTTAAAATAATGCCATTTTGTTTTCAACCCAGTTTTGTTGTCTAGGAAGGACAGAGGTCAAATTGCCCATTGTTTAGGCATCAGTTCTATAGCCAACTCCCATTTATTCCAGGATGCATTTTGTCTTTTCTTCTCATTTATCTTTTATCACTATTCCTTAGTCTCTCTCTCTCAATAAGCAGAGGAAGGGAAGAGGTCAATTCATCTCTTCTGAGTATTAACCCAGAAGTTTAACTTGAGTTTGGCAATGCCTGTTGGCGGCCTAAGGCTCTCTGTCCAGTAAGGTCCTGGCCATTCTAGAGATGGGTGAGAATGTGGCCCAGAGAGATCCCCCCAGAGACCGGTGCTTCCTCCCTGAGTCTGCTTTTCAACCATTTTGCTCCCTCCCCACCAGGCTCTGTCCGATTTATTCCTGTTAGAGGATGTTGCTCTTCAGCGTCCTGGGTTAGATAATCCTCCATCAGCCTCCTTTGAGTTTCTCTGGCAGTGAGACGGAATGGTTTTGTTTTTCAGTCCCCTGTAGTCTTTGGTGGTGCCCCAGTGAATACAGAGGCAGCTCACACTCAGACTGCCCACTGGTGCTGCCCTCGGCTCTCTGGGCTCAGGCATCCACTTGGTTTTCTCTTTTTGCTACTCCGTCCTCACCCAGCAGAAAGGGTTTTTGTTTGTTTGTTTCTTCTGATTCTAACCCTTGGCTTTAGGCCCCACCTCATTTCCTGTACCGTCACATCCCGGAACCTTTCCCTAGTCCATCAGTCAGGTCACACTTGAGTGAAGATAGCCGACAACCAGGAGCTAAGCCCCATGGGGTGCTGGGTAGCTTGGACACGTGAATCTTGGGAGCATCTTTTCTCTTAAAATCCTGTGCCCCAGAGCATGATTTATGGGGTAAGGCTCTGTCGTAGAGGACAAAGCCTTTCTGAAGTCAGAATGATCGGTCTCTGGTAGCTCATGTTGCCTGAGAAATGAAATGGGTCTGAGTTGGCAGGGATCTTGGTGGGCATCCTCGAGAGGGAGGTGTTCTTTACAAACCAATAACAGCCATGACCATTCCTCCACTTGGCTGCCCACCTGGCTTCTTACCTCCATCAGGGCTTTCTTAATTTCCTCGTTCTAAATAATTGAGAGCTGGCTATATTTTGAAATGGAATAGTTTGTTTTTTTAATTTTTTATTCCTGAAATTGTAAATTAAGATTGTACTGTTAACACTACAGACTGAAAACCCGAATTCCAACTACTCTTGATCTCTAGACAGTTTGGTCAACCCAGCCAAGTTTAGATTAAGCCCCTTTCCCATCAAGGTGTTTTATGTCTGCTCTTGGTCATAGCCACTCAACGCTTTGCACGCTTTCTCCATTTTTATCTTCCAGGCGCCGCAGGTCATCGTCTGGATCATCCCATTCGGGTTCCCGTTCAAGCTCTAAAAAGAAATAATGTATTAAAATTTACACCTAAAAAAATTCCAGTCCAGTGCATGAAGCATATTTTTAAGAAGTTTGGTGTCTTACTTGGTCAGAAGTGCTAAATCTGCTAGTAGAGGTGCATGTCCGTCGTTGCTTTCTGGAAAACTACAGCTGTGTTCATTCTTGAAATTAAAAGTACATTAGCATTTTAAGCCATAATATCCCCCAAATAGTTGTTATGTGTTTATCGTTCTATTATTTAAAACTATATGTTTCCTCTATCTAATTTGCCAGAGAGCTTTGTTTTCTCGTATGACCATGTTGTTCTTCATTTCCAAATATTTCCTGATGGTAAAGAATCGGCCAACTTTATTTAGGGTTTGAGTCTACAAAAGTACCTGAGGCTTCCTGAGCTTTGGGCAGACTGCCAGTGACTGTGGGGAACTAGGTGGAAACAGGCTACGCCAACAGTTTGGGAGATCAGTGAGTCTTCATATGGTCACCCATGTCAAAGCGACACTCAGTTTAGGATTATGCTCGACAGCAGTAAATTGTAGAAACCCATGAGAAGCACACACCAGATGGCTGGAGATCAATCACTGTGGCTTTGGTTTGCCCTTGTTACTTTTCCTCAACACTGCAGCCTGAGACAGTGTTCAGGCCCTGTTCTAAGTTACCAGAGGAGATGGCTCACTTCTCCCTGATTTCATTTGGGGGCTAGACTCTCAGTCTGCTAAGAGCTTATCTCTTCTGTGTTTATATCTTTGGTACAGCTATTTAAGGAAACACTTCCTTTGATGACCTTTTGGCCATGTTAACATTTCCAGTATCAATTTATAGTGATGAATGTAAGCTCGTAGTTGTTTTTTCTTGGCTTTTTGTTTTTGTTATTATTTTTTTTAAAGAGCTTGGATGTGACATGTTCCTGAAAGCCCTTATATGATTGGGTAAACAGGGCTAAAAATCTGAGAAAAGGAAGAGGAAAATGAGAAACTACCAGGGAAATAGAATTTATTTTGTGTGAAAAGAGTGTATTTATAAGGCTAGCCAGTCATTCTGATGGCTGTGTACTCAGGTGGGATGAGCCATTGGCGCTGATGTATTTCACCATTCTTAAACACTGCATGAAATTTCCTTCTGAAGTAGAAATGAATGTTCCTACACGATGTAATAGGAGATTGTCATTGTTCCCATTCACTTGAAATTACTTATGGCTTAAAATGCTTTCAGGAATTTGTTTGATTTCTGTATCAAAATCTGGTCTCAAGCTCCGTTGAGTCTGCCTTCTGGTTTAAAAGGGGGTAGGGGGGTTTCTCTTAACAGTTTCTTCAAGTGGCATTGCAAGGTAAGTATATGGAAGGAAATTAACAGTTGAGTTTGGTGCCTTTGTGTCATTAAGAAAAGATAACAGTTTGGTCCTATGAATGAGGGAACTTAAAAGTATTGAGCATAAACAATAACAAACGGAGGCAACCGGAGCAAAGTTATATTCTTGATTTCAGAATAAAAGAAACTAGTTTTAATTTTCTCTTGGACTGATCTAAAAATGAAAGCAAAATGTTTTAGGTAGAAATATTTTGATAATCTTTTTTGCAAAGAATTGAACTTCCCACCTCCATACATGCATACACACACACATGCATACATACACACATGCATACATACATGCCTAATTACACGTGTATATACACACTTCTTTGCTAAATGTAGTTGTAGGTTGCACAAGAACACTTAGGCTCTTGTAATTGTGCCTCTGACTTCTTGAAAGTCTTACCTTCTAAATTGTGAAGATCACATGATCTCTTAGAAGCTACATGTTACCTATTGGTTTCTTCTTGTGTTTTGTATACTTCTCTTTTGCTGTACTTAGCAAATGCAAGTTCATGAATTTAGCAAATGGTAGATTACAGAGAATTCTGATGATTATGATTTTTTTTAGTTTCACTAAATTGTACTAGTTTGTTTCATTAAATGATGCTGTAGACAAATGTAAATAAAGCTTGTGAATCAAGCAGCCAAGTGACGCGGTGTTTGTTAAAATAAAATATAGAATCCCGGGCTCTGAACTGACATTGTTTTTAAATGTGCTAGCATTTTAATGGTTCATTCTAATTCTGTGTTTACGCTTCTCTGTCTCTTAGACATTTTGAAATGTCACATTTTGATTTAGTCAGCATGCATTTGATTTTGTGCTAGGCACTGTGCTAAGCACTGGATATAGAAGGAAACCTGCCTTCCCCTTCCCCAAAAAAAGGTGGGGCACAGTGGGGGGGGGGCAGGATTTCTTTGCCCTTAAGCAACTTAGATTTTTATAGGGAAGATAACTTGAATGTCATGTGTATGGGCTAAATTTAGTATGGGGAGAGTTCATTGGGCGGCTCCCCATAATATTGGGGTTCAGGAAATGATAGACCCCTTTTCAACAAACAAATCAGGTTTCATTAATGGAAACAAATCTACAACACAGGTGAAGTTAATAGAGCCAGGGACAATGAGAAAGGGAATAGGGGAAGGGAAAGATAAGACCCACATCCCGTACCTGGGTAAAAAGCCGCCCCCCCCCCCCACCTCGAACAAGCTCTGCCTCAGCTACAAAAACTGACTCCAACCCCAAACACCCCCAGGCCAGCCAGCCCCACCCCCCAACAACACAAAACTGCCACCACCCAGAGCCTGCAAGGGAGAACCAACTGTGCCACCTCGGCTGCTTCTGTCTGAAGGTCCCCCACACGCCAGCTCCTCCCTGTCCCTCTCCCTCTCCCACAGGAAGCCCCCTGGGCTGTCCCCATTATCATCTAGCCAGGCCCGTGGGTGTGGGGGAGCTCCTAGGCGGGGCTTTTTCAGTCTGACCATGAAGAAGCCACGATGGGGTCATGGAAACCCCAAATCACAGTTCCTTACACATGTATATAAACAGTGTGAGAACATTGAAGTGAGTGGGCACTGGCAGCCCTGGGGACCAGGAATGGCCTCCCTCCCTCCTGTGAGAGGTGGGATTGGAGTTTGGTAGTGAAGGGAACCAGAGACTTTGGCCGGGCTGGCTCCCTAGGGGTAGATAGGAAACCATAGGTGGGCAGGGCTGTCACCTGGTCAGACCAACACGAGGAGGGTGTGTGTCGGGGTAGGGAGCCACTTGAGGCCAAGAGGCCCCTGAGAGGATCCCACTCAATCAGGTGGCGCTTGGTGAGGAGGGGTGAAAACCTCCTTAGGCGCTTGGTCTGAAGTGGAATGTTCTAAAAATCCCGGCACCCTCCTGGCCTCGGGTACTGCATGGGGCATCCCACTGGGCATTCTAGCTGGCGATCCTGCCTCCCTTTTCCACCTGCCTCAGCATGGGCTGTCTTCCAGGCCCGTGATAGGCATCCTCTGCCACTCCACCTCGATTCTCCAGCTAACTCCAAAGTTGAGTTCTAGCACTTTTTAGGAGGAGCTTTCCCCCCTCAGACTTGGTGACACTGTGACCCTGGGCAGGTCACTCGGCCTCAGTTTCATCTTTTGTAAAATGGGAATACCCAGCTCAGGGTTGTGGGAAACAAACGAAAGAACTCGAAGCTTCTTGAAGCCTTGAATTTTGATGCTGTTAATAGGCTGATGGTAATGGACGGCCCCATCAAAAGAGATTGAGAAGTGGTATGGAGCTGAAAGTATTGTGTCCAGTAGAAACAGTCAGGAGAGATCAAAGAGATTGGGGAATGAGATTGTTGTGTCCAGCATCGTTCATAACCATCTCAGGGAGGCCAGTGTCAGAATAGTGGTAGCTGAGTCAAATTGTAAAGGATTAAGAACATAGGCAAGTTGGGAAGCAAAAGGGATCAGAGCAAGGGCAATGACAACACAACAGCTGGTTGACCTAAGTCCCCTTGTGGGTGGTAAGGAAGACATGAGAACAATGAGTGGTGGATGGGGCAGAAGACTCCTTTGAAGCCAGAATCAAGGGAGAGGATGAATGAAACCATGCTGCCAATGCTCCTTCATTAAGCGTCTCCAACTTGGACAACTCCAGTGGGGTTCCTGGTACCATGAAGGCCAACTCATCTTCCAGAGGAGGAAACGGGGCCCTAGAGTTTAGTGCCTAGAGCAGGCTAGAAAGATGGGCAGAGACCAGGCAGGAAGCTGTGCTAAGAATCAGAGAGACAGGAAGAAATGGAGGAGCAGGGGATGATAACTCATTCATTCTTATCTACAATTCCTCCAGCATCTGGGCCGGCCCCTTATCTTTCTTAACTTATCCTCAACTGAAATCAAGTTCCAAAGTCAGAATATTTCATCGATAGACTTGGCTCCTCCTCAGCTGTCTCTGCCAGCTTGTCTGGACCCAGTCGGATAGGATTTTGTGCAGCTCTGTGCTCTCTCTTTCTATAGTGGAGGTGCCGATTGCTACCAGGATTTTCAAGTTAACTCCCCTAAATTGTCTTGACGATTATCGTCTTCCTATCTCTATAGTCCTCACAGTGACTGCCAGGGAGTGGAATTTGAAGTACCCAATAACTCTTATCTACCAGCTCCCTCTGCTACCTACAAATATCCCCCTATCACCTGATTGATTTCCCAGTTCCAGGAGAATCCACTTCCTCTTCTCATTTCATTCTAACCCTGCTATGTGGCTCCAAGGGTAGCAATGTTCATGTCCTTTTCATAGCCTTTTCTCAATCTCATCCCTACCTTGAATTCTGCATTTGGCACTTGAACACCTCCTGGATCCGCTCAGGGTTTTTGTGCCACTGCTTTCCTGGTCCTCTTATCTGCCCAACTGTTCCTCCATCCGTTTTTCTAGTTCTTCATGTCACAGTCATAGCCCCATCTTTTTTTTTTTTTTTTTTTTTGGCAGGGCAATGAGGGTTGTGACTTGCCATGGGTCACACAGCTAGGAAGTGTCTGAGGCCAGATTTGAACTCAGGTCCTCCTGAATCCAGGGCCAGTGCTCTATCCACTTCGCCACCTAGCTGCCCCCGCCCCATCTTTTTTTTTTTTTCTTTTTTCTTTTCTTTTCTTTTTTTTTTTTTTTTTTGCCTCCATTCCCTTGGCGATCTCATCCACTCTGTTCAGATGATCATCTGCAGATAATGAAGCTCTCATAACTACAGTCCACAGTGTCTTCTTTCTCTGGCTTTTTGGAGCGCTGGCGTTCATGTCAGACCTGCCTGGTGGAGGTCATTAGACTGCTAAGTGTGGCTCTACAAACAAAGTGTATTTACATTAAGAAGGCATGTCACATTAAGAAGAATGTCAGCTTGGGATAAGAAGATATGTGGGGGGCGGCTAGGTGGCGCAGTGGATAGAGTACCGGCCCTGGAGTCAGGAGGACCTGAGTTCAAATCTGGCCTCAGACACTTAACACTTACTAGCTGTGTGACCCTGGGCAAGTCACTTAACCCCAATTGCCTCACTAAAAAAAAAAAAAAAAAAAAAAGAAGAAGAAGAATATATGTTGACTGCATGGTGGTAAAAGCCAGATCAAATTGATCAGTCAACTTGGATGTGGGAGTGGAGTATACCAGGCACCCGGGATAAGCCCTGTCCAGGCCAATACATTTATCAAACTTAGATCAGGGTGTAGAAGGTATTCTTGTTAATGTTTCAGAAAACACAAAACTGGCTGCATGATTGTTGACACATTGGATGAGGATCAGAATCCAAAAATTTCACTGAGAAGAATGATGGATTGAATGGAATAAGATAGCTCTCTTTCTAATATTCTACATGATCTCATTTTTTAAAAGTAATAATAATAACACTGAGTGAATCATTGTCCTGGCTAGAACAGGGCATGTCGTTGGCAAAGCTAATGGAGAACCACAACTAAAAATAGGGAGCTCAATAGGGATGAATGCAACACTTCTATATTTGAGTTAAAAAAATCTTTATGACAACAGGACTAACAGAGGTTTACTACAGTGTGTCCGTGCTGATGTAGGCCCAGGGTCACACAGCTAGTAAGTGTTAAGTGTCTGAGGCCGCATTTGAACTCAGGTCCTCCTGACTCCAGGGCCGGTGCTCTATGCACTGCACCACCTAGCTGCCCCTCAAGCCCATTTCTTAGGGCCATGGTGCCTAAATGGAGAGGAAGGTGGTCCTCAGATGGGGGGAAGGGGAGGAAGAGAGAGGGAGGGAAAGAGAAAAGGGAGAGAGAGGAGAGAGAGAGAGGAGAGAGAGAGAGAGAGAGAGAGGAGAGAGAGAGAGAGGGAGAGAGAGGGGGGGAGAGAGAGAGAGAGAGAGAGAGAGAGAGAGAGAGAGAGAGACAAAGAGAGAGACAAAGAGAGAGAGACAGAGAGAGAGGAGAGAGAGACAAAGAGAGAGAGAGAGAGAGAGAGAGAGAGAGAGAGAGAGACAAAGAGAGAGACAAAGAGAGAGAGACAGAGAGAGAGGAGAGAGAGAGAGACAAAGAGAGAGAGAGAGAGAGAGAGAGAGAGAGAGAGAGAGAGAGAGAGAGAAAGAGAGAAAGAGAGAGGAAAAGAGAGAGAGATTCAGGCAGGTAGATTTAGAGACCCAGAACTTCCAGTCTCACAATCAAAAGAAAGAGACTGCTCCCCACCACAAGGTAGGCCAACACCATATTCTCAAAAGCAGGTGCCTGACATCTCCAGGAAGGGGCTTCTCCATTGTGTATGGTCTGAACATTTACCAAACCCCAGGTACATTGTGATAGAATATTCTGCCCAGACAACAGAGAAAAACATATATGGGAGGAAAGCAAGTGTGGAGGGATGTAACGATTGGAATGACGCCACCTGCTGGAGACTTACTGTAGCAAAGCTCCACCCATGAGGTGAAGGTCTTTTCTCTGGTGTCAGGAAGTGACGTTTGCTAGTGGGAGGAAGAAGGGGGAGCCTGGCGCTCTGACTGTTTCTTCCCTGTGGACGCTGGCGGAGAAGGGAGATAGAAAGGCGCTCTCCCTTTAATAGATAGATGAATGTAGGCCTTTCTCTCTTTACCAAATTCTTATTCTCCTTAATAAATGCTTAAAAGTCTAACTCTTGCTAAAGCTTATAAGTTATTGGCAAACACTCATTAGATATTTTAGACAGACTAGCTAGAATTTTAGCCTTAACAGGGGTTTGCCATTCATGTACTGTTATAGATGTCAAGGCTGTTTCCCAGGCCAGTGGCTGAGGCTGAAGGATGCTGCCAGATGACTAGGGATCTGAATCTTACAGTTTTCCTGAAATCTGAGACAATGTTCAATTGATCCTTTCAGATACTGTGAGTACCTGTTGGTTGAGACTTCATCTTTGTGGCCCATCCTTATTAGATCCCTTCTCAGGTCACTGAGATGGTGGTTAGCACCAGCCAGTCATCGGGAGGAAGAAGAGCCGGTGATTGGGTGGGATTCCCTGAATTGGCCCAGCTGAACATGTGAATGCTATAGATGTCCCAGACAGTCATCAAGTACGAATTCAGAGTGCCTGGAATTCTGGGAGGTCAGTAGGATACAAAGATAAAAAATGAACACAGTCTCTGTTCTTAAGGAACTTACATTTGCCAAATGGTGAACATCCAGTTCCTTGCAGAGCCATTTAGGTTACCCAATACTGGGAGCCAGTGGTTAATTACCCAAGTCATGCAGCTGGTCACCAGCCATCCAAACTTCAATGTCCAGGGACATTTTGCTGCTAATAACCAAGCAAAGTGAGCAAACAGATGGCAGCAACTGTTCTTTCTGCATCTCTGCCTGCCTGTCACAGCCAGGATCTATTTGGTCACTAAGGAAGGAAGCATGAACGACTGACAGACTACTTGGCTAGAAGCAGGAGACTCGAAGTTTACTCCTGGCTCTCTTTCCACTGTCCTTTATGACCTTTTTCCCTCTCTTCTGCCCCCCTCCCCCATTAAGCTTAACATTGTCAATATTAGTCGAGCACCCACAGAGTACAAAACCCTGTCTTGGGCACAACGGGGTGAGTGTATTGTTTACAAAACGAAAAACTGGCCATTAATATGCTTCCCTTTCTGGGAGTAGGAGCAGCTATGCAGTTCAAAATTGCACAGCCAATGCTGAACTCACATGAGGGCTCAGCCAATGCAAAAGCATGAAGGGAAGAGGGAAAGCAAAGGCCACATTCAGGAACCAGAAAACAGGCCAGTTTTGTTGGAAGGCAGAATAGCAGGAACAAGAAATAAGTCTAGACATCAGGTGGGTGACTGATAGTGGACATCCTTGAATACCAAGTGAAGGAGTTTGGATTTTTTCCTCCAGGGGCAATAGGGAGCTATTGAAGATTCTTGAGAACGATATCATCAGACCTGCAATTTGGAAAGATTCTTTTGGCAACTGTGTAAAGCATAATTTGAAGATGCAAAAGATTAGAAGTCAGGAGACCAATGAGGAAGCTACTGCAATAGGCCGTGTGAAAGGGGAGGAGGTGATGGTGCTTAGGGTAGTGATTGAGTGAGTGGAGAGAAGAGGACGGATGCCAGAGCTGTTGGAGGGGTGGAATCAAGATTTGTAAATTCTATAATAGCAACTCAATAACTTTAACTAAATCTTACATATTTAGTGTCAGCTGGCTGAACTGATGCCAGGTGGATGGGAAGCAGTAAAAACTCCTGGATTGGAAATGGCTTCACCCTTCTTTTGGACAATACAGAAATCCCATGCATTCTTGGATACACTTTCCTGTAAAAATCTTCCCAGGGGAATCTACCTTCTTCTTTATTAGCTTGGTTATACTAATGGGTTTGCCAAACTCTTACCTCTTACTTCTCTGTCTTTACTTAAATATTTGACTGGACCCATCTCCAGTATCTTCCTCCCTCCCTCTCTTTCTCTTTCCCTCCCTCCTTCCTTTTCTCTTTCTCTCCCTCCCTCCCTCTGTCTCTCTGCCTCTCTCTTTCTGTCTCTCTCTCTCTCTCTGTGTCTCTGTGTGTGTGTGTGTGTGTGTGTGTGTGTGCCTGTGTCTCTCTCTCATTGGACTTGTGAGTAGGAAACTCCTAAGCAGACTGGCACTGACCCAGTGACTTATAGTTAGAGAGCTGTCTGGGACTCCACCTGCCGATCCATATCTTCCTGGCTCCTAGGCCAGCTCATTACCCACTCCTGCCTCCCTGAAATCCCTTTGTTTTCTTTTTAATGCATCTGATATTTACTCCTCCGTGACCTTGTTGCTTCGGTCCCAGGAGAATATAAGTCGATCGAGGGTAGGGCTGGTTTTGCGAAGTCAGATGATGAAACTGAGGAAGTGAAACAGCTGGGAAGAAGTGTCCGAGGAAGGACGCGAAGCCGGGCCTCTTGGCTCTGCACCATTCCAGTCCACGGTCGGCGACTACCTAGCACAGTGCCTTGAAAAGAGTAGGCACCCCATTAATGGAATTCACCGGCTCATAGGCGTCCAGTGGGAAGGAACCTCGGAGGCTATCCGGCCAACAGCAATTGATTTGAATGGAGTTCTTGGAATAATGTCAACATTTCACCAGCCTTCTTTAAAAACTAGGCTGCCTTCAGGCTTGGGTAGTGCGCCCTGGAAGCTGTAGAAGCTGGTCGAGGCTGGAATGATCCGCGATTCCTCTGGGTGGCCCTCTCAGAAATCCCGGACAGCAGCAGTCTGCGATTAGCCGAAAGACCGCTAGGTGGTGCTATTGTCTCGGAGAAATGCGGCTCATCCTTCACTGAGAGAAAAGTGCCCAAGGATGAAGCCCCAAAGGCAAAGCCCCCGGAGCCCTCTGGTCGCTTTTCCGGGTAAATCTCGTCCACGTGAGGTATAGAGAAGTAAACAGACAGCAGCACGTACCTCCCTCCCTGTGTTAAAAACCAACAAAACGCCAAGCAGTGCTCCTAAAACGCAACAAGGGAGGAACGCGGATGCTAGCCGACTGGTAGAAGTTGTCCTTCGATGCCCAGCCGATGGCTCGAGTCACTTCACTTCTGCCAGCCTCGATTTCCTCATCTGTGTAATGGGGGTAATAATTGCACCTGCCTCCTAGGGTTGTTGTGAGAATAAAGTGAAATGATCTAGGAAAGCACTAGATACATGCTAACTAGTGATTTTAATTAGCTCTGATGGGCAGCAACACGAGTTACCAGGACCTGGACCAACCCCTTCACTCTCCCCAGGCTCCGACTTGCATGTGTGCATGTGCCCAGGAGGCAGCTGATTCTAAAACCCCAAATTTCAGAGAACTGCTTACCTGTGTGCTTGGAGGAGGTCCCCATGAAGATGGAGGATGCACCATCACCATGGCCATCACCATCACAGCTACCATCTTTTCAAAGTGCTCCTCAGGCCTCTCAGGGGATCCTTATAACCACCCTGTGAGGAAGGAGTTAGTTATTCTCAGCTCCATTGTACAGAAGTGGAACCTGAGGCTCAGAAAGGCAGTGATTACCCAGGGTAACACAGTGCCTGAGGCAGGATTCGAACCCAGGTCTTCCTGTTTCCCCAACAAAGGTCCAGACCAAACAAACTAAGCAATTATAAACCACACTGTGTGCCAGATGGCATGTGGAATGGCCCCCGATCTTCAATCCAAGGGAGAGTTCAGTTCCTGACCTAGAAAGACAGAGTGTGTCAGCCTGGGAAGCAGAGGAAGGTCCTAGAGGAAGCCGTAAAAAGGAGAAGAAAGTGAGAGAAGGCTGTACCTTGATGAAATTCAGCAAGTTTGGCGACATAGTCTTGGAATGCCAGAGGCCACACTAGTCAGGGAGCATGGAAGGAACTTACACGGTGACCCAGTGCATTGTAGGTGCCCTGGGCTCTGGGAGGCCACTTGGGGCAGAGAAGGAACAAAGCCACCTAGGCAGGGGATCAGAAAAGGGAAGTGGCCCAAGTTTCTCCTGACCCAGAAAGCTTCCCGGTGCTGGTCTCCTTGTCAGAGAAAACTCCAGACTGCTCATTTTCAGTAGAAGATATAACCTCAGTAGCACACCATGGAAACAAAACTTTAATGTGCTTTAATCCAATGCTTCTCGAGGGAGTTTCTGTATCCCGGCCTCTTGTACCAAATGTTATTCTACTGAAGGAAAAGAAAATACTTCCATTATATTAGAATAACAATTTGCCAAATACAAGACTAATTTCAAGGCCCTAAAGGCTCTGAGGGAGGTGGATTTGAATGTTTTATTTGTTGTACTTTTAAATTAATTAATTAATCATTCATTTAGGTAGGGGCAATGAAGGTTCAGTGACTTGCCCAGGGTCACATAGCTAGTAAGTGTCAAGTGTCTGAGGCTGGATTTGAACTCAGGTCCTCCTGACTCCAGGGCCAGTGCTCTATCCACTGCGCCACCTAGCTGCCCCCATTTTGTGCTTTTTAAAATGAGGACACATCTGAAGACTTGCTGGGAATTTACTTGTTAAGCTTCAAGCCTCTGTTCCTTCCTATAAAATACTATCTACATACTGTGAAGGTCCATTATTTCACCACCACAACAAAGAAATAAAGCTGAGAAACGACCCAGCCTAGCATGACAAACTCCCCAGAGATCCAGGCAAAAAAGATACAGGTGAGCTGTGATTTAAAGCAGCTTCGAGAGAGAAGTAAACGCTTCATTTCGTGGGGTTTCTCCTTTCCCTCAGAACAGGATTGGCTGCCAATGATCAGCTGTCAGTCAGGCTAGGTAGGTGTGACATCTAAGCAAAGAGCCCACGGGGCATCTGGGGGAAACAGAAGTAGGTGTTCTCCGGAACTACTCTTTACATCTAAATAGGAAATTAATTTACTTACAAGAGGCAATCATTGGGGCAGCTAGGTGGCACAGTGGATAGAGCACCGGCCCTGGAGTCAGGAGGACCTGAGTTCAAATCTGGCCTCAGACACTTAACACTTTCTAGCTGTGTGACCCTGAGCAAGTCACTTAACCCCAATTGCCTCACTAAAAAAAAAAAAAAAAAAGGCAATCATTCAAGGAAATGAACTGACGGATACAGAGATCACCCAAATCCCATTAAAGGGATAATTAATCTCATGTAGCTGGCAAGAATGGATAAAATGCTGGGCCTGGAGTCAGGAAGATCTGAATTCAAACTCAGCCTCAGACACTTAGTAGCTGTGTGACTCTGGGCTAGTCACTTAACCCTGTTTATCTCAGTCTCCTCATCTGTCAAATGAGTTGAAGAAGGAAATAGCAACCCCCTCAGTAACTTTGCCAAAAAAACCCCAAAAGTGGACATGACTGAAAACAACTAAACAACAAAAACTTCCCACTTTGCTTCTCACATCCAATCAGTTGCCTGGTCCTACTAATTATACTTTTTTTAAAGGGAAGTTAGGTAGCTCAATAGATAGAGTGCAGAGCCTGAAGTCAGAAAGACTCATCTTCCTTAGTTCAAATCTGGTCTCAGGAACTACTAGCTGTGTGACGCTGGGTAAATCACTTAACCCTCAGTTTACACTTCTGTGAAATGAGCTGAAGAAGAAAATGGCAAAACGCTCCAGTATCTTTGCCAAGAAGACCCCAAATGGGCTCAGGAAGAGTCTGTCAGACTCAATAACAACAACAAAGACGGAAAGAAAGGCAGTTTGGGAATCCAAGGACATGGGAATCCAATCCCAGCCCTGCCAGTTTTTACCTGAATGACGTTGGGCTCTTTTCCTGGATTGTAAAATGAGAGAAATCTAAGGTTCGTTCATTCCTGCTCTAAATCTATGATGTTCTGATTACCTTTCTCCTCTATCTGATGTGAAGAAAAATGAACTTTGGAAGTTCGTCTCAAGTATTCCTGCTTTCTTGATGCGTTGCCCCACCTAAGAAGGTGCCCGACTGGGCTCTTCCTCGCTTGCCAGATTTGGAGCATCGGTCCCAAGGAATCATGTTTTGGATCTCCATGTTGGGTATGTAGGTTTTGAAACCTGAAGCTCCCCACATTATTTAGGACCCAAAGGAAAATGAAATAGGAGGGGATCTCTGTTCGAATCTCTCCTCACGCACTAAGTGCGTGACCTTGGGCAAGTTTCTGGGCCTCATCTGTAAGTAACTAGATGGCTCAGTGCATAGAGTGATGGACCCGATTTCAAATTTTGCTTCAGACACCAGCTGTGTGACCCTGGGTAAATCATCTAACCTCTGTTTGCTTCGGGTTCCTCACCTATAAAATAGGGCTAATAACAGTTACCTTTTAAGGTAGTTGTGAGGATAAGGAAAGTGACAGTGCAAAGCTCTTGGTAAACCTTACAACTTTGCGTGTCCGTTCTTATTATTATCTGTAAAACAGGATGTTGAACTCCACGGCTCTACTGCCAGATCAGACAGAAGGACCGCCCTCCTCCTCACCCTCCCCCCTCAGAGCCTCTTCGGGGGATTTGCCCCGGGCACGCGTGCCGGCTCACCCAAGCTGCTTCCACACGGGATCTTCCGTTTCCACTTGCGCCAACGCCATGCGTCTATCCCTTTCTGGTGGGGAATGGAGACAGGGGCGTGTCCCCCAGATTTCAGCTGGAGCTCTCATGTCCTAGTCCTAGCCTACTCCTCTCCGCCTTTCCAGGCTAGCGAACGGTGCCCCTCCCCACAGCTTCTCCCAGAGCGATTCGCTCTCCACCTTCCCGGGAGGTGACGCTCATTGTATCTCCTGGAAGGAGGGAGTGGAGGAGACGGGGAGCGGGGAGCGAGGTTTGGCTCGGCTTCTCCAGGTTCCGACGAGCAGTGGGAGATCCTCGGGTCCCCAGGGCGCTGTAGAGAGCGCCCAGAGAGGGAGCATGGGAGCCTGACAGCGCAGGGTGGCAGGGAAGCAGCGCTGGCGCTGGTGGGCTCCCTCGCCGAGGGGAGTCCTCGGGGAATCCTGCCCCCCTGTGCTCCAGCAGCCTGCTCTCCGGCTGCCAAGTGGGGCGCGGAGTCTTAGGGGCCGCCTCCTCCCTGCGCCCTGGGGCGCCCCGCCTCCCTCGGCCTTATAGAGAGACGGGGGCCGGACTCCGGCTTCTCCGCCGGAGCTGGAGACCGGCGCGCAGGGCGGGCGCGGACGGCACGGCGCCCTTGAGAGAGTGGCCGGTGTGGGGACCCCGCAGCGCGCCCCGGCGGCGGCGGCTTCAGCAAGCTAGCTCGGGGGAGCCGGGGCAGCGGCGGCGCCGGGCACCATGGCGGGCAGGGGGGCCCTAGAAGCGGCCACCGCTGGCCTTTTGCCGCTGCGCGTCCCCGGACGGCTGGCCCTGCCCCTGCCGCGGCTGCTGCGGGCCACGAAGGCGACATGAAGGAGCCGGCGGGCGGCACGGGCGCCCCCGGGGCTCCCCCCTTCTGCAGACGCCTGAACCACTCGTACCCGGGCACGTGGGGGGCCGAGCCGGTCGCGCCGCCGGGGGCCAACGGCACGGGCTCATTGGGCGCCGACGCGTGCGGCTCCGTGTCGGTGGCCTACTCCCTCACCATGATGATCACGGGCATCGTGGGCAACGCGCTCGCCATGCTGCTCGTGTCCCGCAGCTACCGTCGCAGGGAGAGCAAGCGCAAGAAGTCCTTCCTGCTGTGCATCGGCGGCCTGGCGCTCACCGACCTGGTGGGCCAGCTGCTCACCAGCCCCGTGGTGGTCGCAGTCTACCTGTCCCAGCGGCCCTGGCAGGAGCTCGACCCGAAGGGCCACCTGTGCTCCTACTTCGGCCTCAGCATGACCATGTTCGGCCTCTGCCCCCTCTTCATCGCCAGCGCCATGGCCGTGGAGCGGACGCTGGCCATCCGCGCGCCGCACTGGTACGCCAGCCACATGAAGACGCGGGCCACCCGCGCCGTGCTGCTGGCCGTCTGGCTGCTGGGCTTCGCCTTCGCCCTGCTGCCCGTGGCCGGCGTGGGCCACTACACCCTCCAGTGGCCCGGGACCTGGTGCTTCATCAGCACGGGAGAGCGCGGCGTCAACGGGACCCGCTCGGCGCACAGCCGCGGCAACCTCTTCTTCGCCTCCACCTTTGCCTTCTTGGGGCTCACGGCGCTGGCTGTCACCTTCGTCTGCAACCTGGCCACCATCAAGGCGCTGGTGTCCCGCTGCCGGGCCAAGGCCACGGCCGCCCAGGTGGGCGCGCAGTGGGGCAGGATCACCACCGAGACGGTCATCCAGCTCATGGGAATAATGTGCGTCCTGTCCGCCTGCTGGTCCCCCTTGTTGGTAGGTCCCGGCTGGGAAAGGGCAGGTCGGGTTGGGTCCTCACCAGTGTGCCTGACTCTGGGTGGATATATGGGGCGGGAGAGAAAAGGAGGGAGGGAGAGGATGGGGAGATGTCTCATCGTCCTCTTGCCGAGGGGAGCACAAAATTATCAGTTGTTGCTTAAAGCGATCTGTCTCTTCTCTTCTCTTCTCTTCTCTTCTCTTCTCTTCTCTTCTCTTCTCTTCTCTTCTCTTCTCTTCTCTTCTCTTCTCTTCTCTTCTCTTCTCTTCTCTTCTCTTCTCTTCTCTTCTCTTCTCTTCTCTTCTCTTCTCTTCTTTCTCTCTTCCTCCCTCTGTCTCTCTGTCTCTGTCTCTCTCTCCCCCTCTCTCCCTCTGTCTGTCTGTCTGTCTCTTTCTCTGTGTCTCTCTCTGTGTCTCTGTCTCTCTTTCTGTGTGTGTGTGTGTGTGTGTGTGTGTGTGTGTGTGTGTGTGTGTCTCTTCTCCTTACCCCATACGGGCAGCCCTCTCAGTCTCGAGATGTGTGGCATTCTCTCAACCCAAGAAACTTTTTGGGCTTCCAACTCACATTGTAAGACTCAGCAACAAGCATGTATGTAGACCCTGCTTTCCGGGGTCAGAGATCTCAGAGGCCCACTCCTCTCCCCCCCCCACCCCGCCCTGGCCCCATTTTTACATACGAGGACATTTGAGGGCCAGACCGGCCACCCAGTGCGCGTCACAGGGAAGATTTGAGCCCCAGGCCCCCTGACTCCCCAGGATACAAACTACGCTGTTTCTCTTATCTCATTTGCCACTGACGGCAACCCTCGGATGATGAGGCAGATATGAGCATCCTCCTTTAGTGACAACCCAACGTCACGCTATCATTCCCCACGAGAAACTTGTCTCAGATAAAGAGGGATTTATAACGGTCAGAGGTAGGAGTCGAACCCACGACTGCCTCTAACTCCCCGTCTAGTTCTCCGACACTCTCCCGGCGCCGCACGTTTTGGCCTCAGCCCAACCCCGCAACAGGGATCTGAGGGAGCCTCCTGCCGGTGAAACCAGGCGTCGGGGGTTGGGACGAATGAGTGGTCCTCAGGGGCCCAGCTTGCTTCCCTCAGGTGGACGTGGGATTGGGCTGGCTTCTAGCAGCCGGCGGCCCGGGAGTCTAAGCCAGAGAAGCCCCTTCTGTCTATGAACCCTCTCTGTCCGAGAGCTCCAAACACTTCTGCAGGGTTTCCCCCTTCCCGGAGACACCACTCCCCCCTTTCCTCTGTGGTCTGACCAATCTCACGTGGACTCGGTCAGACAAGGGCAGTTTCCTAAGGGAGGCAGAACCACAGGATGCTCTCTAGTGTCCTTGTAGCCAGCCGGTGGGGGAGGCCTCTGTTCAGGCAGTCTCAGGGGCGCTGGAGCTGAGCTGCTGCAGCTACACATGGAGGAAGGAGTCTTAGCACACAGTTCACTGAACCCCCTGCTCCCTCTTTCTTTTCCACTATCTTTCTCTTTTTTATTTTGAAATTCACAGTCACAAATAGAAACGGTCCATGTACAAAGAACCAAGAGGACAGTATGTAAAACAGTGAATTTATATTTTCTTCTAAGCAGTTTTTTTTAATGAAGTGGTCCTTGGGTGTGTCTATTAGTCCTTGGTATTCTAAGCTGAATACATACTTTTAAAAAAGGAAAATCAGATCGTCAACTAGGCAGTGTTTTATTTAGAGCGCAGATCTTCATGAACACTTGTTTCTTTACTTGTGCATGAACAACCTCCAGTCATTTCCATAAATTCATGGCCATGGGATACAGATTTCCCTCCCTAACCCACTCCTATATTATGTTCCAAAGACAAACTAAGTTCAGACAGGATGGTGTGGTAGAAAGAGGAGCATCCAGATTTCTTCAGACACTTAGTACACTGGAAATGTAACTAGGGGCAAGCCCCTTCCTCTGGCTCAGCCTCAGTTTCCTCCTCTGTAAAATCAAGATTAGAATGCCTGATTCTCCCCACCAAGGTAGACGTGAAGATTGAATCAAAGAATCTGAGCAGGATTTGTCTTATTTTATCACATGTGAGTTGGTTGTATTATCACACATAGTACATGTGTGACCTTGGACAAGTCATTTAAACTTCCTGGGTTTCAGTTTCTTCCTTGTCTATAAAATGAGGTTGTCAGAGAATCTATGAACTTGGATAGGAATATATATATATATATATATATATATATATATATATACATACATACATACATACACACACACATTTTTTCTTTTCACAAACATGTAACTGATTTAGCATTTCCTTCAATCACAAATTTAAACACACAGGCCCTTGAGAAATGGTCCCTGGGCATCACCAGACTGCCCTGGGGGTCCATGGAATAAAAAAGATCCAGGATTCCTGGACCAGATGCTGCACATGGCCCCTTCCAGCTCTGAATAGATAGACTACCCTGTGAATATCTGAAACTCCACCCATTTTAAAGCACGGTCGTTATTGTTACCCACCGTGTGGCTTAACAAAAAACTGCAGTTTAGATGCTTTTACTTCAAGCACTGAAAAAACACCAAGAGATGGGTGCAGTGAGGAGGGCCGGCCCTAAGGATACCCTGCCTGCCACCTTGGGCTAGTCACTGGGCTGCCTCACCTGTCAGAGCTGCTCCGTATAGCCTTTCCTCGCTCTAAGCGTCTGCTCTGCTCGCCATCCTATGCAGACTATGAGCTCTCACTTATATAAGGGAAGGAAGAGGAATTGGGCCGGGTCACTTTTCATTTCTGCTTTGAGATCCTCAACATCCAGCCCAGGGACTGGATCATAGTATATGTCTGAAAAATGTTTCCTGCTTTGTCAGTGACTGGAAGGGTATTTTTGGTCAGTGTTTGTGGAGTGTTCGTGCCATGACTACTACCTCCCTCTGACATCATCTCTTCCTGTTACTCCCTAAGAGCTACCCCAAACATAATTAAGCCCTGTAGCAACAAGTGCAGGGGTACCCTGACCTTTCAGAAGTGACGGGTGAGGGAGGAGGAGCACTTGCTGGCTTCTGAGTCAGGGGCCCCAGGCCCCTTCCAGCCTCTGGTCCTCAGTAGATAGAAGACAAGTAACAGTTGGGTTCATTTGGACTGTTGGCTTTTTAAATCAGGACCCTGTGTATTCAGGAAGTATTCAGACTCTGAGGGCTCTCCTGGGAGATGTCAGGACTCAGTCACTGTTGTAGAAACAGCCTGAGTGACATTGAAATGATCCTTTCCAGATCACTGGGCTGTGTCCAGCCAAGTGAGCCCTCAGATCTACTGAGGGGTTTCTGTCCACTGCTAGCAGCTGTAAGCTGGAAAAAGACCTGAGATATCACCTTGTCTGATGCCCTCAGAGGATTTAAAACTGAAAGGGGGAGCAGCTAGGTGGCGCAGTGGATAAAGCGCTGGCCTTGGAGTCAGGAGTACCTGAGTTCAAATCCGGCCTCAGACACTTAACACTTACTAGCTGTGTGACCCTGGGCAAGTCACTTAACCCCAATTGCCTTACCGAAAAAAAAAAAACTGAAAGGGACCTTTGTGCTCATCCAACTTAACTGTCTCCGTTTACAGATGAGGAAGGGCTAGAGCAGGGCTTCTTCAACTTCTTCCACTCGTGTCCCCTTTTCATCGGAGACATTTTTTGTGACCCCACATATATAGGTATAAATAGGTATACAGAACCTTTAACTGTTGCCAAATTTTTCTCCACCCCCACATTCAGTTACAAGACCGCATATGGGGTCATTACCCACACTTTCAGAAGCGAGGGCCTAGAGCAGTTACCTAACATAGTCAAAGTCACACAGGCAGAAGGGGGCAGAAAAATGGCCCTTTGACTCCAAGCCAATGGCTTTTCCACTGCCTCAAGCTTCCTCACCTTTTCCTGGGTGGGGCGGGGTTGTGGGGGTGGGGAGTACAGGTAATAGTGAAGCCCAGAGGGAAGTGACCATGTCACCCAGTTAGGAAGAAGCAGAGCTGGACTCAGAGCCCACTTCGTCCCTCCAAGGTCAGAGTTCCTCCCATTACACTGAGTTGTCTCTGCCTTTTCTGTCCTTGGAACAAATGTTAAATTTTAAAATCACTGAAGCATGGGCTCAAAGCTTAAGGAAAATGTTTGAATTCTTTTTAAAATGAGGGAGGAACCATGAGAGGGAGAGGGAAAGAGATGAGGGGAAGGGGAGGAGGAGGTGAAGGAGAAAGAGACAGAGAGTTAGAAAAAGGAAGAGAGAGGGAGGGGGAGAGACAGAGACACAGAGACACAAAGACAGACAGAGATAGAGAGTGTCTGTGTGTTTCTACTGACCAACATACATCTGCATGCAGTCCCAGTTATTGGGAAGATTCTTCTCACCTGTTTCATATATAAGAGCCTGGGACATAATCTTCACATCTGCAGAGCAAGGTCTCCTATACAGGGTGGATGAAGTTTGGACCAAGGGAGTGGTGAAGGGTTTCCTTTCCACAGAGGTTTGCAAATAGGTGAGAAACAGGAAATTCCTAAAATGGAATTTTTGTGAGTTAAAATGTTCAAAGCTCACTTTTACACCAAGCCTTTTCAAACTGGTCAAGGGAAATCTTCTTCAAATTGTGCTTCTTTTTTTCTTTTCCTTTTCTCCCCTTTCTTTCTTTCCTTCCTCCCTTCCTCCCTTCCTCCCTCCCTTCCTTCCTTCCTTCCTTCCTTCCTTCCTTCCTTCCTTCCTTCCTTCCTTCCTTCCTTCCTTCCTTCCTTCCTTCCTTCCTCCCTCCCTCCCTCCCTCCCTCCCTTCCTTCCTTCCTTCCTTCCTTCCTTCCTTCCTTCCTTCCTTCCTTCCTTCCTTCCTTCCTTCCTTCCTTCCTTCCTTCCTTCCTTCCTTCCTTCCTTCCTTCCTTCCTTCCTTCCTCCCTCCCTCCCTCCCTCCTTTCTTTCCTTCCTTCCTTCCTTCCTTCCTTCCTTCCTTCCTTCCTTCCTTCCTTCCTTCCTTCCTTCCTTCCTTCCTTCCTTCCTTCCTTCCTTCCTTCCTTCCTCCCTCCCTCCCTCCCTCCCTTCCTTCCTTCCTTCCTTCCTTCCTTCCTTCCTTCCTTCCTTCCTTCCTTCCTTCCTTCCTTCCTTCCTTCCTTCCTTCCTTCCTTCCTTCTTTCCTTCCTTCCTCCTTCCCTCCCTCCCTCTCTTCCTTCCTCTCTTTCCTTTTTAAAAATGCAGTGACCCTTTTCCAATATCTCAGTTTATGAACCTTTTCTTGCATCAAAGACCAGTTAGGAGAAGTTGACTTCCAGAGTGATTACAGCTGAGATGGAAGGGGTGCAAGCACCTGTTCATCCTCCTGCCTCTTGACTGAGAAGAAGCCCGGGGTGACTGACCAGCTGGGACCCAGATTGGTCATCACAATTAATCAGAGATGGGACAGTTTCCAGCCTGGCTCTTGTTCCCATTACTAAAGTCATTGCGAATATTCTTCTCTTGGTCCCATTCATGTCACTCAGCATCAATTCAGAATCATCGAGTCCTCTGAAATGTCTCTGACTCCCTTAACTACCATTCCATAAGGTCAGCAGTGACCCATCCTATTCATGGACCACAATTCATCAGCTATTCTCCAACTGACCAGCAAGGGCTTCAGGTTTTGTTTGTTGGCTTTGGAAATGTTTGATTCACCGGCTCGCAGACGTAGAAAGAGCTGGTGCCCCAGGCCTGGTGGTCCAACCCTCACCTTGGAAAAGCTGAGCCCTTGGAACGTTCAGTGCTTTGCCAGGTCAGGAAGGTGGGGAGGATCAGGTGATAAGACTTTGGGGTTTAAATCAAAGGTCTCTGACTGTGGAGGCGGTAGCCTTTACCCTACTCCCTGCTACATCCTCGATGTCTTTTATTTACGTAATGAGGATTTCTGGGTATTTCCCACTTCCTCCTTCCTTTCTCCGCCCCCCCCCCCAGTTAAAATCTCAAGATAGCACTACTACAAAAGGAAAAGTTGTCAAATCAAAGCCACCAACCTATAGAGTATCGGGCATATTCTGCCCCATCTTAGCCAGGGAGGAGGAGGGCTGTAATATCTGTTGTCTGGACCAATATTGGTTTTTGAAATTACTCCTCATTTACTCACTGTCTATTCTCAAAGAGGTGAGAATGGAAAGATAATGATAATTAAAACTTTGGACTGAAATACTCCAGATACCATTTAGAAAGTTCTCTCTCCTCTTAGACAATTAGGCCTTTACCTCATGATTTTGAAGGGGGTTGGTGAGAGAGAGAGAGAGAGAGAGAGAGAGAGAGAGAGAGAGAGAGAGAGAGAGAGAGAGAGAGAGGGAGGGAGGGAGAGAGGGAGAGAGGGAGGGAGAAGGAGAGGGAGGGAGAGAAAGTTAGAGAAATACTAACTTATAAAAGAAGAAGACTATGTAGGATGGAAGAAAAAGAGAATGGTTCATGTAGGTTTTAAATAAAACCTTGGTTTTTTTTCAAAGAGCTAGCAAAATGTGACATGCTTCATTTTGTTTTTAAAGTGGCAATCCAGTGAAAACCATTCAGAACCTTCATGCCAGAGTAATAACTAACTTCCCAAACTCATCCCACACCTAAGGCAGAGACCCAACATCGCGGTTGGAGGTCAAATCCCAATCGATATTGATGTGCAAAGCACTTCCCATCCATTATCTCATTTGTTCGTCAGCCCTGGGAGGTTGATGCTATTATTATCCTCATTTTACAGAAGAGGAAACTGAGGCAGGCCAAGGTTCAGTGACTTATCCAGAGGTGATTAGAGAGTTGAGATCAGATTTGAGCTTGGGTCTTCCTGGATCCAGTCCCACTGCTCTATCTATGGCACCACCAAATGTTATAGATAAGTTTGTTGATGCTAAACAAATATCAAACTAGCACTGCTTAATGTGGCCACAGTCCACAGGTAGGGGCCCACAGGGCTAAGGGAGCTCCCAGATCTCTTCCAGAGCCTAGAATCATGACCTGTTTTATTTCACCATAAATCATTTTTAATATGCCAAAGGACTCCTCAGTGGGTAGTGGGTTAACGTTGTGCAAGGGACCGTGTTTCACAATATGGGAGCGGGAGGGCTGTTGCATGAGGGGAGTGATCCCTCTTGGCTCAGAATCCCGGTCTGCATTCCTGGTCTTGTAATAGAAAATCACCCAGCCTCTGTGTTAGCATTCCGAATACCAATTGGTTCTACCCTTAGAAAATGGCAGCAGTTTAGAACTATGTATCCCAGGCCCTGAATGGACTCCCATTCAGCAGGTGTTTTGTCTACAAGGATGCCCTTTGGAAAGCACAAGGGGCTGGCCAGCCAGTTAAGGCCTAGCACCCTGTGCTGGGCAGATGTCAGCACTGGCCACCACCCCTGATAGAATGTTCTCCCTCTCACTGTCTTGTCCCTTTCAGCCTTGAGGACGACCTGCCCACAATCATCTCATAGTTGTTCTGTATAAACTCTGTGGACGCTTATATTTTGGTCTGTGTTGTTCTTCCCTCCCATCTTAGAACGTAAGCTCTTTGAGGATAGGAGTTCTATTCTTTTTGTCTTTTATCCCCATCACCTAGACAGTGTATGGTGCAGGGGAGACGACTAGAGATAGCAGTGGACAGAGCCCATTAAGAGGGATTCAAACCCTGCCTCAGCCTCTTACTGTTGTTGTTGGCGGTGGTGGTAGTGGTCCCTGGTTCTCAGAGCACCAATGACATTACTCGGGTGATGTCTGGGACTTCAGAGATGCAGAGACACCAGAGTGACCAATAGACTAACCTCAAATCTGTGGCCTTCAAGGAGTCCAGGTGTGGAAGGATGACCCTAATGGAAACAGAAGCCCAGAGGTGGGGGATGAAAGCACCATGGTGGAGAGCCATTAAGGACTGAAAGCTGGGCTGTCCAGCTCTCTGACTTTTCTAGATGAAGTGTAGAGAGGCCCAGAGAAGTGCCCAAAAGCACCCAGGCAATTAGCATCAAGGAGGACAGAGCCTCCGGCCTCTAGACTTCAAGGGATAGGTTTTGGTTGTGGTTGGCTGGTTTTCGTCTCACCTGTGCTCATCCTCTTAATTTGAGGTGGGAGGGTCATATTGTCTAGTGATCCTGGAGAGGTGATTTTTAGCATTTTGCACAAGAAAGTTGAAGTGTCCATGGGAGCCGTTGGGGGAGGGTGATCAGCTGGATCTGACATGAGGAACCTCATGGTAAGTGATGCAGTTACAAGGTAAAGCCATAGCTAAGAATAAGGAAAGCCAGTTTTACCAGGAATCCACTTGACAATATCTTAGACTACTCAGTAGAGATGGAACTGAAAACAGAGCTAAGCAAAAAAAAAAAAAGAGAGAGAGAAAATACAAAATGAAACCAGACCACATTATCTTCAGGTTGGGTGTCAAATACTAGTCGTTGTTTAATCATTTCTGACGTCATGGCCCTTTTGGGGTTCTCTTGGCAGAGATCCTGGAGGGCTTGGCCATTTTACAGATAAGGAATCTGAGGCAAACAGGGTGAAGGGACTTTCCCAGGGTCACAAAGCCAATGTGTCTGAGGCCAGATTTGAACTCAGGAAGATGAATCTTCCTAATTCCAAGCCCAGTGCTCTATCCACTCCACCCCTAGCTCCCCTAACCATTAGGAAGGTTGGTCTAAAATTGTATAACACTTTCAAACATCTCAGAAGATGACAATAGTGTCACAGCATGTCAACAGGTCTTGCTGTGAGGTATCCTGGTTTAGTAAAGGGAAATAAGCAATATAAAGGGTAGGATGTAGGGGAGCGTAGGCGCTGAGCTCTGATGAGCTTTCTCTAGAACAGACCGCTGTATTCTGGCTGTCACCAAAGGTGATGTTCTTCCATTGAGCTGATATGTGCACCTTACAGAAGGCGGGCAGGATAGCACTTGGGGCTTCTGATAAAGGCTGGATGTGATGAGTTCTGTCCATAGTGGCTGCCATCTTGGTTCCCCTGGGCTCAGTGATGGGCTCCAATGTCTGCTTCTCTGTGAGCTGCTGCTGAAGGCATTTTCTTCTTCTTTGGAGAAGCTTTTTACAAAAGTAGACATCAGTAGATGGGCAGCCATGCTCATCCCTCCAATGCAAAATAACCACTTCTCTTGTGTTCCATTAAACCAAATGGCCCAGGAACCCACCATTACAACACTGCCCCCCTCCCCCGGCTTCGATTTGGAAGGCACCAGAAAGTCCATTGGCAGAAGTCTGTGCCAGAGAGGGGTCCGGCTTTCCAGAGAGCTGCTCTCCACCCCTTAGGTGCTCTCTGGATCAGAAAATCAGCCACTGTGCAGTCTGCCTAAAAGTGACACGAGTCACCTTGAACTTTACAGCGTTGAGACCCTTCCGCAGGTGTTTTCCATGCTCAGCTGGCCCTATGCATGTGGGTACAAGAACTCCTCCTTCTTGGCTCTCCCTCTCTGTGGGTGGAGAATGCATTCCCCTGTGGCCAGCTGGTGGTGATGAGCCTCCCCAGGCTTGGCTGGGTAGGACCCATCCTTTGGACTCCTACTTCCTAAGGGTTCATCTTTCCAAATGTGTCTCCTCACAATCCCTCACTGGCAGAGCAGGCAGTTAGTAAGTTTGGGGTCCCATCATTGTGCCCTCTCCACTACCACCACTGCCTCACTCCTGCCTCTCTCTGTTCTGTATTTATACATTTGAACCTGTTCTATTTTTCCCAGTATGGTATCCTGTGAGAGCAGACCTTGTTCTCCTTATCTTCCAAACCTCAGTGCCTAGCACAGTGCCTTGTAAACGTTAGGCATATAATTAAAGCTTGCTGCCTTGAAAATTGAATTCCCACCCAGAGCTTCCCTGAAATGGAACAAGCTGCTTTATGAGGAAGTGAGTTTCCTGTCCCTGTAGGGCTTCACAGAGAAGCTGGATGACTACTTGTCCAAGCTGGTTGTCCAGGCTTCATGGATCAATCCTGGGCCTGGCCTGGGTCATAGATGTCAGACCCCAGTAGAAGTCACCCAAGTATCCTGACCTGCTACGTGTTAACTTAGAAAACCACATATCAATGTTATCTCTCTTCTGCTGTATTTTCATTTATTTTGTTAAATATTTCCCAATGACATTTTAATCTAGTTTGGTCTGGTCTATAGAGAATGTTGGCCACCTCTGCACCCAATGACCTTAATTTCCCTTGCAGCCCTAGCAGTATGTGAATCTCCTCCTCCTTGTGGCAGACATGGTGGCTTCTGTGGACATCTGTAGTCATAGGGAGTGTGGAATTCTCATCTGAGCTTGTCATTCTTCTTTAATCCCAGCTTTCCTCAATAAAAACAAACTTGGATTGGATTTGAAAATATCAAAGAGGGCAGGTACCCAAGGAAAATTTGTAGTGACTAACTGAAAAGAATTAAAGATTCTAAGTAGAGGGGGCAGCTAGGTGGTGCAGTGGATAGAGTACCAGCCCTGGATTCAAGTGGACCCGAATTCAAATCTGGCCTCAGACACTTGACACTTACTAGCTGTGTGACCCTGGGCAAGTCACTTAACCCCAATTGCCTCACCACCCCCCAAATAAAAAGATTCTAAGTAGAAGTGGTAGTTCTCCTATTCTGTTCTCAAGCCTAGTCGAACAGGTTTCTGGACCACTTTACAGACATTCTCTTTTTTGTTTTGAATATTACCACAGTGTAGTGGAAAGATTTATGGCTCTGGAGTCAGAGAATCTGGGTACAAATACTGCCCCTAACACTTATTACCTGTGTGACCTTGGGCAAGTCACAGCCTCCCTGATCCTCAGTTGCCTTATCTGTAACCCAAGGGAATGGAGATGTGTATCCCTGCTACTGGAGAGGCTGAGGAGGATGGATTACTTCAGCTTGGGAGTTCTGAGCTACAGAGGGGCTGAAGCCCAGATGTCTTATACCCAAATGGTGACCCCTCAGGATGGGGTGCTTGACCCAGGAAGGAAAGGGATCTGTGTCAATCAGTAGAGGGATCAAGCCCCTGAGGGGCCAGAACTGGCTATCTGAGGGGACCCAATCTTGAAGCAAAAGAAAACAGAAGGACGGCATTGGCCTCTCTGACTCAAGTCATTTCTTACTCTAAATCTTTGCAAAGAAAGAAAATGGTTTGGGATTTGCTTCCTAATTCTGTGGCTTGGGCTGAAACCCCAGCTCTGCTACTTGCTTATTTGTGTGATATCAGTTATGTCACAGTAGCTTCTCCAGGACTCAGCTTCCCAGGGCATGCACTAGGTGACCTCTAAGCCTATGTCCAGAAATAAGGTCCTGATCCTGTGGCTGGAGGATCCCGTGTCTGGCTCTGTGCTCCTAAGGTCCTGATGCCGTGGCTGGCTCTGTGCTCATAATTTTTTAAAGATAAGAAAGTTGAGGCTCAGAGATTAAGTCCATGGCTACTCAGCTAGTCAATGGCTAGGTCAGGATTGGAACTCAGGTCTTTCTTGGTTCTGAGTCTAGCATTCTTCAGGATTAAGACCATTATTTCTATGTAGCATTCTTTCCCCTACACCATGATGGATTGGAGTAGTCTCTCCTATAGTTCTTGTAATATTGTAAGTCACTCATTGCCTATTGAGCAGCCTGGAGAAAGTGGGGGAGGGGCAGGACCCTGGTAGAGCCAAGTGCTATGAGAAGTTGGACTTGGTGTCAAGAAGGCAGGTTCAAATCCTACTTCTGACACTTTTCAGAAAATTTCAAAATGACTTAAAAATACTTAACAATCCTCCAATAATCTTTAATTTTATAGCTTTTAATTTCCCCTTTAAAACCAGACAAGTCTCAACATTGAAACAGTATGTGCCTGAGAGATAGCTTCGATGAGATGAAGTAGAGAGCAGAATTGGCTTTTGTTTGAAATAGACACACAAGAGAAAACCCATGAGAATATGTCCATGTCACACTTATTATGTGGGTGAGCATGGGAAGTCATTGACCTCTTGGAGCCCCCATTTCCTCTTCTATAAAATGAGGAAAATAATAAGGCAAATATAACAGAATAGTCCAGCCTCTCTCAGCTGCAGTTAGATTGACAAGCACTTATTAGACTCCCACTATGTGCCGGGCACTGTGCTATAAAACAAGTTTCCAATTATCCTGTGATTTCACCCGTGTAAGTACTTTGTGTATAGAAAGAGATTGTAGCCCTTCCATAAGAATAGCAGGCAGCACCTTCATGTTTATAAAACACTTGCATATAGTATCTCATTTGATCTTCCTGATGACCCTGAGAAATAGGTGTTAAATAATTATCCTCACTTTTCAGTTGAGGAAACTGAGGCTGAGAGCAGGTACCCAATGTCACTCAGGTTTTCCTGACTCCAAGTCCCTCTGCAGTCCCCTCGTGATGAGCCTTTCCAGACTTGGCTAGTCTGGACCTCATGTGATGAACGCTGTATTTGTCCTTAAAACGATTGCTGAGAGAAGTGAAGTTGGTTGTTCAAAGTCTAAATTTCTAAATGTCTAGGGGCAAGATTTGAACTCTAGCCCTCATGATTCTCACACTCTATCTGCATTGCCTCCAGCTTCTGCTCAGCACTGGAAAAGACCTTGGAAGTCATTGGCCTCTAGTCACTGACTTACTTAGAACCTTCAAGATTTGAGGGGATCTGCCAGAGCTTGGGCTCTGAGGGCAAATGCTTTGAGAGACCTCCATGCCACCAGGGGGTGCTAGAGGAGGGTATTGTGGCCAAAAGAGTCATGGACTGAACAAAATGGTAAGACTGGCCTGGGAGGAACAGTTCTGGAGGTGTAGCCCGGCGGAGAGCCCATGCTTTGCCTCAGTGTGGTCATGGCACCTGTTTTGAGGCAGTGCAGCTCAGTGAGAAGGCTTGAGATTTGGAATCAGTTGAGTCCTGGCCCTGCTCCTTCCAGTCTGTGACTGTGGGTGAGTCACTTAACTTCTGCTTGCCTCAGTTTCCTCCTCTGTAAATAGGGATTATTAACAGCACCTCCCTCACAGGGCTGTTGTGAGGACCCAACGAGATGCTGCTTGTAAACACTTAGCGTGGTGCCTTGCTTCCTTCCTTTCCTCTCTTCCATAGGTGAGGAACCCAAGCTTTCCACATCCCAAATCTCCTGTTAGTTAGGCGGCAGCCCCCTTGAACGTTCAGCCTCCCCCACATTTGGGGCATTTGTGATTGAATTCGGCCACTGAGTCTGTTGTGAGGGACGGGGCGTTTCTGAGAGATCATGACGCTTTATGAAATGGAGACCTGATTATAAACAGGAAGCAGGAGGCCCCAGGGCCCCTTTCAACCTTTCAGGGAGATCATCCATTGAATATTAGTAACATGATCCCTCCTCTTGGGACTCTCCTGCTTGACCAGGACATTGCTATTGGGGGACTTGATTCAGCAAGCATCTATTAAGGGCCTGCTCAGTGCCGTGCCTCCAAAGACATAGAGAGAACACCCACTGACCTATTGGGGGGAAACGGCCACCAAGCGAGCACAACATGGACAGAGGGGTGGGGCAGAAGGCGCGGCCGTCAGGGGTGCGGTGGGGATGGGGGGAGATGGAAGGCATCCCCATGCTGGGGAGGGCTAAAGCTGAGCCCGAAAGGGCAGAAGGACCCTAAGACACAAAGGTGAGGCGAGCAGATATCCCAGGCATGGAGATGCCCTGTGCAAAGGTGCAGAGAGGGGAAATGGGAGATCTCAGGTGAGGAAAAGCGAGGCCAGTCTGGCTCCACTGTCAGGTGCTCACAAAGGGAGGAAGGGGCAATATGCCAGGAAAAGCGAATCACTGCAGAGAGCAGTTTGTGGTGGATGTCAGGCTAATAGGGAGCCCCTGGTGTTTCTTGAGCAAAGGAGTGACCTAGCCAGTTGAATGTGTGCTGCAAGAAAATCACATCGGCAGCTATATTTAGTCCTTCTGAACTGAGAAGAGTGAGGCGGAGCAACACGGTGCGTCAGGGCTATTCGCCAGAAGAGTTTCTGAAAGTGTTTTCAGGGTTTCCTAGGGGAGGCGTCCTAGTGTTAGACCCTGACCTGAAGGGATGAGAGGTACCAGGTAGCCTGAGCCCGTGGAGGGGTCGCTGGAGGCGTCACTCTACGCAGCATCATCCCAGGGGTCTCACCACCTCCTGAAGCAGCACATGCCCCCTCCTGCTTTGGACTCTATTGTTAGGAAGGTTTGGTTTTTAACGTTTTTCATTGAGCCTTAGTCGGCCTCCCTGAGTTCCCTTATGTGAAAATATGCCAGCCCTCGGAATATTTGAAGCCCACCATCGTGGCCCGAGTCCCTGGAGTTCTCTAGGCCAGACGGGGGCTGTTCAGTCTGGAGCAGAGGGGACTGCTGGAAGAGATGGAAGCGGCCAAGAAGCTACCTCCAAACGAGGTATGAGCTTGGGCTCAGAGGAAGCGCCTGCGGCTTTCTAAGGGAGAGAGATGGTTGTGGGCGGACTGTGAGCTGAGGCTGGGCCGGCCCTGCAGACAGTGGGAGCAGAGATGTGGGGCTGCAGCGCAGAGCCTGGGGCCGCGGGGGCTGCGAGGGGGGGATGCCACCCATTCTGGGCTCTTCAGGCAACTCCCACCTTCTCTCCTCATCAGAATGGCCTTTCTTGTGTCTTCATGATTTTATTCTTGTACATCTCCTACCTCCACTTCCACCTACCCTGCTAGCTGTTTTCTCTATGGGAGCCTACCTATATTTCCTCTTCAAAATATGCTTTTTTGGTGAGGCAATTGGGGGTAAGTGACTTGCCCAGGGTCACACAGCTAGTAAGTGTCAAGTGTCTGAGGCTGGATTTGAACTCAGGTCTTCCTGAATCCAGCGCCAGTACTCACTCTATCCACTGCGCCACCTAGCTGCCCCCTCAAAATATACTTTTCCAGAATTTAAGGTTCATGTTAGAATATGCCTGGCCAGCCTCTGGCATTTCAGAGGGAGAGACACAGAGAGACAGAGACAGAGAGAGACCGAGAGAGAGACACAGAGGGAGAGACAGAGAGACAGAAAGGGAGACAGACAGAGACAGACAGACAGACAAACAGAGACAGAAACCAGACAGACAGAGACAAACAGAAAAGAGAGGGAGAGACAGACAGAGGGAGAGCAGATGTCTGGTTTGGATCATCTTAGTCTTCTCTCACTACTATGTACTATCTCCAAAGTCTTGGCACAGTGTTGAGCTCTTAAAGTCTATTAAAACTTAAGACTGCCTCCAGACTTTTGGGACAATCCATATACCTTGTCTCTGTGCCAGACTATTTCCCATCCTCAGTTCCCTCTTTTTCCCAGGGTGATCTGTAATCAGCTCTCTGTAGTGATCTGTAAAATTTGCCACTTTAGTCAATTTGTAAAATGTCTAAATTTTACAAAATCACTTCTGTTTCTTGCTCGTTGGAGCCCACCCCCACACCTGTCTGAGGCCTGCTTTCCATACTTGCCTCCCCAATATACCTGCCTCCCCAGGCTGCCCTTTCCATCTCCATTTCCAGGACACAGGTATGGTCCTGACACACATTTCCTCCCAGACGCTTAATGATTCTCATTCGGTCCCAGCTGCCTCCTTCTGTGAGGATCTTGAGGTCTCCTGAGCTGTCTGGGCCTCACCTTTGGCCTTTTGCAAGGACACACACAGGGTCCTGGGTTTTCCCTCTGGTTCCTCTTTGAGTTTTGTCTCTCAGCTGCTTCGAGGCTCCTCCCTGACTGTACAAAATCAGTCTTCATCCTTCTTCCCTCCTTCCCCTTTTAGTTCAAATTCACCTCACAAACACCACCTCCACCCCCAAGGCTCTGTTCTGTGATCCTCTCAAGACAATAAAGAGTTCACTCTTCTGAGTGGGCGCATCACTTACTCTAAGAAACAACGTGAATTTATGTTTTCAATGGAGGCAGTGTGGTCCAACAGATGGTGAGCTAGCCTTATGTGTTCCCATCCTGCCTCAGAGTCACACCAGCTGTGTGGCCCTGAGCACGTCACTCAAGCTGTCAGTGCTCTGCTCAGTTCCCTAAGACAGAATGCCAAGGAGCAGCTTTTCAGGTGGGTCCAGTGATGGTGATGGCTTCTAAGAATATTTCTGGCATTCGAGTAGCTCCAGAGAGAAGTGCTGAATGTTAGTCAGGAAGACTGAGTTCAAATCCTCCCTCAGATACTTACTACCTGCATGACCTGGGGCAACCTCAGTCTGCCTCAGTTTCCTCATCTGTAAAATGGGAATGCGAAGTATCCCTCTCAGGGTTGGTGTTGGATACATTTGTAGAGGATTCTGCAAACCTTGAGGTGTTATACAAATGCAATGGATCATCACCACCACCACCATCATCATCAGGGAGTAGTCTACAAAGGGTGTCAGAACAGCCTCTAAAGTTGTCTCTGGTGTCTGCTTCTGCCTGAATAACTGAGAGCCGGGTTTCTTTTCTATCCCTAGAAGAGCCCCAGATCCCCTTGTGTCTTCTTTCTACGTGTTTGTCCATACCTGTATCTGTGCCTGCTGTTTCTCCCATCAGAGTGGAAACTCCTTGAGGACAGGGAATGTTTCCCTCTTGTCCCCAGGACCTTAATCGATGTTCGCTTCCTTCCTTCGTCTGCATATACATCCTTGTTGTTGTTAGTTGTTTCGGCCTGTCTGGCTTTTTGTGATTTTGGCAAAATATGCTTTGCCATTTCCCTTCCCAGTTCGTTTTACAGATAAGGGAAAACAGGGTTAGGTGACTTGCCCAGAGTCACACAACTACGAAGTGTCTGAGGTCAGATCTGAATTCAAGTCCTACTGACTCCAGGCCTGGTGCTCTGTACCATCTAGCTGCCCTACATAATTTTCCTCCAATGAGGTAAAAATCTGGCACTGTCTCCAGTCATCCTGATGTATGTCTTACCACTGGACCCAGATGGTCCTGGAGGAGAGAGGGAGGCTGGTGACCTTGCACAGCCTCCCTCTCTTAAATCCAATTCACTGCGAGTCATGACATCACCCCCAATGTCAGGCTCCTCTTGGAGAACTGCGACCAAATCACAACAAGCTCCCTGAGGGATGGTTTAGCCTTTGCTTTGGGGCCCCAGCAGCTAGCCTAGGACATGGAAAATGCTAAATACTGAATAAATGCATGCTGGATTGATTGGGGCTTTCTCTGTAAGCATTTCACAAGATGAACTGCCCCAGCCAAACAACCGGGTGCATCTTTTCCCCCTCTTAACTATAATGTCTGTATATGGTCGATGTACAAAGAATCGTATTTACTGTTATAAATCACTGAAAATGTACAGTTTCTTCTGAATAATAAGTATTGACAGTTGCTGACTTATAGATGGGGCTTGAAGACTTTCAACACACTTTGCATTCTTTATCTCATTGGATTCTCACAATAACCCTGAGGTAGATGCTATTCCTTTCCTCACTTTAAAGTGAAGAAATGATCTCCCCCTCTTATGATGCTCAGAACTGGATCAAGGGATCTGGATTCAAAGCTCATTTCTGCTAGAAGTGACCTTGGCCAAGTCACTTTAACCTTGATAGAGAGAGGGGCTATACCTGGGATTTCATTAGGACAAGACAGTGGTGCTTAACCTTTTTGGTTTCAGGACCCCTTTATGGTCTTAAAAATTACTGAGTAATCCCCCAAGAGCTCTTTGTGTTATATGACTTATCGGCATTAATCTTTAATGTATTATAAATGAAAACATATGAATATTATTCTAAAAAGAGATTTGACCTCTCAGACCTACTGGAAGAGAGAGAGAGACAGAGACAGAGAGACAGAAAGACAGAGAGACAAACAGAGAGAGACATTGAGAGCTTAAGACTTGACCAAGGTCACACAACCAGTATTTTATCAGAGGTGAGACTCTCCCCTCCTTCACTTTTCTTTTATACGTTGTATCTGCAGAGCTTGGCATAAAGCCTGGCACACAGTAAGTGTCTGATAAATACTTTTGATGGGCCCTTTCCCTTTGCCCTGCTGCAGCTTCCTCATGGTGCCTTTGTTATCATAAATGGAAGAACTGCAAGCAATGGTCTCTAAGTTCCCTCCCAGCTCTAGATCTATGAGGTTATCACCTCAAATGCCCAGCAGAGTACTCAGCACATAGTAGGCAACCAATAAGTGTTTGTTAATTGAATGTAGAACCGTATTGTAAAAATGGTAAAGTCCCAGATAAGTCCCAGTTTCTACCAAGCAAGTCCTCAAAATACATTGAACAAATATATGTTTCTAAATAATGCCATTTACATGTTTTCCATATAATAATACATATAAATGTTTATTACCATTTATAGACTTTGTGTCTTCTCCCATAACTTAGATAATATATTTAGAACTTGAAGGGATTTTGGATGTCATGGAGTCCAAACTGCTCCCCTACCTTTTTACAAGTAGGCACAGAGTATAAGCAACTCGACCACAGTCACACCTGTAGGAAATATCTAAGGCAGGATTCAAACTCAGGTCTTCCTGAATCTAAGTACAACACACCATCCATTAGGCCACCCTCTCTCTCACTATATCATATTGCCTCTCGTCCTATGAAATAGCAGCAACAAAAGCAAACTCATGGAAGTCCTACATTACAGGGTTCAACCCCCCTTCATTTTACATGGGAGGAAACTGAGGCCCAGACAGGAGGTGTTGGCTGTTGAGGTCTTGTCTTCATTTCAGAGTCAGTCCTCCTGAGTGGTTCAGAGGCATATAAGTCACAGAGAAAACAGGTGCCAGAAACTTCTCCCCTGTAAACGGTTACCCCATTCGTTTATTTATTTTGCCATCCAAATGAAAAGTAGCAATCTCTCTAAATCAACAGTGGAAGCAATGAGTCTGACCAAGGCAACAGGAGATAAAGAGGCTGCTGTTTTCCCCTTCTCAGAAGCACAGATGTAATGGAGATTTAAGTGTTGACAAAGCTTCCCCAAACACAGCACAGAACACAGGTACATACATCTTTATGTCCATGAGTTACTTGGCAGTTTAAAGTTTTTCTCTTGGACCATATTTTGGACATCCTTCTAGCCAATGAGCACTTAGGAAAATTAATGGGAAACGAGCATTTGCATTTTTGTAATTTAAGTGATTATTCACCCCATTCCTTCAATAAACAAGGCCCTGGAGGAGATACAAATATTAGTAATATATCCACATATCAGCGTTTAGTGATTTCTTCAGTTTGGGAAATTAAAACAAGTGTTGCTATTTGGGGTTTTTGTCTCACCATTATTTCCAAATCTATTCCTTTCTCCTCTCCTCTGCAGCAAGCCATAGCTTATAATAATAAAAAAGAAAGAGAAACAAAGAAACGGGCAAAATCGACCAAGCCTGATGTGTATGTATTCGGTGTTCACTACAGGAAACTTTGGGTGTGTAGATTTGCTCCATAAGTGGAAATCGCCACCATCATAAGATGGAGGGTGAAGAAGGGAGTCCTTTCTCCTGTGCTCTTGGCCAAGGGCCAGCTCTGCTTTGTCATAGTCTTGCTCCCCAAAAAGTAAGACATGCCTGGGAAGTGTGTCGAGCTGAACGGGAACTCTGTCTTATTGCAGTTCCATTGGAAAGGAGAGAAAAGTGTTAGCTCCTCATGGTTATATCTTCCCAACAGCCATTTCATGGGGGAGTTGACTGTATCAGGTTGAAACAGCTCCCTCTAAAGTAGATCGAGGATGGCTCTCAGAGATGACTGGGAAAGGCTAGAAGGTCCTTCTGGAGACATGGGGAGAAGGAGGCTCCAGCCTGGGTCATTCTCAAGCCCATTGTCTTGACTTCTCTTGAACAATATCATAGCCCCTGCTTACAGTCAACAGTGTGACGGTCACCTGTAAAGAAAGCTGGTAAATTTCAGGAAGTTCATGCTTTGTGTTGGGAGAAAAAACCATAAATATTCATGGTCTGTGTTTGGTCACTGTTCAGTAGTGCAGAAAATTACCATTGCTATAGGTCTCCATTTTTCCAAATAAGATGAAATATGAAGTTACCTACTATCATAGGATTGATAGCTTGAAGGATCTAAAGCCATCTCAAATAACCACTACCACCACCTCCCCTTCCTTCCTCATTTTACAATTGAGGAAACTGAAGAACAGAGAAGCTACATGACTTGTTCAGGGCCACCTAACTAAAGAGAGATTGAACCTGGATCTTCCTGAACCCAAGTCTAATGTCTTATCCACTATCCCACACTGCCTCTCACTGTGGGGAAAGTGTCATGTAAATCTTAGAGTAGGATAGAAATGTGAGTTATTTTATAGCTTGGCTGGAGCCTTGAAGGATGTTCCCAGTCTGCACTTTCCCTCAGTTATCCCTTCAGAGCTGACAGCACGTCAGGTTGGCTAGATAAGAAACCAGAGCAAGGCATTCTTGGCTTAGCTAGAACTTGGGGGTGGGGCACAGGGGAGGGAAATGAGAGTGGGCATATCCTCTGGAATCTTAACATTATCTCTTTCAAAAAGTGAAGAAAAACAAGGCTCCTTTCCCAGGCCCCTCCTTGACACCTGAGTCCCAGGCGTTGGAAATCCTGATCCTGCACACAATAGGGGATCGTCTTTGCTCTTTGGTTCAAGGCTAATCTTACATCAGTCCTTGGAGGGATGAAAAGCTCCAGATGCAGGGGAAGCTTGCCTTCCCTGGGAGGGTTTACCATTTAGGCTTCTTCTCCCAGGCACATGGACCGGGAAACAGGGCAGGTGGCCTAAAGTAAACCTGAATTAAGCAAATGGAAATGGTTTCTCTTTTCACACACCTATCTCTCTCCTCACTTCTTCCCCCAGTGAACAGCTCAGAAGTAAGTAAACAAATACGACTCCTAACACACATGCACGGTCCTCCAGCAAATCGAATTCTCTCATGGGCTGGCAAGAGCCAAAGATGGATTCCCTTCTTTTAGGCCAGCAGAGCCGAGCTTCGAGGTGGATGCCCATCCAAGGCGTCATCTTGACTGCCGTGCGATTCTTCTAAGGCTCAGATATGGAGCCGGCCACCCTCCAGGAGCTCTAGCAGCCCCTTCTTCCCTCCAGGATCGATGGCAAAGTCTTCCTCTCACTTTGAAAGACTTCTCCTTCCCTTCCAGCATCCCTGCACGTCGTCCTCTCCGTGCTCTGTGACTCAGTCATGCTGGCTGACTTGGAGGTCTTCAAACAGGGCAGGCCGTCCCTCATGCTCTGTCCGCGACTTCCTTCCCAAGCCGGCTGGGTGGTGCCTCCGCAGGAGGCCTTTCCCAGGATGCCCCTCTTCCCCTCTCCCCTCCCAGTGGTTCACAGGCTCCTCCAGGGGAATGTGAGTTCTCCAGGGCACAGCCTGTTTGTGCCTGTCCTTGGACCTTCTTTTGGAACGTTCTGCTGAGCCTGGAACGTTATGTTGGAGGATCATGGAACTGGAGCCAGAAGGGACTTCAGAAGGCATCTAGTCCACCCCCCTTAATTTTACAGATGAGTAAACTGAGGCCAGGGAGGTTAATTGACTTCTCCAAGGTCATCTGGACAAAAAGCATCAGAGGTTTGATTTGAACCCAAGTCCTCTGACTCTAACAATTACTTTTTGAACTCTGCTTTCTTATAGCCCGAGCATGGCAAATGTCTGTCCTTTGAGGGAGACATTAAACAGAAACAGTGACTCCTATTAATGTTCTGGATTAGAGCATAGCAAACATTTTCTAGATACAACTCCAGCAGAAGGTGGTTACAAATGCCATGATGTTCCCATTTGACATATGAGGAAACTGAGACTCAGAAACTTTGTCACTTGCCCTTGATTACTGAACTAGCCACAGAACCATGGGGTCTACCCTGCCCCAGATGCTGTTTGAAGCCCTCCCCCCGGCATCACTTACCTGCAGAGCCTGGCTCTCAGGTGTGTTATCCTGGGGATTCCTTCCAGGCAAGGCTGGCAGTAGGTGGCCCCTGGGTTCTCTTCCAACTCAAATTCTGCTGCTCTATATCTCAAACCCCCATCTTGTGACTCCCACTCCTCTCCCCTAAGCATTACACTCTCCTGTCAAAGTCACCTTCAGTCAAGTCTGATGGCAGGTGAGCAAACTCTGTCGTTAAAAAAAAAACAAAAAAGAGCTATGATAAATAGCAAGACTGGGCCTGGGTACTTGTCTGCAGGACAGCCACCCTGGCAGGGCTTTCTTACAAGCAAACAAAGTGCTCCAAGGAGGGCTAAACCCTATACTACCCACTGGATCATCCGAAGCTTTTGGCTCCAGTGAGGGAAAGGGGATAAACACAAAACTTTGGTCTCAATTCAATTTAATTCCACAGGCATTTAGTAAGTGACTTTTCAGCCAAGACCAAAATGGAGGAGGAAGTGAAGGGACAAGATCCCATCACTTCCCATTCCCATGCATCTGGTTGGTTTCTGATGCCCAGGAATGGATGATGCTTGGCTCTGAATGTGGAGGCTCTCATGGAGGGCAGACAGGACTCCATTCTTAGACTTTATGTGCAGTTTGAGAAGGAGGAAGAAAAGGTTAAGCAGAGTTTCTGGCAGCTAGGTGAAGCAGTGGCACACTGGAATTGGAGTGTGGAAGACCTGAGTTCAAATTCTGCATGACTCTGACTTATCACTGAAGCTCTCCCAGCCTCAGTTTCCTAATTCATAATAATAGCATCCACCTCATGGAGTTACTGTAAGGATCAAATGGGATAACATATATAAGGAAAAACAATAATTCTTTTAAAATTAATTTTTATTCAATGAACAAAAATCTATTTTCTTTCCTCCCCACCAAGGGGAAAAAACCCATATTACAAATATACATAGTCAGGCAAAACAAATTCTTGCATCAATCTTGTCCCAAAGCATGTCTGTCTGCACCTCGAGTCCAGGACTTCTCTGTGAGAAGGTGGGCGTGGTTCATCCTCAGTCCTCTGGAGTTGGGCTAGTTGGTTGCAATGCTCAGAGTGCTTGAGTCTTTCTGTTATTGTGTAATTCTGGTTCTGCTCCCTCCCCTTTGCATCAGTTCGTACAAGTCTTCCCAGGTTTCTCTGGAACCTTCTCCTCAAGTGTTAGCTCTGAGAATATGAGCTTCTTGAGGGAAGGGACAGGTTTTGCCTCATTCTATCCTCAGGACCCAGCATATGCTGAGCACTTGACACATGCTTGTTGGTGACTTTTCTTTCTGTTTGGAGGACGGTGATGTGTGAGGCCCATTCCACAAATGTTCAGCTTCTTTTGAAGGGTCCAGAGCATCTTGGCAGAGCTAGAATGTAAGCACTCTGAGGACAGGGAGTGTTTCATTTTTCTCTCCCCTCCCCCCAGAGCCAGCCCAGTACTCTGCACATAGTAGGGCTTTAATAAGTACTTAGTGATTGATTGAGAGCCAGGTCATCTCTCTGGGCCATCAGTTCCAGACCCTTATTTTACAGGGATCTGGGGCACAGGGAGAGTCCATAACTTATCCAAGGTCACCCGACCTTTATGGGTTGGGGGTGGCACTTGAACCCGGGTCTTTTTGACCTTAGGGGAGGCTTTCAATCCACTGCCCCAAGTTATCTCTTTTGTGCCTTGCACTAGAAGGTGCACAAATGTTTCCTGTAGGATATCTACAAATCTATATGTATATAGACCTTGTATATATGTGTGCATATGCAGACACATGCATATTTATATATGTATGTGTGTGCACATGCACATGCATGCGCGCCCTTGCACACACACACACACACACACACACACACACACAGGGGTTTGAGAGGTGCTAACAATTGGAATCAGAAGACTCTCCTGGAGCAGCCCACCCTTACATGGACATGGAGTTCCCAGAGGCAGAGGTTGGGGTGGGGGGAGGGGCGGTGTATTCCAGATTTGTCTATTGGCTTTTTTTTTTCCTGGGACACTGAAGGTTAAGTGACTTGCCCAGAGTCACACAGCTAGTAAGTGTCAAGTGTCTGAGTTCAAATTTGAACTCAGGTCTTCCTAAATCCAGGGCTGGTGCTTGGTCCACTGCGCCACCTAGCTGCCCCTGTCTATTGGCTCTTAAGGCATTTCCCTGGGAGGAGGACAACATCTTATGACCAATGGCTGGAATAAGAATATGGCTTCTGCGGGGAGGGATTTTCACATAACTCTCATTTGGTTTTATAAACTCAGGTCTGTTCCTTTAAAAGATGATCTCATTACTATGCAATCCCTCGCCTCTGGAGCTGGTCAGGCAGGCTGTATTCACTTAGCTTAAATCTGCTGTTTTTTTTTTACTAGACCTGTGAGCTCACTGGTGTAGGGAGCTCCCAGGGGGGAACTTTGGTCATTGATGTAGATCAGACTTTATCCTAGGACTTAGCATCTCAGAGAGCTGTCTGGGGCATGGAGAGACTACATGGCTCGTGCCACTGCCAGCATGTGACAGAGGTAGGATTTGAACCCAGGTCTTCCTGAGTCTGAGACCAGCTCTCTATTCACTGGCTGGCACTGCCTTTGAGTTTAGACATAGTGTTTCTAATTCAGAGACAGATTCTGTTCCAAGACTTTTGTGGTGTCAAAGTTAGGCTACATCCTCAGCCTTCCAGGTTGAAGGGGGACCCTGAGATTTTTTGTGGGTGTTTTTCTCTTCCACTGGTTGGAACCCCTACCAGTTAGTGTCCCCCCAGCCCAACCAACACACATCCTGTCAGCCTCCACCAACTATTGCCCCCCCATCCATTTAATCCCTTTACATCAAAAGCTTTTAGATAGGGATATTTACTTCAAAGACATGGCAAGAACATGTACAAATATTTCTCCTCCATGCCCACGGGGCTCTTTGGGGAGAATGGGCTCAAACTTAGTTTAGTTTGGTCCCATCAAGTTAATGTCCATGTGGGGGGATGATTTCTGAATGACTTCTCAATCAGCTACTGCTGAGCCGAGCCTGGAAGGTCTTCCAAAGGAGGTCATCCTTTCTCTTCCAGCCATTGTTGTCCAGCTGGTTACAAAGCCCAGGGTGCTGGGACACCTGGAGGCTGGCTTTTAATTATGGGGGATGGGAAAGGCTTCTGTAGAAGGTGAGTCTAGCTGGAACCAGCTGGGAGGAGGGAGAGCATCCAGGCAGGGGAATTGGATACTCCTTCTGCCAGGGGTGTGGCCCATCCTTCCAGTTCCTATCTTTAGAAGCCGGGGCGCACCTACCCCCAAAATGAAACCTCAGTGAAAAGAAAAACTGCAATTCAATGCCACAAGCATTGAGGAAGCCCCCTACTGTGACTGCTGTGCTGGCCCAGGGAGACCAAGACAAAAGGAGAGAGTTCCTGTCTTCAGGGAGCTTACCTGATAGATGGGGAGACGGTTGTATACAAATAAATCAATACAAAGTGGGCAAAACCAAGAGGAAATAGTTTTAAGAGCAGGAACAACTGGGGAATGAGGGAAAATCTCCTGTCGGAGGTAGCATGAGAACTCTGCTTTGAAGAAACGCTGAATAATAATAATAATACAACATGAGTGTGTGAAACACAGACAGCTAGGAGGCAGCACTGTCGAGGGGACCCTGGAGCCAGGAAGACCTGAGTTCAAACCTCAGACGATTACTAGCTGGGTGACCCTGGGCAAGTCATAGAACCCTGTCTGGCTCAGTTTCCTCATCTGTAAAATGAACTGGAGAAGGAAAGGGCAAACTTCAGTATCTTTGCAAGAAAACCCCAAATGGCGTCATGAAGAGTCAGACATGATTGAAATGACTGAACAGCAACATATGAAACACCCACATTCACTGTGAAAGCTTCTTTCAGTTCAAGGCAGCATAGGTAGTGGAAAACACACTGGACTTGGAGTCCAAAGCCCTGAGTGCAAGTCCAAGCTTTGCCACTTCTTACCTGTGTGACTTTGGGTAAAATTTTTTCCTTTTGTGGGTGTCTAGGGCTAAAATTCTAGCTAGTCTGTCTAAAATATCCAATGAGTGGTCACCAGTAAATTATAAGCTTTAGCAAGAGTTAGACTTTTAAGCATTTATTAAGGAGAATAAGAGTTTGGTAAAGAGAGAAGAAAAGGCCTAGATTCCTATCTATTAAAGGGAGAGCACATTTCTAGCTCCACTCTCCACCAGCGTCCTCAGGAAAGAGCCCCAGAGCGAGCGCCAGTCTCTTCCTTCCTCCTCCCACTCGCCCGCGTCACTTCCTCACACCAAAGAAAAGACTCCTGGTCTTGCCCTCAAAGACCTTCACTTCATGGGTGGAATTGTTCTACAGTAAGTCTCCAGCAGGTGGCGTCATTCCAATCATTACATGGGGCAGTCTCCTCCCAGCTGGGAGATGTCAGACAGAAGAGACTTCCGTTCTGAATCCAAAGGCAGTCTCCCTTCCCGCTTCACCATCACTCTTCTTTTTGTCTTCATCAATTTTGTTGTTGGGGGTATCCTCCGCACACTATGAGACTACACTCAGATCTGCCATCTGGTCATTGGACATTTCTGTGAAGTCCCCAAGGGGCCTTCCAAAAAGCTGAGATTCTTGGGCTGCTCTGTTCAAGCCTTTGGCACATAGGAGTGACAAGAAGAATGCTCTTCTGAACTCTCCTCATCTTCTGGGAGGAAGCTGACACCCAGGGAGGGGCATGGATATCAAAAATGAAAGGACCCTTCAGGTCATCTGGCTACATGCTGTCATTTAACAGATGGGAGTCAGAACCACAGTGAGAGCTTCTATGACACTTCAAGGCTCACCAACTACTGCTTATCATTCTCTGTGCTGTGAAGATACAGCAACTCTGTGAGGTGGGTGCTGCTCTTCATCTCCATGTTACTGATGATTCTCAGAGAGGTCAGGGGACCTTCTCAGGGTCACACAGTTAGCAAGAGTCTATCAGGGCAACTAGATGGCGCAGTGGATAGAGCACTGGCCCTGGATTCAGGAGGACCTGAGTTCAAATCCAGCCTCGGACACTTAACATTTACTAGCTGTGTGACTCTGGGCAAGTCACTTAACCCCAACTGCCTCACCAAAAAAAAAAAAAAAAAAAAAGAGTCTATGACACTACTTCGGTGATCTCATCAGCTCCCATAATCTCTCAAATCTACTTTACCCTAACACTGACCTCTCTTAACCATCAGACTTGCAACTCCAGCTGCTACTGGACACCTCAACGTGGATGTCCTGTAGACATCTTAAGCTCAACAAGTCCAGAATTGAACCTTTCCCATCTCCCAAACTTCCCTGTTACTATTTAAGAGAAAACTAGGAAGAAGAGGAAAAGGAATCAACAAAACCAACAACACATCAAAAAAGTTTGACATGTTCAGTATATGACCCCCATGACCTCCCCCCCCCAGCAAAGCTCTGGGGTCAGGTCAGCTTCTAATGTCTCTTCTTTGTAATTTCTCCACATTTGCTTTCTGTTGTTTTGTGGCTGTTCTTCCCATTTGCATCGTGTGTGTTGTTTTCTTGGCTCTACTTCACTTCCCTGAACCAGACTCCTTCCAGCCTTCTCTGTATTCCACATACTTGTTGTTTCCTATAGCATAGTGACATTCCATTACCTGGATCCGTTCAGCCATTCTCCAATAGAGGGACATTGAGTGGGTGCTCCTGATTCTTTACCGTCACCAAAACGCTCTACGACTATTTCAGTGTTCATGGGGACTTTCTTCTTGTCAATTATCCATCATTCTTTTTGTCTCCTTGGGGTATCAGCCTAGTAGTACAGTCTCTGAGTTAATAGTCACTTCATTTGCACAATCCAATTTACTTTCTACAGTGGCTGTGATGATTCACCAGGAATTCCTTTGTGTGCCTCTCTTCCTATCATTTCTCCAGCATTGACCATCCCCATCTTTTGTCGTCTTTGCCAATTTGCATACTGTGAGATGAAACAGCAGGGTGGTTCTGATGTGTATTTCTTTTATTATTAGTGATTTAGAGCATTCTTTCATACAGTTGTTAATCACTTGCAATTCTTCTTTGCAGAATAGTTTGCTCATATCTTCTGAGCACTTATCTATTGGCGATCTTTCTTTTAACCTTAATTTTTATTGATATATGGTATTTTTTTAAAAATCAGCTTGATTTCTGAATATATCCCTCCTCACCAATCCATCCCTTGTAACCAATGTTAAAAAAGAGAGAAGATATGTCTCCTTCAAATTAACCAGCATATCATCGAGCCTGACAGCATATGCAGAATTCCACACCCAGCCCCCACACTTCTACAAAGAAGAGAGAGGAGTACATTTTCTCATCTCATACAGATACTGATACTGATCTTTCTTAACAACAGCATCTTTCCTTGGTTTGTGAGTGTGTGTGTGTGTGTGTGTGTGTGTGTGTGTGTGTATACATACCCAACACCAGTGTTTTTCCAGTGAAGTTATGGTTATGAATCATAGGGTTTTAGTCTCCAAAGAATTGAAGGGTCACTCAGAGGTCAGTGGAGAGGTGTGAGCACACCATGGCACATCTCAAAGCGGGGAATGGGTTAGGAGAGAGTGATGATGTAAGTGATGTCATCAGTGAAACATAAGACCAGAGAAAAAGATGGGCCAGTTACCTAATGAGAGTAAGGGAAACCCAAGTGCATTCAGTCATCAAAGGGGTGGGAGATAGGGCCCCATTAAATTGAAATTAAGATTAAAGAGCATTTATTTGGAGACAAAGGATCTGAGTTCAAATCACAGCCTTGCCCCTTAGTACTGAGGCATTCCTGGGCAGACCAGTCACTTATCTTTGGGTTTCAGCTTCCTCACCTATAAGAAGAGGTATTGGTTGGACCAGATGATCCTGAGGTCCCTCCCAGCCTGGGGTCTCTGGTCGTTTGAAGGGAGGTGGCTCTATTTCTGCTGTGTGTTTCCCCATCAGCTATGTGGGAGGGGGTGGCAGCAATCTCAAAAATCATCAAGCCCATGGCTCTGGGATGAAGCCCAGATGCAGAAGCTGAGTTATATTTATGACAGCAGACAAGGCAACAAACAATAGCTTGTTTGGCTCTGCAGAGACACCCCTTCCCACAGGAAGCCCTAAATTATGGAAGGAAGATTTGTTTGAAGATGTCCCTGCTCAGGTCTCATTCTGTTGCAATGGGATCCGTTTATCTACCAGCCAGGTTATTCAAACTAACCCAACAGCACAACTATGAAAGATGAAGCAGCCCAGATAACATTGGGCCTGTGCAAAGCATTCCTATAAATGCTTATTTTATTAATAACTTGGAAATGCATGAAAGACAGCAAAATGGAGGCCATGGGCTCTCAGCCAGTTTTCTTCCTTCCCTCTCAAATTAATTTCCGTGAAATAACTCTCTGATCATTTATCAGCTTCAGCGGATTCCTGTGTCATGTAATTCCAGGCTTACTTGAACCAAACATCACGGTTTTGAGGATGGAACTGTAAATCCTGTTGTTATGTAACAGAATCCAAATAGAAAACCAGGAACAACATTCTTCCGGTTCCCTGAGCATAGCTGGTAGTTTGGGGTGGGGGAAACTGTAGATGGAAGAGAAAAAGCTCCTTTGTCTCTAGGAGGCCCCAAGGCAGTTGGAAGTGGCAGGCGGTTCTGACAGGTGTATGACTGTGTCCCCTTTATATGAGCTGGGCCAGCTAGTAGTTCTTTGACACTTGTAGAACATTCTCTACGTGGGGCCTCCTTTGGTCCTTTGACAATATCCCAGTGGGGTCAGTACTGCGGGAAGGTTTTCATCTTTTTGATAAAAATTGAAGCTCAGAAACCTAAAGGGATTTGGACTCAGTCATACAGCTAGGAAGTATGAAAGGCAGAATTTGAATCCAGATCTTCCTGGATTCAAATCTGCTGTTCTTTCTACTCCATCAGGCCATCTCTGCTAAAAAGTACAGCACCTGTGTCTGGGTTTGGCATGGGGAGCCTGGTACATCTTGGCAGAACTGCTAGATCTGTGAGAGAGGCAGCCAAGAGTAGAACTTGTGTGTGTGTGTGTGTGTGTGTGTGTGTGTGTGTGTGTGTGTGTGTGTGTGTGTGTGTGTGAAAAGAACAACCTAGGCTGTAACAGAGAGATACTACCAGGCCTTCCTTGGATTTACATGTACTTATTTGCCAACCTGTGTTTTATTTGCAAAACCTCCTCTAGATATGGAGACAAATCAGAATTGTGACCAGCGAAGCAGTTCAAGAAATTCAATATATAGACTGCCTTTTTCCTGCCAAAATCTAAACAATCTAAATTATTTTTACAGAGATGACTATGAAACATTTTTATCATGTTTAATTCTTTAAGTGCAGAGAAGTCAACATGCTGAGACCAAGTTGTATTTGTTTTCTTTAAAAATGTTTACATTTTGCTTTTAACATGTATCCTTCTTTGTCTGTCCCTTGTGAACAGTCTCTTGTAACAAAGAATAAAAAGAGAAAGAAACAAAAAGCGGTTCAGCAAAACTAGCATATTAAGCAAATATAACAGTATCTCTAATATTCCACACCCACAATCCGCCACTTCTGCAAAGAAGGGAGGAAGATACATTTCCTTACCTTTTTCCTAGGGCAGACCCTGGTCGTTATAATGATAGAGCATTTAATTCCCTTTCTTCATATTTTTCCTTGGGATTGCTTACTTTGTTCTGCATCCGGTCATACAAGTCTTCTGCTTCTCTGAGTTCATCATAGTCATTGTTTCTTATAGTACAGCAATATTCTATTTTCTTAATATACCACAACTTGGTTAACTACTCACCCAGCGAGAGGAATCTAGTATGTTTAAATTGTTTTCAGAATGTGTCATCTCTTTTCCCAGGCGCAACTAAACCTTTTTCTCAAGGCAAATGTGACAATCCAGGGTAATCAGCACACAGCTAACTTTGATTTGAGTGGAGAAGACCCCAGGGTATTGAACCTGACTGGGGGTAGCTCACCACTTGAAAGCTTTCTTTTGGAGCAAATTAATTTAGGTGATTAGGTGCTAAACTCTGTTGTCTCCACACCTCTAGGGAACAAACACCACCAGCTTCTTCTAAATCCAGAGCCTTTGGTTGGGCCAGCTTGGTTTTTGATTCTGGCATTTTGCTAGGACTCAAAATCCTCCTCAGCCAAGGCATTATCACTGCAATCGTGTTCATTCCCTTTGCTTATAGCCATGGTTCATGATTTCGGGCGGGGGGTGGGGGGTGGAGGTGGAGATAACACACACCTGGCTGGCTTTGTATTGTCTCTGTGCACAAGTCAAATGTTGCCTGTCATGCTTGACTAGAAGGTTCCCTGGAGCTCCACTGCCACCTTAAAATCTAGAAAGCATTTTACATATGTTATCCTTACAATCACTTTTTGAGCTGGGTGCTATCATTATCCCCATTTTACAGATGAGAAAACTGAGGGCAAAAGAGGTAAGGTGACTTGATCAGAGCCATGCAGCTAGTGTTGGAGGAAGGAGGAGGAAGCAAAATGCTTCATGTGCTACATCACCTAGTTGCTTCTTTTGGTCACTTATGTAATTAATTAATTACATATCTTTGGAGGCAGTGTGTTAGAGAGCTGACTTCTGGAAGGCAGGAAGACCAGCATTGACATCTAGCTTCTAATGAGTCCTGGTTGTGTGACCCTGGATAAATCACCGCTTCTCAGCGCCCCCGGCAGCCACCACTGTGAATGGCCAAGGAGGTGCTAACCTGACCAGTTAGAGGGAATTTCCTCACCTGGAGTTCTCTATGCTAATGAAACCCCCCCTCCAGGCTCCTTCCCTACCCCTCCACTTGCTTAATTATAAGAACACAGACTAAAGCAGGAATTCTGAGGCTATTTGATCAATTTAGGCTAAAATTTCATTTCAGTGAGTTTTTAGGGAATTCAGTCTTAGGTGGATTTTTATGATCCTCATAGCAAGAAGAGTAAAGCCCAGACATTCAATGAAAAACTAGCAAAAGCTCTGGTTTCTTGTAAAGGATCAGGAGATCATAGTATTATAGCTGCAAGGGCCCTTGGAAATCATTGCTCACCAACTTCTTTTGCAAAGAAAGAAACTTAAGTTCAGAGACTGACTTCACCAAGATCACACAGAAAGTGGCAAAGTCAGGATTAGTAGAAATATTAAGAAAGAAGAGGGGCTTTAAATAAAGGATCCCCCCTTTTGGTACCAGGTGATGGAATGAAAAACTTTTAAAAATATTTCTAAGTACTTTTTAAAAAAAAATTATTGGGGAAGGGTTGTTTTAAGCCTGAGATCCATCAAGGGCTGAGTGATGGTAAATAGGCTAACTCTGAACTCATCACTCTAGATCTAGCATTCCAACATAGAGTTTTGTGCCTAAGTTTAGGAAATGGACTCGACAAATACAAGATGGGGTCAGACTGGTTAGATAGAAGGTTTGTCTGAAAAAGATCTTGATGTTTTGGTTAACTGAAAATTCACCGTGAGTCAGAACCATGACCTGGCATCTGGGACAGCTTGTGCAATGTAGCCGCGGGAAGAGCTTTGGAGGAGATGATCCTGCCCTACTCTTCCCTGCTCAGTCCACATCGATCATGTTATACACAGTTGTTGGCAGCACATTTCAGAAAGGACATTGATACTGTCTGGACTTGTCTGTTTGACTCTAGCAACTTGATACAAGAGAGGACTTTTAATTTTGGGGGGGAGGTATAGAGAGTCATTGGGATGGCAATGACAAGTATGCTTTTAAAAAGAATGAAAAGAGCATCAATGAAACATTGAAAAATACGTTGAAGAGCACAAGAAAATTCAGAAGGAGACCCAGATAAACTGGTCAGGGTCAGCATGGTTCTTTGAAATTTATTACATACTTTAGAAAATCTAATCTGTGTGCATGGAGAGAGCCATAGCTTCACATGTGATCCTCTTTTTCTCTTCTCTGTATATAGAAATGTTAGTTTGTCAGGTTCATAACTGAGAAAGTAAGTGTAAAACAAACAAAAAGGAAATTGATAAATGGGAGATTTTCTAGAGGACAGCCAGGGAGCCATGAAGGGTCTCAAGTCCTTGGCATGTGAGGTCTGCTTACAAGAACATGTGGATGAGAAGCCAGAGGGCTATGAGCGCTATCTTCAAGTATTTAAGATGCTCTCATGTAGAAAAGGAACCAGACATTCCATTTTTCTCTTATTTGGCCAGAGGAGGAGCAATGGGTGGAACCACAGAAGCTCGGGGCTTCTTTCATTTAGTCATTCCAACAAACAGGGTTACACTCTCTCTCTTGGTTTCCCCTTCAGATTTAAAATCCTATTACTTGTATTTTAGAAGGGGAGAGTGGTTCTGGACTTGTAATTTCTTCAGGGCAAGGAAATCCTGGTATGGAAAATCCCTCCACATATACAGCTCACCCTCTTGCTTGTTAATGCAATAGCTTGGTGGATGTGCCCAGGATAATTCAGCTGTTATGTGTCAGAAACAAGACTTGAACTCAGATCATCCTGGCTCCCTCTTGACACAGGGCCTGACACATAATAGGGATTTAATGAATATTAGCTGACCATAGCTCTCCACTGGCCATGCAGCCTCCCAGAGCATTTATCATTTTAGTTAACCATGGATTGAGCAGGTTCCTTGTCTAATCTCTCTATACCTGATTGTAAGTTTCCCAAGGGCAGGGATTCATTTATAAATTGGAACAAAATCTTGTCATTAACCTCTTCCTGTTTTAATGATTAAGTGAGGGCTGGAGGAGGCCAGGGTGGTCACGTGCCCCACCCAGCACAATGTCCTTGGACTGGTCTGTCCCCCAGCCTCAACTTTCATTGTTCTCAAAGGGAGTACCAGGAACTGCAGGAGAGTTACACTTACTGTCACATCATACAGACTTGCTTGTCTCAGCGGTGCTGGAGCTTGTCCTGATTCCTCATAGAAAAGAACAAGATTGAGCATGAGCAGAAAAAGTCAAAGAACCCCTGCAGCCTATTGGAATGACCTCTCTCCCCTTTTTGGATTAGACCTGTGTTTTCATTGGCGCAGGGAACTTCTGGTGAGGAATGTGCTTTGTTCTATAATTTACATTCCTAGAGTTGTTGGATACATCAAGAGGTCACATAGACGGCATATAACATAGGTGGAACTCAAACCCAGACCTTCAGGATTCAGAGGCAGAGATGAGCCCTCTCTGTTCATGCATTGGCTCCCTATCCACTACCCAACTCCCGTCTCTCCCTGAAGCACAGAAGTTCCCACTTCCAGAGCCAATAAACTTCAAAAGCAATCCACAGCTGTAGGGAAAATGGGGGTCATGCTATTAGAAGCTGGCCTGCCTGCATTATCCCTGATCCATAGCCTCAACTTTGAAGTTGGCTAGCCTCCTCCCCTGCCTCTTCCAGGGTAACTCTCACATGGGGCCCCTGTTCTAGTAAATCGATGGGAGCTGGAAGGTCACCATCTTTCAGTTACCCGGATGTGCCTCCCTCTGGTGATTAATGTTGCATTGACCTGATGGCTGGATTTTTTCCTGAAAACAAGATGCCAGATGACTTCAGTTACTTGTGAGATGGGCTCTTTTCAGCCTCCCTAAATTCCATGCTCTAAGAAGCCTGAGAACTGGGTTTTAGATTGAGTTAATTCCAAATAGTAGAAATGTGGGAAAATATTTTTTTCATCCATTTTGGACAGTTTTGTGATGTGTCACCACCTCCTCAGGGCTCGGTTTTCTCATCTGCAAAGTGGGGGATTAGACTAGCTGACCTCAGAGGTTCTTTCCAGTTCTGAATCTATCATTCACAGACAAAGAAATGGAATCATCTTTCCCCTCAAAGAACTTCAACTAACTCTGAGTTTTTTCGTATTTCCACTGGGATTGAACTAATGACTGCATTTTATGTAATTATAATTTCAAGTGGTGTGAATTAGAATATATTCTACTGGGAGGATTTCTTTGTCCTCTTGAAAAAGACTTTTCATGCCCATAAAGTCCTTTCATGACAGATTTGAATACTGATTCCAATCCAACAAGCATTTATTAAGCTACTATTATTTGTAAAACACTGTGGAAATTAAAATAAGAAAAATAAAAGGAAAAGGAAAAGAAACAACCATTGTCCAGATCTTACATTTCATCAGAGGAGAAAATACTGTACTTAAATAGATATAATGGTGGTGTCATATTATCAGGGCTAAATGCATGGGTGATTTTGACCCCATCCTTACAAAGAGAAATACAAAATAGATACAAGTTAATTTGAGGGGAACACATTTGCAGTTGGAGTGATCAAGGAAGGCTTTGTGTAGAAGGTGTAACTTCAAATCAATCAATCAGTAAACATTTATTAAGTGCCTACTATGTGCAGAGCACTAGGGATACTAGAAGAGGCAAAAGACAGTTTTTGTCCTCAAAAGCTTACAATCTAACGGGAGAGACAACATACAGATAAGAATATGCCAGGCAAGCTATATGCAGGATAAATTGGAAATAATTGGTGTTCTTTGAATGAAATAAAGTATTCTGGTAAGTGGAGGTGAGAACAGGCTCTCTTTCAACCATGGGTAACCTGTGCAAAGACATGCAGGTGGGAGGGGAACTGGTGTTTTGTATCCTCCCCCCCAAGGATGGTGCTAGCTCACTGACCAGTTTGACTCAATTTCTCTGACTGTAGATGTGGTATGAAGAGGAGTCTGGGTGTAAAGGGAGTGAGCATCCATTAAGCTGTCCCTTTGTCTCCCTTTCTTAGATCATGATGTTGAAAATGATTTTCAACAAGACCTCAGTGGAGTTCTGCAATATCCCGAACCTCCAAAGACCGAAGGAATGCGACTTCTTCCTGACGGCCGTCCGCCTGGCTTCCCTGAACCAGATCTTGGACCCTTGGGTTTATCTGCTGCTAAGAAAAATCCTCCTGCGAAAGTTCTGTCAGGTAGCAAACGCCGTCTCCAGCTGCTCTCACGATGGACAGAAAGGGCAGCCTGTCTCGTTATCCAACGAGATCGTGCAGACAGGAGCATGAGAGAGAACATTTGAGCAGCTCGCATGCTAACTGCTTTGGACAACGAGTAGTCTTAAACCTGGCTGTGAATTCTGGCATCTGCGGCATGCCTGTGTTTATGTATCCGAGTGGAATGAATTCTTTGACATCAGGCTACATGGCCTCAAAAGCTCCCCAATCCCCATCAGTGCCAAAAAAATCTTGAATAGAAACAAATGGAAATCTATCTGCAACCATCTAGCATTGCCTTGTGTCTCTTGGATTTGTAGCCTACAATGTGATTACTCGTGTGGCCAATGCATCTTGCTCGCTCTTGAGCTGGGCTGCTCAGTGCTTCAATGGTGTGGCCTGCCTCCATTCAGTTCAATGCAAGGCTTGGCCTAACACCATTTATTGCATGAGCAGCCTTTTTGAATGTTCTTATTCTCCCGTATCACTTTTGACTTACCCTGTATCTATCATATCTGTGCTTAGCTGTGTAAATGTTTCCTCATGATAGAATACAAATTCCTGGGAAACAGGAATCATTTCATATATCCCCAGAACTTAGCCTACTCCCTGGCACACAGCAGGTATGTAATAAATGCTTGTTGGGTGAATGAATGAATAAATGAAACAAGCATTTATTAAGTGCCTGCTGTTATGACAACCACTAGTAGGTACTTAGAAAATGTTTGTTGGGCAATTGATGAATGAATGAAATAAGCATTTATGTAGTAAGTGTTTAATAAATACTTGCTGAGTAATTGATGAATGAAATAAGAATTTATGTAGTAGATATTTAATAAATGCTTGTTGGGTAATTGATGAATGAACGAAGTAAGAATTTATGCAGTAGGTGTTTAATGAATGAATGAGTGAATGAATAAAGCATTTATGGAGTGCTTGCTGTATGACCAACACTATGTTGGGTACTGGAGATCCAGAGACAAAAATGAAAACAATCCTTGCACTGAAGGAAATGGGCAGTGGTAGAGGAGAGTGGTTTTCTTTTAAAGTCATTTTAAAAAGAAATTTTTGAGTATATTGGTCTTCCTTTCCCAATTTCTCTGTCCCCGTGTCTGTCAATCTGTTCATCTGCCTGTTCCTCTCTTTAACCTTGCAGAGACCAAGAACATAAGGGACTTGGATTTTTCCCCCTCTCACCCTTAAATGCTTGGGCTTGAAGACAAAACAAAGAAAATATACCATATTCACAAAGTGCATTAATATAGATGTTCCTTGCCATTGTGTTCGACATCTCAGCATTAAACCTTAATCTCACACTCTTTAGTGGTTGTCTTGGTAACTGCATCTACCCAGCATCCAAATAAGAGTCATTGACATGACTTTTGGAAATGGTGAGGTTGGTCACTCTGTAAAATGTGCTTGACTGCTCAAGGTGGCTGAGTCTACTTTGATGAGTTGCTATAGAGACTGTTTGCTTTAGAGAATGCTACCCGAGCATTGAACCAGATAAGTAAAGTTATCTTTTCCAGATAATGACTCCATACTTTGGGTCTAGCTGTCAGAAATATATCCTAGCCTTTTGTGGGTCTGGACCTACCAGTCAGAAGTGGGGAAGAGGTGGGTGAGAAACCTGCTTAAGACACTAACTAGCTTAATTCCTCTGAGCCTTGGCTTCTTCTATAAAATGGGGGTGTTACCAATAGCACTTACCTCCCAGGGTTGTGGTGGAGCTCTGATGGAACGAGGCATGTAAAGGGTTTTGTAAACCCTAAAATTCTACACACTACAGCGACTCTTATGAGCTATATCTTTACATAATACTCTGATGACTATGAGAGCACCAGCGTTGCCAAAGATTTGGGGGGAGGATTGTTTGTTTTGTGGCTCCAGGTCTAAGTGACATGTTTTTAAATGACAGAGTCCACGGTTTGTTTTTTTCTTTAACAACAAATCATGAAAATGTTGTTTCTAAAGGTATGTTCTAGAAACAGCAGCAGATTCTCTACCCATCTGCATTGTGACTGCTATGAATCACACCTAAGATGCGTCAGCACTTGCTAAGCACTGGTTTTGTATAAACCAAAAATGAAGCAGTCTACTGATACAGTCTACTGGGGTGGGATTTCTTTGTCCTTTTTTTTCTGATTTTTTTCGGGGGGCAATGAGGGTTAAGTGACTTACCCAGGGTCACACAGCTAGTGAGTATCAAGTGTCTGAGGCCTAATTTGAACTCAGGTCCTCCTGAATCCAGGGACAGTACTTTATCCACCTCACCACCTAGCTGCCCTCTTTGTCTTTTTAAAAGACATCATTAGAAAGCCCCTTCAAGGCAGTTTGGGAAGTCCCATCCAACCCAATGAACATTTATTAAGGGGCCTGGGCCAGGTGTTGGGTATAGAAAGACAATGACAACAAAACAATCCTAGCCTGCAAGAAGGTTATCCATAGAAATACAACTTGAACTCTTTTTTCTGTATTAAGTATGCAAACCTATTTGGAATTCTCTTTTTTGTGTGGTTCTCTCTTAGTGTCTCTTTCTCTCTGTCTCTCTGTTTCACTCTGTGTGTGTCTCTTTGTCTCTCTAACTGGTTCTGGTCACTTGCTCTTTCTGGGTTAAGAAGGGTTTTTTTTCCTTTTCTTTACAGCTATTACATTTTCTATCCGATTTTGAGTGGGGAATTAATTTAAGGAACGTTTACTGTGCATTAGGTTAGCATAATTAGTATCCAAGCATTGGCTGGATCAGGAATAATCCACTTAAGCAAGTTAGAGAATCTGAAGGAAATCCAGGCTCTGCTGACAGCAGATGCTCACAGAATGTAGGGGTCCATCCATTGGGCTGGAGTTTGCTACTGGAAAAGATCTAAACAAGCTGTTGGAAAGCCAGGACGCCCCAAGACCACACTTCCTGATGGCCCAGGGTGTGGCATGGAGACTAGTCACCTTCTCCCCTGCCTAGCTCCTTGGATGCACATCTCTAGGAAAGGGAAAGCCAGTGTGCAGCACGAGGGCTAGCCTTGTCCTTCCCTCAGACCCTGAACTTTCTTTCTAGGGCCAAGAGATGACAGGAATCTCCCTCTGAGAACATTCTTCATGAGAGAGGGGAATTACATACAAGGTGGGCAGTGAGCAGGGCAGCATGGTGGCACTCAAAGAAACTCATTCCCCATGAAGTGGTTCTCCGACGGGATGATGTGCCAGTCTCACAGTGAGGTTCTAGTGTGTGTGTGAAAATGTGTGTGCATGCAGGTGTGTACAGATGTGCATGTACACATGTATGGATGGGCTGCATAGTGGGCTTGGGAGTTGGGAAGACTTTGGTCCTAGGCCTGCCTTTGATGTGCAGCAGCCGTGTCACCTCGGGCTAGTCCTTCAAACTCTCACTGTCTGGCCCAGGTAACTTCTGAAGACTAAAAGCCACAACAAGTTGATCTGAATCAAAGACTTGTTGGCATTAGAAGTAAAAGGGGTCTCAGAGGACAAGTCTACCTTTTCCCTGAAAAAAGGAAATTTCTGTACCAGGGGTTTTCCACATTGATCAAATCCCAGATGTGGACCCAAAATATGTATCTATTTTGTGTATGTAATTAAGCAACTATCTAGAGGCAGTGTGGTATAGTGGATAGTGTGATGAACTTAGAGGCAGAAGAACACAAGCATAATTCCAGCCTCTAGCCCTTGCTGGCTGTTGGACTCTGGGCCCGTCACGTAACCATCTGTGCTGATGAAATCACAGATCCCTGGATCCTTTTCATGTTCAAACATGTGTTTATGTGAAAAGCTTGTGAGTCTTTCTAAAATAAAAGGTTGTGCCACTGGGTGGGCATCCATGATGCACTCTCTAATGCTGTAGGTGCTTTGCTGTCCATGAGGATGCATGAAGCTGATGAGGTGAATAAACACTATTTCTTTCATTCCTTGAAAAAAAGTAATTTATTCTTTAAAATCCAATGCTTTCTTGGGGAACACTAACGTCCTTTATCGTATTTTTTATAAACACTGTCAGTGACCAATGGATGATTCTTCTAGAGGGCACAACTGAGGAACTTTCATCACATAAACTAAAACTTGTCCCGAATTCCCAAACACATTTCCATTTGGGTAAATACTTGTTGGGAGTTGGCAACAGGGTAGACCATGAGTCAGCCTGGATCACCCCTTCAGAACAGCTTCTCCAATATCTCTGTTTATTCTACAGTTTTAGGGCATGGTGCAGTGGTAGCTTTATTCTTTTTTTAATATATCTTTATATCACCTTCATTTGCAAATGTCTCATTCCTTTCCCAAGCAGATCCAACAATGCATGTATTGTTCTGTACACATAGCCCCCTACTTTTTCAAGGCTCAGCTTAAGCATGGCTATCTCTGGCAGGCCTGGCCTGGGTTCCAAATGACTGTTGTTTTGCATTGATTTTGACTTCTTTGTGGACACAGTGGTTCCCCCCCCCCCAATAGATTCTATGCTCCTCCCTCTAAGCAGGGGTTGTCTTACTCTTAGTCTCTGTATCTCTAGCATCTAGTACAGGGTCAGGCAAGTGGAGGGAACTTAGTAAGTGCATTTTGTAGGTAATGTAGTAATACACTCTGTGGCCAACAAGCAAGTTCCATAGGCAAGTGTGGCTCAGTGTGGAGCTTAGTACAGATGCCAAACTCCAAACGCTGCTTGGATGGAGGGATGTCACCATATAGGACCCTCCTTCTACTCTCACACAAGTATTAGCTGGTCAAAAGGAGCCGGCATATAAAAACCAAGGCTTCACATTTCCTCCTGTTAATACCCCTTTAACTGACACAATGGAGGCCACATAGTGGATAGTGTGGGTCTTGGAGGTGGGAAGAACTGAGTTAAAATCTCTCCTCTATGGATAAAGCATGGGCCCTGGATTTAGGAGTACCTGAGTTCAAATCCATCCTCAGACACTTGACACTTACTAGCTGTGTGACCCTGGGCAAGTCACTTAACCCCCATTGCCCCCCCCACAAAAAAGTCTCTCCTCTACCACTTCCTGGCTGCACGACCTTGGACAATTCATTTGACCGCTGTACCTCAAGCAACTCCCTGAAACTTCTTTCCCTGAGTCAGAGGTGGGCTTGTTGGTCTCCTCTCTTCTGTTGATGGAGGGCATTCCCTTCCTGGGAGTTCTTTTTCATGATGAAATCACAGACCCTTCACGTGTTAACTGTGATTTCTCTGTAACTCCCATAACAGCCCAAGACCAAACCACAGGAAGAAGAGAGTGTAAACTTTTCAGCTACTCCAGATCGGGTGAAAGTGTCACAGTGCTCCTATGCTGGTGACACAGAGGGGACAGTATAAAGGGAGAACAAGGTCACTGCAGACCACTCGGTCAGTCTCGGCAGCCGTTTAATGGGAGTTTATTTAGGCAAGTCTGATCAATGCACCAGAATCTAGCAAGGACCTACTACGTGCCAGGCACCATGAGTACCCAGACAGGGTCTGCCTTCAAGGAGCTTATATGCTAATGGAGGAGTCACTGGCATTTATGAAGCCCCTACTATGTGCCAGGCATTGAGCTTAGGGATACTCTCAAGGAACTCTTGGTCCAAAGGGTGTTTATGTTCCCCTGGACAGTTACAGATTACGCCCACAGTGGTGGGGAGGGGTGGGGAGGGGAGCTAACCACAGGACTGAGTTCAGATCCCAAATCTGATTTTTACTAGCTGTGTTATCTTGGGCAAGTTTCCTCACCTCCCTGGGCCTTGGCTTCTCCTTCTGTGGAAGGAGGGGGCTAGACTCATCATCTCCAAGTCCTGCATGGACTTCCCTCAGCCCAGCCCAGCTTCTCTGTAATTCCTGCCCATTTAAAACCTTTACATCCCTCCCAAACCAGCCAAAAACAGCCACAGGGAAAACCCCCAGAGCCAAGAGGGCTGGGATCAAGTGCAGTCTCTGACACAAGCTGTGCAGCCTTGGGCAAGGCAGTTAAGTCTCTGAGCCTCAGGCCACTGGTCCGGAATTGTAGATGCATTGGAGCGAGGAATGACCCAGTCTAGTCAGTAACAGTTCTGGTCACCATGAAGCCAAGTGCTGATTTGAATAGAAATGAGAAAAACCATGTTCCCTCCCATGGTATAGTGGATATAACCCTGCACCCACCCAGTCAGGAAGACCTGAGTTCAAATCCAGCCTCAAGGCCTTACTAGCTCTGCAACCCTAGATAAGTCACTTAACCTCTGTCTGCCTCAGTTTCCTCATGGGTAAAATGGAGATAATAATAGTACCCAGCAGTTCCCGGGGTTGCTGTGAGAATAAAATGAGATTTTTGTAGAGCTTGACAAACCTAAATACTCTATGCAAATACTAGCTTTTATCTATTTTTATCTTAAAATTTGTCTCAGTACCTTTGCACAAGTCGTCCCTCCCACACTCCTGCCTGTAATGTTCTCCCCTGTCCCCTCTCCCCCTCCCCCCCCCCGCCCCGTGGTATCCCTGACTTCTCTCAGAGCTCAGCTCCCTTGCTGCCAAATACCCTGATGTCCCCCTTGCTGATGCCCTCCCACCACCCTAGAATTGCTTTGTATAGAACACTGACCTCGCAAATCTTGGTTCTGTTTTATGTTATTACAGCTTAAAAACACACCAAGTCTTTGGGGACTCCCTGGACTGTGTATCTAATTTTCTATGCACATAGTTTCAAGCGTAGGCACCTTGAGGCAGGAATTGTCTTAGTGTTGTATCTCTAACACTTAGCACAGTGTCTGACTCCTGAGGGGAGGGGGAGTAGCACGTGCTTGTTGACTTGAATGAATCTTGCCAGTCTGATTTTCCATCCCCTAGAGTTCTCTAAGTGGAAAGGGGCAGGGGCCCTGCCTGCTGGTCTCTTTGCGTGTTCCTGCCTTTCTCAGCTGCTGCTAACAGAACTTCTTACCTAATTACCGAGTGGGCCTACAGAGAAACCAAGTGAAAAAAGAGCTTTTCCCATAGGAACTGTTGGACGCTTAAGATGAGGAACTTTTTGGTCGTCATTTTTTTCTCTTTTGATACGTTAAGGCCGTAAGTGCTTCAACATGTCCCAAACATCAGCTTCTCTCTGAATGATGAGGAATTCAGGTTTAATGGGCCACAGTGAGAGGTTTGAAAATGCAGAGAAACTTGTAAATGAAATCCTGGAGAGTTGGCATGATGGTGCTTTGTCATGACAGGCAAAATGCAGCAGAGACATGAGGCAAACAAGTAGGGATCATACGCCCAAAACCACTTTTGTCCCCTGGGGTTATCTCTCAGATTATTCAGAAATGACATTTTGGAAACTGTTGATTATTTCCAGAAAATGTCATTTGCTCAGTGGAATCTCACATTGGCTTCCTGGCTTTCCCAGTAACATGGAAAAGTCCCCCCCCCCCCCAGTTTATTCATCTGCAGTAGGAAAGATTAGACTGGGTAAGCAAGAAAGTCTGCCTTTAGCAGTCACTTTAACCGGATTCTCCGTCCTCTGCCTTCTTTTAAAAACACTGCTTAAACCTCCTCACTCCATCAACCCACACTCAGTCCATCCTGGAATGGAAACTCAGGGATGGGATATTGAAGCGTCCCCAGAGTCCAATATAAGTCTTTCACATGATACATTTTCATTTAAAAATCTATCAATTATATAGACAATTTCTCTTAATGTGTCACTGCCGTTAATAGGGTCACAAAGTGACACATTTTCCCTAATGACAGTTTCAATAGCATTCATATGTAAGCAAAGAACATGTGTGTGACAGAACGTACGTTATGAGAATCTGTAGTGTGATTGGCTCCTCCATCTGTTTTCAATGCAAAATGGGAAGGTTTTAACCACCCAGTTAACTGATCACAAAAGTCTTCAGACACGTGGGTAATTCTCCTTCCCCCTGTATCATCTGTATGTGGAACTATTTGACGTTTGCTTTGCAAATGACCTGGCAGCTGCAGTCCCAGCCACCTCAGGAGCTGCAGGTAGCTCCCATATTTCTATAAACAACTATATTGAGGTCAAGCAATATTTCTGATGTCAAGTACGGTTTTTGAAAGGTTTGTCTTTGCTTGTAAAAGCTATTGGATTTTCTCTTTTAAAAAGCCACAATGCAAAGGCGACTTGATCCCAAGAAACACAAGTTGGGCCATATCTAGCAACAGTAAAGCACTTCACTAAATAACAGGCCAGTGGTCCATTTGCAGGAAATAAACAGAATAAGCTTCAAATCTGAATTATCTGAGTCAGTGTCAATTAAACCTTCAGGACTTTTGTGTTGTTGAGTCTTTTTCAGTTGTTTCCAACTTTTTGTGACCCATGTGGGTTTTATTAGCAAAGATACTGGAGTGATTTTGCCATCTCTTTCTCCAGAACATTTTATAGATGAGGAAACTGAGGCAAACAGGGTGAAGTGATTTGCCCAGGGTCACACAGCTAGTAAGTGTCTGAGGCCAGAGTTGAACTCAGGAAGATGAGTCTTCCTGACTCCAGGACAGGCACTCTATCCATTGGGCCACCTAGCTGTCCTCCACCTTCAGGACACCTGGATCAGTATCTCTACTTGTATTTGGTCCCATTCTACAGGCTTGGTATGTAAGTCATTGAGGATACAATTTTTCCATCATTCTTTCATCTATGTTGCCTGTTAAGTTTCTTCAATGAAACTTATGAATGGGGGGATCCACATGAGTTACCCCTATTATCCAATTCCAATGTGTGTATAAAGGGTGGCACCCTCCACTCTTGAGATCTGACTTTCTTTTCAAAACCCATGAATGTGTCTTGCCCATATCAGAAAGAAAAGTGTCTCTGCTTGTGCTGTTTTCAAAGGTTTAATATCATGGCAACCTCCCCGATCCCTCATGTGTTCTGTCGTCTTCCATTAGGAGCAAGATCATCCAAGTTCATTGCATCAGCTCTGCTTGTTCTTTCTCACTTAGGCAGAAGCAGAAGGACTTTCTCTTTGTTGCTGGTCTAAGAGGAGGAGTGTGGGGGGCGTGAGATGGGAGCAGCCTCTGAGTTGGGCTCCAGTCTATCTTCTGACACACTGGGCAGAGGATTTTAGGCAGGTCACTTACTTCTCAGGGCCTGTCACCTCTCTGAGATGATGAGTCCTAGAGCACATGCTGATCAGCCTGGAGGACCAAACTCCTCTCTGGTTGCTTTGTCCGTATTCGGATGGAGTCACAGACTCATTTGTTTGTTTGTTTTAAAGTCATTGGTAAAGAGAGAGTTTCCTTGAGAGAAGAGACGGTTAGATAATGTCATGTGCTATGCAAGTGATTAGCAAAAAAAGAAAGAAACAGGAAGACCCTTCCCCAAATGAGGGTCACTCCCAATATCCTGGCTAGCAGTGGGGGGCTGGCTGGCCTTGAAGTAAGGAAGGCCTGGTCACTGAACTCCCGGCCCCCGGCAGCTCGTGAAGACTCCAAGTCACAGAGGGGGCCTTGATCTGCATCCACTGAGAAGGCTCCATGCTGGGAGTTCCCAATGCCGACAAGACCCCAAATGTACAGGAAAGAAAAGAAAGGAATGAGGAGGAGAGAAGATAAGGACATAAGCAGGGACTCTTAGGGAGCAGTCAGGTTGCTGTTGCTGCTGGTGGTGCTGCTGTTAAACACAATGCACAGAATTCATCATGATACCAGTTTGGCTACTCTGCAGCCCTGAATTATATGAGCTCTTTGTTCTTGACATGCTTTGGCCCTTTAAGTGATGCCAATCAGTCAACAGGAACTTATGAAGCGCCCACTGTGTGCTGGAGGCTGGGGATGCCCATTTAGCCAAAGCCCATCCATGGCTGAATTTCAGTGTAAACCTTAGATAGAGTTTGAGCCAGAAGGGACCTGACAGGTCTGTCCCCTTGCTGGCATTCTAGATAGTGGAGGGCAATGAATGCAATGAATGACAAGACTGTAGCTCAAAACTGGTGTAAAAAGGGGAATAAACTGTCGTGGGGGAACTAGGCAGTAGGAATCCTTAGGTAGTCCTCTTTAAAGAATTACAGCTCTCAAACACAATTCAATTAGAATAAAATAGGCTTTTGTTTGGGTGCTTAGAGAAAGTGACCAAAAGAGAAATCAAAGACTTCACTTCAAGGTGGGAGGAGGTGGTTTAGAGACGTGATTTTCTGAGTCACCTTTCTCCGCAGTGGGAAGGAGTAAAGCCTTTATAGAGGACAGAGGATGGGGCCATGGATAGGATGACTCCCTGACTGTGGAAAGTTTCCTTTGGGGGTGGGGTGGGTGAAAGTTTCCTGAGAGTCAGGGGGATTTTCTTTTGGAATGCTAGTCCTGATCTCTGAAGTTCTCTCTGTCAGACAGTAGCTCACGTAGTAGCCATGCCTGACTGACCTTGCCATAGAATTTAATCTCCCCCTACATCTTAGATGTGTCCATCCTCATAGCTAGTTGGCCACTTTAAACTTTAATAGTTCCAACAACCCCCATGTCCAAATCATTAGCTGCTTTTTAAAACGGTGACACTAATTTTCGAGAGGGAGGAGAGTTGTGAACTAAGTCATCTCTTCTCTGGGTTCCCTTCCAGTCCCCATTCTCTTGTAACAGCATCCTGCTTATTATACATCTTACAAAAAAGGACCCGTGACTTGCTCAAGGTCACCCAAATAGCCAGTATCATAGACAGGATTTGAATTCAGATCCTCTGACTTCAGGGTCTGTTCTCTTTCCAATGGATCAGTCGCCTTGCTTCTTTTAGTATCCTTTGGATAATCAATGCTGCAATGGTATTCTGGCCAATTCATTTCAATTCATCAAACACATTGAATACTCTTCCCAAGGCTAGAGGTGAGGTGGGGACAAAGATAGAAGGGGAAACAAAGCCTTCCTGCCTTCAAGGAGTTTACCTTCCACTAGAAGGCAAACTGACAAATCCAGGAAAACCCCCTCCAACTCTCCACCACCCCATGGGCATTATGGTCTAGAGACAGACATAGATGAAATGTACACCATACAATTCTATTGAATAGACCTCTTTAGGATTTGGGGCACAAATAAAAAGAAGCCCACAAGAGGACAGGAATGTACTTCTCCACAAAGATATGAGTTAAACAAAATAAGGAGAGGTCAAGATTCTCATTTGTGGGACAGAAGGTGAAATGATCTGCCTCAAGGTCACACAGCTCTCAGTTTGAGGCATTGGGACAACACAGCCCATGCTGTGTGTTCGATTAATAAAAAAGAAAAAAATCATTTTAACTTTGGATGGAAGAAAGGGGGGAGGACCATCTTAATCTCCTATTGGACTAGAGTCTTGTGCGGTAAAGTCAGACATTTCTCCAAATAAACAAAGGGATTGTTTGTCTTAATTTGCTTACAAGTAAATGTAAGCATCATTTACAGGGTCTTTCTTCTAAGATGTGACTGAGAATGCCAGCACTTTAAATAATGAAAAGAATTAAAAGGTCTTTGTAGAAAATATCATCTTATTTTTATTCATGCAGTTTGGTGGAAAGGTATGTTGTTGTACTGTCCAGTCGCAGCTTCCTTTGATCACATCCTCAGAATATTTGGGCTTATTTCCAATTGTATTTCCAAGCTTGATTTCAGTTAAATAAATTTGGCTTTCTATAAGTACGAGATAAAAGTGCTTTATTGTTTGGATGACATTGGAGACATAGCCAGTCTGTGTATTTATAAACATGTGCATTGTATTTGTCAACAGAAATAAAGTTCGCTGTACAAAAGAGCCCCGGTTCTTTTATTTCCCCTATGCAGCAGCACCATGCTGTGGTTTGAAGGGTTTGGTTTTTGTCAGCAAGACCTTAAGCAGAGCATTGTGTCATGGGAGAATTGGGGCTGGGGTGGGGGATGTGGAGTTCATCTAGTCCAGGCTGTCTTAACATCTCCTTGTTTCCTAGACCCCTTTGGCAATCCATACAATCAGCCCATTGACCCCTGGTTAGAACGAATGGTTTTAAATATATAAAATCAAATATATAGAACTGCCAAGGAAATCAGTTATCTCCCATCTCCCACCTCCAGGGCTTCCCATCCCTGGAGTGCTTCCCTCCTTCCTCTCTGCCTCTGAGAATCCCTGTCTTCCTTCCAAACTCATTTCAAATGCTGCCTCCTCCAGAGGGTTTTCTTGATTCCCCCACACGCTAGTGCCTCCCCCTCAAATTTCCTTATATTTTGTGTGTATGTATACTAACATATGATTATATGCATGCATGCACATATACACAAATATGATATATGTCCCAGTTCTTCTCATTTCACTTTGCATCAGTTCGTATAGTGTCCTGTTTTTCCTGAAATCATCCTGTTATCATTTCTTATAACACAACAGGGGCAGCTGTTGGCATAGTGGATAGCACACTGGCCCTGAAGTCGGGAGGATCTGAGTTCAAATCTCACCTCAGATACTTACTAGCTGTGTGACCCTAGGCAAGTCACTTAACCCCAATTCCCTTAAATAGCCAGGGCCATCTCCAGTCATTCTGATGTATATCTTGCCACTGGATGGTCCTGGAAGAGAGCATGAGGTTGGTGACTTTGCACAGCCCTCCCTCACTTAAATCCAGTTCACTGAAAGCTGTGACATATCCTCCTGATGTCATGGTCCTCTTTAAGAACAAAGGACCACCAACACAGCAAAAACAACAACAACAACAAAAACCCAACAACATAGCACAACAGTTCTCCACCATGATCATGCTACATCTTGTTCAGCCATTCCCCGACTGATAAACATCCCCTCAGTTTCCAATTCTTTGCTACCACAAACGAAGCTGATAGAACTATTCTGTTACACATAGGTTCTTTTCCTTTCTCTTTGATCTCTTTGGGATATTAACCTAGCAGCGGTATTGCTGGATCAAAGAGCATGCACAGTTTGGTAGCCCTTTGGGCACAGTTCCCAATTGTTCCCCAGAATGGTTGGGTCACTTCGTTGCTCCACCAACAATGCATTAATGCACTTATTTCCCCTCCAGCATTTGTCATTTTTGATGGGTATGAGGTGATTATTTAAATGCATCCTTCTGACCTGTTGTTGGCTCTGCTGCTCCAAAATTTGATTTGAAGTGTTGAAGTTGCCAGAGATATGGGAACTTCTTGACATTTGGAGCTATCTTAAAGTAGAGGTCATAAATCCCCCCTCATTAAAGATCCTCAAGCAAATGATCAACGCCTCTTTGTCACAGCAGGGGACATTATTCACAGAATCGCAGAAACATAGATTTAGAACGGAAAGTGAGCTTGGGGATCTTTGCAGACGAGGAAATGAAGGCCAAGAGACTCTAAATGACTTGCCCATGGTCCCATAGCTAAGAAATGTCTCAATAGGATTTGAACTCCGGTCTTGCTGCCTGTGTCCAGCACTCTATCCCCTTCCTCAGCTCCTTCTTGACCTTGGGACACCATATATTTGTGGACCACAGGGGGCAGCTCAGGAAAGGCATGGGTTTAAAAATGATTGGGCCTGTGCTGCCTACCTCCAGTTCAAAGAGGCTGGTTTTGGTAGGAAGCTTGCTAGAAGTAAGCCTAGTGCTTGTGGGATCGCTGGTCCTGGATTCTAGTCTTGCCAGTAGTTGTGAAGAAAAGGGCTTATATATTGTAAAACACTATGTATGTAAATACAAGTTGTCATCATGTAACTTAAAGGGACTCTGGTTTCTGAAAACCAGCTTTCAACGCTTTCATGATTCAGTAAATGGTCTTTAAAAATTAATGTAGGGGCAGCTAGGTGGTGCAGTGGATAGAGCACTGGCCCTGGAGTCAGGAGGACCTGAGTTCAAATCTGGCCTCAGATACTTAAGACTTACTAGCTGTGTGACCTTGGGCAAGTCACTTAACCCCAATTGCCCTGCAAAAAAAGAAAGAAAGTTAATGTAGGTAAAAAATTCACCAGCTAGTCTGCTGGTGAGCATCTCAGACTCTGCTCAGCTGGTCCTTAGTTCATCCCCAGAGTGTACTGGAAGCCTTTCTAGCTTCTTGCATCTGTTAGAGCTTTCATATGGCCAACATGACCTTTGAGAATCAGGACCACCTCCACAGCACAATGAGGATGCAAGTAGGACTATAGTAGAGTTATGTGATTATCATCATTATCCTTACCTCTGTAATTGTTATCCTGGATGACTCAAGAAATCTAGGCTTTTCCTAATATCTTTCATACCTTTCCTTAGCCCTACTCAAAGTTGATTGGAATATCTATGAGAGGCTTCATGCTGACCTGGCTTTCCAGCAGTGATTGGACAGTTGTAGTCTTCTTTAGACCGGAACCACATCTTTTTGTCCAGATCCCAGAGTCTGCCCAAACCATTGGACCTTGGAGTTGAGGGCTACAGGAACTTCCAAAATCATCACATGTCAACATCAGCATAGGTAATGGAGTTCAGGTAGCCTTCCGGTCAGGGGCACACCATCCCAACATGGCACCAGACGGCAGCCACCAGAACAACAGCCTAATGGTTTAAGGTCACAAAATGTCCTGGTATGTTATTATAACAAGGAATGGAGATTTTGCTAGGTCTGACCTGCTTCTGTAAGTACGTAAGATCTATTTAAAGAGGATTCCATTGAAAACTGCAATCCCTCAGGTTATATTTCTACCAAAAGGATCAGTCAATTAGAGAGCCCTTTACTGTTAGCAACCCATCTGTAAGAATCTATTATAATTCTCCTTTTGAAACCTTCCTGAAATAGGATTTAAATCATGATTTAAAAATCAATGCTTTGTGTTATTTACTCGAGAAGTAATTTACTGAGTGGGTTCTTTATTTAAAGGAGTTTTCTTATGCTCAAATAATACCATCATTGCCTCTCTGTTGGCCCTGGAGGGAACCCCTACCCATCAAAAAAAAAGAGATGAAAGAGGAAAAAATAACTATTTATTGGGGCCAAGTCCCGAGAGCATTGAGCATCTACTGGAGTAGAAATGAATAATTTTAATTTTGAGTCAGATCTTGATGACAAATTATATCTGTCTCCTGCTCTCATTGATCGGAAATGAATTCTTTGCAAAGCTTGCAATCCAATTTGATGAGAAATAGAATAAAAATATTATGCATTGGCTTATTGTAGTGACTAGGAACATTTTTTTAAAAGAATGCTGTTTATATCAGTCTCTGTAGGGTATGCTTATCTGATTGGGTGATGAGAAGTTCTGAAATAATGTACAAGGTAGCTAATGTCTAGAAGAGTCATATGATCACAGATCAAAAGCTGGAAGGAATCTCAGTGCTCAACGCGTGTAATATATTCATTTTACAGGTAAGGAAACTGAGGCCGGAGAACATAACTGACTTACCCAAGGCCATACAGCCAGCATTTGTTTAGCACTTTAAGGTTGCCAAAGTCCCCACATATGGTGTCCATTTGTTCTTCACAACAACCCTGTGAGGCAGGTGCTGCTATTCCCTGCATTTGACAGATGAGGGAACAGAGGTTCAACAAGATTAAGTGACTTGCCCATGATCATATAGCTATTAAGTGTCTGAGGCCAGATTTGAACTCATGATTTTCTGACTCCAAGTCTAGTACTCTGACCCAACTGTGCCACTTAGTTTATGGCAAAGTCCATCATTTTTTTAAAATCCCCACTTAGGGACCCACTAGTAAGATGACAGAATAAAGAGAGGGACAAATTTGGAGTCAGTAATGTCAAGTTGGACATACAGTTGAGTGTTCATGAACAAGCCTCTTTACTTGTCAGGGCTTTAGGAAACTCCCCTAAGACTCAGCTACAGAAGTGTTAATTACCAATGGGAATTGGTAGAAGGCATTTTCCATCTTGCATGAAATCACAGATATGTACAGAAAAAAAGAAGAGGCCACCAGTATTGGGGAACATTGAAAATGTCTGTTGTCTTTCCTTTCTTCCCCCTTATACATCTGTGATTTCACTGTTGAAGGGAATTCCTGCAGTAAGAAATCCCTCCATCAACACAGATGCACAATTTATCTGTAACTTGCAGCCTTGGAGAGCTGCCTGGGAGCATTAAATAGTTAAATGTCTTGCCCAGGGTCACTGCCTATGTGAGTCAGATGTGAGACTCAAGGGTCCAGGCTTATCCCTCTGCAATATGACCTGTTATTTCAAGTTAGACTCAGCTAAAACCTACCGTATGACTAGAACTCCTATGTAGACCAATGACTGCACTAAAATAGCATGTCTGTCCATCTTTCACTATAAAAAATCAATTCAAATATGTTTATCACCCTAAGCTCTTTGACATTTCTTTGCATTCCCTAGTAAATCACAGTATTCTGTATCAGAATAATTTGAAGAAACCTGAGCACAGGATATTTACAGTTATGTTTAAAAAAAGACAATGGATAAATGATGAGATAAATGCAGCAACTGTGTCTACCCTATGCCAATACCACAAAATGAAAGATGACCAAAAAATCAAACCAAAAAGATTTTATAGAAGTAGCAAGGTGAGGGATGAAAGGAGGAAGAGGTATGAGAGGTGGGAATCTGAGTGCCCTATTGGTATCCTTACCATGGTACCATGGTAGGGGAAAGCAAGGAAGGTGTTGCTGTAGAAAATCTATGGGAGAAAGAACATGGACAAGGTGGGACAAGAATGGGTGGGTTAGAGGGAACATTTGAATCCAAGAGGTCTTGGATTTTTTTCAATTATTGACATCAGGAATTCAATTCAATTGAACTCAGTCAACATTTATTAAGTTGCTGCTATGGAGGCAGCTAGGCGGCACAGTGGATAGAGCACCAGCCCTGGATTCAGGAGGACCTGAGTTCAAATCCAGCCTCAGAGACTTGACATTTACTAGCTGTGTGACCCTAGGCAAGTCACTTAACCCCAATTGCCTCACCAAAAAAAGAGGAGAAAAGTTGCTACTATGTGCCAGAACTACACCAGATGCATCTTCCCCCTTCTCTTGAGTAGCTCACATTTTCCTAGGTGGGACATAAGATATATGTGAAGTGCTCACGGCTTTTCAGTCATTTCTTTGTTTGTTTCTTTGGTGTTGGCAGAAGTGCTATTTGTGACCATTGCTGATGGAGATATCTTGAAATTTGATGTCCAAGTGTCATCAGAATTGGTTTGCCCTTCAGTGGGAACTTTTGGTTTTCTGGTTGAGTTCTTGTCAAATGCAGGGCTTCTCTCCATTTTTATCTTCTTAAGTGTCACTCCTCATAGATAATGTTGGGATCTAGCATGGTAAAGCCAAAGGTGATGGTTCCATTGTTGGTACTGAAAATAATAATTGGGACTCTGAATGCAATGGCGTAGGAAACTCCCAGATGAGGAAAATACCTCTACAAGTACAGATTGTCACCTTCTCTGAAATTTATAATTGTAGAGAGTAGCCTATAACATAAAAAGGTTATGGGACTTACCTGGTATCACCCAGCCAGCTTGCATCAGAGGTGGGACTCAAACCCAAATCTTTTTTTTAATCTAAGCTCATTTTTGTATCCATTATATCTAGGTGATGCAGTAGACAAAGTTCTGGACCTGAGTTTAAATCTTTCTTGAGTAGCTGTGTGATCCTGGAAAACTGAGCTCTCAACCTCAGTTTTCTCATCTGTAAAATGGGCATAATAATAGATCCTATGTCCCAGTGTTGTTGGGATGATGACTAAATATTTGTAAAGTGATTTGCAAGCTTTACAACACCATATAAATGCTGGTTGTTATTACTGTTGTACCAATTAACCCCTTTAAAGTTTGCAAAGCATTTTATATACATTATTTATATTGCTCCTCATGATAAACCTGTGAGATAGGTGCTATTATCAGCCCTAGCCAACCCTTATTCTGAGGAAACTGAGGCTGAGAGAAGATTGTTTAAGGTCACACAGTTGGTAAGTGTCACAATTTTAACCCAAGTCTTCCTAACTCCAAATTTAGGGTTCTAATGACTGCAGCACATTGTTGATGGCTCTAATTCATCCAAAAAGCATATTTGACAGGGTAAATGAACAGAAGTGTAAACGTTATTTTTGTCCTCTAGGGTAAACAATAGCAGACATCGCCTCAAACTAATTTTTAAATTGATGATATGAAACTAGCATAGGAAAAATAATAAGATACATTCAGTGGTGCAGGATGGGTTATGAGTTACTACAGGGAAGCACAGGTACTTGTTATTCTTTGCTAACGAGGCATTTAGCATGGTGGGGAGCACGGTCAAATTTTTGAGCCCCCTCCATTTTGATGTGCTCTGACAATTGTCAAGGTACTCTATCCTGAGTCCAGCTGTGTGGAAGAAGACAGACCATTCTGAAAAGCCTGTTGTTTTTCTTTCTGGTTTTATCTACAAATCCTCATGGGAAGACATGACTCAGCTAGACCTCACCACAAGCCACTGCAGGCTCATTTTCTCCTCTGATGCATTCTTTCATAAGCAATATTGCTTAGACACTTCTGCCATCTTTCCCCATAATGTCTTAGAGATGGGGCTGTGTTTCTTGCTGTTCTTTGCATGTGACATCACCTCCCAAATCTGGGTCTTTTCCAATGCCTAGAATGCTCTTTTTTCTTCCCACTGCCTCCTTATTTCCACACCTTCCTTCATGACTCAGCTCAAAGCCTGCCTTCTGTGGGAGGTCTTCCCTAATCCTAGTGCCTTCCTTTTCCTCCACTCTCTATGTGTCCTGGATGTGTGGATGTGTGGAGTTGTTTCCTCATTAAACCATGAGCTCCTTGAGAATATGCACTGGGGATTTTTGCCTTTCTTTGTATTGCTAGTACATTGTCCCGTGCTCTGGTGCCTAACAGGTGCTTAATGAATGCTTTTTATTTGACTGTGTTTTAACATAGTGTGACTCTTGGCATTGTGGATGAAATGCTGAACTTTTAGTCAGGAAGACTTGGATTTGAAGCCTGCTTCTGATGTATGAAGAATCCACTTACTTTCTTATAGCATCAGTTTCCTCATCTGTAAAAATGGGGATAATGATTAGTATCATTCCCAAATGGGGATAATTACAACATCTTATAGAGTTGTTGGAAAGCTCACGAGATAATATACACAAACCACTTTGCAAGCCTTAAAATGCACTTCATATACTAGTTATTACTCCACTGTACTTGTGGTTTAATTAATGTGAACTTTCTAGTGATGGGAATCCACAATCCACTCATGACTGCCTACTCTCTGGGAATTTCATCCATGTCCTCCCATATATTCAACACACAGAGTCTACCCAATATACCAGCAGCCTCCCTCCTCCTCTCCTGACACCATGAAGATACCAATAGAATAGGTGGGTCTCCCTTACTCTCTTTATGAATCTAGCCTACCCTTTTTCTTAATCATACATTCCTTTGATGGCATCCTTTATCTGGCTTCTACTACACAATTCTTGTTTGGAATGTGCTAGAGTCTATTGGAGTTTGCCATGTTCTCCTCCATTACCTTTTTTTTTTTTTAGTGAGGCAATTGGGGTTAAGTGACTTGCCCAGGGTCACACAGCTAGTAAGTGTTAAGTGTCTGAGGCCAGATTTGAACTCAGGTACTCCTGACTCCAGGGCCGGTGCTCTATCCACTGCCCCACTTAGCTGCCCCTCCTCCATTACCTTTTGAGGGTTCTCAACTTCAATCCTTCAGAGGCTATCATATTCCAGGACCAGCAGTCATGCATTATAGGGAGAACATTTGTTATAAAAGATGAACCTTTGTTTTGGGGAGAAGCTTGGGGTCACTGAAAGAATTGTGTAATGTCTCAAATACCAGTCAGCCCACTCTCTTCCATTTCATTTCTGGGCCCAGCTCATTATGCATTTGCAGTGTCTATCTAAGATTTATATCATGATGGGTGAGGTCTACAGACTGTTTATCCTAGGCAACTCCACAGTCTAGACAATGGGCATTCTTCATCCACTTAGTTTTTGAGTGATTAGGGGATTTCTTCAATGTTTTGGTACTTGATACAGTCATACACAATGTCATCTGGGAAAAGAACCATCTGGAACACCTCAGTATCTATAGCAGAGGTTTGTAATTTGGGGTCAATAAATAGATTTCAAGGGGGATATTTCTTGAACTTGTTAAGAAAAATATTTTGATTTTTGCTAATCTCTAATTGAAATCTGGCATTCCCTCTAATTTTTAATTAAAATGTACGTTATTCTGAGAAGGAATCAGACTACCAAAGGGGTCCATGACACATAAAAAGGTTAAGCACTTTTGGTCTTTGGAGAACCCTGGTTAGAAAGACCTGAGTTTAAATCCAGCCTCAGCTACATATTGTGTGACCCTGGCCAAGTCATTTAAACCCTATTTGCCTTTGCTTCCTCATTTGTACAGGGTGGGCCAAAAGTTACAATGTTTTAATAACTTTTTGAAAATTATTTTTTCTTTATTCTTTACCATTTATGAGATTTGATTTTCCACACATAATGTAAATTAATTTCCCATTTATACTGTATATGATGCTATAGTATTAAAATTTTAAAACAAAAAATAAAGGAATTATTAAATATTGAAATGCCTTCATGACTTTTGGCCACCTTGTATAATGATGATCATAATAACACCTACATCCCAGAGTTATTGTAACAATCAAATGAGATAATATTTGTAAAATCCTTAGCACAGGGCCTGACGCATATTAGGTGCTACATAAATGTTGGCTATTGTTGTTGTTGTCACTATTATTCCTCTTCCATTTGGACTCTGTCTTGGATCTTCTCCATGACAGCAGTGATGTTTGGGGGGCCAATGTGTCTTTGCTTTATACTTTACTTGACAATGATCAGAGAATCATTAAGCCAGTATATTTCTGTTGTTATAGCTTTCAAGGAATCTTTTATAATTGTGACATCTGCATGGGAAACATCTTGAGGAAATGTTTTATAAAGATAGTGACAAAAATCAATAAACATGAACATTTCTTCCTACAAAGGAGAACAGAAAAAGGGGATTGCATATGACACCATGAGTTTCTATTATATCCAAGTTCTTTTCTTTTTTAAGTGTACTCTAATAAACAACACAGTAGGAACAATACTGCCCTCTTTGGGTCTCCTGAAGATCCTTCTTTTCTCTGGTTATTGCTGTTGCTGTTGTTTTTAATGCTTTCTAAGCCATCTTTCCTTTCCTTTCCTCCTTTTTTGTTGGGTGGGAGCATCATTATTATTGTTACCTTTCACAGTGCTCCTGTCCAATGGAAGATGTCTTGAATGTGACTTTGGGTTGCTCTGGGGATTATTTCTTATTTTTCCTCTATGTGTCAGCACTAAATCTCTCCAGTCTTTATTATTTAGAATGCAAGGAACAGAATGGAAGCAGAATGATGCTTCCAGAAAGATCTCAGAGCACACAGCTGCAGGCCACCCTGTGAATGTCAAATCAGTGACTTCCAGATAATAGTGTGGAAAGTCTTATCAGAATTCCAAATGGGATGTTCATTGCGTGCTTATCTGCCTATGGTTGTTTCTCTCTGTAGTGTCTTCTTTTCTTGAGGACATAAGAGACAGGACAGAAGATTTTTAAATGAAGGGAACACCAGAGATAATTTGGTCCAACACCCTTGATTTTAAAGAAGAGGAAAATGACTCACCCAAGGTCATTTAGGTTGTAAGTGGCAGAGTCGAGATTCAAACTCAGAGTCTTTGATTCCCAATCTGGCACAGCATGACTCCCATGTTGAGAACCACGAACCAGGACTTTGGAGCCTTGAAGTAGGATATCAGTTAGAAACTGGTTGAAAGAAGTGCCTCATGTGTGCTGTGGGCAGGAGCTTGCCCAACGCCATATTCATACACACATGTACACACACACACACACACACACATATCCACCACTGACCTATTTTAAAACAGAATTATCACTTGATTGCCTGGATCTGTGGCTGACACAGCTCAAGATCAGGGCTCTTCTAATCAGTGATGGCAAAGGGGGAGATACAAACCCTTTTCATTACTGGCTTGGTTTCTTCTCTTATGTGTTGTTTCCACCCAGTACAGTGTGAGCTCAATGAGTCTGCTCACATCTTCATCACTTAACGGCGTTTAGCACATACAGAATGCTTAATGAATGCTTTTGTGTTTATTCATTTGTTCTTCATTCACATTTTTTGTTTCACTGATGCTTTCTTGTTTTAATAATAGTAATTTCTATCTATACTTTCCCTTTTCTTTTAAACTCTCCCTTATAACAAACAACTAACCGGGGACCCACCAACAGAATGACCACAGCGGCAAAGATATGCCACATTTAGTAGCTGGAATCCTCCGTCTCTCTATTTATCTCTGGCATCAAGAAGGACTATTATAATAAATCATAATTCAGCTGCCTTTGAGTAGGATGTGTGTTTGTGTGGTGGGGGGTGGGGGCAGAGCACATCATCCTGCCCATTATTTGTGGTGTTCCCTTAGTGGCTCTTCATCAGTTCATTCAAGTCTTCCCATGTTTTTCTGAATTCTCCTATTTGTTACTTCTTACAATGTAAAGCATATGGAATACATCAATATGCCCCAATTTGTTTAGCCTTTTCTGATTCATGGACACCCACTTTCTTTCCCATCTTTTGCTACCACAATACAAGAACCTTTTTTCTGCATTTGAGCTCTATGGGGTATATGTCCAGGGCTGAGATTGCTGGGTCAGTCTTTGAGCAGTCAACAATCACCTTTTTCATGTGATTCTAAATTGTTTAACCAAACATCTGAACCAATTCACAGCTCCACCAATGGTGTATTTCAGCTTTTCCCCTTGCCACCTTTCCTCCACTCATGAAGTTCATTAAGGCCTTCATTTGTATTTTTAATGAAAATGTCAACATTCAGCTAAAGGGAAGCATCAAGAAATTATAACTATTGCCATCATTAATCATTTATGATTTTAATTTCACTACTATTAGATCTCCAAGATCATAGATTTAGAATCAGGAGAGACCCTAGAGGACATCTGACCCAGCTACCTCTATGTACAGAAGAGGAAACTGAGTCTTGGAGAGGCCCAGGGTCACTTAGGTATTGTCTGAAGATTTAAACTCAGTTCTCCCTGACTCTAAGTGGAGCACTATACCCATTATGCCACACTGCCTCACTCATATCCACCTAATTATCCCTACTCACATGCCCACCAACGTAATTTATGACCTTATCATTTTTCCTTTTGAGGAGAATCCAACTTCTTCCCTTTAGATTAAAGTTAGAGGACCAAGCTTTGAATCTTGGCTTTTTCACTTGCTGTCTGGGTAACCTCAGTCAAGTTACCTGACCTTTCTAAGCTTCAGTTTCTGCATCTCTAAAATGGATGTGTTAGAGTAAATGTTCTCTTTGGTCAACTTAGCTTGAAATCTATGATCTTGTGACCAATGAATGGACCTTTTAGGGACAAGGAAATGTTTCTATCAGACATTTCATTTTTAAACCTTTTTCAAATGAAGCTTATAATTATTATTAGGGGTTATTATTAACATTGCTTAGCATAGATCAAAATCATTGTACAGCCTCAGGTTACTGACTTGTATCCTTCATGATTGAAAGGCTAGGATGGTATCTGGAATGCTAAGAATGGCAGACAAAATGGGAGAGGGGAAAAGGCACAATCACTGAATTGTGAGGCTGGATGATATCATAGGAACACTGATACTAGAATCAGAGGAATAGGGTTGGAATGGTTCCTCAGATGCCTCCTACCCATGTGACTTTGGGCAAATCACTTCTCCCAGACAGTTTCCTTATCTGTAAAATGTGGGGGTTGGACTAGAAGTCCTCTGTGGTTGCTAGCAACTGGAGATCTATGACCCTAAGCCCTATCTTTCAGTTCAACTGAAAGTAAAACTCATTTTCTAGATCGGGGATTCTTGAGCTTTTTGTATCATGGATTCCTTTGGTGTGTCTAGTGAAGGCTATGGACCCCTTTTCAGAAAAAAAAAGTTCATTTTTGGTTTTATTTGGTTTTAATTCACAATTGAAAGAAATGGTAGATTTTAGTTAGGGGATAGTGAAAATAAAGACGTATTTTTCCCATTGATGTTCTCAAACCCCTTGAAATCTATCCATGGACCTCTGGGAGTCTGTGGGTCTTAATAGCTCCTAACACTTTTGAGTATTGGGGTAATGAGTCCCACTCTTGACTTGATAGCACCCCAGTATGTCTCCAGTCTTGGAGGGTAGCAATGTGTGTGTTGGAAGAGAAATTTTTCATTTTCCTAAAGTTTTAAACTAAGATGACTTTTGTAATTTCACTTTAAAATTTTGGTGTTATATTCAGATTCAGCAGGCTTTCCACTAGTTCTTGCTTCAGTCTTCTCAGTGTTTTTGAAGACAGTGGGGAATCAGGAGACCTGTATCCTTGTTGTTTGAGTATGTTCTGTCTCCCCAAGGTGATTATCAGCTTTCAGAATGCAAGAACTAAATATCGCCAGAGAGCTCAGTCAGAGACATTTTGAACTTAAGGATAATGGGGTCCAACCATGAACACTCTGTGTCTTCTGTCCAAGGCTATTTATTCATCTACCTGAATCAATTAGGCCAATTGTTTATAAAACATACCCCCAAATATAAGAGGGGTTTTTTGTTTGTTTTTTGGGGGGGGCTTGGGGTTTGTTTTGTTTTGTTTTGTTTTAGTGAGGCAATTGGGGTTAAGTGACTTGCCCAGGGTCACACAGCTAGTAAGTGTTAATTGTCTGAGGCCGGATTTGAACTCAGGTCCTCCTGACTCCAGGGCCGGTGCTCTATCCACTGCACCACCTAGCTGCCCCCAAGAGGGGTTTTTTTAATGGGGCAATGAGGGTTAAGTGGCTTGTCCAGGGTCACACAGCTAGTAAGTGTCAAGTGTCTGAAGCTGAATTTGAACTCAGGTCCTCCTGAATCCAAGGCCTGCATTTTATCCCTTGCCACCTAGCTGCCCCCAAGAGGATTTTAAAGATCCCAGTTGCACCAACCTCCTCCTCTGGTAGCCTCCCTTAAGAACATGAAAATGACTTCTTTTAGATAATCTGGGATACCAGATCTCTCTGGAACTTTCATCATTTCAGTCCTGGTTGTTAAGAAAATGGTAGCTAACATTTATATAGGGATGCTTTGAGGTTTGCAAAGTCCTTTACACATATGAAATTATCTCATTCAGTCCTCATAACAATCCTGTTAGGTAGTTGTTATTATCCATTGTATAGATGAAGAAACTGAGGCAAATATAGCGTAAGGATCTTGTTCAGGATTACAAAGCTAGTTAGTGTCTGAAGTGAGATTTGAACTCGCATCTTTCTGGTTCTGAGTCCATCTTATAATCTACTAGTCACCCCACTGCCTCAGGAAATGTTATTTTATTATTCAACAGAATGTCAGCTACTTGAGGGAAGAGAACCTTCCCCGCTCCCCACCCCAGCTATCTTCAGCAACTATAGAAGTAACTGTGCCTCGTCAGAGAGAGCTCTTCATTTTTTTTCCTTCAATGGGGGGGGGGGGAGGAAAAGGGCACCAGGACTTGGAATTTCCTCAGTATAGAGACCTCCCTATGACACAATTCTTTCCACAGATGTAGGTTGGCAACTTTCCCACCATTTAGAATCTTAGAGAGTTGATAGAAGTGATGAGAGATGAAAGCACTTGCCTAGATCTGCTCTGACATGGGACCTGAACTCAGGGCTTCTCCATTTCAGGGACCTCTACCTGCATCTTATGCCAAGCTGCTTCTAAGGAACAATGGTTGTTGAATAAAACTCTCAAAAGATAAAGTCTGGACGTGGGATTTCACTGAGGAAGGAAACTGCCCAGACCACCGAGGGTCAGTCTGCATGTAGCAGAGGCAGACTCGGAACCCAGATCTCCCTGGCTTCAAGACCTGCTCTATCCACTATGCTATAGTTTGGGCCTCTGAATTATTGTGATTATTTCATCATACCCCATCTCCCACTTCGTTTTTTGTTGTTTTTTCTGTTTGTTTGTTTGTTTTGTTTTGTTTTAGTCAGGCAATTGGGGTTAAGTGACTTGCCCAGGGTCACACAGCTAGCTAGTGAGTGTTAAGTGTCTGAGGTCCGATTTGAACTCAGGTACTCCTGACTCCAGGGCCGGTGCTCTATCCACCTCGCCACCTAGCTGCGCCTCATCTCCTACTTCTGAGCTTTTGTCCAGGCTGTGTCCTGGAGTGCATTCCTCATCTCTGTCTCTTAGAATCCACAGCTTTATTCAAGGCTAAACTCACATGCTACCTTTCCTGTTCTATCTGGGGATTAGTATTTTCTCCCTCATCAGAATGTATTTTATTCATTAATCTGTGTGAATGTCATAACCAGTAAAGTGTAAACTCCTTGAGAACAGGGACTTTGGCGCACAGTAGGCATTTCCTGAATGTTAATAGAATTGGATTAACCAGCTAGGACTCTCCCGGCTGAGCTCTTCAGAGTCCAGGAGGCTGTTCTGTTTAATGCTTGTCTGCGGCTAGGCTCTAGATCTGTTCATTCTGACTGGACACCGTTCACAGGACTGTGTTTTGAGAAAAATCAATGTGTGGCGGCCTCAAGTCTGCCCCCCTCTCCCCAAAGTGCTGATTGGGTCCAGCTGACAGTGGGCTTGCCCAGAATGAAAAAGTCCATGTGTCCAGAGTGGGGACAGTAAATCCTCACCACACCTGGATGCCTCTTGGACAGGTTCATGACAGCATTGGAGGGAGAGGAACAAGCTCCGCCTCCTGGCAGTGGGTGGTCATCCAGAACGCCAGCCTGGGCTGGGGCTCCAAGGCAAGCACAGACTTTGTCATGATTTGCATACACTGGGCACAGCTCGGCCTTATTTTGTTTCCTTCTTGCACCTCTTTTCCCATTTGAGAGACCAAATAAGGAGCAGGTTTAGGGAGAAAGTGGAACCCAGGGAGTACATGTGCTTCCGACTTCCATAGGGGGTGAATACAGGAAGGATTCCTCCCTCTAGGATGCAGAGCCTTCTCCCTCATGGATTCCCTAGTGTTTCTTAAGGCATGCACACCTTGGGCACCATGGGAGGCCTGTTCTGATCTACCCCAGTTATCACGAGTCTCTCCCTTTAGAAATGACTTTGGATTCCTTTCTCTGCACTTGGTGTACATGCTGTATCCTGCAATAGGATGGAAGCTGGTTGAGGGCAGGGACTGTTTTCATCTTTGTTTTTGTTCATCTCTGCCATGCCCAGGGCTTTGCTTGGCACGTAGAAGATGCCCAGTGAATATTTACTGGATAGAATTCAGTTCCTTTCATTGACTGTCATATGAAGGCCTTTCATCATCTTTGCTTCCCCCCTCTGGAACCTCCACCGGATCAGTGTCTTTTAATGCTATGGTTCCCATTGGCTCAGAGCTTGAAGAATTAACTTTCTTCTCACTCTGGAAAATCAGGGGGGTATTTGCCCACCCCTATTCTCAACACATTGTTCCAGTTTTCTGGGATTAAAAAAATCAATGGCTATGACCTAGTCACTTCTCCCTGTCCTTTCAGGATCTTGGCCTATAGTAGATCCCAGCCTTGATGGCTTCCACTAATTAAGCAATCTGTAAAAACTATTGGGGAGGAAGGAAATGAGGAGGAAGGATTTTCCCTCTAGAAGGTTCTAGCTGTGAGCTCTCATGGACCAAGTTTGGACCCCAGGGAGACAGTCAGGCTTTCCTCACATTCTCTGGTTCATTTTGTCTCCTGGAACCATGTGTGTGTGTGTGTGTGTGTGTGTGTGTGTGTGTGTGTGTGTGTGTGTGTGTGTGTGTGTGTGATCTCTTTAAGATTAGTCCTGGCTCATATATATGGTCTTCCCAAAAGAGATTAACATGGTTACTTCTAGAAAGGTTTTCAATACACAAAGTAGATCACATATAAAAAAGTTATTTTTCTCTACCAGATCAATGTTTAAAAACATAAACACACACACACACACACACACACACACACACACCTACCTCATTAATGTGCTTTGACAAACACTTAAAGCATGAAATAGAAACTCCTAACTCCTATTCCATTCTCTTAGAAGGTTGATACTTAAGATATGGGACACTTAGTGGAGCTTTCCTGATGAAAATCCAAGGAAGAGTCTCAAAACGTCTTGAAGTGCTTTTCAGACAGGAAAAAAGATAAAGTAAAAGCATTATTTATTATTATTACCCTCTTAAGCTTATTGAGTGAGCTTCAATTCCTGCCCCCAGGCCGGCCCTTTCTGGTTCAAATCTCTCCCACATCCTCCCCACTACCCCCACGACGCAAGAAACCACTAAGAGTGCCCTTCAGCAAGGTCCCAGGCACACAGGATGTGGCCTGATCATGGAGCCACAGGAAGGGCCTGTGCTTGTGGTCAGGCTCATCCCCCTGTTACAAATCATTCGATAAACATTTATTAAATTCCTGCTATGTGCTAGGCACTGTGCTGGAAATCGAGGATATAGAGACCCCAAAGTTAGCAGTTTCTGACCTCAAGAATTTTGGATTCTAGTGGGGGAAGCTTTGGCTACATAGCTAAGAATCTATGGATCGGTCTATCAATCTATCTAAGTATCTATTAATCTAAGCATCTATTGATCAATCTAAATATCTCTCAATCTCTCTCTCTATCATCTATCTATCATCTTTATCTACCTACCAATCCATCTATCTCTCAATCTATCTAAATATCTATTGATTTAAGCATTTATTGATCAATCTAAATATCTCTCTATCATCTCTATCTACCTACCTATCCATCTATCTCTCTATCGTCTATCTCTCTATCTATCTGTCTGTCTACCTCCCTCCTTACCCTCTCCCTCCCTACCTCCCTCTCTACAATCATTTGGGGGTCAGAGGGGAGATAGCAGCAGCAGGAGGTATCAGAGAATGACAGAATCAATGGTGACACTTTGGTACTTTCTTAATGTTTCCTCATTGGTTGTAGGTTTCACTTCCCTGTTCATCATTTTTGTTTGATCCAGCTTCAGAGGCCTCTCTGAAGACAGTAATGAAGAGATAATCTATGTAGTTGCCATTTCATATTTCTCTCCATCCACCCACACATTTAACTCCTCCCCCTTCTTGGATCTTGCTCTTCTCCCCAGCATTGCTGCCCCGCCCCACCTCTGTTTTGTCCTTTCATTTACTACCACCTCTGGGCTTCAGTCTTCATGACTGGCACAGGCACCTCACTCTTTGATCGTCACCCACTTGACCTTGCTTTCATTATCCCTGAAATTCACTCTAACATAGGAGCAGATTCAGAGCTGATGGACCCTTAGAGGCAACCTGGTCCAGCCCCTGTAAGTTAACAGTTGAAAACCCTGAGGCCTTGTGAGGCTAAGTGACTTGAAAGGTCAAACAGATAGTGAGAAACCAAGAGGGAATTTGACTCTTGCTCCTCTGACTACAAAAACCGAACAGCTGTCCACTGCACCACACTGCCTCAGACCTGTTTCCTCTTTGCTTCATATTCTCAAATGGTGACTTTGAAGTTGGCTCCATCAGACAGTCTTAGGCAGGGTCCAACTTTGCAGCAAAGTGCCAACTCAGAGGGACAGGGAGATGGCAGGTCTCCAGATGCCATTTCCAAGTCCTCCTTCCCTGTTGCTAAGAAGGCGAGAGAGGCAAGGAAGACGTGTGTGCCTGGTGCTGATTTGTCCGGCCATTTCCCTTCAGCAGAGTACCTCTTGTACCTCCTGTTTTCTAGAAATCTGATCAGCTCTCATTAGAACAGTGCAGGACATTTTGCTCAGAACACACAGCATCCGCAAAGCCAGAACCAAATAGTTATCTCTTAATATAACAGGGGTAAGAAACCCCTGACTCTAAGTATGACTACAGAAGCCTGAAGTACCATTGGGAGCCACTCCCAGCTAGAGTTTCCCCAATTTTCTTTTGACTCACTAGGTATGAATTAAAGCTGTCTCCTAAGTGAAGCTACTCTACAGGCAGTCTCCTGCCTTGGCCTGAGATCAAAATATTATGAAGTTAAATGTATGCACTGCAGGCATTCTTAACTGCGGGTCTGTAGGCTGGTTTGCTTAAAAAATATTTGGACAACTGCAGTCCAATAGGATTGGTTTCCTTTGCAATTTTGTGTATTTTATGCATTTAAAAATATTCATTGGGAGAGGGGCTTCCGAGGCTTTCCCAGCCTGAGGGTCCAAGAGGGGCCAGGACCTACAAGGGGGTCAGAACCCCTGTTGTACAATGAGGGGAGAGCTGAAGGTTAGTGGACAGAGCACTCCCTGGCCCTGGGCTTGGAGGACCTGAGTTCAAAACCTACTTCTTAAGCCTTTGTCTCTGTCCTCTAGGGCAGTTCATTTCACATTCCTGGCCTTGGTTTCCCAATCTGTAAAATGAGGGGTTGGAATGGGTGGTCTCGAAGTTACTTTCTTAAATAACAATGACAACAACCACAACACACTGAAGCTTTTAAAAATGTTGACAAGTGTTTCATCCTCACAACAATCTTGGAAGGCAGGTGCTGTTGGTTTTTGTTAAATAAAATGGGGGAGGATTTTAAATTTTTTACACCACCAGGACATCTCTCAGTATTCCTCCTCCTTCCCCATCCCAGGGAGTCATCCCATATAACAAAGAATATATTTTTACCCATGTCACTTTATTTAAAAAAAATAATAATAATATTGTATTTTTTCCCAATTACAAGTAAAACAATTTTAAGCAGTTGTTATTTTATTTAAAGTTTTGAGTTCCATATTCTAACTTTCCTTCCCTACCCCTCTCTCCTCCCCAAGACAGTAAGCAATCTGATACAGAAAAAGAATACTTTTCAAAGAAAGAAAGGCAAAGAGAAAAATCAGCAACACATTGAAAAGATCAGTTTCACATGAGATGCCTTCATTGACTTTTGTCATTTCCCGATACTCCCTGTAGTGCCTCAGATGCCTCCTCTCTTGCCCCCAAATTCCATATTGTTCCACATGCATGGACCTCCCACCTCTGCAAGTGAGTGGAAGGGGCAGGTGTCCTTCATTTCTTCTCCTTGGAGTCCTGTTGGTTCCTTGTCATTGTGAAGCATTCACTCCTGTTTATTTTGTGTCCATTTCCTCGTACAATGTTGCCGATATGGCTTTCTTGGTTCTACTTACTTCATTCTATGTCAGATTGTGTACATTTTCCCAGGCTTCTCTGTATCCATCATATTCATCATTTCTTACAGAACATTAATATCTCATGATATTTATGTGCCACAATTTGTTTACCCATTTCCCAATATATGGGCACAGATTTTGTTTCTGCTTCTTTGGTAGCTTCCTATCTTAACTAATTTTCTTTGCTGATGCACATTAAGCTGTTCCTGTGCTGCTGAAGGGCTGTAGGTGCCATCAGCACACTCTAAATTTGCTACCCTGGGCCAAGGCCCTGGTCCTCCACCCACCCCAGTGATAGCTCTTTGTACAGGTTGGTATTTTGCTTTTTGGAACCAACCAAGAGTTTTATCTGATTTACCCAGTTCAGTGAGTCATTGCCAGGGTAAGTGCTAGAAGGATAAATTCTCTTTTCTGTGGCAATGTCCTGACAATTGGCATTTAGTCAATTCAGCCTCGTGATCCCCTCAGTCATCCAAATGAAGGCCATGCATCTGACAGGGCCCATGTGAATGAGAGCCTGCCCCTTCCCAAGAAAAGCAGGAAGAAAAGTCATGTTTGTCCTAAGGTCAGAATCAAAAAAGACTTAGGAAACTCCACTGACTGCTTTGCAAACAGGCAAAGTAAATGCTTAGCCTTTTGGGGGAGAGTGGGGACCGTGGAAGAGGGAAGGTGATAAAACTAGATCTCTCACTTCATTTTTGGAGAATTCCCAGTGAGGAAACTCTCAATGTTAATTCCCGTCGTCCCTTTAGCTGAGATTTAGGGACTCAGAGAGTTGCCCGGGGCACTGAGCAGTTAAATGACTTGCCTGGAACCAATGGAAGGATTTGGCCACAGGTCTTCCTGACTCTGTTCTCTATTCCACACTACCTTCTCAATGACCCTTCCCCCATCCTCCACCAATAACCAGGGAAATTCCAGGCTCTCATATTTACTAGCTGTCTGACCTTGGGAAACTTGGCTAGCCTCCCCAAGCTTCCATTTCCTCACCTGTAAAGCTCCTTGGAAGAGCAACTTCACAAGATTTTTGTGAAGAGAACACTTGGCAAACCCCTCAAAACTATGTAAATGCAAATAGTTGTTTCTTTTGAGAGACCATGAACCCTAGTGGGTGGAGTCCTGGACTTGGAGAACATGTGGCACAGTGGAGAGAACATTGAATGTAATGCCGCAGGATCTGGGTTCAATCATACTGCTGACTGTTACTAACCTTGGAGCAAGGGGAAGATCTGGGTTCAAATCTTGACTGAAACATATATTAGCTGTGTGATTCTGGCCAAATATTTAATCCCTCCGGGAGACAGTTGGACTCTAAGGTCATGAATTCAAAATTCTGCCTCAGTCATTTTCAAGGTGAATGATGATGAGCAACAGGGCTTAACACCTGCATCCCCAAATCGATTTAGATTCTGCTTTGTGTGATGTTGAATACATTGACTCTGAGTCTATTCTTCAAGGTAGACTTTCAAGGCCTCTGTGTAAATGGATCAGTAAAGAATTTTTCAAATTTCTGTTTGCCAAACAACAAAGAAAGCTTTTATTATTAAAACATAAGACTACAATACTCAAATACATCAGTGATGTCTTCAAGATGGAGGTTCTTTCCAAGGATGCAGCTTTCAGCCTATTCTTGTCTGTGAAACCCTCCTGCACATTCTCCCATAATTACACTAAAAGAGTGCACCCACCATGCTGGAGAGCTTCTCCAATTTTCTTGGCCTTACTCTCAGGTTAGCAGAGGAGCCTCTGGACCCCTTGCTGTTACAAACGGCCAGCCTGTCTCCTTTCTCCATCAGACATTTCTTTGATGTACTTTCTTGGTCATATGTTTCTTCAACTAAATTACAGAAAATAGTGCCAGGGGTTATTTTCCAGGCACTGAAATGAGGATATCTGATAACCAATCCTCTGCTGGCTTCATGAGCTACATTAGCTCATGAGACAGACAGAGTCAGCCATGAATACAAACCTGGTCAGATTCGGTTCATGAGCTTGTCTGATTACTTTTATTTTTTCTTTTGTATCTTTGAGGAGAGTAAACTCAGCATGAATAATATTCCCTAAGTGTCTTTTAAATTATTACCAAGCCTATTTGATGTTTAAAAAAAACCAAAAAGGCATTCAGAGGAGAAAAGAAGTGATTTAGAAGATACAAAGAGGAGTGAGGCGGAATAAAATTAGGGAAAAGCTCCAAGATTACTTTCTCTAATTTACAAGACTATTTCAAGGAGTGAATGAGGGTTGGTGTGGCCCAGTGGAAAGCACTGGCTTGGGATTCAGGAAGTCCTGGCTGTGTGACCTTGGATAAGTCACTCAAGCTCTCAACAGTGCCAGAGAAAGAAAGCTCTCAAACTCCAAGTGACACAGGAGTCGCTTCAGTATCAATAGAAGCAGTTTTCAATTGAGGAGTTCCCTACATGGGAGAAATCATAAGACTGTACAAAAATGTTTGGAAAAATGATCTGATGATAGAGGAAAGACATAAGGTCTTTCTGCACTCCTACCCACCCCCCCCATCATCTTATAATTGTTTGGTATTTCCTTAAAAGTGCACATGAAGTTTCTCCCCTTTCGAATATCAGCTCTTGGGGGCAGGGGCCATTTTGGTCCCCACCCCCACCCCATTATACCTGGCATACAATAGGGAAGGAAGGAAACAAGCATTTATCAAGCACCTTCTATTTGCCAAATACGGTGCCAACTGCTTTGTCTTAATCCTCACAACAGTCCTGGGAAGAACGATTATTATCTCCATTTTACAGATGAAGAAACTGAGGCAGGCAGAAGGTAGTGTCTGAGGCTGGATTGGAACTCAGGTCTTCCTGACCCCAAGTCCAGCACCCTCTCTATCCACCCAGTGCCCCCCTGGCGGCCATCTTGTCCCCCTTCCCCTCATTTTACAGATAAAAGTTGCCTCTTGAATAAGGAAAGAGGCCATTTTAGAACAAATTATAGGGAGAAAAGGTTGCATTGGGCTTCTCCTTTCCCCTTCTGGGCATCATACCCTGAGCTGTCATCTGGATCTCTCCATAAAAACTCCCTGGGTGACCTTTTCAATGCCTGGAGACCTCCCTTCAGGTCAAGGACTCTTATGCTGAGCATCTTGATAGTTTTATTTCTCTACAATTGACATCTTTTTTTGTAATTTTCTGTGTGTTCTATTATGCTTTACAAGTTTCATGCTGAGAAGTCCATAGTTATTAGCCAGGAAACATTGATGAAGTGCCTACTATGTGCCATGCACTGTGCTATGCACAAATTCAAAAGAAAGACAATCTCTCCTCTCAATGCACTTTCTGATCTGATGTGGGAAGGAAGATGAGAAATGTTGGGATAAGGGAGAAGGTACCAGCCTGGGGCTGAGGGGCAGGGAGGAGAGGGGGTAAGGAGCTCAGTCAGAGAAGTCCCAGAGCAGTTCAGGCAGGTGAGAAATGACATGGTTTGATCTGAGCTCTCCCTTGAAATGGAGCTCAGAGTTCTTGGCCCCGTCCTCCAATCAGAGAGGCTCTGGAGTCCCAAGGCTGATGGGATCTTATAGGCTCCAAGGTGTCCAAGACACAGAAGAGGTTCAGAGCCCCTGCTCCAGGTCTTTCCATGTCTCCATCATGTCAGGCTGTTGTTCATCCTCGATCTTGCTCTGCCTCCATGAGTGACTCCTCTCCGTGTTCACGCACGTCCGTTTCTTTATTGTCATTCTCGGTTGCTGCAGCTCACCTTTAAAAATACCTTATGCTAATGCATTTTATTTCTACATCATTATAATTTCTGGAAAAGAACATCATCTCCCCTTATCCCACCCCTCATGCTTTCCAGATTGAGCCATCCCTTGTAACAAGGGGAAAACAACTGAGCAAAGACAGGGCTGTCCCTGACAATGTATGAGACATTTCGTCCTCATAGTCCTCCGCCTCTCTGAGAGGCAAAGACATGGCTCATGTATTCTCCATGACCCCACTGGCTTTCCATGTACACAGAGTCCGGCTGCCTTTTGGGGGTCTTCACATCCCATTGTTGTCGTCACTGGCCCCATTGTTCTCTTGGTTCTCCATCTTTCACTCTCCCTTGGCTCATGCAAACCTTCTCATGCTTCCTGAATTCCACAGGTTGGCCATTTCTTGCTCAGTGGACAGTAATATTCTGTTGCTCTCAGATACCATAGTTTTGTTTCTAGTTTTTAGTCTTTTCATCCATTAAAGGGTGTTCACATTGCTTCCTTTTTACCATAAAGAATGATATATATGCATATAGCATATGTTTCTGTCTTTGAGTCAGTCAGTCAAAAAGCATTTATGAAATGCCTACTGTGTGCCAGGCACTTGGCCAGGAGCTATGCATACAAAAAAAGTCCAATACCACTCCTTCCTTTTAAGGCTTAATAGAGGAGACAAGAGGCAAACAACTACCTACAATATGGGTGGAACAAATTGGAAATAACCCCAGAGAGTAAGAATCAGCATTAAGGGGGATAAAGAAGGAGGAAGAAAAGTCCCAGCATGGGGGACAATTGGGCAAAATGCATGGAGTCAGGAGATGGTGGGTATTGTGTGAGTTTCCTGGAGTCTAAATCCAATAAGGGGTTATGGGGTGAAAGGGTGGAAGTTGAGTCACTTTTCTCACATAATTCCAAATTAAAATACAGAAGGGTTGGAACAATTCATACAGCCACCAGCAGCAGTTTAGTATGTCTGACTTTCCAATTCCTTTATAGCATTGTTGCTTCCTGGAATTTATTTATTTATTTTTGGGCGGTCACATGCACTGATTTGTAGGTGAAACCTCAGGGTTGTTTTAATGTTTCTACTTGTGGAAGAAAAACACTCTATCCTTGTATTTCCGCCAAATCTGTGAGAAGCATATTTTTATTAAAGTACCTTCTCCTTGGATGGAAATTCTGACTTTTTCCCTCAAGCAGTTTTCAACTCACATTTTATAATAATTGTGACACAAAAGATGAAATTCCGCAAAAAATGGTAAACAAAGCATATAGTCTCTGTTTGGGTTTTAAGAATCATTAAACAAAGAGATCAGGCTTAAAACATCAGTGCACACAGCTTTGGAGAAGACATTTTCCTGAAACGAATTATTCCCACGAGCACTTCCTGTTTTGGGTTGGTCAGCAGTAAAGAAAAGGAACCCCTCCCTGTTTTTAGATGATAAAAAGATATTCACCTCTTAATTTGGACACTATAAATTCTATTTAATCATCTGGCTGCTCCCTCTGCCTTCTTTGGGTAAAATAAGTACTCTCTAGTTTGATTAAAAGTATCAGATGCCAATGCCTCAGTCAAGCAGTCATCCAACAGACATGATTAGGTTTTTAAAAATTATGGAAAAAAAGATTGTCTGTATCCTGTCACATTTTTCAGATGAGAGCTCTTTGATGAGTCAAGAAAAGAATAGCATAACTGGCTAACCACACCTGCTGGGGCTTTAACAATAGTTAAAGTAATATCAGGATGGGGAAAGTGATGGTAGACCAGTGGACTAGCCCAGTGGTAAAGGACTCCAGGCTTAAAGACAATCCCTCTGAGAATGAATGAGAAAGTTTCTCTCCCTTTCTTTCCTCCCCCCTCTCCACTGATAATTCAGCAGGGAGAAGACACCAGTTTGAGACAAAGCATCCATGGGGAAGTAGAGACAGACACATTGAGGACAAACATAGATGAACATGGACCCAGACAGATACAGGATGGCTACTTGGAGGAAGAATCAGCTTCAAGGGGTTTCCTTTGTGCTAGTGAGACACGCAGGCTATGGATTCTACAAAGGCACCAGTCCTCAGAGGTCAGCAGAGAACGACCCTGAAGGGAAACTTCATGACGACTCTATAAGTGGGGAAAGGACTTCCAGGATCTGTGAGGAAGCCCTTTGTCACATGCATTCTCTACCTCAACACCTTTGTACTTTGAGAACACTCTCCCCAAGGACATTGTGTGGGCAAGGGCACAGAGAGGCATGTTTTTTTAATGACTGGGTACACCTTCTCAGTAAATACATTTTCAAAAAACGAATTCTATCTGACTGACTGTCTGTGGGAAGCACATTGATGGGGGTTTGTGAGTATAGAAACTCAGACATTCAGGGCAGGGATCCTGAGAATAGTTGTCAGCTGCCCTTTGGATCCACCAAAATGGATCGAAATTGGAGCAGCTACAGAGTGGGTGCTCAATAACAGCTGAGATTTCGACGCATGCTTGAACATCTGTTTTTTAAATTGCCTTTTCTATTGTGAGCTTAATAACCCACAATAAGCATGAAGATTTCAATATATAAAGAAGATAAAAAAGATTTTATCATTGAATTTCTGTTCTGTACAGTTTATTTTTGTTTGTTTTTGCAGGGCAATTGGGGTTAAGTGACTTGCCCAGGGTCACACAGCTAGTAAGTGTCAAGTGTCTGAGGCCGAATTTGAACTCAGATCCTCTTGAATCCAGGGCCGGTGCTCTATTCACTGCACCACCTAACTGCCCCCCCCAGTTTATTTTTTAAAGTATCCATATAGCCTGATAACAGTGGAATGGAGATCTGAGCTGCAGGACACGAAGGTACTAAGATCAGCATGAATGAGAAGGGCTCACAGGTGGGGCAGAGGGAGGGCTTGTGGCCTAAGGAGGAATGAATGGGCCCGGGCTGGAGATGCTCACATGTTGCTTCATAGTGGGATCGGGCCTGTGAGTAGCCCCCACGTTGCCATTTTGAGTGAGATAGGGAGATCCAGTCATTATACACACATACAAACACACTTTGATTATATGTATATAAACACACACACACACACATATATATACATACATATAGGTATGTAGCGATATATACATACACACACATATATATTTAGAAATATTTAACAAGATGTAACAAAACTGCTCTATTTGTATCCCTTTCTGTATTTTTGTTCTCTTCTCTGCATTAAAATTTTTTTATTTATGCTTGTGTGTGTATGCATGTGTGCATCTGTTTAAATTTTCCTCTGAAAACTGTTCATTCATACCCATATGCATTGGGGAAAGGCTTTCTTGGTGTTATCTCTTTGTGTAAATTCTCTACATATATTAGAGATCAGATTTTTAACAATATGTGATGCAGAACTTTTTCACACTCTAGTTTCTCTTGTTCATGCGAACCATCAATTTCATGTAAGCATAATTATCTATTTGGCCTTTTAGAATCTTTTTTTTGGTTAGGTTTCTCCCTGCCAAAGTTGTGAAAGGGACTTTCTTCTAGTCTTCAGTCGTTGTGATTTTAATTATATGATCTAGTATATTTGGGTTGCATGACCATTTAGAGCTTTATTATAATACAAAGTCTCAGATCTTGGTCTAAATCTAATTTCTGCTACTGTTCTCCCAGAAGTATGTAGGCTTAGATTTAGAGTTACAAGAGACCTCAGAGCCCTTTTGGTTCAACCCATTCATTCAATTTACAGATGAGAACACTGAGGCTCCTAAAATGTCCCACAGGGAATGATCCTTAAAGTTTGGATTCAAAACCAGGTCCTCTGAAATGCTCAGTGGTCCTTCCCCTATACCATGCTGCCTTTCTCTCTCATCAAAGCCAGTTCTTTTCCCAGTAATACACTCATGGGTTTGTCAGACACTGAGCTATTTATTTTTTCTATTGTTTCTTTTCTTGCTTATCTAGTCTCTTCTGTTGATCTTCTGTGTTTGTTGTTGGGTTTTTTGTTTGTTTGTTTAGTGAGGCAATTGGGGTTTAGTGACTTGCCCAGGGTCACACAGCTAGTAAGTGTTAAGTGTCTGAGGCCGGATCTGAACTCAGGTACTCCTGAATCCAGGGCCAGTCTTCTATCCACTGAGCAACCTAGCTGCCCGTGTTTGTCGTTTTGTAAGTGGTACTAAATGGTTTTGATGAGTAATGCTTCATAGCTGGGAGTCTCCTAAAGCAATAACCTCCTGATCTGTACTTTCCCCTGATTATTTCTCTGGATATTCTAGGTCTTTCTGCAGCCTCTCTCTGTTCTTCTTGCATGTTGTCATCTTTGGGGTTGTCTGTACTTTTCCTTTTCTTGACATCATTCTGATGTCAGAATATTGGTATTAGAAGGATGGACCTTTGCAGGCCAAATAGCTATGGATCATGGAAGGCATTAGGGAATGCCCCACACACAATCCAGCTGTCTCTTATTCTGCTTTGTTCCTAGCTTGTTACCCACCCATGGTGCCAAGATAGAAGTACTGATGGGCTAATTCTTTATCGCAGAGTTAGATTTGAACCGTTTGTCTTCAGAAGGAAGGACCAGGACCCATGATTGGTACCTGTAAACAAGACTGATGGAAGGATAACCTCCTTGACAATTCAAATGATCTCGAAGCTGGAATAGGAGGGAAGGAGCTTCCCTATCCTGGAGATGCCCACGCAAAGACTGGGTGATCACTTGCCTCATATATTATTGATTCTTTTTTTGTGAGGCAATTGGGGTTAAGTGATTTGCCCAGGGTCACACAGCTAGTAAGTGTTAAGTGTCTGAGGCCACATTTGAACTCAGGTCTTCCTGACTCCAGGGCTGGTGCTGTATCCACTGTGCTACCTGGCTGCCTCTTGCCTCATATATTATGATGGGGATTCATTTTTGGTATGGCTTGGGTGAAATGGACCCTTCCAACTCTGAAATTCTATTAAACCCAATCAACTGCTCATGCAATTGTATATCATGGTCTATGAATGTTATTCATCTACTTGTGTTGGCCTAGGTTGGTTTCTAAGCAAATCTCTTTTGAATGGCCAAGAACTAATTGAGAATGATGGGGCTCAATGGAAGAAGAGAGTAATGTTTGAATAGGAGCATCTGGAAGGCTTTACTATCTCTAGGGAATCCTTCTTTCATTTGTACTTTCTGCATGACAGCCTCCATGACACTAACAGGTCTTCAAGAACCTGTCTCATGTCTTGTTTGATGCTGACCATTAGAGGAGCTTCATATATGTATATGAACAATCTTGAATGGTAACTGAATGTCCCATGAAAAGTTTCTTGTCACCCAGGTACAGGATGACACCAACACCAATTCTTTTATGTTTCCTCAAGGAGAAAAGATGGGCTGGCTTTCTATCTGGCTCCAATGTTTATTCGTTGGTTTCATTTATGATGTGACTATCAGTACAGATGTGGTTTGGTGTCCCCAGTGGCATATCAACTTGTTAGCCCTCAGACAAAGGTTTCACATTTAGAAACTTAACAGGTAAATGAATCTTTGTAGAATCATTAAGAATTGCCATGCTCTTTCTCCTTTTCTACTGTTATTATAGAACCAAAATGGGGCACATAGGACATAAGACCATCTCGTATGTTCATCACTTTCATGGGTCTCCATGAATTTCCCAAATTTCATCATCTAAATGGGCAGTCTAATGGCAATGAGGCATGATCTCTTAAGTTAGTGGTCCTCAAAGAGGAGTCACACTCTGTCATTGAAGAATGTACACAGCTTGGATTCTTTTGGAATGGCCTTGGGGAACCCACAGGCAAATGCAGTGTGATGATAAGGCAACTGAGCAAGCCTTTTGTGGAAGCAGCCATATCCTGGGTAATCAATCACTCTATGGAACCTCTTGCCCTAAGAGGTGTTAAAGGTCTGTGTACATATCTTTTTGCTCAATTGATAAGTACCTATTATGTGCCAAACATTGTTTCAGGCACTGAGAACAAAGTTAAAAAATAATAGTCCCACACTTCAAGGAAATTACATTGTACTGGGGGTGTCAACATTTTCTAAGTGCTGAATTTGGAACCAGAGGACCTGAGTTTGAATCTTACCTCTGCCTCTTACTACCTGTAGGTCTTTGGACAAATCTCTTTACTGTTGTGCCTCAGTTTCCTCATCTATATAATGAGAGAGTTGGACTAGATGACCTTTAAGGTCCCTTCCAATTCTGTGATGCTATCAGAGAGGGGCAGGCAGAGAAGTAGCCATCATAGCTGGGAAGGGCGAAGGGATGGGGCCAACGTTCTGCTCATCCTTTCTTCATACCGGCTCTCATCTCCATAGTTTGCAATCTCTTTCCCATCCCCACCTGGAGAATCCTGTTCTGACTCTAATGAAGGAACTGACAAAAGAGGATTGGAAAACATATTCCTACATTGAAAGGGTTTCAGTAGAAACTTGTTCTGACTCCCTTCTATTCACATTCAAGGGCACACAAATGGAGAAGTGACCTATGCAGCTTTGGCTGCATCAATCAGCAAGAGTGACCGTCATCTCCACTGGAGAGGCTCATGGTGTGGTGATAAAAGTGGTGGCTTGGGGTCCAGAGAACTGGGTTCAAATTCTGGCTGCTGACACTTTTCTAGCAGGAAACTCTTTGCAAGTCACGCAATTATAACAATTGGGATTTATTAGCCAATTACAAAGTGTATTATTATCTCAGCTGAATCTCTCAGTACCACATTGAGGGAGGTACTGTGGACATCATTATCTCCATTTTACAGATAAGGAAAAACTTGGGGTCTGAGAACCGAATTTATTTGCCTGTGAGCATCGGAGGTGCCATTCAAAGCCAGATCTGACTGACTTCAAGGCTATTCTATGTTGACCAGCTAGCTAAACCCCTTTGAGCTTCTGTTTTCCCAACTGTAAAATGGGATAGCAGTTTTGGTAATTCTACTTGACTGGATTGTTATGAAGAATACACTTTGGAAAGCTGGGAGTCTCAGAGAAGTGATTTCTCCATTGATTCAGCTGGGCTTTATTAAGTGCCTGTTTTAATATTCCTCAACATGCCATAGCTAATGGAAAGCTAGGTTCAGATCCTGCAAGAACTGGGTGCAGGTCTTGCCTCTGACATAGACCAATTGTTTGCTCAAGATGCTTAATGTCTCCCAGTGGTCCAAGTGACTTTCTAAGGTCCTGGGCTTCAGAAAGGGGGCAGCGGAGAGCTCCCTGGACCAATGACAATAGCCCAGTCCCTGTCTGAGCCGTCCATAATTGGAGCTGGCCCTTGAAAAGGACACGGAGATGCTCCAGATGAAGACTCCATAAGTGTTAAGGACCTGGGAGAAGAACCCCCCAAAATGATGAGCACCAGCAACCCCAACCACTTTGGAAAGCTCTTCTCATCTACTGAGACAGCTCTTCCAAAGACCACAGATCTGAACTGCCAGCCCATCTCCCATGCTTGGAAGGTAATTTGTGTCAATGAACTGAGACAACTGAATACTCCCAATGAGTACTGCATCTTTATGATGGCAAAATGGAAACCTCCAATTCCCAGAGGGATCAGTTCGGCTGCTCAGTATTCCATTCACATGATTTCCAAGAGCATAGAGGGCAGGGACCGGGAGGGCTCATGGGGAACCTTGGGCTCTTCACCAAGAGGCAGGTGTTCCTTACCCACCTGCCTGGCAGGTGCGTTCTCAGACCAGTGAACTCTGGCTCCAGGTGCTCATGCTTTGAAGGAGCCACTGGCAGTGATGGACACACTCTCATAGGCCCTATAAATCCCACTCATACAAAATAAAAAGAAGAGAGAAAAGCCAGCCAATCCTAGGATGCATGAGTTTTACACCTGGATATTGTTAGCAAGACTGTGCCTAGAGGTGGAAGGAAGATCGGGCTGGTCCAGTTTCACCCCCACCCCAAGTGCATCCTCTGGAAAATGGGGAAGTTTGGGGGACGCTGCTTGAATTAATGTACATACATGCTGTCTCCCATGGCTAGAGGGGAAGTCTTTGAGGACAGACTGTTTCATTTTCTCTTTGTCTCCCCAATATCCCATGGACACTCAATGACTGATTTCTGGAGGCTTGGGACCTAGATGGACAGCGTTCTCTCCCTGGCTTCCCCCCTCATGCTCTACCCACAACCCAATGTTACTTTTACTCTCATGTTCCCATGAATGTCTGGGGACTCTCTAATTGGGTTTAAGTTGTGTCTTGGTATCTACAGTGTCTACTATAGTGCCTGGTATATAGTGTGTGTTTGAATGCATTTGGAAAGTTATAATTATGGAAAATATCATCACTGGTTTCATCCCAATGGAAATAAGCATCACAAATTCAAATAATGTAACCACTCCAGGGAATTCATTATGTACATTAACCAGGACTAGGCTATAATAAATGCTGGTTGAATTGAACTGAATTGAAATGCTACATAAAATAATTGGTGGATATATACCTCCCTCTCTCCCTTAACTGGAGAAGGTGGTAGATTATGGGTGTGGCATGTTGTGTATGTTCAGTGTGGTAGATAGAGTTGGTGGTGGGATTTCCAGGATAGTTTTTTCCCTTTCTGATCTGTTACTAGGGGAGGCTCATTGTAGGGAACAGTGGAGAGAGGTATATTCAGACAGAAAAATGGCACAAAGCCAAAGGTATCAGTACATAAAATCCCCACCTGCAAAGATGTGCAAGGTTTGAACAGTGTATGGTGTGGCAAAAAAAGTTGGAGGCTGGGGGTCATGGGAACTTGGCTCCAATGCCAGCTCTGTTGCTTAGGACTGGCTCATTCTTTTATTTCCCTCTTTTGGTTAGCATTGAAAGCTCTTCATGAGCTGGCTCCAACCTAATTCTCCAGCATTACTATTCCTCTCCCCTTCCATGGTCTGGTCCAGCCAAGCTAGCCTTCTTCTACTGTCAATTCTCCATTTATCCTCTCCATGCCATTGCACTCTGTCCCCCATGCCAGGAATTTTTTCTCTCTTCTTCTCTAGCTCTTAGAACCCTGTTTTTACTTCAGCTGGCCTTTGATGGAATCCTTCCTGATCCATCTCAGCTGCTAGCCCCACCTCCCAGTGACCTTGTATTTATTTTGTGTCTATGTCTACATGTCACAATCTACATATAATGTGTTTGTGTATATATGTAACAAAACTAAACCTATGTGGATGTGTGTTTATATGTGAATAGATATAAGGTAGTGTTACATAATATAATTATTCACACACACAAAGCTGCCATGATACCATTGTGGGGTAGGCCAGCCCTTTCCCTACACCTCCCAGGGCAGGCTCAAAGGGCTCTCCCCAGGCAGAAGGGAAGAGGCTGATCCCAAGAGCAGGGTCCTTGCAAGCTCAGTGAGCAGGTGAGTTCCTGGCTTTGTGGTCAGTCTTCTCTGATGTAGCCTCCCTGCCCCTTCAGCTATTAGAGGACAGAACCAAGTATCACCCAGGGTTGGCACCATCAGCCCAAAGCAACAAACCTTTGTGCATTGATACCTGCATGTCCTTAGAAGGGCTCCATGGGCTGAACAATAGGAGGGGGCATCTAGGAGAAGGAAATATCCTGGGTTCGTGTCACATAAGCACCCAGAAGTGTTGATCTGAGACCCAGAGGGGAACATGATGGATGTCCTCAAGCATGTGAAAGCCCCTTGTTTGGAAGAGGAATTGGCATTAGTCCATGTGTCCCTAGATGATCACCTCAGGAGCAAGGGGTTAAAGCTCTCAAGAAACCAAGATGGGCTTGGTATCAGGAAAGTCTTCCAGATATTAGCAGAACAGCCTGGTATCTGGACTGGTCCGGGAGACCAGGATCTCTCCTTCCTTTGAGGTCATTAAGGGAGGTTGTATAAGCTCTTGTAAAACAAGTTGTCTTGGGAATTCTTTTGGAGGCACAGGTGTCTTTGATGGCTGCAGAAGTGCCTTCTAATCTAGCATAACATGAATCTTCATTAGTCAAAGACCTGGGTTTACATCCCAGATCTGACATTAAGGTGACCCTGGCAAAGGTCCTCAGTTTTAGCTATATAATGGGGGGGGGGGATTCTCCTCCTCATAGTATTTTTGTCTGTCTGTTTCTTTGCGTGAAGAAAAAAAAGATCATAGATAGCAGCCGGGCAGGTCCCTGAGAAGCCATCCAATCCAACCCCTCATTCTATAGATGAGGAAATAGAGACCCAGGGAAGCCGAATGAGCGAGGATTTGAACTCAGTTCCTCCTCCTTTCAGGTCCATCACTAAACTAGCTGCCTCTTTGTAACCCTTAAAACAATCTAAAAATATGAGCTCTCATTCTCCTTCCTGATTGGGTTGCTGAGATCAGTGCTCACTTCAGTGTTCCTAAGCATATTTTATAGTAACCTATTTATCTAGAATGGTGAGGGAATGGGATGCTCTGATTAATTTAATGCCTTGATTGACTAGGAGGTTATCTTTCTGTTATGATTCAGAAGGCACTTCAGGCTTTTCCAAGGTATTGAGGCCATGAAAATGAACATCGATGATAATTTTTTTTGTTTTGTTTTGGGTTTTTTTGGAGGCAATGAGGGTTAAGTGACTTGCCCAAGGTCACACAGCTAGTAAGTGGAAAGTGTCTGAGGCCAGATTTGAACTCAGGTCCCCCTGAATCCAGAACCAGTGCTTTATCTACTGCGCCACCTAGTTACCCCGATGATCATTTTTTGATATGTGAAAACAAATTCTGACTCTTTGAGTGGCCTGGTTGTTTGGAGTTTGCATTAATGGGAATTTACAGCTGTTAGCATATGAACTGCAATCAGTAAGGAAACATGGTCTGCTATAATTCAGATGCTTAGAACATTTTCTTCCTTGTGCCAGATTTCAGAGGAAGCAGTTGAAGGTTAGCCAACTGTCTAATCTTTGAGATCATCCTGGGGCCATTTCTTTGCATAACTCCTACAGACTTAAACATCACAATGGCAAGATTTCCTCTGGACATGACGTAGAGGAAGGAAAGAGGGTGGTGGAAGGAGATGTGGAATGTGGGAGTACTGATAGACAATGAAGGTTTAAGGTCTTAAGGGAAGAGTAGAGAAAAGTTAGACTTTGGGACCCTTTAAGAGGTTTGAAGGAGTCCTTTGATCAATGTAGGGCAGCGAGCCACAGGCCAGCTCAAAGCTCAAACACACCTCTTGAGGCCGCTGAAAAACAAAATGCTCTGTCTGATGTCAATGAGACCAGACATGGGAGTGGGAGTTCTGGCAGACAAGAAATGGGGCATTATGGAAGAAAAATCCAGGCCTTAAGAGGGAATCCCTTGACTCTTGGGAGAGGTGATTTCTCCCCTCTTGCCTCCCCATGCCCTTGCCTTCCATGGCATATGATCCAATATATGCTCATCAATGAGACACCACCCTCAGCAGGGGCAGGGAACCCAGCAGAACAATACAATGGGCAGAGATGCTGTGCTGAGGTGGGGGGAGCAGTGGCAGGGCACCAGGGGAAAAGGAAGCACGTCAGAGATGGGAGTTATCTTGGCTATGTGATTCTCCAAGTGGGTGTCGCTCATTAATGTCTTCCATGCATCTTGTAATGTATTCCAGCTTCCAGCTCAGCCCTCACCACCATCATCTTGGGAAGTCATTCCTGAGGAAAAGGAAACTGCCCTCTCAACCAGCCACACACAGGACAAGACAGCCAGCCTAGCTGGAACAGCCAGGCCTTCCGAGGGGGACATGGGAGGCAGGCAGACCCCTATCACCACCTTGACCACCATCTCCTCCAAGATGCTGATGGAGGCAGCCCAAGACCCTGAACCCGAGAACCTTGGCAATGGGCAGGCTCCCAGCCCAGTGCCCTCAGCCACCATCTTGGGAAGTGCCCCCATGGGGATGCAGCCTGGGGATCACTCCTGCAGAGGCTACAGCCAGATCTAGAAGACCCTGAAAAGAGCATTTCATCACCAAAGTGCTGGGCCCTGTTAAATGTTCACCATCAGAAACCAATATGATTTTATCAATGAAAATAACATTAAAACCCCCAGCATTCACCTCTGCTCCAACAGTCATGGGACCTTTCTATCTAACATGCAGACTTCCACTTTAGAAGGTGAGCTCTTTGAGGGCAGGGACTTGACTGTGTAATTTTTCTTTTTTGGATTCCAGGTGCTTAGCACAGTGCTTGGCACATAGTAATCACTTAATTTAATTAATTTAGTTAAGCATTTGCTTTGTGCATTTATTCATCCATTCTTTCATGTGTGTGCCCACCCTTCCTACCAATGAATGCTGGGAAAATTTGAAGCACTTCTAAGGTTTGGCGGGGGGAGTGAATGTTTTGGAACAACGGCTTTTCAGATGTCATGTCAATAAATAGCTTTGAGCCAACTGTGTCTTCCAGCTAACTTAAGCATAAAGACCAGTTCTGGTTTTAGAGTAGCTTGAACCTGAAATAATCATCCCCTAGGAGAACCAATGAATGCTGGAGACTTGGGGCATAGTAACCTCAGAGTGAGGGCTATAATAGATAGTAGCAATCAAAACTGGAAGTTAATTTGGAGATCATCCTTCTTCTGCAGATCAGTAAACTGAGACCCAGTAAGTCAAAGTAACATGATCAAGGTCAGTCACTGAAATAGAGGATAGAATAGGATTTGAACCCAGATCTTCCCCCTCCAAAGAGAATTTTTATTCCATTATATTACACCTCTCCTGCCATGGGCTACACACCTAATGACACATGTGATGATGAGGGCTTGAACATGAGTCAGACTCATCATGCCAGCACCTCAGAGCTCCGATTACCTTTTTTTTTTTTTTTTTGGTGAGGCAATTGGGGTTAAGTGACTTGCCCAGGATCACACAGCTAGTAAGAGGCCAGATTTGAACTCAGGTCCTCCTGACACCAGGGCTGGTGCTCTATCCACTGCACCACCTAGCTGCCCCCATTACCTTTTACATTGTAAATGATGGAGCCCACTTTGGCCTTCAGTGTTCCATTTACTAATGGCAAAGCTCATCTTAGGCTGCTTGGGATTCTTTAGGCTTTTAATCTGTCTTTGGAATAGCCCAGACCACAGTCTGGTACATGCCTCAGTACCCCTGGCTGCCTGATTTATTTACCTACATTGGTCTTTTTTAAGGACTTTTCTGAGCTGCAGTTTCTTTGCTTCAGGGAACTGAGCTCTGCACTGGACAGAGAGCTGGCAAAGTTGAACAATCTGCACTTTAATTGGTACTTAATGCTCAAACATCCAGCTTTCCAAATCACATTCATGTGTTAGAAGGAGCACGAGGTGTTCCCCAATGGTCAGATGACTGCTCATGGGACTTTGGCTCCCCTTTGAATGATAAGTGCCAGGCCAAAAGGGATGGCATTGTAGAACCCAGGGATGGTGGGCCTGCAGTCAGAAGACCTCGCTTCCATTTCTTGCTTTGTCATCTATGAGCCTTGGGTCCATCATCCACTCTTCTAGGGCTCAGTGCCCTTATTTTGAAAATAATGGGGCTGGATGAGATGAGTCCTTGAAGAATCTCATGATTCTGCAGTGAAGAGGAGAGTCTTACCTTAACCCTTAAATATACATTACTTCTTTGAGAGTGAGGGGTGAAGACTAACCTTCATCATTTGGTCATAGAATGGAGGAGTCCCAAGACTTCAGTGGCTGTCTAGTGAAGAACCTAGTCCTCAGAGGCAATCCTGGCTACAGCCCTACCTATAAGTGGCTATCCATTTTCTGCTGGAAGCCCTCCAACGAGGGAGAGCCACCACTTCTCAAGACAGATCCTTCCACTTTGGGGCGGCTCTTCTTGCTAGGAAGTTCTTTCTGACATCACACCACAATTTGCCTCTTATCCACTTTCAACTTTTTCTCCCCATCTCATCCCTCTTCCACATGACAGTCCTTCAAACACTTCAACACAGTTGGCATGTCTTTTATGGGTCTTATCACTCCATGAATCAACCAACCAATCAATCAATCAATTGACATTTATTAAGTGCTCACTATGTGCCAGTCTAAGAAGTGGCAGACCCTTTGACACACCATGGACCTGGTGTACTTCTTCATTGTGTTTACCCTACTCAGGGAACTCTGCTTATCAGCATCCTCCCTGAACTGCATGGCCCAGAACTGAACACACCACTCTTAGCTCATTATTTAGAGTTGAAAGGAATCTTCAAGGTCAACTCCAAACCTGTCATCTTACAAACGAAGAAACAAGACCCAGAGTGGTTGTGACTTGCTGAGGCCACATAGATAGTTGGCATCTGAGCCTGATTTCAAGCCCAGTTCTTCCTGACTCCAAGTACTGTGCTCTATCACCTACAGCATGCTGTCTTTCAAGTTTCCCAAGTGACTTTGTACCTTAAGTCCACCATGTAAAATTTGTTTAAAAATATTCAAGGAATCAGAGAATCTCAGACTTGGAAGAAACCAGATGAAAATAACTGAAATTCCTTCTACAACCTAAAGGACAAGACATCATCCATTCTCTGCTTAAAGACCTCCTGAGACAACCCATTCTGCTTGGGACCAGCTCTCTTTGTTTTTGTTTTTTGTTTTTTTGTGGGGCAATGAGGGTTAAGTGACTTGCCCAGGGTCACACAGCTAGTAAGTGTCAAGTGTCTGAATCCAGATTTGAACTCAGGTCCTCTTGACTCCAGGACTGGAGCTTTATCCACTGCTCCACTGAGCTGCCCCCCATGGACCAGTTCTCTTTGTTGGGAAGTTTCTCCCAACATGGAGCCAAATCTGACAGTTATATAACTTTTGCCCATGGTTCCTGGGGCTAACCTCTGGGATCAAACTGAAGGAGTCTAATCCCTTGATCACATACTGAAAGGCAGCTAGCATGGCTCCTTCAGTCTCTCTTCTCCAGACTAATCATCTCCAGTTCCTCCAGCCAGTTCTCCTGTAACTTGTGCTGCAGCTCTTGACTCTCCTGAAATCAGTGTGGCATAGAGGAAGGAGCCCTAGCTCTGCAAGTAGAGGATCCAAGTGCACCCCTAATGCCGTGTGACCTCAGGCAAGTCCCTTCACATCTCTGGGCCCCAGTCTCCTCATCTGCAATGAGAGGATCAGGCTTGACGACCTCGACATCTAGGATCCTCTAATTCACTCCCTTTTACACATTCCAGCTTGTCCTAAGTCTTTCCTGGAGTGTGGTGTCCCTTGTCTCCAACATGCGTGTCACCCTTCCCTGGACGGATGGACTCTAATTGCATCTTTTAAAATGGGGTACCCAGAGCTTCCCTGGGCACAGGATTCCAGGCATGGCCTGTCCAGGGCAGAGTGTTCTGGGACTATTGCTTCCCTGGAAGAAGATCTCCTCCTTGATCTCGGGGCCTTCCCTCTGAAACTATCTCCACTTTGCCCTCTCTTATTTGTCCGTAGCTGCGTGCATGTTGTCTTCTCCATTAGACTGTGAGCTCACGGAGGGCAGAGAGCAGACTTTGCTTTGCTTGGTATCTCCAGCACAGCGCCTCGCACAGAGAAGGCACTTAAGTGTTTTGTGATGCTCTTTACCTGACGTCTTTGTTGATCTTGTCTAATTCGGTCAGGAGTCTACCAGGTTTTCCTTTTGGTTGCTGACCATGTTCTCTTGGCTCCAAGCTAATGAGACTGCATGGAGACCCACACAGCCACTTACCAGCCAGTCTGATGTCATGCCTTGGGCAAGGGCAATACCTGAAGTTCTAGAGACTGGCCAAAACCCCAGAGGCTGTCACTTCTCAGTGGTAAATGGCAAAGAGTAATACCTCAGTGCCTCAGTGGAGGCGAGGTAGTGAGGTCCCACAGTGCTGAGAAGATTGAGCTTGAAGTCATGAAAACCTGAATTCGAATCTCCCCTCCCAACAGTCATGAGCTGTGGGAGCCTGGACAAGTCACCTAGCCTCTCATAGCCCCACTTACCTCATTTGTAAAATGGGGATAATAATAGTATCAGCTTCACAGGGTGGTTGTCAGGATCAAACTTAGGGCTTTGCTAATCTTAAGACACTATAGAAATGGTAAGTATTCTCTTTCATCTGTGTGGGTACTCCCTCCCTATTAGGAAAGTGGCAAAATGGCTTGCTCAGGGTTACAGAGATAGTAAGTATCCGAGGCTGGATGTGAACTTCGGTTTTCCTGACTGCAGTTTCAGTGCTCTGTCCACTGCATCCCATATAGAACCATGTCCCCTGTAGAACCTAGTCTTCTATAGAACTGCTGCCTCCTATAGACTCAGAGAATTTTAGAGTGGCAGGGTCTTCCTTTAGCTCTTGACATTACTTGGATTCCAATTGAGCTTGTAGGCTGTACATCAGTATCCTCCAGTCTGGTCCTGTGACCAACCTCTCTCTCTCTCTCTCTCTCTCTCTCTCTCTCTCTCTCTCCCTCTCTCTCTTCATTGCTTCCCCCTCTCCATTCTCTCTATTTCTTTCTCCTCCTTCTCTTTTCCTTTCTCTCTCTTTCCCTCTCTCCTCCCCTCTCTGTCCAGTCATACATGTCACATAGTAATTTCTTGAAAAGGCACAAGTAATGTAAGTATTATTAGCTCCATTTTACCAATGAGGATATTAAGACTCTGAGAGGTTAAGTGACTTACCTAGGCTCTCACAGCTAGTAAGTGTCCAAAGCAAGATCTGAACTCATGTATTTCTGAATCCAATTCCAGGACTCTCTCTAATATAACATAGATTTATCAACATCCTTCACTTTATCACAGAGTCCACAAGAACAGGTAACTTGTCTTACTTAAACTTTGTATCTTCCCCACAACACCCAACACAGAGATTTCCATAGTTGTTGATACATGTTGGTTGACTGGATACATGAATTAAAGGCCACATCTTTACATCCCCGGGAAGACGTCTCACCAGGCTCGGGATCAATAGCCCTGCTTTTCTCGACGTTCCTCTCTGTGACAAGAGCAAGACGCATCAAGGCCCAGTCTTGTTCCTTGTCAGAAACATAATCTTGGAAAGGTCCCTTTACCTCTGTGGACCTCAGTTTCCTTCCCTGTAAAGTTGACATTGGGAACCAAAGGTTTCTCAAATTCCTTTCAGCACTAAAGCCTGTGGACAGCAGAGCAGAACAGCTTAACCCCACCATCAGTGAGCTTCTGCAACTTCTTCCTGTGTCTGTCTCCTGTCTGCAGGCAGCCTCCTCCACTTAGGAAAGAGAAGCTTGTACCATGCTTCAGTTGATTGATGATGACTCCCTCACAGCTTGGAGACAAGGGGGCTGCTGTGATGCGGCCAGTGGTTTGTTGGATCTGATTAGTGGGGGAGATGCTGGGGCCTCTCCTGCTTATTTATGTAACACCCAGTTATAATAATTAGCTCCTTTTAAGTCTGGGTAGCAATGTAATAGCCATTAAGGTCCACTTAATTCCCTCCCTTTCAGCCTTAGGGAGTTTGTTTTAGGGGAAGAGTTCCAAGTTCAGTTGCAGTCTCTCAGAGCCTCCAGTTATGAAGATTCCTAATACAGGCAGAGGTTGTGATCTCTACTTGATCTTACATTTGGGGCAGAGGGACTAGTAAGAGTTAATGCTAAGAGTTTTGTAAACATTATCTTATTTTACCCTCAGAGCAATCCTGAAAGGCAAATGCTATTTTTAACTTCCATTTTACAGTTAAGGAAACTGAAGCAGAGGTTAAGTGACTTACCCAGGGTCGTGCAGCTAGTAAAAGTCTGGGACCAGTTTTCAACTTGGTTCTTCCTGACTCCAGGCCTACTGAGCCACCTAATTAACCCCTGGCCTCTTTGTAGTTGAGGCAAAATTCAGTTTACTGGAAACATTTGGGAAATAAGACAGATTATATTAGTGTCTCTAGATAGAGAGGTATTGGCAGGAGGAAACCAGACAAAGAGACAACCTTTGCTTGGACTATATTCAGCCTGGGTCCTTGGCTTCAAGGTCCTTGTAGAGCTGATGGCTCTCCTTGATATCTCCCTTCTCTGCCCAAGCTCACTCCTCCCTCTGCTCCCCAAAAGTGTTCTGGAAATGTCATGCTTGCTCCAACCACACAAATCCAGACCCTTGGAATCTTCCCTGGCTTTGAGGTAGCTGATTCCATTTATATAAAATGCTTAGGGCCAGACTGAATCTCTCACAAAATGACTTGAACCAACCCTGTTCACACTCAGTCCTAATTGTTTGAAGCCATCAAAAAATGTTCTTACCTATTTAAAGTATCAGAGCTAAAATGGGCTAGTTTTAACCCTACCCTTACACTTTGGAAGCTATGGGAATAATCTTATCACACTTTTTGAGATGTTTGAGCAGTGGGAAGAGCAAATCCAAAAGGTATTATTAAAGTAAAGTTGATAAGACTTGAAAATAATTAAAACAAAGAACGTGAAATAAACATTGAAATGAAACATGCTATGACTACCTATTACTTCTAGGATCAAGTACAAAACTTTTTCTTACCATTTAAAGTCTTACACAAAACAGCCTCATTCTGCCTTTCAGCATTATTAAACATCCAGCCAAACTGGCATTCTTGCTACTACCCAACAAAGAATATCCCATACTCAGGAGTCTCTGTATCTTTGCCAGGATTTCCCCAAAGCCTGTAATCTATTCCTTCTTCTTCACCCTCTTCACCTTTTAGAAGCCTAGCTCTCTTCAAAGCTCAGCTCAATGGCTGCCTGCTGCAAGAGACCTTGGAGGGCTGCTGGTGCACCCTCTAAATTATCTTGTTATACACACATGCATATGTATATATGTGTTTGTATGCATGTTTGTGGTATGTACGTGGGTATGTATGTATACATGCTGTCTCTCCTGAAAGAATTTAAGCTCCTAGTGGGCAGAGGCTATTTTATGTTTGTCTTCATATCTTCAGGACTAAGCCTAGTGGGAACATCGAGGGCATTTAACAGATGCTCATTGAGAGAAGAGATGCCTCAATGATTGATGGTGAGAAACACCTATTTGGAGAAAGAGCTGGATCTATCAAAGTTTATTGACCTGTGTGCTGTTTGGCTTAGGACCAGGTGTCATCAGGGTCTTTCCATCCAGAGGGGGCCTTTTCAGTCAGGTCAGATCACTAGCCCATGTGATAGAATTCCAGAGCCTCACCTTCCATGTGCTCCCCACACAAGATTGTTTTAGCTGTTAAATGTGTTGAAAAGCTGTCCCGTGCTTCTTGTGCAAGCAGAGGAGGGGCTGGACTGTTGGCCAGCATGCCAAGGGGCTGGCTGCCCTGGAGAGAACCTGGGAGGGCTGGTTCTTTTTATGGCTCAGGAGGTTTCCCTGAGAGAAGTCTGTGGTGATGGGTGATGGGGATAAGGAGGAGGACTTCCAATCTAATTTTGATGTTTGAAAAGCCTTAGAGTAAACAAGGAAATAAAGACAAGTCTCTCCTCAGCTTTGCTCAAAGCCAAGCTTTGTAGCTATCAGCTCCAAGAAGCCTTAGTGTCTCCAAGGTCCATAAAGCATTCCCTGACCCTGAGCCTGTAGATGGGAACATTCTCCCTAACTAAAACAAATACAACCAAACAACAAAACCTCTTTTTTATATGTTTAGTATTTACAAATTTATGCATGATTCTTCTGCAGTAGTTCATTCATCCATCCATCCATCCATCCATCCATCCATCCATCCATCCAACCATCCATCTATCCATCCATCCATCCATCCATCCATCCATCCATCCATCCATCCATCCATCCATCCATCCATCCATCCATCCATCCATCCATCCATCCATCCATCCAACAAGCATTCACTCAATGCCTAGAGAGGAAACCCTGGGCATTGGGTGGTAGACAAAAGGCTGCCCTCAAAGCCAGATCTGGTTTCCAGACCTGCCTCTGACGCACATGGATTGAATCATTCTGGGCGAGTCATTTAACCTCCAGGTGAGTGGTTTTCAAAAATGTTTTCTGTGGACCTTTGAGAGTCCCTGAGACCCTTTCAGGGAGTCCACAAGTTCAAAACTCTTCTTGCAATAATACTAAACTATTAATCATATAAATAAACAAAAGTTATTTGGAATCCTTGATACTTTTTAAGAAAATAAAGGGGTCCTGAGCTCCCAAAGTATAAGAACAGCTACCCTAGATTAGTCTTATCTCTTGGAGGTTACTGTATCACTAGAGCCCAATAGTCCTGAATGCATAATGAAGGTAGAAATCCAGCAATGTTTCTTTGAGTCTCCAGTCCCTAACACACCCAGGAAGAGAGACTGTGATTTTATTATTATTATTAACTGCCAGCTGAAGAATCTCCTCCTGCTGCAGATTGGTAACCCCTATGCAACTTAGAGTCTTAGAAAATTGCCTAGAATACCCAGGGGCGGGGCAGCTAGGTGGTGCAGTGGATAGAGCACTGACCCTGGAGTCAGGAGTACCTGAGTTCAAATCCGGCATCAGACACTTAACACTTGCTAGCTGTGTGACCCTGGGCAAGTCACTTAACCCCAATTGCCTCACTTAAAAAAAAAAAAAAAAAGACAAGTAGAATACCAATACCCAGGGGTTAAGTGACTTGACCAGGGTCACAAAGCCAGTATGTGTCAGAGTTGGGTTGTAGTAAAAGCTTAGGTATAGTAAGTAAGTGTTTAATAAATGCTTTTTGAATTTAGTTAAATTGAAATGGCCATTGTGAAGTCAACTGTCCCAGACCTCTGGCTCAGAGGGGAAAATACAGTCCATCAATGCAAGGTACTACCACCAGCCTCCTGGCTGGGCCACTGGCTGTCTCCCATGCCTGGAATCCTCTTCCTCCTTATCTCCACCCCCTGGCTTCCCTGGTTTCTGAGTTGGGACAACTCATCCCATCTTATACAGGAAGTTTTTCCCTACACCTCTTAATTCTAGTGCCTTCCCTCTGTATTTCCTATCTATCCTATATACATTTTGTTTGCATATATTTGCTTGTCATTTTTTCTACTAGACTGTCAGTTTTCTGAAGGCAGGGACTCTCTTTTGACTCTTTGTGAACCCCTAGTGTTTAGCACAATGCTTGGTACACAGTAGACACTTAATAAAAGTCTATTGGCTGCCTGACACTAAATTAGAGAAAAATATTTCAGAAGATCCAGACTTTTTTCTCATCTCTCAAAATATGAGATTACAAGATAGAAGTGATCATTTTAAGTTATTTCCTTGATTGTTCTTTTTATCGCACAACTCACTCATTTTGGCTAATGGGGGGGGGGGGTCTTTTTGTACCTTCTGCATTTTATGTCTCATTTGCTATTCAAATTCATTTTGAAAGAGAATGAGTAGAAGAAAGTGAGAAGATAGATCATCCAGGTGAAAAATCCAGCAGGGTATCTTTATTTGTGATAACGGTGCTGTTTTATGAGGGTGCCCCAAGAACAGTAACAGTGGGGTTCCATGCTCTCCTAGAGAGTGCGAAGCAGGCCACCTCTTAGTTCCTCTGCTAATGAGGAACGAATAAATTTGAGGCATTGAGGAGAGAGGAAAAGACTAGTTAACTACTCTGGTTAGGCACACCAAGGTCCAATTCTGGGTGGGCACAGCGATAATATTGTAAAGATCTAAGAATGTGCCTGGCACACAGGAGGTGCTTAGTAATGGCCTATTTCCTTCCTTCTCTATAAGAGACATAAATACGGAATATTTGGGGGGGGGTGAGGCAATTGAAGTTAAGTGACTTGCCCAGGGTCACACAGCTAGTAAGTGTCAAGTGTCTGAGGCCAGATTTGAACTCAGGTCCTCCTGAATCCAGGGCTGATACTCTATCCACTGAGCCACCTAGCTGCCCCGAGAATAACTTTTTTTATCTCAATGTAAAAGACCTAGAAACAATGGGAAAGACCTAAACACGTGGCAGTTCTCTAGAATCCTGTTAGCCAAAATACCTTCCAAATTAATCTTGACTGCACACTGACTTGGGCTTTTTTATGTGGCTAAAAGCCTCTCCTGAGAGGGAGTCCTGCTTTGGCTGTCTCCTAGTTAGCGGCAGAGAAGGGCTGCTTTGGCGGCCACCCCTGCCCTGTACAGGCTGAGCAGCAATGCTTCTAGCCTCGCTTCCTAGGGCTCTCCATCTCTCTCTGCCTTCTCTTCACAGGGCTCAGAATCAGGTTGAAGAAAAGCCCCCGAGGGTGTCCCCTCCCCTTCAGTTATCTGGATTCCAGGAGGAAGACGGTTCTACATTGCCTCAGGCTAACCTGGCACTCTCACTGGCTTCTCTTCCCCCGCCCCCTCTTAAGAAAAGTTTATTCAGTGTTGGAATCCCTGGCTTAGATAAACTTGGCAGGGTTTAGAATTTCAGACCCTTTTAATGAATTTCTCTTCAGTTTCTGGGGTTTTGAGGGTAAAAGTGCACTTTAACTGGTCTCTGTCACGCCCAGAAGCTGCTGCTGTTTTCAATTTTTAAAAGTGAGTTCTTAAAGGGATTTTGCTCTTCTTTCCTTTCCTAACCATTTAAATACATTTTCAGCAAAATAAATTTACAATGAAGTGACTCAGGTTTCTTCATTTTGGTAATTTTGTTGTTGTCAAGTCATGTCTGACTCTATGTACCCCCATTTGGGGTTTTCTTGGCAAAGATACTGACATGGCTTGCCCTCTCCTTCTCCAACTGAGGCAAACCTCATAGTAAAGAGGCCTTTTTCAGAGAAAGGAAAGATGATGGTGGTCTGGGCCAGTCAGTGAGTCAGTCAGCACACATTTAGCATTTACTGTTCTAGGCTCTTGGGGATGTAAAGAAAAGCCCAAATGAGTAAACTCCAAATGTGGTCCCAACTCTCCAGGAGTGATAGAGACAGAGGAGATGAAGGAAGTCTGAAGGGGAAGTCATTAACAGCTGGGCACCAGGGAGACTTGCTGAGTGTTGAGGGGTACTGGGGAAGCCAGGAAGCAGAGGGGAGGGGTCAGAGCATTTCGGGCAAGGGGAACAATACCACAGGTCTTCAATATAATATTCCAGGATAACAAAGTAACTAAGATTTGATGATCAAAAGTGTAATAAAAGTGATCTGATGAAATGGGGGTATTAATGATGAATGTATTCATAGTATCATGGGATACAAGGATTTAGAGACGGAAGAGACCCTCAGTATGATCTCATCTACCCTGCTTTCATTTTACAGATGAGTAAAGTGAGGCTCCTTTTCCTAGCCTTAATACATCAGGGTGCCCAGACCTGTGAGTTTATCAGTGTGGTGAAACTTCTGGTATGGAGACCTCCTCCACCAATGCTACAGCAACTATCTGTGACTTAATCTTAAAGAGTTGCCCTGGGGCTTAATGGACTTGCCCAGTGTCACAAAACTGGTTTCAGAGGTAAGACTCGAACTCAGGTCTTCCCAGCTCCAAGGATAGCCCACCTTCCTCTATGCCCCATGACTTGGTGGAAAAGTCTGAAAGCATTATATGGGGGCACTGAGAGATTGAGACTTGTCCAGAGTCGCACTGCAAGTATCTGGCAGGCATTTGGACCTGGAGTCTGGGTCTTCTTGACTCCAAGGCTGGCTCGCTTTCCAGTAGACCATGAACCAAAATAATGGTGAATATCTCCGACTTCAGGGTTTTCTAGTCTCCTTCTTTACAAGGATTCTTTGAGGTCGCGACTGTTATCTGTACTTGAACAAATTGAAAACCAAAGGTTCAGTGACCATTGTCAGGTCACAGTAAATGCCAGAGCCAGGTTTCGAATCCCAATTCCTGACAAACAGTCCTGGAATCCCAGAGGTGGGACATCTGACTGTTGCCTTACTCTGTCCCTCGAGTCCCTGCCCCCTAGTATTCTCTGAGTTGAGAAGCATTTCAATCCTGTGCCTAGATTTCTGCTAAGCTGAGGAGTGAGGGGAGAGGCCAGAGCATCATAGGTTGGACACAGATTTAGATCTGGAAGGGTCTTGGAGGCATCTGCGAAGGAGCAGAAGGGGTGGCGTCTGCTCATAGCTCATAGCTCATAGCTCTCTTCTTTGGAGCCGTCAATTTGCACGTCACTCACTTTTGATTTTCTGGTGCGTTGGAGCAGTCATCGAGTCTATTGCTTTCTTGGCTCAGCTGATTTCCCTCTTGCCTCACTTCTTCCGATGCTTCTCTGAATTCCTCCCATCCATCATGTACAGTACAGTTACATTCCCGGTGTTCACCCGCCACCCTCTCTGTTTAAGCTTTCTCCAAGTGATGGACATTTATGTTGTTCCCAATTCTTTGCTAACACAAAAGTCCTGTTGTAAATATTTTGGTGTATATGGGTACTTTCTTCTTATCAAATGGCCTCCTTGGGGTATAAGCCTATCTTTGGGTCAAAGGCCATGACCATTTTAGTCACTTTATTTGCATAATTCCAATCTTTGTTTCTGCTCCACCGACAATCCCTAGCTCCCCACAACACTTCCAATATTAGCTGTTATGCTTCTTTTCCTCTTTGCCAAATCGTTGGGTTATTTTGATTTGCTTTTCTTGTATTAATGATTTGAAACATCTCAAGGTCACCTCCGTTAATAGCCTTTTAATTGGGCCTGGTACCTCCATTCTCTTCCTTCTCTAATCCATCTTTTCCCACCACTGCCAGAGTAAGCTTCATAACTTCCTGCTCTAACCACATCACTTTACTCAAAACCCAACTGGATAATCAAGAAACTTCGGATCTTGGCTAGCATAGGAGGCTACCGTCTGACTCCACCTCACCTTTGCCAGCCGATCTCATCTTACTCCATTTTTCCTATTCTGGGTTCCAGTTAAGCTGTTTTCTTCACCAACCACTATTCTTGCCCCAACTTATCCTGTCTCCTTGTTTTGCTCATACTCATTTTTTGTTCTTCTCTCTTCCTTTCCCTGTCAACCCCCCTCCTCTCAAATTCTGAAGCCATATAGAAATTATCCATTATTGCTACTGGAAAGGGTGCATCAGTCCTTTCTTTCCCCTTTTGGCTCGGACTTTTATTCCTTTAACTTTCCAAACCAAAATATCCCCCTCTAGCCACCATTCCCCTGTATAGATTGTCTGCCCCATTCGAACATAAGTTCCTGGAGGGCAAGAATGTCTTCACTTTTGTATTTATATCCCCAGAACTTAGCACATCACAAGTTTGGGGTTTTTTTTAATTTTTTTTTTTTTTTTAGTGAGGCAGTTGGGGTTAAGTGACTTGCCCAGGGTCACACAGTAAGTGTTATGTGTCTGAGGCCGAATTTGAACTCAGGTCCTCCTGACTCCAGGGCCGGTGCTCTATCCACTGTGCCACCTAGCTGCCCCACATCACAAGTTTTTAATTAATGCTTCTTCATCCAATTATTCTTTATCTCATTCATTCACAGCACTGCCTATACCTGAATCCCTTTGCTACATCTCTAATTTGGGAATCCTTCACTTACTTTGTGAACCCATTTTGCTGTTCTTTCTTCCATGAAGGCTTACCAGGAGCCCCCCAGGGGAAAGCAGTTATGCCTTAGCCATCACCTCTGCTTCTCATCAGTGATTGGCTCTTAAACACCTGGAGACTGAAGCCCAAACAAACTGAGCATTTAAAGGGCATGCACGGCATTGTTCTCCTGGTGCTCCTGCCAAGGATGTGCAATCAGTGGAGTCATAGAAACTTAGAAATGAAAAGGATCTTGAGGTCCTACCATATTTGACAAGGAATCCAGGCAACACCACTCAGATTTGCAAAGTCAACTAGAGCCAATGCGAGGAGCTAAATTCAGCCTCACAAATAATTCTGAGCCCCACTAAGATGGCACTCATGAGTGGAAGGAATGTGGTTCTGAAAGGGCTTACCTTGTTTGAAAGAACCAGATTGGATTAACTTAAGGTGGAACAACATCAAACTAGACGGCTTCAAAGTCCCTGCCAGCTCTAAACCCATGATCCTTTCTTTCAAATAATTCAGTTCAACACCAACAGCCATAAAATGACTATTATGTGCAGAAAACTTAGTAGGTGCTAAACATACAACCTTTTTTTAAAAATGAAATGTTCTTGCGGGCAGCTAGATGGCGCAGTGGATAAAGAACTGGCCCTGGATTCTGGAGGACCTGAGTTCAAATCTGGCCTCAGACAATTGACACTTTCTATCTGTGTGACCCTGGACAAGTCACTTAACCCCCATTGCTCCACCAAAAAAAAAAAATGAAACGTTCTTTACCTTCCCAGAGTTCACCATTTGTGGGGCACTGTGGGCATAAAGACTGAGGAGGAGGAGGGATAACACACAGGTGAATATCAGGTAAGTGAAGGCAGGGGAATGTGGACAGCAAAAGGAAACTGTCCTCTCAGTCTTATTTGTGTGTGTGTGTGTGTGTGTGTGTGTGTCCTTCTTCTTCCAGGGAAGAAGGACAACAAGTCTGAAAAAGCTGAAGCCAAGTGAACGAGGCTTTTTTGTACTTGGCAGAAATATTAGATCAATAGAAAAAGAGAGAAGTGACCCTTTTCCAGATGTCGCTGCAGTGAAGCAGATGCTTCTGGCACAAAAATTCCAAAGGCACGAGGAATGCTGTCTGACATTTCAAGTGAGGGCAGCAGGAGGCTCTGTAGAAAGGGAGCTGTCTGGGTTTGGGGTCAGAGACCTCGGTTTGAATCCTGGCTCTGCCATTTCCTTTGTGGTCTTGGGTCAATCGCTTTCCCTTCTGGTCCCCCAGTTTCTTCACCTGCACTACGAGCAGAATGGACCCCAAGGTCCCTTCCCCTTTAGTGACTCAGTTGTCCAGTAAAATCCCATTCTGATGCCCCCTTGTAGCATTTGGGGGACTGTGGGTTCTCAGAGGCAAGGCCAACAAGGAAAAGAGGCTGACAGATCTGACAAAGCTAGGGAGACCCTGCAGGTGTGACCCACAATGGCCTGTATGTCTGTTTTTACATTAGCTATGAAAAACGGAGGGTCACTGAGTCAATTCATGCTTCAATACAAAACTTCTTAACCTGAAGGCCATGAGCTTTAAAAACTATTGATAATGATGTCAACATAATGGGTTTTCATTGTAATCCTATGTATTTCATTTTATGCACTTAAAAACTTCCTTCTGAAAAGTGGCTTATCAGCTTCACTGACTGACTGCCCAAAGAACCCATGACCCCCTGCTATGGTATAAGTGAGAGCACACAGGGAAGAGCTTCTCCCACATGGTAAGCTTCTTGCCTGCCTCAAATGACCTTGTATTTACTTTACAGTGTGTGCCTTATCTCTCCCTCCTCTCAGCTTCCCCTACCACACACGTGCATGCACACACATACATTTATGCATACATATATACACACACACTCACACACACACACACACACACACACACACACACACACACCTCCTTAGTCCTGTTGTCAGTCTCCAGAATCACCGCTGGAAAGAGTTCCAGAAATTGTTCAGTCCCCAGACCTCTCATTTGTACAAAGCAAAGAAGTAAAGGTCCTCGGAGGCAGTGTGGCGTAATAGATAGCTCTCATTTCCAGACTGCTTTAATGTCGACAAAGCAATTTACATGTTATTTCATGTATTTCCTCTCAACAACTCTTGGTGGTAGGTGCAATTATTATTCCCATTTTTACAGATAGGGAAACTAAGGCCCACTGAGCCACCTAGAAACACCTTAGAATCAGTCAACTGGAATTTTTAAAAAATTTATTCTGACCTTAAGACATAAAACAATCATGTCCATAGCATAGTAGAATCGAAAAAAAGCATGATTGAACATGAAAGTGCAAGTCTGTTCTGTACAACTTGCTATTCCTTTTAAATACATGATAAAATTATCATGTAACTTTCTTTTTTCCCCCTTTCCTCTCTTATTAAGCACTTACCATTTGTCTCTATGCTAAACCTAACTTGTGTTTTTACCTTGGCTCTGACATTTACCTGTGATCCTGGGCAAGTCACTTAATTTATCTGAGCTTCGATATTCCCGCTTGTAAAATGGGAACCATTACACCTTTCAGAAGGTCATGGGGTTGTTGTTGTTGTTGTTATTTGTTCTTGAAGAGGACCATGAAAATGGGAGATGATGTTATGATTTGCACAGAATTGGATTTAAGTGAGGTAGGACTGTGCAAAGTCACCAACCTCACTCTCTCCTCCAGATCCATCTGGGTACAGTGGCAAGATATACACCAGGACTGGAGATGGCCCTGGATGTTTGAGGCAGTTGGGGTTAAGTGAATTGCCCAGGGTCACACAGCTAGTAAGTGTCATGTGTCTGAGGTTGGATTTTAACTCAGGTCCTCCTGAATCCAGGACTGGCGCTTTATCCACTTCACCACCTAGTTGCCCCCAACCTGGACTATGTTCTTAACCGATAGGGGTTCCAGATGACTGGTGCTAATCTGTATTGGCAGAGGGCGTCTCCTCCCCCAGAACTTGCCTATCCATCCTAGACAACTACGCCCTAGATGGAGATGGGCAGTACCTGGGTTGTGTGAAATGTTTGTCACACCGGGATTTGCCTGACCTTTCAACTTGTAGATTTCCTTCCCAAAATGGAATTGTAGAAGGAAAGAATTGTGGGTTTCCCTGTTAAGGGAATTTCAGACATCAGAGAGAAGGGGCGGGAAGCACCTGGGGTTTGAGGGTCCTCCTAAGGAAATAAACATTTATTAAGCACCAACTGTGTTCCAGTCACTTTGCCAACATCTCATTTGATGTCCACTAGCAGCCTGGGTGGTGGGTGCAATTATTATCCCCATTTTATAATCGAGGAAACTAAGGCAGGCAAAGGTTAAATGACGCCCAGGGTGACATAGCTAGTAACTGTGTGAGGATGGATTGGAACTCAGTTCTTTCTGACCCCAATCTAAATGCTCTTGCTACTGGGCCACCCAGGTGCCCTAGGGAGATCATTTCAACTGCCCCTGAAATGATCCTAGTGGCTATTCATACCTGGCTCCACCCTTGAACCCGTCTGACCCATCAAAGCTTCTCCTGTGACTCATTCCCTCTGGATTTTCCCCACTTTTCTGTCACATGACAAGTAGTACTAATCTTGGCTAATGTTTTAGTTAGCTCACATACCCCTTCCAAATAAAACAACCATCAGCCATTAACCCAGGTAAAACATTGGCTTCCAATGAAGAAGGAAAAGGACAAGGTGGAAATTTTAGGCATGAAGGCAGACTGATGAATAACATACTTTTGGTCCGAGAAGCCCTTTGGCACCCACCCCACCTCCTATCACACCATGAAGACGCCCCTCCACTCACCCAATCAGGGAGGCCAGGCTGGAAAGAGACAAACTCTTCAACATTGAGTGAGGTTAAAATTAGTATCACGTGGAAATGTGGCCACATCACCAGAAATGTTGAAGAAGGGAAATCTATGCTCTAAGGAGGTTCTCAGGGGTGAGCTGGGACAGGTGCTAGTGTTAACAGACTTTCTTTTCAGGGTCTGGAAAGTCTTCTTACCCAAAGGCACAAAAGATCCTCTGAAAGGCAAGACAGGGACAAAAAAGAGCCTGGGAGTCTTCTCAGGGTCACTGCCATTTACTTCCCTAGCCATAATGGTTCTATTGAAGGTTCCACTGCCCTACCTCTGTTTGCTTGGGAAGAAATATGCTGGCCAAAGTGTAATGATCCCCTTGCTGAGCAAACTGGGGTGTGGGGCTTCCTAGCTTCCAGATTATGCTCCAAATATGTAGAACTAGACGTCTCAGTATCTGTCTGGAAAAGGTTAGGCAATATTGTCACTCGGGACAGTCAAGATGCTTAGGATTGATGGTGTGAAGAAAACACCCTTCCTTTCCCGTCAGGGGAAAGTTTGTTTTGCTCTTTACTGTCTCTTTGAGTCTGTGAAACTCTCAAGTTTGCCATTGTGGGGTGTGCATCCCTAGGGCCAATGATTCATCCTTTGGAATCCTGAGAGCTGGACAGTGCCAGCAGCAGGGACTGGGGCAAGTGTGAGCTATTTAAGGGGACCCAGATGGCATCATTATTGCCCAACTTGAAAGATATGGAGGACAGGATGGGACAGTGTGACAAGTCTTGGGTTAAGAGGCAAAGGACCCTGGCTCTGGCTCTGCCTCCCACCTGCAGCACAGACAGAGCTGCATATACAAATAGCCAGCATTTAGGTGGTTGACTTTAAGGCTTATTACCCCCATTATAAATTTCGGTGAGGTTGTGCTATTATTACCCTTATTTTATAGGGGAGGTTACTGAAGCTAAAAGAGGTTAAACAGTTTTGTCAAAGGTCACATAGTAAAGTTTTGAGTCCAACACTCTATCCTGCTGAGCTCTCACCTTTCTTATTCCTATGAGCTGGGTCTCACTTCATGCAGCCCAAGATCACATTAACTTTGGGGTAGGGGCTGCCATAAGCCACTGTTGACTCATTTGTGAAAGAAGAATAATGATATGCTGCCTGCTGTCCCAGTCAGTCCATTAACGAGTACTTATGGGAACCTACTCCATGGAAGACATTAGGCTGGGGATATAAAGGAAGGCAAAGGACAGTCACTGCTCTCCAGGAGTGCCCAGTCTAATGGAGAAGGCAACCTGCAAAAAGCTGGTATAAATAAGCCACATAGAGGAGAAAGCAGGGGCGGTCTAAGAGGATTAAAGAGGACCATGGAGGCTAATGAAGAGAGTGGGACGTTAGCTGAGGCTGGAAGGCAGCCAGGGAAGCCAACAGGTGGATATGAGGAGGGAGCATGTTCTAGGAATGGAGGACATCCAGTGACAACATTCTGAGTCACATGTGAGCCGCAGAGTTTGGGGAGGGGAGTGAAGAGAAGGGCAGGAAGCAGACCAGGCAGGGAGCAAGGGACCAAGTTCTAAAGGGTTTTAAAAGTCAACCAGAGGATTTCATATTTGCTCCCACTGAAATTTATTGAACAAAGGGTGGCACGGTCAAACTCCATTCAAGGAAGATCTCTTTGGCAACTGAATGGAGGAGGGCTTGGAGGGAGGACAGGCTGGAGGCAGGGAAGGCAGGCAGAAGACTATTGTGATAAGTGTGTGTGTGTGGGGGGGTCCTGGCTTCACCAGTTCTTAGCTCTTATCTTGGGCAAGTTGCTTCACTGGACTTCATCCTCCTTATCTGTAGACTAAGAGGATTGGAAAAGCTGATTTTGAGGTCTTTTCTTGCTTTGTACCTGTGACTGTTTGACTTATGGCACCTGGAAGTGCACTGACCTTGGGACTGGGGGGTTAGTCAAAAAGGGGAAACTTAGGGGCAGCTAGGTGGCACAGTGGATAGAGCACTAGCCCTGGATTCAGGAGGACCTGAGTTCAAATCTGGCCTCAGACACTTGACACTTACTAGCTGTGTGACCCTGGGCAAGTCACTTAACCCCAATTGCCTAAAAAAAAAAAGAAGGGGCAATTTCTTTGGCACGAGAATATTAAGAGATCCCATTTGTATAAGGCTTTAAAGTTTACAAAATACTTTCTTCAAACAACCTAGTGAGTTAGGTAGAGAAAGGATCTTTCTCTTTCCCCCTTTACAGGTGAGTCAACAGTGGGAGATGGCAGCCCCAAAAGCTCCTGTGCAAGCTTCCAGGAACAAGGAGCCCATAGTTCTTCTTTACTGTGTACCAGCCAGACCACAGCTGGACCACTGAATTCACTTTTGGACACTACCTTTAGGAGGATCATTGATGAGACCCTGAGGGTGCAAAGGAAGACAATCAAGATGTCGACAGGCCTTGAGTTTATGCCATATAAAGGAGGGTTGAAGGACCAAGGGATGTTCAGTCTGTAGCAGAGAATGTTCTCAAGTACATGGAGGACTGTCATGTGGACAAGGGACTCGATGCATTCTGTTTGACCTCACAGGGAAGACAGAAAGAGACAGCCTACTGCAAGGACTACAGTGCTTCATTTGGGTTCAATTCCCACCTCAGACACTTACAGACTGTGAGCCCCTCAGTAAATGATTTGATATGAGTCAAAACTCTAGAATTATATAAAACTGAATGGATTGTCTTGGGAAGTAATGTGTTCTCCCTCAACGGCAAAGGCTGGAGCAGCACTCATCTTAGTCAGGGACAGGTTGGATAAGCTGGCTGCTGAGGTCCCTTCTAACGCTGAGACATTCTGGTCCAGAGGGACATGTGGGGTCCTACAGCTAATGAGAGTTTGAATCCAGATAGCCTCAATACAAATCTACCATAGAGCTTTCTCCCCCACACCAGACTGCTTCCCAAGGGACCTAGATCTAGGTTTAGAAGTGATGACAGCAACAGGTGAATACACTGGTCTTTCAGTCAGTGGTTCTCCACATGTTGGAGCCAGACCAACAGCAGCAGCAAACGTCTATCAGGTGCCTCCCTTGTTCAGAGCACTGCCCTGGGTGCTGGGGGAGATAAAAAGCTTAATAAAAATGTGGGCTTTGCCCTTTCAGATGGAGTTTGCATTCTAGTAGGAGAAGGCATATACTTTTGGGGGGGGCAGTATTTCAACATGTGAATTAATTGGCTTAGGCAGGTCCCTCTATCAATATAGATTAGCACCTGCTCTACCATGTACTTCCTTCAAGAGTTTCCTCAAGCATAGAGAGGTTGAGTTTTCCAAGGTCACACAGTCAATATGTCAGAGCCAACTGGCTGCCTTTCAAGACAAACATAGAGGTACACTGCATAGACTTCTATGGCAATGGCATCATGATTATCAAACAGAGGTCTGCGGTAGAGAGTTATTGTCATGTGGGGGGATCAGGGAAGCCTTGACAACTCCATGATGGTGAGTTGCAGAGAAGCTGTTGACCTGCATGAGTAGAAGCAATTCCCTCTCTCAACAAAACCCCAGGACTTGTCCACATTGCCCATACAACTGGAACTCGCCGTTTCTCAGACAAGCACCTTTCCTGTTCTTTTCCATATACTGAAATGTTTGTTTGCTTATTGTTAACAATATAAAGGGGGAAAGGAAAGAGAAAAAATGTTTGCTAATGGATTATTGATTTAAAGTCAGAGGAGCAGATGGTCTTCATGGTGAAGTGCTTCACTTTATGAAGGATTGGAGGTTGGGCATCTGCTTTGATTTTTAGCTGTGCTGCTCACCACCCTGTGGTGGTAGACAAGTCATTTCTCCTCCAAGGGCCTCAGTTTCCTCATCTGTAAAATGAAGGAGTTGGGCTCAGTGGACTTCAGCGGTCCCTTCTAGTCCTAATCATATAAAACTATGCTCCTCAATCCTGATTCTTTGGTCCCAGAAAGTCCTCGTCCCTCTCCTCCTCCCCTTCCTCCCAAGCACTCCTTCCTTGCCTCCTTCTCAGAGAGACCTTCTCTTCCCTTAAGATGCAGATCAAATGCCACCTTTTGGCATGAAACTTGTCCTGATCCCCTCAATAGCCAGTGCCCTCTCTGCCAAAGCACCTCTGCCTGCCTCTGAATCACCTGCTGTTCTGTTTTGAGAATTCTTTTAATATTTCACTGATGCTATTTTCTTTTGCTTTCTTTCATAACACTGTCATTATCTTCCCTCAACTTCCTTCAGTTCTTCTCCCTCCCCCACAGAAAACCCTTTCCCTTGAAACCAACAAGTCAAGTCAAATGAAAACCAATCCAGTACACTGGTGTATCTGAAAATTCATATCTCATTCTCTACTTTTTTCTCTGTTACTGATAACTGTCAGGATTTAGGTAGTATGCTTTACTCTGGCCCTTAGGAGTCATGGCTGGACATAGCACTGATTAGAGATCTCATGTTTTCAAAGTTGATTTTCCTTGCAATGTTGACTTCATTATATGCATTTTTCTCCTGGTTCTGCTCCCTTCGTTTTGCATCAGTTCACATAAGTCTTCTCAGTTTTCTCAGAACCCATGCATGTATTTGCCTACACTAATTCCTTCTCCTGAAATAATAATAGGCAATAACAGTAGCTAACATTTATATATGGTTCACTGTGTGTCAGCTCAGTTCAGTTCAACTTCCTCCATGAATTCTTTCTGGACTACTCTATCCCACATGAACCTTGCTCACTACACTTAGAGATAGCAGTACCAAGTTTGGCAATGAAATATTTTCTGTTGGCTTCATGCCTGGTAGTTGCTCTCTGTTTTTGTCTGTCTGTCTGTCTCTCTTTCTCCCTTTGTCTCTCTATGCCTATATCTTTCCATCTCTCGCTCATGCTTCTTAAGGGAAGAAGTGGTTATATTTTACATGTGTTTTATATTTGCCAACACACTACATTGGGTTCCTAGTTCAACCAATTCCATTGAGTAGAGTAACTGTCATGAGTGACCAGGAGGGAGAGTCTGGTTTCTCTAGAAGCCTTCAGAGGAGAGGTGTATGTGCCTAGGTAGCTATATTACATTCTTCTTAGAGCCTGGGCATTTTGGGTTGAATAATAGCTTGGTATTTACTGACTCTATGACCTGACTACTTCTGTCATTTCACCTGAACTCCAGTTTCCTTATCTGTACAATGAGGTGGTCAGACTAGATGACTTTTGAGCTTTCTTTCAACTCTAAATCTTTTGTGTTCTGGGTCTTGAAAGGTAAGTAGGATTTGGAGGGATCTGGGGTTTAGAAAGGACAGTCCAGGTAGGGAAAAGGCATAATTAAAATTCTGTTTCTATTTCCCTTCACTTCCTGTGTTTTTTGTTTGTTTGGGTTTTTGTTGTTTTGAGACCACATCGACCTCTCTGGCTTCTATTTAACTAGCTGTGACTCTGGGCAAGTCACTCGACCTTTTTGTCTGTTTGCTCATCTGTCAAATGGGAATAAATAACACTTGTTCTACTTAGTACATAGGACTATTGTAAGGGAACAGCTTTGCAAACCTCACAGTGACCACTGCATCTGACTGCATATACCTTATTCCAAATGCACCGAGCCCTATCTCTCTAAGGAACATGGAAATACCTTTCATTGGCTGCTATCTGGGACCAAGATTGGACATTGCAATAAATGCGAATGTGGTTTTCTTTTCGTGGTGTTTTCATTTAGATAATTGTGGTTATGGAGGATAATGCTATCTTGACTTGGATCACTTAAGGATGAAAGGGTCATACATTTTCTTTTTATCTCCCAACACTTAACACAGAATCTGGCCCATAGTCACTATCACTTTATAAATGCTTCCTGATTTATTGGCCATAGACTTTAGTGGTTGTTGGGACTGCTTTCACCCCATGTCAGTTAGACAAGATTACTGGTTCAGTCAAGACTTGGATAGGGAGGAAGACTAGTCAGTAAGGGCCTGGACTTGTATCTCTTCCCATCTTCCACATGATTTCATTGGTATAAGAATCTCCCAGAGAAGGAAACTACACCCACCAACACCAGCCAGCCCCTTCTCTGCCACCTAAAGGCTTAAGTGAGTTGCCCAGAGCCCTGGAGAGGTTAAGGATTTGCCCAGGGTCCTGCAGTCAGGGTGAGTCTAAGGCTGGACTTGAACTCCCTGACTCTACCCTTTCCATTATATCCTCTCTTGTCTTTGAGACTATGATTGCTAAAAAAAAAACAAAACATTTCTCATTCACTTTCTCAGAGATGATAGATTGTTGTCTGTGTTTTGATTGTGGTTATTTTAGAGTTATTTTGAATACTTCCAGTAAATTTTGATCTGGCAAATGGACCAAGATCCTCTAGCTGTGTAGAAAGAGTCCTCTGTTTATTCACAGATCATGTGTTGTGCAAACAGCTCCAGGCCCCTCTCCATGTCCCAGCCTCCCCCTCACTGGTACACCTCAACCCCAATATGCATTGACCACTCTTAGAGGTGAGATTCTAAAGCTGCCCAGGCTGAGGTCTCACTTTCCTACCCTTCTAATTTAGGCACATTCTACAAAGGTAGGAGGGCACAACGAATCTGAATGTCAGCTGAGGGACAACTTCTGATTGGGTCACATTTAGTAAGAACAGTTCATGTTGGCATAGCATCCTACAGATGACAAAGCAATTCCTTCACAAGAACTCTGCAAGGTAAGGAGTAAACTGGCATTAACCCTCTTTTACAGATGAGGAAACTGAGAGAGAAACAAAGGAGACAAAGAGAGGTCAAGTGAATCAGAGGAAGAGTTTTAACAGGTCCCTTGACCTTAAATCTAGAGCTATTTCTACAATCTCCTGTTGCCTCTTCTATTTAATAGTAGATTCCACAAAATTGAATATCAGTAATTTCATTTGAAATTCTCTAACATCTCAGCCTTCTGCCACTAAATTGACATCAGTCTTGGTTCTTCGTAAAAACCAGAAGACATGGCATTTTTAGAACAGGGACATTCATGATATCCCAGATCTTTAGCTGGAAAGGACCTTAGAGCTCATCTGGTCATTAAATCACAAGATTTCAGAATTGGATGGAGCCTTGGTGGCTGTCTTGTCAGGTCCCCCCCCCCCCAAAAAAAAAACTATCTATAAGACACTCAGTGATTGGACACTCCTCTTTAGCTGGAAGACTTCGAATGAAGAGTAGGCAGTGCAGTGTACTTCTAAATTGCTTTAATTGTTAGGAAACTTCCTACCATCAAGACTAATATTGTATCTCTGGATCTTTCTCTTCTGTGAGGCCAGATGGAACAAGCTAATCCCTTTGAATACTAAAAAATAGCTAATAGGAACCCCTCGATATTCTCTTCTAGTTAAACACCTGTGATTTTTTAAATCTAATGTGTGTCCTTACCTGCCCCTCCCCAGTTTTGGGGGGGAACTAGCTAAGATTTACGGATAAATTCAGTGAGAGTTTAAGCTTTTAAGTATTTATTAAAGAATAAAGACAACACATGGAGTACCGTAGGGCAAGAAAAGTTTATCTTTTTTCTCTCTCTCTCTCTCTCTCTCTCTCTCTCTCTCCAACCCAAAAAAGGCTGATCCAGTGACTCACTCAGCTTCCTACTTCCTGTCTCCACACTGATTGGTTGAGGGTAGTCTCCTTTTGATGTCGTAGTCCACAGTCTCTGAAAACAACACCCCACTCAGGGCCAGCCAGGTGTGGTGTCACTTTAATCAACCTTAAGTAGATTCTTAGTCAGTCTCTCAGTCTCACTCAATTCAATCAATTCCAAATCAATCTTCAGGTGGGGGTCCCTGGGCATCTGCCAAATCCAATTATTTTATCACACACCCCTGTGGTCCTTTAAATAATTCTCAAAACGTAAACATTTTTGTTGTCTTGCTTTGGGCACTCTCTAGCTGATCCAAATCCATTTTTGTTTTTGATAAGGCAATTGGGCTTAAGTGATTTGCCCAGGGTCACACAGCTAGTACATGTTAAGTGTCTGAGGCCAGATTTGAACTCACGTCCTGACTCCAGGGCTGGTGCTCTATCCACTGCACCACCTAGCTGCCCCTATCCAAATCTATTCTAAGCTGAAAGCCTAACTCTTTCTTTTTACCGATGAGAAAACTGAGACCCAAAGAGATTAAAAGAATTGTCCAACATCACTCAGCTACAAAGTACCAAAGGCAGGACTTGAAGTCACACTTTTAGTTTTCAAATTAAGCACTGTTACCATTAGGGAAAACTATTTTCCCTCCAATATACCTCTCTGATAAAGCCATTTTGGGGTGAATCTGGCAAAATCCCCAGGCCCACAAAAGTTTCATTGTGACAACAAAAACATCTTTTCAATGTGCAGTCGGTGACTCTTAGAACTCTTTTTTTTACTCTTAGAACTCTTTATCATTTCCACTGATTCTTATCACGGGAGCCTTCAGAAGTATTTAACTAATATATTTCACATCAGATGCTAAATTTCACACATTCTTTGCAAACCTCAAATTTCTGAGATCAGGGTTTCTTCCACTTAGTTTGACTGTAAATGCTGCTTTATTGGAGGTGGAGATTTTTTGCCTTTTTGTGGAAAAATCATGAAAAGTATTATCTGTCATCTTTTTGAAAAACTGAGCTAGACAAATAGATGTAATGTGCTTATAGATCTTCAGACTTATACAACATCTTATAAATCATTCTCCTCCTGACTCTTCTATTTAACTAGCTGTGACTCTGGGCAAGTCATTAAACCTTTTTGTCTGTTTGCTCATCTGTCAAATGAGATAAATAACCCTTATTCTACTGAGTACATAGGACTATTATAAGGGAACAGCTTTGCAAACCTCACAGTGTTGCATAAATATGAATTATTATCATTATTGCTGAAGATGAATACGGGAGATGACAAAAAATAACTAAGAGGGAGTTGGTTCCCATGATAGGAAGAGAGATAGCAAGAGAGCACTAAGCTTGTCTTCTTAAATTCAAGTCAGCTGGAACAGGTGACCTCTATCCTTGGGTGCTGAGAGAACTGGCAGATGTGATGACTGAGCCTTTATCAGTGATCTTTGAATGATCACCCAAAATAAGAGAGGTGCTTGGAAATTAGAGAAAGGTGAAGGCTTCCTGACTTGAAGAAAGAAGAGAACAAAATCTATAAACTATAGGTAAGAAAGCTTGACTTTGGTTTCTGGAACAAATCTAGAAGTCATTAAAAAGATGATTGGGAAATATCTAGTGAGGACACTGGTGATTATACCAGTGTAATCTGGCTTTAACAAGAACAAGTCATTCCAGACTAACCTCCTTTTTAAAATTTTAAAACTGGTAGATGAGGTGAATGTGGTGAACGTTGTTTCCTTAGGTTTTAGCAAAGCTCTTGATAAAACATTGCATGCTGTTCTGCAAACGATGGAGAGATGTGGAGGGGGAAGATTATAATTGGATCAATTCAGATCTTGATAGATGATTGCTCTCAGAGTAATTGTTAATGATTCAATGTTACGATGGTGGGAAGTCTCTAGGACTCCATGGATCTATTCTTTTAATTTTAATTTTTTTTTAGTGAGGCAATTGGGGTTAAATGACTTGTCCAGGGTCACACAGCTAGCAAGTGTTAAGTGTCTGGGGTCAGATTTGAACTCAGGTACTCCTGACTCCAGGGCCGGTGCTCTATCCACTGTGCCACCTAGCTGCCTCCATGGATCTATTCTTGATCCTGGAATGTGTAACATTTTTATCTCTGACTTGAATAAAGGCATAGAAAGCATGTTCATCAAATTTGCATAAGATACAAAGCTGAGAGATTAACTATGCTACTGAGAGTGAGATCATAGAATCTCAGATTTGGAAGAGAAAGCTGACAGTTTACATTTTTGTTTGTTTGTTTTTTGGTCCCAGCTATTAAATATAGCCTGGCAGAACTTGTTCTTAGTGGACACATGCTGGCTTCTAGTGATCACCATTCCCCTACTCAAATGCTTATAAATCATGCCAATTATCCTTTCTAGTATTTTTATAGGGATACCATTCAAGATCCTCAGTGCATAAAACTTCAGTTTCATTTTTTCCCCAATTTTGTAAATTGAGACATTTGACTACTCTGATTCTTTTGCTAATTCTTCTATTCTTCATGATTTAAATAATCAAAGAATATTAGCGCAAGATAGGACCCCAGACATTATTTTGTCCAGCTTATACTAGAATAGGAATCCCCTCTAAAGATATCTCTAAGAAGAGGTCATCCAACTTCTCCTGGAAAACCTACTTTCCTAGGCAACCTGCTATCACCTGACGCAGATCATTGAGCATTAGCATGGTACTAATTGTGAAGAAATTTCTCCTTCTATGAAGCCCAAATCTGCTTCTTGGCAAATTCTGCCCATTGCTCCTGACTTCATCTTTTGGATTCAGCATAATGAGTCTAATCTCTTGCATAAGGCAGCGGTTCAAATACTTAAAAAGAGACAGAGCAGACCTTTCCTCCATCTTCTCTTCTCCAGGTTAATCACCTCCAGTTCCTCCAGCTGATTCTCTTATGACATGGCAGCCATACCTTTCACCATTCTGATTATTTTTCCCTACATGCATTCCAGCTTTGTCAACACCTTCTCAGAAATGAGGAGCTACACATATGTTCTCACCAGGACAGAGCACAAGGGACCATATTGTTGTTCAATTGCTTCAGTCATGTCTGACTCTTCGTGACCCCATTTGCAGTTTTCTTGGCAAAGATACTGGAGTGGTCTGCCATTTCCTTCTCTAGCTCATTTTTTACAGATGAGGATGATGAAGCAAACAGGACTAAGTGATTTGCCCAGGGTCACACAGCTAATAAGTGTCTGAAGCCATATTTGAACTCAGGAAGAAGAGTTTTCCTGACTCCATGCCTCACTACCTGGCTTCCCTATGAAGAACTATAACTACCCTTATTTTAGATGATAGGCTTTTCTGAATGCAGTTCAAGAGAACATAACTTTTATTAGTTATCTTATTACATTATCAATTCATTGGTTGGGCTTGTAGCCCTCTCAAATCCTCCAATTTCTGTCAGAAAATCCAAACCATCAACCATTTGCTAAACAGCTATCTTTTCCAAACATTTTCTAATGATCCCTCTCTCATCTTGTACTTAGAAAGTTGATCCCTAGCATCCAACATTGCATTTATTATTACTTAATTTATTCTTACTAGGGTTGACTTATGAATCTTCTGGGATCCTGACTCTATTGTCTCATATATTAGCTATCCCTCCTTGTTGTGTGGCATCTGCAGATTTGACAACACGTTATTTATGTCTTTATACAAGTCACTACTAAACAAGCTGAGGGGAAATGTGGCATTGTGGATAGTGCTGGATTCATGAAGACCTGGGTGCGAATCTTACCTCAGCCACTAATTGTGTGACACTGGACAAGTCATTTAATCTCTCTAAGTCTCAGTTCTCTCATCTGTGAATTAAAGAGGTTGCATTAATTTACCTCTATCTAAAGACCCTTGCAAGCCTAAATTCATAATCCTCTGATTAAGTTAAACAACATACGGTCAAGGACAGATCTCTATAGTTCTCCGCTAGAAACCACCTTCCAGGTTAGCATCAAGTCATTAATGAACAATCACTGGGTCTAGCCATGTAAGCAGTTCCTAATCCACCCAATCATTCAGCTCTTTAGCCTACACCTCTCTTTTCTTTCACAAGAATAGCATGAAATGTTAAATGCTTTGCTAAAAATAAAGGGAAATTCTATGCACAACCCTGTTAAAAAGGAGCTCTGGTCTGGCTGACCTGGCATCCATGAAGCCCCCTTACCTCTGAGATCTCTGCTTCCTGTTCACAATGTTCCTAAACCGTCCCTCAAGTGGCACCTTAGTGCAGGAGTTTTCAGAGGTCGAATTCAGGCTTGCTGATCTATTGTATATAGACACCATTCTCTGCTCCAGTCCTGAAGAATCTTCCAGGATTCTATGCCCTCTATTATGTTGCTTCACATAATAGCTAGCTACTATTTACATAGCACTTTGAGATTTGCAAATATTATCTTATTTGATCCTCACAACAACCAGGGAGGTAGATGCCATTATTATTCCCATTTTTACAGTCAAGAAAACCATGGCAAACAAAGGTTAAATGACTTGCTCAGGATCACACAGCTAGCAAGTGTCTGAAGCAGATTTGAATTCAAGTCTTCCCGACCCCAAGTCCAGTGCTCTGTCCACTGTGCCACATAGAATGTTACTGCCCCTCCCTTTCCCCCAACACACACACACACACACACACACACACACACACACTTTACCCTAACCTGTTTCTTTTGAAGGAAGTAATACTTTCAATGATCATATTGCAGTCAAGGGTCTGTCTTATCCCATCAAGTCTCAGTAATATCTCACCAGTCTAATTGCATTGGGAGCTCTAGTTTATTTTGTTTGTTACTCATGCATTGTGTCTTTGGAGCCAGGTGCTTTGCTGAAATCCAAATACAGTGTGTGTATCATGCAGCTCTCTCAAAAAATGATCAGAACTAGGTTTCATGTCCTGGCTTCATTGAAACCACACTGACTTTTGGTGGTCTTTGCTTCTCTTTCTCAATGGACATTATTTATTCCCTTAAAAATGTGCCTGAAATTCGCTAGGAATAGTAATCAAGCTGAAGTGCCTAGATTTGAAGAAGACTCTGTCCCCAGCCCCAGCCCTGCCCCCTCTCTTTTTTAAAAACCAAGGCTCAGACTTCTGAGGTCCTTCAGTCTCTCTCCCATCTAACGAGATTCTGAAAGGTTCACCAATGTGAGGTCAGTGGTCACAACTGCCAGTCCTTTCTCTAGCCTGGGACATAATCCACCTGGGCTTGTTGTCTTGAACTCATCAAGGGCAGCTGGGCACTTTCTCACTACCTCCCCACTTACCTTGGAAATCAGCTACTCAAACACAACCTCAAGATTCTAACATTGTTCTATCTTAAGGCATGTGGTTTTCACTCCATAGGGTGTAAGCTGCTGACAGCCTGGGACTGGTTCATGTTTGCATTTCTATCATTGACATCTATCATACTGGCACACAGTAGGTGCCCATTAAATGCATTCATGTCAGAGGCTCAGATGCAAAAATTGGTATTGATGTTTCTGAAGACTATAACCGTAGGAGTCATTTGGCCTTTCTTATACTCCATTTTGTCATCTAAGAAATCAGAGACAAGTTGCAATCTAAGGTTCTTTTCGTTGCTCAATCCTATGACTGGATCTCACCTCCCCTCTCTCCCTCAAATCCCTGAAAACCAAGTAAGAACCAAAAGGAAAAACAATCCCCTCCCCCTTGATTACTGTTAGAACCCAGAGCTCACTTCCATGGCTAGATTTGCTGGCCACTGGAAATGTCTGTGCATGCTACAGGCCCAAGAGGCTTTTAAGGTACTGAATTGCCAATCCAGAAATTATTTCAATAACATCACATCCTTGCCTTAATTAAATGATCCAGAGACTTAATCAAATTATACAAAGCTAAGAGTTACTTGAGTTGTTTGGGCTTATGAAACACACAAAGGCAATTATTGGGCTTCAGATGAGATTATTTGAAATATTGGGAGATCAAATGAATTTTGTTGACACAGTTCACAAGGACTTTTAGCAAACTATTTGATTCAGGCTATCATGCTATTCTTGGTATAAAGTTGGAGATGATAATAATAACTGGCAATGATATAATACTTTAAGGTTTGCAAAGTGCTTTACAAATATGATTTCATTTGATCCTTACCACAACCCTGGAGGTAGGTGTTAAGACTGGGGTTAAGTGACTTGCCCAGGGTCATACTGCTGTTAAGTGTCTAAGGCAGGTTTTGAACTTGCATTTTCTTGATTAGTGAACCCAGCATTTTAGCCACTATATCACTTAGCTGAGAAGAGGTCATAGAAGCTCAAAATTTGAGATATGAAGGGGACCTAAGAGGTTCCCTGCTCCTATTCATACCCCAAAGGAATCCTCATTATAATCTACCTGAAAAGTGGTCCTCCAGCCTATACTTGAAGACCTCTACATTGGTGCAGCTTCCTCCCATCGTTTCTGCCTTTGCCTTTTGGAGTCCAACAAAACCAGTCTCTCTTCTCCACTTGCATTGTCTTCAGATACTTGAGGAGATATGCCCCCATTTCACCTGAATCTTCTCCTTCTCCAGAACAACAATACCCAGTTCCTTCTTCTGATCCTTAGAATGCATAGACTCAAGGCCTGTCACCATCTTGGTCAAACTGAGTAAGATGGAATTTAATAGGAATAGTTGTAAAGTCTTTCATTAGGGTTTAAAAATCAGCTTCTTCAGTCCAAGATAGAAGAGGTCTGGCAAGATGGCAGGTCATCTGCAGAGGACCTGAGGGTTTGAGTCATGGACTGCCAGCTTGATGTGGGTCAGCAATATGACATGGAAGCCAAGAAAGCTGATGAGATGTTGGTGTTGTTGTTGTTGTTGTTGTTGTTGTTGTTGAGTCATATCCAACTCTCTGTGGCCGCATTTGGGGTTTTCTTGGCAAAGAACCTGGAGTGGTTAGCCATATCCTTCTCCAGCTCCTTTTTGGAGAAAACAAAGGCAAACAGGCTTAGGCGGCTTTTCCAGAGTCCCACAGCTAGGAAGTGTCTGAAGCCAGATGAAGTTTTAGGATGAATTAAAAAGACATAACAATCCAGGAATAAGGAAGCCACTCATTCCTGTACTATGCCCTGCCCAAACTCTATGGGCAGTCTGGCTGCCACAGCAGGCTAGAGAGCATACAGAAGAGAACAAAAAGGTTAGCAAAGGGTCTCAAGATTATGCCACGTGAAGATGAGTTGAAGGAGATGCCCGCCGTTAGCCTGGAGAAGAGGTGATATGGGGGAAGCGCCACAACTGCCTTCAGTCATTTGAAAGTCTGTTGTGTGGAAGGGAAAATAGATCAGCCCTGCCTGACCCCAAGGCCAAGCTAGGAGCAACGAAAACAAGGTGCAAAGAGGTAAATCTAGGCTTAGTGGAAGGAAACCTTTCTTAGCTATTATCATATTCCCACAGTGGCGCAGGTAGACTTCGATGCTAACAGATTTGTCCTCTCTAGAGGTCTGTGAGCAAAGGCTGAAAGGCCCCTTGTAAGGTATTTTGTAGAGAGAATCTTTCTGTTGTTGGGACTGGACTAGATGAGCAGCTCCTTAGTCTGTCTGTCTGTCTGTCTGTCTGTCTGTCTGTCTTTCTTTCTTTCTTTCTTCTTTCATGATCTCTCATTCACTTGCACAGAGCCGGGTACTTGATAAAAAATTTAAAAATCAAATAAAAACTGACATTTTCAAGAGTGCTTTAAAGGTTTTCATATGCTTTACAATGACAACTGTGGGGTGCAGATACTGTTTCCAGTTTAGAGGATGAAATGGAGTTGGAGAGAAACTATGTGACTCACTAAAAGTCATAAAACTAGTAAATGTCTGAAACATGATTTTAATTCACATCATCCTGCCTCCAGGTCCGCTGTTCTATCTTCTATGCTATCTACCTGCCTTTTTAAGTGAATGAACTACATGAGTGGTGATGAAGAAGACTGTATCATGCCTGGTAGACAGTAGGCATATATTAAATGCTAGTTGACTGACTATATGTAGGAGGACTAAGTGAGAGTGGCTTTTGTTTCCTTAGTTGACACGTAGCTAGGAAGGATTTCATCTGAATACTCTCCCCCATTCAATACTGCCTCTGGGAAGTCTGGGGAGTGGAGCACAGTGAGCATAATGTCATTGTGTGTGACAGTTGTAAAATATGGGCAAGGGAAATAGAACAAGGAGTAGCTTAGAGTATATTTTTTTTTAAATGGAAAAGTTCACTGTCAAGTATTAGCATGACCAACCGTTGTCAATGGAAGGTGTTGATATTGCTTATGTAATTCAATGATTTATGTCCCATCGTTTTGAAATCCCAAACAGGTCTTTGCACTCTGATTCTATTCCACTCCATTAGGGATTTTTTTTTAAAGCATGAGGGTCCTCTGTGTCTGAGGTACCTGCTGGCTAATGTCAGGGAAACTAGTGACAGTGATGATGGTGGTACAAATAGCCAGCATTTGGACAGTGCTTTGAGGAGTGCACATTTCTCTGGCATTTTCAGGTTTCCTCAGTGTTTTACATGTTGATTCATTTGATCCTCACAACAACTCTGGGAGGCAGGTGCTATTATGAGGAAAGTGAGGCAGACAGAAGTGAAGCAACTTGCCTAGGGCCATGTACCCAGTTAAGTGTCTAAGAGAAGATTCAAACTCAGGTCTCTCCTATCTCCAAGTCCTTTGCTCTACCCACTGCACCACCTGGCTGCCTACAGACCTGAGAAGTGGTCATCCAGCCTTTACCAAAACATCCCTAGTGAGGCCTCTATCCATTCTGCTACACTGCTTCTCCTCTGCAACTAGGAGGAGGAAAAACAAAACAGACTTAAAGCATGAGAGAGTAGGCACAATCATTGCATTCTATTGATGCTTTGAGTGAAGCTAAGCTACCTTTTTCAGACTTCAGGACACAGTACACCTTGGGAAATGCATAATGTGCCTTAGTGGATTTTCAAATCTAATTGGGTGTGTGTTTGTTATGATTTTTAACCAAGCTCTTTGCAAAGTAGATTTATGACCCAGTGCACCAGATCCCTTGAAAGTGCTTGGAATCAGCCTGGGAGAGCTGCCCCCATCACATCACCCAGGCTTGCTTTGAGTCAATAAATGCTCTGATACCTGTGGCCCAGCAATGCTCACTGACCTTTGTCCAAGTGGGAGCTGGGAAAGCAAAGACGAAGTCAAATAAGCACCAGAGACTGAGGGAGGACTCAGCCAGGAAATTGGAGCAGTAAAAAGAGAAAGGAGGGAATACGAAGAAAAGACAAGGGCAAACCTTGGCTCATGGGATGCACAAGTGGTATGTCAGCCAATAAACATTTATTAAGCACCTACAGTGTGTGTATGTGGGGGCACTGTTCTAAGGGCTGGGGATACAGAGAAAAAGGCTAAAGACTGCCCTTGCCCTCAGGGGGTACACAATCTAATGGGGGAAGGGGACAACATGCAAACAACTATATACAAACAAGGTATCCAGAGAAACAACTGCAGAAAATCAACAGAGGGGGCTCGCTAGCATTAAAGAGGATGAGGGAAGGCTTCCTGGGGACGGTGGGATTTGAACAATCATAGATCAGACACACACACACACACAGAGTGAGAGACAGAGACAGAGACACAGACACAGACAGACACACAGAGAGACAGAGACAGAGACACAGACACAGATACAAACATGGATAGACAGATAGAGACACAGACAGAGACAGAGAGAGATGTGAGGGACATCAGAGATCACTTAGTTCAACCCTTTATTTTACAGATGAGGAAACTGAGGCCCAGAGAGGCTAAGCCGCTTGCCCAGTCTCACATGGGTAATGAGCACCAGAGGAATCAAATATCCTTGGTAGCATGTACTATATTTAGAATAGTTGGAAAGGACTTCAGAGGTCATTTATTCCAACACCCTCACCTTACAGAGAAATAAAATGAGGTCCAGAGGTCAGAGATTTTCCCAATGTCACATATAAGGTGTCAGAGAGAGAATCTGAGTCCGTATCTGCCTGACTCTGTGCCCAACAGCACAGGTTATTCTATATCACACCAGTGCTTTTCCTGATGCTCGGTGCTAGGAGCCAGGTCCAAGGGCCAAAGACCTTGAATTAAATTGAGGATTTCATATTTTGCTATTTCAATGAATCAAGGATGTTACCAAGTGGGCACCCCTTGCATGGATGTTAACTGCCAGCCTACTCTCTGCTCATCTTGGGTGAGCCCATCAATCTTCCGTGGGGTTCAGGAACACACTGGTGTTTGACAACTGGCAGGACAACCTTCTAAGATTAATCGGAATCATTAACATTTTCTCTATCACTTTCTTAAGTCCAGACAATCAACAGAACAATAAACAAGACCCAATTTGAAGCATTTGCCATTAGAGCTTAGGTGTGCTCTAGCACCCTGATTCTGCCCACCACTCCAAATCTTTTTCTCTGGTTCTCTTGATATCTCACAGCTGCCCTGGCAGCACCCAGGCTCTTCTCTGTTATCATGCACATGAGCCCCCATCCCCACTCCTCTTCATGACTGTCCTTGACAGTTTCTTTTCTCCTTGGATACAGATGGCAAAATGTTGCTGATGACTTTTACGCACCATATGTTTCCCCCTACCCTTTGGGCTACCTGAAATAGAATTCTGACGTTAGTGTTTTTGTCATTCATAGCTATGTTGCATCACAGAACGAATATAGATGTTAAAGAGATAGGCTCTGGCAGGAACAAGCTCCTTGATATTATTAAAAATGCTGCACAATTGCCAAAGGAGGGTGCTGTCAATGTTCTCCTCTCTAGTTTGGGTCCCAGATCATTGTCCATCAGTCGTGCTCCTCCATGATTGATGATGGACAATGAACAACCGACGGACAATTGACAATGGATAATCTCAGTGGTCTACTCAACCCATCATAGGTTGTAAGTGGGGCAAATGCATAAACTTTTTGAGCTGTGATTTAAACAGTATAGGGAATTTTCAGTGAGGAACCTCCTTGTACTAATGCAGTTGAGCTCCTGCTTTGCAGCTTATCACCTTGGAAAATTGCTAGGGGGCACTGAGAAGTCACACAACGAGTATGAGTTATGGGGGACTTGAACCCAGGTCTTCCTTATTCTATTCCAAACTGCCATATGTATAAATACCACATGTACATACCAAAGTATATGAAAGCATCTCACCAACATTAGTGTGTAGATTTCCTTTGTAAAAAAAAAAAAAGGTAGAAGTCACATTGAAATAGTATGGAGGGGGGGCAGCTAGGTGGCGCAGTGGATAGAGCACCGGCCCTGGAGTCAGGAGTACCTGAGTTCAAATCCGAACTCAGACACTTAACACTTACTAGCTGTGTGACCCTGGGCAAGTCACTTAACCCCAGTTGCCTCAATTAAAAAAAAATAAATAATAAAAAAGAAGGCGTATGGAAGAAATGAAGAAAGCATTATGGAAAATCATGTCCATATGTGTGTAATGGGATGAGAAAAATGGGAAAAGATTGAGATAGTCCTGTTCCTATGAAAGAAGAGATGGAGGAAGCAATCAGTCTGTTCTTCACCAAGCATTTCTTAAGTGACTACTATGTGCCAAGTACTGTGCTAAGTACTAGGCATATAGAGAAAGGTAAAACTACATCTATCACTTCCAGAGACAATATGCAAACAACTAATTTTTTTTGGAGGGGGGGGGTGTGAGGCAATTGGGATTACATGACTTGCCCAGGGTCACACAGCCAGTACATGTCAAGTGTCTGAGGCTGGATTTGAACTCAGGTCTTCCTGACTTCAGGGTCCATGCTCTATCTACTCTGCCCCCTAGCTGCCCCGTACAGGATTTTTTTTCAGGGCAAAGAGGGTTAAGTGACTTGCCCAGGGTCACACAGCTAGTAAGTGTCAAGTGTCTGAGGTAGGATTTGAACTCAAGTCTTCCTGAATCCAGGGCCGGTGCTTTATCCACTGCACCACCTAGCTGTCCCTCATGTAAACAACTATTTACACACAGGATACATACAGGATAAATGGGAGGTGAGCACAGAAGGAAGGACAGGCAGGGCGAAAGGAAGGAGAAAGTCCTCTTGAAGAAGGTAGTAACTGAGCTGGGGACTAAAGAAAGCCCAGGAGACTGAGATGAGGAGGGAGAAAGACAATCACAGCCTGTTCAAGTGCCAACAGGCCTTTGAGATCATGTAGTCTAACATCCTACAGAAGCAGGGACCCAGCGCCAGAGAAGGTCCAGCCTGTAGCTCCCAGGCCAGGGCAATGGGAAGAGCTGTTCAGACAGATAATTCTAGGACACCAGATAATTCAAGGTCTAAATTACTCTTTGGGTTTTTGGTTTTGGTTTTGGTTTTTTTGTTTGTTTTTTGTGGGGTAATAGGGGTTACACAGCTAGTAAGTGTCAAGTGTCTGAGGCTGTATTTGAACTCAGGTCCTCCTGAATCCAGTGCCGGTGCTTTATCCACTGCGCCACCTAGCTGCCCCCTGGTTTTTTAATAGTAAGCAATTAGATTCCTTCCATAGTCGATTGCCTGACTCCTCTCCCCAGCCCACCATCTGGCTTTACACTTAATAGTGATGGGAAATCCCACCCCCTTAGGCAGGGAGGTGAGTATCAGCAGTGACCACAGACCCAGCTGAGGAAAGAGGAAAAGATCACAGCTCTCTTCCCCCAGTTTTGTGGAAGGACCTCTACAATTCTTGTAACTTGGGAAAGAATGAAGCCCTTTTACAAAACTGCATTGTAATCACCAGTGTCATCCAGCACCTCTTTAGCCAGAGGCTGTCACAGTCCTGGGGATTCAATCATAGCTGAGGCCTGGAGTATGGAAAAGGCAAACGGAGAGGCCATGATGCAGAGAAATGGCAAGCGACTGGGTCAGTGAAATGCAGTCTGAGATCTGCAGAATCTTCAAGTGGGAAGTCAGTCACTCAGTGAGCATTTATTAAGCACCCACCCTGTGTCGGGCACTGGGCTAAGCACTGTCAAAACTGATGTGGGCCTACCTGCTTGCCTTCAGCCATGGCTCCAATTGGGGGACCGCTGAGGCTAAGGAGAACATGTTACTCCCTTCTGCCTGTCTGTCTTTACTATAGACGGATTATGGCGTCCCCGCCACCCCGAGGTCTTATCTTCTCTAACAAAAGATCCTGATTCCTTCCACAGTTCCTCACATGCATGGTGCCCCATCCATTGCTTCATGATGTTCTCCATCTTCTGAATATGCCCAGGTTGTCCTTCCCAAGCCGTGATGGTCAGCCTTGAATGCAGCACTCCAGATGGGGTCTGATGAGACAGAGGAGGGGCCACATCACTTGTGTGTCTTGCATTCTCCGACTCTCTGAGCCTTGCTGACCATTTTGCCTTCCATTTTGTTCACTCTGCATATTGGCACTGAAGTCCACTAACCCTGCCCCAACCCCATCCCAATCTCTTTTCACCGGAAGAGTCATTTAACCATAACTTCCTGTACTCTCTACCTGTGAAACTGATATCCTTTAAACCCAAGAGTAGCCCTTTTATTTACCTCTGTTAAGTTTCATTTTCTTAGCTTCATCCCATGGTACTAATGGGAAGGAAAAGGGGAAGGGAATAAGCATTTATCAGGCCCCTACCATGTCACTGTGCTAAGCACTTTTCCAAATATTATCTCATGGGATTTCCACAAATATCCTGTGAAATGGGTGCTCTCATTATCCTCATTTAAAGTTAAGGAAACTGGGGCAGACAAAGTTAAGTGACTTGCCCAGGGTCACATGTCTAGGAAGTGTCTGAGGCTGGATTTGAATTCAGGCTTTCCTGACTCCACTTTAGCTCTTTATCCACTCTGGCCCCATCTGACTGCCCTGATCTCCCAACAATGTATGAGCAACACAATGAAGGCCACATGGGGAATGCACAGTGTGCCAAGGCAGTACAACCATCCTATCCCCCAGGCAAGTCTTGCCCTCTCCCATTTCCAGAAGCATGGTCCCTCTCTAATAAAACCACTGTTATTTCCTGCCAGCCAATATCTACTGCCAGAGGGGAAGAAAAGTCATTAGGCAATTCACACTCCTCCCTTAATTCAGACTTTAGGACTGATGACATCAGTGAAGGCAACCTAAAGCCAACTCTTCCATTGAATTCTATTCAAGGCCAAGCTGCTGGATGCCCTTAGAGTTATGAGTTAATAGGAAAGGTAGATCAAAAAACTTCCAAAATAGCATTCATGTGGTCTTCATCTCTCCCAGGGCCCTTCTGGCAAGATGCAAGGGAGTGGCCAGCCAAGCCTCTCCTTACACACATATTTATTTGGACAAAGAAAGGCACAGTGAATGCAGTGGAAGGGTTCATGTGGAAATTGGTGTTGGCTCAATTGAACAGAAGATATCAATGTCTCTCTAGAGTATGGATGTAGATGGTCATCTCCCATAGATATGACTGGCCCGTGGAGGTGTGGATAGTTCTTTGGAAGGCAGACATCTCAATCTTTGTGGAGATTAGGAGAAGGATGCATGGGGATTGCCAGCAGCCTGGCATGAGGGAGGCAGGGTCCAAGATTGCCATGGCTGGATGTTCTCTCCTTAACTCTCCACATGTACCCACCACACCCTATCTCATTAGTTAAGGGGTATGATTCTGGGGGGGGGGGGGGGGTAGAATAAAGGTCACTTTTCCTAATCACTCTCAAGGGGAAGATAACACTTCCCTTCCCCTCTCCCCAGCCTGGCTCCTTCCCACTAAACATGTATTATGCAAATATCAGTTACAGATAGCTGGTAAATCTCTTTATCATAGTAAATGGTAAACAGAAATCAGGGAAGTTATACAGATGAAAACAGACCAAGGGATACCAAGAGCAGATGAACTCTCTGGAGGGAAGCAAGGAAGCTCAGCTCAAGCAAGGAGAAATAGAATGATCATACTGGGCAACAGACAGCTTTTAGCATTCTCTGGGGTTGCAGGAGCTGTGAATCATAAAACAAGGTGAACACTGCCTTCTCCACACAGCCACATCCCTGGGCTAATCACCATTACATCTTCCAGAACCCCGCCTTGCTTCCCTCTGCTTCCCTGAAGTGATTGCCCCCTACTCAGAGAAGTAGCCCTGTGGTTCAGTGATCCAAGCCCATGAAGCCTCATATGGGATGGGATTGGTCGGAGAGAAAGATGAAACTCATGTCCAAATGAAAAGGAATCAGATGTCAGACTTGTCTGGTGCTTTTTTTCTTCAAGGGTTTCTATGTATATTAACTCACCTGGCTCTTAGAACAACATAGAGATGTCAGAGGCAGGGAAAGCATCACTTTACCACTTCCTAGAGTGAAACGAATCCTTCTTCCCATTTGGAATAATACCCAGAATTAATAATAAATATAACACTTAATGGTTTTGTAAGTTGCTTTACATATTTTTGGACAACCAGATTCTAATAAGGAAACTTGTAACAATGGTGTTTCTCAATTATTCTTCATCTTATAGTCTTAAGGAAATAGTTTCTGGGGGAACCTGAAAGACTAGGGGACTTGGTGTCCAAGAGAGGACTGAAATTCAAGTCTTCCTGACTCTGAGACCAGTTCTTTATCATTCCACAACTGCTTCTCATCAGGATTTTATAGATAAGCAAGCCAAGGCTCACAGGGGTAGTATAATCCTCATGTCGTGGTGTGGCCAGTATATATCAAGGAGGTGATCTTGAACCCAAGGCTTTGTGAATCATAGGGCACCTTTTTGGCCACTCTCAATATAATCTCTCAGTGCTTTTCTACATACATTATTCTGTCTAATCTTCATAGCAACCCTTTGAGATGGGGAATACAAATATGATCCTGGCTAGGATCCCATCATAACAGATGGCAAAGTAGATAGAGTTGCTAAAGTGGGAATCATGAAGGGCCTGAGTTCAAATTCTGTCTCAGTTAGTAGCTGTGTGATCCTGGACTAGTTGGCCAATCAGTCCACAAATATTATTAAGTGATTACTATATGTTAGGCACTATGTTAAGATACAAGAAGGAGGGGAAGAAGAGTTCCCTTTCTAATGAAAGGGAAGATAATACATAAAAAGGAGCTGAAAGGGATAAGATACCCGGAATGGTAGAGAAAGTCTTGTTGAGATGAGTCAGGGGCGTAGACTGGAAAGGAATGAAGACATGTGGGCCTGAACCTGCTTCTCAAAATGGAGCCTTTGCAAGGACCAGTCAACTAAAGGGAGAGGACATGGGATGGAGGGTGGAGAGAATAATGGCATTTAGATTGAAGAGTTATTTTGAGGGTCATATGAGATAATAGATGTAAAAGTGCTTTGTAAATCTTAAAAGCTACATAAAGGTGACCATCGTCATCATCACTGTGGTCATCGTCGTCATCATCATGTCCCATACACTGAAAACTGGCAGTTTTGTGCAGCTAAAAAAAGGCACAATGGTTTTATGAATTCCATTAAATTAAATAAATATTCCTTATGTAGCTCCCTGTGTCAGGCACTGTGCTAGGCACCAGGGGCTATGAAGATAATGTGACTTGCTGCTTTCCCAGACTTGCCTTCTGCTTACTTGTTTGTAAAACAAAAATGAAAAGACTTTCTCATTTTAAAATTAGAATGACAGGATTGACCCAAAGTCATAGAAGAAGAATCTTTACAAAGTTCTTTGAATAAGGGTGATCTCAAAGAGATACAGGCAGATCATGAAGTTTTCATAGCATAACAAGGTATAAAATTCAGGTTCCCTGGTGGTAAATAGTAGCTCAGTAGACAGAGTGCTGGGCCTAGAATCAGGAAAACCTTAGTTCAAATTTGACCTCAGACACTTACAGCTGTGTGACCCTGGGCAAGTCACTTAACCCTGTTTGCCTCAGTTTCCTCATCTGTGATGAGCTGGAGAAGGAAATGGCCAACTATTCCAGTAACTTTGCCTAGAAAATCCCATAAAGAGTCTGACATGACTGAAAAAATTGAACAACAAAGGTGGAACTTAAAGCACCCTGATCTACATTTATAGTTCATCAGCTGCACACATAGACCTTTTGGATCCAGGAAAAGCAATGTGAGCACTCCAGTGTCTTGCCTTTGTAACAGCATTAGTTCAGTCTCAAAACAAGCTGCCACTTCTATGAACTTTGCTGCCAGATCAGCCCTACAGACCTTGCCAGTGGCCCACTCTGGGAGGTGGGTCATGTCTTTCTCCTTTAACTAAAGTTTATCAAACTTTTTATGTATTTCATTTCATTTCATTTTATTTTTTGCAGGGCAATGGGGGTTAAGTGACTTGCCCAGGGTCACACAGCTAGTAAGTGTTAAGTGTCTGAGGCCGGATTTGAACTCAGGTCCTCCTGAGTCCAGGGCTGGTGCTTTATCTACGGTGCCACCTAGCCGCCCCCCTATCAAACATTTAAGAACAATTTTCAGTTTTATTTGCTTCTCTTTTACTAAGTTTCTGCCAGTTCTTTCCCCAAACTCTGCTTTTCATTTTCTCATTCTACTTCTGACCTCCTTTTTGGGTTGAAAAATGCAATCAACAATTTGTAGGCATGTACTTTTGTTTCTCAGAACTTGTGCAATTGTTTGGGGAAAAACAAATCAAATGTTGAGCATATTTCAAATGGTGCTCCTGTGCCCAACCAACAGTATCTTCAGCTTGCCATTGCTGTGTCTTACAGACATGATGAAATTGTGTAACAAAAAACCAAGCTGTGTTCAGAGCTAAGCAGATTATTCCTTTGGAGGAGTCCTAAAGTCACTGGGGAACATTTCTAAAAATACTGCTTGTTGGAAATGGAGTTGATAGTATTCACATCCCCCTTACTTACAATCAATCAATCAACTGGTATATATGAAGCAATTACTGTGCACAGGATAACTTGGTTCACAATAGGGATTCAAGGAGCTCCTGTCCCCAAGGAACTTTCATTCTCTCCAGAGAGAAAATGTTCATGAATTTGAGAATATACAAAATAGATGGAGAAAATACCTGATCATTTGACAAAGAGGATGCTAGTTTCTGAGGGGAGTAGGAAAGATCTCATGGAGAATGTCGTGCTTGAGCTAAGTTTTGAAACAAAATAGACGTTTAAAAAATAAGAGCAAGAATGAAGTGTGATATTAAAAAAAAAAAACCTTCCTGTGGGGCAAAGCTTCTTCTACTTTTCTGGGTCATGGACCCCTTTGGTAATCTGTTAAAGCCTATGGTCTTCTCAGAATAATGTTTTTAAATGCATAAAATAGAGTTACAAATGAAATCAGTTCTGCTGAAATAAAGATATAATTCTTCTCCCATCCAAAGTTATGAACCCTCTGAAAATCTGTCCACAGAGGACCGTGGACTCAAGGTCAAGAACTTCTGCTATAGAGGACCTGACGGGAACAAGAAGGAAGCAGTTTCTTCTGCCTAGAAGCGGGATGTAGAGCTATCCATGGTGGGCCACGGTTCTCTAAAATGAATGAGTAACCTAAGGGGTATCCATGGACCAAAGGTGTCCAGCAAGGGCAGAGGACGAAGAGAATTCAATTTCATTTACTTCAGTAAATATTCACTAAGCACCTGTAGTTATGCAAGGTACATGAGAATCAGTAAGGGGTAATGAATAGTGAACTGTTCTCTGAATCATAAGGTTAGGGTTCAATTGCTGTCTCTGACTACTCACACATACTGGCTTTGTGACCCTGGGCATGTCATTTAACATCTCACTGCTCTAGGCAACGCTCTAAAGGTTGCAGAGCAGATGCCAAATTGCTTTGGAAGAGGGAGTTTGTTACCAGTAGCTCCCAATGCAAAAGAAATAACAGATCTAAGTTTTTTTTTTTAAGTTCAAGTGATATGATGCATTGGTCAAAGAAAATTATATGCTCCTAGGTCAAATGAAGAAAGGCAGAGGGTAGAGGAAGAGGGAGACAATAGCTCTTCTGCACTCTGCTACTTTGCTAAATCTGGATGTTTGCATTCATCTTGGGGTGACACAGTTCAAGGCACTGAACATCTTACTATGCATTCCCCGATGGCCGTTAAGGGAGTCATGTCTTGAACAGACATAAACAATAAAATCGCTTCATGTTTAATAGCTAGCATTTCTGTAATCACTTCAGTTTTGTAAGGTGATTTACAAATATCTTATTTGATCCTCACACAACAACCCTGTGAGGTAGGTGCTATTATTATTATCATTATTTTACATATGAGAAGACTGAGTCAGACAGGGATTAGGTGACTTGTCCAAGGTCACACAGCTAGGAAGTGGCTGATATTATTTAGATTTGAATGCAAGTCTTTCTAACTTCCTGAACCCTTTGTTTGGGACTCTAGGACTCTGTCCACCCAGATAAGAAACCAACTGTCATTCCAGCAGCTGCCTTGCTGTCATGCATGTTCCCTTTGCCCCACCCTAAGCCCCTGGTTCTGGAGCCATAATTAAATTGATGCTGCCAATTCTCCTGGAAAGGGTATGGTAGGTTTCTCCCCCAGGTCTCCAGTCACCATCCCTGTAACTTAACAAACTGTAATACCCATTCCTGGTGATCATTTTCTTAAATTCTTTGTCTCTTCTTGTTTGCTTTGAGCCCTTGAGAGCAGGGGCTTTTATTTTTTAATATTCCTATCCCCAATACTTAATAAATGCTTAATAAGTTCATTTCCTCATTCAATTTTTCTTGTATTTCAGCTGAAGCTCATTGCCCTATTATTTGCAGATTCCCTTCTCTTCTGTTTATTGAACATCAGGGCAACATTTGCCCTTCCCCAGTCTGGAATGTAGGGCTCTCCCCTTCTCTCCAACTAAGCTCTAATATCACTGGTCATGGTTCAGCAGTCACATCTCCCTGGATATGCCTGTAGTTGTCTCAGCCAGGTGACTTGAATTCATTGGGGCTGCTGGGTGCTCTTCTATTATCTCAGTTATCTTGGCTATTAAATGTTATACTTTAAGCTAATATCAGGCCAATATTTGAGAATGCATTTCAACTCATTTCTGGCTGAATAGTCTTGGGGAAAGAAGAGACATTTAAGTTGCAGGAAAGGAGAAAAGGGACACTAGTGACTTTTTAGATGATTTTTGCTGATTTGTACATTTTGCTTGGGGGAAGCAGCTTGGTAGAGCCTCTGGACTCAGATGCTTACAAATATGTAACCCTGAGCAAGTCACTTTACCCTGCTTGCCTCAGTTTCCTCATCTACTAAATGAGCTGGAGAAGGAAATGGCAAAGCACTCTGGTATCTTTGCCAAGAGGTCCCCAAATAGGGTTGTTGACTGAACAACAAGAAGGTCTCTTCCAGCTGTGGCTTTATAACCATATCATCTGATAATCCACGTGTGTAATTTTATCATTGGAGGAAATATGCTTCCGTCTTGCCTGACACGTGAGTGATATTTAATCCTAGGGTGTCGGAGCTTCTGAGCCCAAACAGAGGAAAAGGTTCTCTGTGGCTGATGTTCTCTGTTATGCAACCTGGATGGAAACAGAAAGAGAGCTCAATGTTAAGGTCAAACTGGTCATGCTTATCTTCAGTATGTTGCATGTGTTGACTTACCTGATGGTGGTGGGAGATTAGCAGCAATCAGTCTTGTTTTAAATGTGTCCCTTTGCTGAGATAAAGCCTGGGAAGGTGATAAGACTGGGCCTGGCTTGAAGTCACCTAATCCATTAGCCTTAAGCCACAGCCATGAACTTTGAGAGAACCACAGTACATGGAGAGGCAGCAGAGCAAAGTGGATAGAGTTGGTCTTGAAGTCAGGAAGACTTGGGTTCAAGTCCTACTCAGGACCCAGCCTGCCTGTGTGACCTTGGACAAATTACTTTCCCTCTCTGTGCTCATAGGCAAGGCTCTAAAACTGATTTTCTTAGAAAAGGTGCTGATCTGCATCCCTATCAAGATTTCCTCATACCTATAAAATCTGCAAAATGGCAACTGGGTGGACTCAATTTCCTCTAAGATCCCTTCTAGTTCTAAATCTATGTTTGCATGAAATACAGATGTCTAGATAGGTAGGTAGGTAGCTAGATGAATGGACAGTGATGGTCAGACAGACAGACAGGCAGACGATAGATGATAAAGCCTTTATTAAGCACTTATTATGTTCAAGGCATAGTACTGAGTGCTGTGGATACAAATACAGGAAAGAAACACAATCCCTGCCCTGAAGCAGCTTTCATTCTGGTGGGGAAAGATAACACATAAATAGAAGCCAGAAACTGCTGGAGGGGGGTGGTCTCATGTGGCGGCAGGGAATGCTGACAGCCAGGAAGTGTGTGGAAGCCTGATTCTGGGCCAGGCAAACTGAAAACTTGCCTAGAAGAAGTTGGAGACTCAAAGGTAGAGGTCAAGGTTTTGGTGGTATGAGATGAAGATGATGGTTGGAACACATCCTGTGAAATCAGGGATCTGACCAGAGAGACAGACAGACAGACAGAGACAGACAGAGAGAAAGAGAAACAGAGAGAGAGACAGAGAGAAGGGAGACAGACAGACAGACAGAGAGAAAGAGAAACAGAGAGAGAGACAGAGAGAAGGGAGACAGACAGACAGACAGAGGAGAGAGAGACAGAGAGGAGACAGACAGACAGAGACAGAGACAGTGACAGTGACAGAGACAGAGAGAGAAGACTGCTATTTTTTCCCACTGTATTGCTCCTCTCCATTCTCTAGTTTCCGTTATCTGACTTCTTAGGAACTCCCCACCCCCCCACTCTCCATCCATCCTTTGAGTCCAACTTCACCCCACTTCTCAGAAGCCTTCTGTGGTTCTGTGTCTTAAACCATAGGGTCCATGAAGGGAGATACCATTCTGTTTTCTTGTAAGATTGGGCACCATTTGGCCCTCCCCAGTTATGTAGTACTTCTCCCTTTCTCTATGGCCTTTCAAATAGCCCTGGCCACTGTGGCACCAGGGCTACTTGCCCTAACAGTATCAGTAAGGAAATGCCCATTGAGCTAGTGGTCTTATTTTATAAATGTCTTCCTCATAAAAAACCCTGTTTGTGAGGCCATCCTATCTTTCAGAAATGATGGATATAACATTCAGCATTTATGCAGCATGCATTTATTAAGCATTAACTGTGTGCCCAGCACTGATGAGAACTGAAGATACAAAGGTAAGAGGAGCTTACAGTCTCATGGGGGAAACAGTATAAAACAACTCTGTACAAATAAGATAAATTACAGCAGAAATTAGGGGGGAAGACACTAAGATTAAGCAGGACAGGAAAGGCTTCTAGCAGATGGCAGAACTTTAGCTGAGCCTTGAAAGAAGGGAGAGAATTCCATGCCCAAGGGCTATTTGCCCTCAAGGGGAATCTCCCCTTGAGTCTTAGGCATGAATTGGAGCTCCCTTTTCACCATCTTATTCAAGTGAATAATATAGCTAATGTTTAATATTACTGTTACATAATAACAATAACAATCATAAAATTCCACAGTTCAGATGAGGTGCTGTTATCCCTTCTTTTCTCTCTGCATTCACACAGGGCCCCCTTAACTGAAGCATGTTTACCTAGGCTAAAGTAATTTTAAAATACTCATTATGGAGGAGCACTCTAGAGCATGGTCTGCCTCCTCTTTGAGAGGCATTGCCTGCCAGGGGATTGCCGCTTCCTCCAGGAAGTCAGCTATCCCACTTCCTCTCAAAGTACAAAAACGGCAGATGAGTCGGCAAGTCAGTGTTTTCTGATGAGCCCAGAGGCTCCCATTGAGTTCTGCCTGAAGGAGGGGTCTGAATGAGAGCTGTGCCAGGCTGCCCTTGGACCTAGAGATGAAAGGACCCTGGGAATCAGCTAGTCCAAAACCTTCATTTTACAAAGAAGGAAACTGAGGTTCAGAGGGTGAAGTGCTTTGCTTTGCCCAAGGTCAGTCATTCAGTAAGCAGCAAAGGCAAGGCTTGAATCTACACCCTTTTCTGCCAATTCACATTCTCAAGTCAGCCCAGGATTGGCCGTGCCCACTAGCACTTACATAAAGAGAGAAGATGACACTCTGTTTCGCTCAAGGAGATTCTGTATGCCCCCACTCTACCCCCAATAGGGTGAGGTACGCAGCATGCTCTTAAGAAACATTTGTTTAAAGTAAACTGACTAGGTCCTATTTGCTGTTTGTATGACCCTGGGTAAGTCACAACCATTCAGTGCCTCTAGCAACTCTCTCTGTAAGGGGCTAAAAATTCTAGCTAGTCTGTCTAAAATATCTAATGAGTGGGTTGCCAGTAATTTGTAAGCTTTAAGCAAGAGTTAGACTTTTAAGCAATTATTAAGGAGAATAAGAATTTGGTGAGAAAAAAGGCCTAGATTCATCTATCTATCAAAGGGACCAGGCATCTTTAGCTCCACTCTCCACCAGAGTCCTCACTGAAAGAGAGCAAGAGAGCCAGCCTCGCCCCTTCTCTCCTCCCACAAGCAAAACGTCACTTCCTGACACCAAAGACATAGCCACATGTCTTGCCCTCAGGCGCCTTCTCCTCATGGCGGAGCTTTCCTACAGTAAGTCTCCAGCAGTGGCGTCTTTCCAATTGTTACTCTCTACACTATGTTTTGGAGAATAAGCAACAAACTACATGGGGAGAGGGAGTGTCTGAATATTGTTATTATTATTCAATGTTTATTTGTAATGGATAGTATCTATTTTCATACTGTACTTACTCAATATTAGGCATGTGCTAGGGCTTTTTCTCCCTGGAGGCTCACAACCCCAGGAGGTGGGGTTGTTACTATTTTCCTCATTTTACAGATGAAGAAACCAAGGCAAACAGTGTTAAGTGACCCTCCAAGGGTTTACACAGTTATTATGAATGGATTGATTGAATGGAAAAAACATTTAGTAAAAGCTTATTGTGTGCCAACCACTGTAGTAGGCACGGGTACGCAAGTGCAAGCATGCAAGGCAGTCCTTGCCTCAAGAGCTTACATCCTAATTGGTGGAAACAACAAATGGGTTAGTGGTGACCCAGGCGGGAGGAGGTGCGTTTTGGACAGAGAAGTCAGAGGGAATGGCAATTGGTGTCAGCTCAATTCACTGACCCATCTTTTCCAAGAAAGGTAGAGTTGATTTGATTACTCTTCTCAGAGACCAGAGGGTTTAATCAAACAACTGCAAGAACAATAAAACAAAATTTAAAACCTACTTCTACATTATGGCTACATGTTCCCCTCATTTGTTTCACCTAGGAATATGTGTAGTGAATAGAATATCAGTCTTGGAGTCAGACACCTGGATTTAAAGCCTGTTCCAGACATTTACTAGCTGGAAACCCTAGTCATAGAGACTCAGTTTTCTCATCTTTAATATGGGACTAATAATAACAAAGATCTCACAGTGTTGTTGCGTTGATCAAGTCACTTCACAAGACTTAGAGTGCTATGTAAATGCGAGCCATGATTATTATCATCTCATTTTTCTGTTCTTTGTGATGGCGTTTTGGTAGAAATGGCCCTAGGACAAGTCATTGACCTTCGTTATGTCTTTTATACTTTTAACATTCTTCTTTATAGTGAAATAAGATGATTAGGACACAAACTGACTCTCTGAAGGTTCTCTTACTCTGGTCAGCCCTCACCACAGAGGTGCACGACCTTGTGGTCCAAAACTTGTAGGCTTTATTTGTTAATATATTTTGATAACTATGCTATCATAATCCATTTCCTTTGTAATCTTATATATTTTCTTTTATTCATTCACAAACATCCTGAGAAGAGGTCCAGAGCTTTTACCAGATTGAGAAAAGCATTAAAAACACAAAAGCATCTGTGATGTACATGGAACGATGAAGAATCCTGCGCTATTGGGACCATAGATTGGAGCACAGGGAGACTTAAGAAATCCATTCCAAACACCTCACTTCATAAATAGCAGAGCTAAGGAGTTTGCCCAAGGTCACACAGGTCCTTGGGCTGGGATTCGAGCCCAGGTCCTCTGATGTTGGATCTTTCACCGCACCCCCGTGTCTCTGATATAGCAGAGAAGAGAGAGGGTCTCTTTCATTCAGCCCTATTCCCCTCGATCCCCAAGGCAAATCTTTTTTGCAGGAAACATCCTTGGAGGGTGCCTCACTTTGAACGCCTCCATCCATGGGACATTACACCCTAGAAAACCACAGGCAAGAACCAAGGTGTAAGTGTTTTAGGCTTTGGCAAGACACTACATTTAGGCACATTGTATGACACCTTATACAAAGACCCTTGGAAACCAGAGTGCGAATTTATGAAGTGTACAGAATTACTACCCCACATCAGTCACTTAGGTAAATCTTAGTTCAAAGACAATGCTAACCTTTGCTCATAAAAATGGGGATTTGTTTAATTAGCTGCTTTACATGAGGAATTTGGCTAAGAAAATTATTTTTTTCATTTTTAGAAAATAAGTTTTCACTGATGTCTTTTGTTCCTTTACATCAACACAGCTTCCCTTAGTCTCATTCCCCTCCAGAGAGCCAACTCTTATAACAAAAAGTATTTTTTAAGAAAAAAAGGAGGAAAAAATCAGGCCAATTAATAAATACATTGGCAAAAGTCCCAAAGCATGTGCACTGGGTTAATGCCCTGGGGTCCTCCATCTCCTCCCAGGGCTGTAGTTGGGGATACCTTTTCATAGCTCTTCTTCTGAGTCCTGCTTGTTCCTTATAACATTTCATGACGTTTACTTCTGATTTTTTGGTATGTGATCGTTCTTTCCATTTACATGATTAAAGCCATTGCATGTATTGTTTTCTTAAGCTTTACATCAGTTCATGGAGAAGTTTCCAGCTTCTTTGTATTCAGCAATCCATTATTTCTTCAGCACAGGAATATTCCATTATATTTATATGCCACACTTTTGAAATATTTAGAATGGGCTTTCTCTTATTAATGCATGGAATTATTAGCTTAGAAAGCATCTAATAATAAAACACACACCACACTCAGACAGAGTGACAGAGACATAGAAGGACGGTGTAGTGACCTAAAGTTCAGAAGAAGGTGAACACACACACACACACACACACACACACACACACACCACAACACTCCACAGATTGGCTATTTTCTCTGGAAAGATATATCAGGACAGAAAGATTCCTTCCCAGACTCACATTTTAAGGTTTGTTTGTTTTTTTAATCTTTGTTTTCTGGAATGTATTGAAACCAGTGGCTTGATAGAAAAAAAACAAAGGAGTAGGTAAACTTCCCCTCCAATCCTGAAAAAGGTGAGAGACACCAAAGAATGAAAAGAAGGAAAATTAGAAAGACAATCATATATAGAGAGAGTCAGATATCCAGAGACAGAGTGGAACATAAAGACAGAGAAAGGAACAAAGATGGAAAGGGAGACATAGACAGACACAGAGAGACAGACAGAAAGGTCCGAGGAGGAAAAGAGAGGAGAGGAAGAGAGAGAAAGGAGGGGAGGGTGGGGGGGGGGTGAGAGGAGGGGGAGGGTGGGAGAGAGAGGAGAAGCTGCTTTCTGGGTCTTCTCTACAAGTCATTTGGCTTCATTCAGTCAAAGAATCTATTCTCTATTCCTCAGTTATTTGTGTGCCTATGTATAATATGTATGTACTTACACACACAATATGCATACAAATATAATGGCTTTATGGAGAAGGACTGGACCTATGACTTCATTGATATTGCCCAGGGTCAGGCAACCAGGATGTGTCAGAGATGGGACTTGAACCCAGGTTTTCCAGGTTTTGATGCCCACCCTTTACCCAAGCTGCCCCTCTGCATATATGTGTGTACATGCACACATATACCATGGGTCTACTTGCCATTTCCTGAGGTGCCCATGATTGTAGCCCTTAGGGATTCAGCACCTAAGGAGAAAGATTGAATTCCTTTGGGCCAATACTTCCAAAAGTTTTAGGGTTTTTTTACCTAATACCAAAAATAAAAGATTTTCTCAATAATTTTTAACCAATCTGAGATCTCACCAATATGGATATTTCCTTAAGTCTAAGTTTTTATTAGTGTAGCACTGGGGCTGTCCTCCATCACCACCTTCTTCTTCTTCTTCTTCTTCTTCTTCTTCTTCTTCTTCTTCTTCTTCTACTACTACTACTACTACTTCTTCTCCTCCTCCTTCTCCTTCTCCTTCTCCTTCTTTTTCTCCTCCTCCTCCTCTTCCTTCTCTCTCTCTTACTATAAGGAATAGAACTTATGATTCAAAAAAACAGGAATATCTCTGGGCAGGTAGGTGTCACAGTAGATAGAACAGTGGGCCTAGAATCAGCAAAACCTGAGTTCAAATCTGACCTCAGACACTTACTAGCTGTATGACCATAACCAAGTCACTTAATGATGTTTTCCTCAGTTTCCTCATCTGTAAAATGAGCTGCAAGAGGAAATGGCAAAGCACTGCATTATCTTTGTCAAGAAAATCCCAAATGGGGTCACGAAGAGTTAAACATGACTGAAATGACTGAACAAATAGGGAGGGACACATTAGGAAATATAAATTATGTAAATACAAAAAGATATCAATAAAATATGTTTTTTTAAAAAGGTAAATGATGGAAATGTGACATGAAACACTTTCTACCAGCACAAACCAATGAGATGGCTAACTCCAGAGAATGTGAATAATTCTGAAATTGTCTCCCCTTGCACTAAATCAAACAGCATTAGTTCATAACCTCATCAGTTGTCACAAAACTTAATGCCCTTGGAAACTATACTGAGGCAATTTAGCATATTTAGAATCAACTTTTCTAGACTGTGATATGCACAGACACACACATGGTGCCGGCCAATTCATGACATGAATTACAGAGCAGGGATCCAGCAACTGAAGCCAATTCCCACTGTTGTGACCCCTGAATTCTCCCTGAAGATATTTTCTATATAACTGGGTAGAAAGTATTGGGCTTGGCTGAAATGAGAATGGATGGTTACATGGGGCGGCCTTTGCATTTTCTCTGGGATCACTGTCTGTGTCACCTGGTCCGTTGGTGACTCTGAATCACAAGGGAATTTTAGGACAAAGATATACCTGCACACATACATACAAACTTACATGTGCTTTATTTTATTATTTATTTATCAACTATAGAAGAAGAGAAGGGTGGTGATGGAGGACAGCCCCAGTGCTACACTAATAAAATAAATAAATAATAAAATAAATCAACTATAGGAAAAAATGTGGGGGATTGTAAAAATTTCCTCTTTGGCTCATGCTTTCAATACCTTCAATAACCGTACATTATGTGTTCACATTGATTATAGCACTTTGAACTATGTGTGTTTTTCCATCTGTGCAAAGAACATTTAGAAACCCAGTTCCAGGGTTGGGTAGCTACTTGCCAATTTCAAAGATGCCTCTGTGCCTCCAAAGTCTTTGAATGTTAGCAGGCTTATGTTTGTAATCTGAAGTATGGAATGAGCTGGGTTTTACTTGGCTTAAAGGCAAACTGAAACATAAGGGGGGAAAACTAGTTATGAAAATCAGATTGTCAAGAAAGGCCAATTGGATCTAAGAAAGCTGGACTGCAACAGTGAAAATCAATCTAGGAAAGGTGTTGTTGGGTGCACTAAATCATTCCAAAAAGTCTTTCCTTCTCCAATAGTAATTAAAATATTAGAACAGATAAACATGATCTCAATAGAATGATGTTGTGGGGGCTCTTTTGGAAGGCTTGGGTTATTTTACAGAATCCAGCATCAATAATTCAAGTTAAAAGACCAATGCACGTATGTAGAATAACTTTGACCCTAAGAAACCCTACATCCAAACTGAATCATCCATTGCACAATTTTGACAATTTGATCCTGAAAGTTTGGGATGAACTACATTACTCCCAGCAGAATATTATGTAGTTGGTTCAATTTAACCAGCATTGTTACTGTGGGACCATGTGGCTATACTAGGTTCTAGAAATATAAAGGCAGAAATTAAAGAATCCTTGCCTTCAAGGAGTTTACATTTGACAGGGGATTTGACAGGGATGCCAAACCTGCACTCACCTCCCTAAACTACATTCATCTGGGAAAACACACACACACACACACACACAACACACACCAAACACACACCATATCTCTAAATAGGCTATATTCAAATCATCACACTCATTCTACCTGTTCACTGGACCAATACATCAGCATGAAAGATCTAGACACAATGAGATCCTGGTATATACCCAGCTGAGTAAGTAACCATCCTTTGGGGAGCTGCACATTGGTAGAAGTGATGACAAGCAGGGTTGGGTTATTCAGATCTGTCTGTGTGTCAGTCAAGGCCCCTTTGGCTGGGGCCATTCTACTTTCCTCAGCCTTATCTCTCACTGCTCCTCTCCATGCCTTTTATGCCTCAGAAAAACTGAGTGACTCCCCTGAAATTGCTCCCTTTGTGCTTAGCACACGTTGTACTCTGTGTTTAGGAATAGGAACTGTCACATGCTTTGCCTTTGGATCTCCAGCACACCAGCACAATAGTCTGGAGAAATAACATCCTAAATGTTTGTTGATTCATTCATGAGCTGATTGGTTAGGACGGCCTCCCTCCAACCCTACTCATTCTTTAAAGTCCAGCTTACATGTCATCTCAATGGGGTTGTTTCCCCTGATACTCCATTTGACAATGACTCATCCATCCATCCTTGGACATGGCTAGCTACGACTATTAGAGCCAACAATGCATAGGTGGCTGGCGTGATGGACCTCAGATTAGGGGGCTGTGGGCTCATAGCCTATCTCTGATACATGCAAACAGAAACCTCTTCCCCAGGCACCTGGCCATCAATCCTATCTCCCACTCCCAAGGATGAGTGTTCTAGGGTGATCTATGTTGTCCCCCAGTACTTAGCAGATACCTGGCACATAATAGTGCTTACTAAATGTGGGATGAACCATATGATGTCATGTTTAGTTATAAAATGATGACAAAAGAACAAGGGTCCAGCTTGTTAAAAGGGAAAACAAGTTGTTATTACTCTCTTTGGGAAGTCCTAAGTGAGGGAATAGGGACTGGCTGGGGCAGATGCTAAGGGCATTGTGTACCTCCCTGTTAAAAACAGTCAGAGCTCCCAGGAAGGAGACAAAGAAAACATGGATTTCCATCAGGGATCAAATGATCAGTGAGACGGCATATGCTAACAGAGCTTGAGAAAAGCACTAGGTGATGTGGGAGAGGCAGTGGGTATACTGAGTAAGACCAGAATTGAGTCAGAAAACTCGGGGTTCAAATACTACCTCAGACATAAGGGCTTGTGTGGCCCTTCACAAGCCCCTCAACTTCTCTGTGCCACAGTCTCTCTTCTGAAAAGAGGAGATTGTCCTTGATGGCCCCTAAGGTCTGTTTCTCTGCCTCAAGTCTCACTTCCTCCAATACAGCCTCCACTCAAAGTGATTTTCCTTCATTTCAGATCTGACCCTGTCAACTCCTACACAATAAATTCCTACTGTTCCCCAATGCCTCTCTGATCAAATAGAAGCTCTCCGGTTTGACTTTTAAAGTCTGCTGCAAAAGCCCCAACCAACCTTTCTAGCTTTATTAGGAAAGGGAAAGGAGCAACTATGGGGTGCACTGGATAGGAAGCTGGACCTGGGGTCAGGAAGACATGAGGTTCAAATGTGACCTCAGACTCTTATCAGCTGTGTGGCCCTGGGCAAATCACTTAACCTCTGTTGGCCTCAGTTTCCTTATCTGTAAAATAAACTGGAGAAGGAAATGGCAAACCCCTCCAGTACCTCTGCCAAGAAAACCTGAAATGGGGCCTGGAGTATATATATATTCCATCCTCACTTCTCTATTAGGACTTCTGGCTTCCTTTAATACTCAGATCAAGCACCATCCTTTAAAGGAATCTTCTCCTCCCCAACCTACTATTGCCTCCTCAAAAAAACCTTTGCATGTATTTATATAGAAAAATATGTTTACATACTATATGTGAATATATGTAAAGCTTATTTTAGTTTGATACAGGCAATCTCAAAGTCAGAGTAGTTTTAAGTTGTAATAAGCTTAATATGCTTTAATAAGCTTAAAACTGCACTGACTGTTGGGACCCCTCATCTCCATATTGTCTCCCCAATACTCTGATAAAATAAAAGCTTCTTGAGAATACAATTTCACTTCTGTGCTTGTATTCCCAGTGTCTGATACAAAATAGGTGCTTAGGTGTCTTCCACTTATCTTTCACCATCTCTCTCTCTCTGTCTCTCTCTTTCTTTCTCTGTCCTCTCTGTGTCTCTCCTCTCTTCCTCCCTCCGTCCCTCCATTTCTGTGTGTGTATATATATATATATATATATATATATGGTGTGTGTGGTGTGTGTTTATATATAAATATATGTTTGTATGTGTATATATAAAATGTATGTACGTATGTATATCTTTGTATCTTCTGTGCTCATTACTCATAGGTTGTCTCTCCCACTGGTCCATAAGCTCTTGGGGCATAGGGACTTTGGGCCTTCCTTTGTGTCCCTATCAAACATATACTAAGCCCTAATACATTCTTGTTGATTGATTGATTCTTCACCTCCCTTGGCAATATTCTAATTTCCTCCTGACACTCTTTGCCTTCCAGCTCTTCTTACTCAGCTCTATACAATGGATGGGATCTGGTGGGGTTAAGGGGCCAAACAGAGTAAGTCACAGAAAGGGGGTACCTGATCTAGGTGAAAGCTTTATGCTACTAACAGGATCTCATCCCCTTGAAAGCCAAAGATGTTTTTCTTTTCTTTCTTTTTCTTCTTTTGCCTTCAGGGCTTGATGAGGAACAGGCTGAAGCAAAAGGAAGCTTAATTATGCATGATTTGAATAGGCTGGAATAATAGGAAGAATAGGGAGGAACTTGAGGAACCAGGTTTTCATTGGCCTTCTGATGCCTAGTTGAGAGGTGAAAGACCAAATGGTCAAGGAATATCCACGTGGGACCAGCAAACAGTTTATCTAATACATTGTGTATCTGGTCTCAGGCTACCATTAAAAACTGCATTTTCAATTTATAGATAATTGTTCCAAACTTTGCCCATCTGCCCTGAGCCAGAATCTCCTCACATGCCCATGTACTTCCAAGTCCTTATTAAATCTGTCTCCCTCTTTCAAACAAAATTGTCTCTGTTTATTCAGTAGGGTTCAGCCAGCCCCATGTCTGATTATTCACTGCTGAAAGATCTCAAGAGTTATTGGCTGAGGAAGAGGTCTGTTGTATCCCCCAGTCGCTTCTAAGAGTAGATATAAGGCATGTTGCATGCCAAGGGTGGACACCATATTGGGGGCCTTTGGGCAGCTGGATGAAGAGGCATTGAAGGCATCAGCAGCTTTTAGGTGGGGCAAAGCGAAGGGGAGAGGAAACAACATGGAAATAGAGGGGGACAACAGCATCTCCCTGAGGGTGGGTCTTCTTCTGTCTGCCCATCCCCCATTGAAGCTCTGGCTATGGCCTGACACTTCCAATGGTGCCTTCTCCATCCTCAGATTTATAAACTTTGCAGTGTCCAGATCGTGTTCCTGCCCTTAGATGGTTAGCTGTGGCATCAGGAAGGCCTGGGTTTAAGTTTCACCTCTGGCTGCAAGACTCTGGGCAAGCCACTTCACCCGCTTGCCTCAGTTTCCTCATTTGTAAAAAGGAGCTAATGATAGTGCCCGCCTCCCAAAGTTAGGGAGGTCTGAGATATCATATGGGAAGCTCTTTGCAAACCTTAGAGTTCACCATGCTAGTTATGATTCTCCTCACTATTATGATCATTTTCCTGTTGGTTGCGGTCTCTCTCGTCATCCCCTTTCCCTCCCTTTCTATAACGGGGCAAGGGCAGTCCTACTACCCTGTTGTGTGCAAAGGAAAATTCCAGCTAAGGAAGCACTAACAGAAGGAAGAGGCTGTTTCTAGATCTCAGGGAAGAGCTCTCCTAGGCCCTTGAAACTTCTGACTGGAAGCGCTTCACCACAGTAACCACAGCCTGTCCAGAGACTGTCTAGGGCACCGTGGCCCTCCCCCCTCTCCTGGCCCACAACCAAAGCATCCCCAAGCTTGGCCCATAGGTGCAGGCCTGCCAGAAGGGGGGCTGTTGGGCTGGACAAGTCCATTATTCAGTCAGGGAATGCTGGTTGCATTACCGGCACGACTAACTCCCAGACATCAGGGATTCAGGAAATGACTAAATGTATTTCACATGAGCAAAGCTAGGGAGTGAGGCGCCAGAAATGGTTTACTTGTCACTTTGGAAGCTGTTGGCGGCCTAGCAGAACACTGAGCTGTAGGTGGCTTGAGTGCATTAAGTGAAGAGCATGCAGGCATTCATCAAGGAGATCTGAAGCTTCCCAGCTCTCTGGGTCGATTAGCCCCAGCAGGATGGAGGGCTCACCACTGGAGGGAAACTGGCAACAGAAGCGAAGAGAAACCAGCTGAGATTCAACAGAAGAGAAAACAACACAAAGCAAACAGAATAATTCCACCACCCATTGCTAGCATGGCATCCATGTGCTAGGCACTTCGCTAAGTGTTTTACGGTTACAACCACAAAGGACAAAAGTCTGAGGACTCCCGAAGCCAGTCTAAGGGAAATCCAGGCCAATTAAAGAGGCAGCTGACAATCATCTGACAAACATCGACAATTGCTCCTATCACCCTCACCTCTGGCCTGATGTCCTCTCCTGATCCACCCCTCCTGGGAGCTTCCCTTTTCCTGTCAAGGTCACCCACTCCTTGCTGTCACCCAGGATTCTTCATTCTCCCATATGCCAAAGCTCGTTGTTTCTACCTGTACATCATCCCTCATCTATGTCTCACCTCTACTGACAACTACCACAGTCATCTATGCCAAGGCTTCTTAACTTTTACCACTCATGACCCCTTTTTGCCTGAGAAATTTTTATGCAACCCCATGTATATAGGTATATAAAACCAGTACACAAATCAAACATTTACTGCCAACTTTTCGTAACCCCCACATTCAGTAGGTGACTCCATATGGTGTCATAGCCCACAGTTGAGAAGTTTTGGTCTAAACCTTTATTACGTCTCCCCTGGACTGGTTCAGTGGCCTCTCAGTTGGTCTCCCTCCCTCAAGTACCCCCCACACCAATCTCTCCTCTATCTGACTGCCAAAATGATTTTTCTAAAGTGCATTTCTCGTGATGTCATTCCCTTACTCAAAAAACTCCAAGGACTCCCTATTACTTCTAGGATCAAAAATAAATTCTCTTGTCATTTAAAACCCTCTGAAGACCGACCTCTGTCTAATTTTCTAGCCTCATTATATCGTAATCACCTTCCCACATTCATTGCTCCTGCCAACATCATCACCACCTCCTTTTTGTTCCTCTCACACAACATTCCATTTCCCATCTTTGTGAGTTTGCAGTGTCTGACTTCTCTGCCTGGAATGAACTCCCTCATTATTTCTTCTTAGAATCCCTTGTTGCTTTCAAAACTTGGCTTGCCTTCCAATTTCCCTATCTACTAGTCCCACACTCCCCCAAAATTAAATTGTACATGTTTTGTGTACATGCATGAAGTTTTTTACCCAATAGAAGGTAAGTTATTAAATGGGGCTATTCAAGAGCCCATTTAATAAAATGCTTGTTAATTTATTCTCCCTCAGTACAATATTAGTATCTCAGGGCAGGGACTCTTTCCCTCCCTCGTTTTTGTCTCTCTGGTGCAAAGCACATAGTAGGGGCTTTAGTAAATGTTTGTTGAATTGAGCTGAATCCTAGGAGTCCCTTCTTGATGTCATTCATGCCAGGTATCATTGCTGCTTTCCAGGTAGCACAGCATTAAATTTAAAATTTTCCATATTTGAACAAAGTAATTCTAAAAATACCTAATGGCTCTGTCCTTTGTCCTCAGAACAGTATATTGAGTTTTTCTAATAATGGGGGTGGGTTGCCCTGAGTCAGTGTGTCCTGGTATTCGGAGACACCAGACCAATGACAGACATTGGCAACATGTCTAGCTAGGAGAAAGGGACAGCGTTGGGCTGTAAAACACTGAGTCAATCTAACTAACCTGAGGGAGACACAGGGTAGGAAGCACTCAGTAACAATGATGCTACTTCTAGGTAAAGAAAGCCTGTGCTGTTCTTGTTTGTCTTGTTTGTCTGTTCTTCAATGAAGATTTTGTTCTCTCTACTTCATGGATGAGTAATATTATATCTTCTCTGAATCACTCTTCCAAATTCCAGTATCAAAATAATATCCTATTGTTATCAAAGTAGTTTTGCCTTTGGGAGGGGTTCTTATTTCCTCTATCAGGTGATATCATAATTAATCAATTAATTAACAAACATTTATTAAGTACTGGATAGGCACTAGGGATACAAAGACAGATAAAAATAGTCTCCTGGCTCTGGGTGGGGAAAGATCAGGAAACCTCACATAGAAAATAATGCTGGGGGCAGTTAGCTGGTGCAGTGGATGAAGTATCGTCCCTGGATTCAGAAGGACCTGAGTTCAAATCCAGGCTCAGACACTTGACACTAGCTGTGTGACCTTGAGCAAGTCTCTTAACCCTCATTGCCCCACCAAAAAAAAAAAAGAAAAAGAAAAAGGAAAATAATGCTTGAGCAAGTCCTTAAAGTGACCTAAGGATTCTGAGAGACAGAGGAGGAAAGAAATGCATTCCAGTCATGGGGATTGGCCCTGTCTGATACTCTGTGTGTATATGTGTGTGTGTATGTGTGGGGGGGGGGGGGTCAAGAGAGATCATTTTCAATACAACTGGAAAGGTAGGTTGGGACCAGGTCATGATGAGGCTTTAAACGTCAGATTATTTACATTTTATCCTGAAGATAATAGGGAGCTACTGGAGTTTATTGAGTAAGAGAATGATGGTCCAATTGGTGTTTAGGAAAATCAGATTGGTGGTGGTCTACATGATGGATTGAGGAGGAGAGAGATCTGAGACAAGGGGGTCAGTTTTGGAATCCACTGCAATAGTACAAGGAGGAAATGATAAGGGACTGAATATGATGGGTCCTATGTGAGTGGAAAGAAAGGATGGATGTTTGGATGTGGAAATGGCAAGATTTGGCAACTGAGTCCACATATGACTTAGCAGATGAGATCCCATTATTGGCATAGCCAAAAAAATGTACCACCATGCATGCAATCAGCCTGATGATGAGCTTTTATTTACAGATTTAGCTGGACTAGTTCTTGGACAGCAGATACATTCTCAACGATAGTCAAACCATCTTAAGACTGAGAGCATGGAGAGGCTGATCACCAGGACACTAGTCACTAGGTGATGGTTTGTCCATGGCATTGAATAAGTGGTTATTATGTGCCAAACACATAGGGCAGCTAGGTGGTGCAGTATATAGAGTACTGAACCTTGAATAAGGAAAAGGCATCTTCTTGAATTCAAATATGGCCTCAGACACTTACCCAGCTGTGTGACCTGGAGCAAGTCACTTAACCACATCTGCCTCGGCTCTTCATTGCAAAATGAGCCAGAGAAGAAAATGGCAAACCCCTTCAGTAGCTCTGCCAAGAAAACCCAAATGGGGTCACAAAGAGTAGGTCACAAATGAAATGATCGAACAAGAACAATGTGCCAAGGGGCAGCTAGGTGGCACAGTATATAAAGCACTGGCCTGGGATTCAGGAGGACCCGAGTTCAATTCAGCTTCAGATACTTGACACTTATAGCTGGGTGACCCTGGGCAAGTCACTTAACTCTCATTTGCCCTTTAAAAAAATAGGGACAATGTGCCAAGCACTGTGCTAACTGCTGGGGATCAATTTTTTTTATATTAAAGAAAGACAATCCATTTTCTGAAGAAACTCCTATTCGACTGGAGCGACAATACATTAAAGGAAATTCAGCCAAGGGTAAATTGGGAAGACTTGGAAGTCTTAGGGGTGTAGCAGTGACACAGATGGTGAGGCCTAAGATTAGGTTACAGTAAGTCAGGCAGATGGTGGTCATGGGATCTGGAGGGTGGAGGGGCAAGGTAGATGGCAGGGCCTCAAAGACCTTAGGAGCAGCAGCAGAGCGATGGTGGTTTCGCCATCTCCCCAGAAGGCACAGAGTAGAGGACTCCCATCTTATCCAAATCACTGGCATGACCAAATAGCCTACATGGATTCTGGGTGGCTGGGGAAGGGGGGAAGGTGATGAAGGGAATGGAAGGGAAGGGAACCTCTATTGGTGGATGGTCTTTGACCCATCTGGATGTTCCGAAAATGTGCTGAGTGGCCCAGGAGTGAGGGGAAAAGGCTTTACCCAAGTCATCAATATATATGTTAACTGCTGGCCATCTAGTTCAATACCTTAATTTTAAAAATGAGGAAGCTGAGGTAGAGTACCATTAAATGACTTGCTCAAGGTCATGTAAACAATAAGTAGCAATGTCGATATTTGAACCCAGGCCCTTTGATTACGCAAATCCTGTACACTTGTCCCAGTACCATATTTTCTCCCTCAGACTTGTTCCTTCTCAAGGTCACTTCCATGGACTTCCATCCAAAATCTTTGTAGACCACTTGTGGATGTGGTGTTTGTTGCTTATCTCTCATTCATTACAAACAATCCCATTGACCCATGATGATTTATATGGGGCTGTTGTAAGGGTTTTTCCTTTTATTTTTTTTTAAAGCTTGTGAGGTCCTGAGAGCAAAGAAGGGAAGGCTTAGAGCTGGTAGGTCAGGAAAGGTCGCTGTCAGGGAGTGATCACTCTCAGAGCAGCGACATAGTTGGTAATAAAACATGACTGAGTGTTAGCTATAAAGGTTTTATTGTTTCTGCTGTTATGACTGTTTCTGTCAGGGAACTAGATCTGGCAAGTGTCCTTACAAAGTGTGCTTTCACATTCCAAATAGAAATCTTCTTATGTAAACAAACACACGTTTATGTGTTCCTATTGGAGCAGTTCCGGGGATAGCAATCCCTAACAAATGACCAGGAATACAGCCCAGCTTGAATGTGAAAGCATATACTAAAGCCTTGCAGCAGAATGATGAGTATTTGGGAGTGCCCATTATTTCTCTCTTCAAAGCTGTTTTTAAAATCAGTAGAACTACTTTACAGATGCAGACCTCGAGGCAGGTAGCAGTTGAAATGAACTTCTCAGGGACATGTGAATCAATCAATCAGACAATAAGCATTCCTTCCTTCCTTCCTTCCTTCCTTCCTTCCTTCCTTCCTTCCTTCCTTCCTTCCTTCCTTCCTTCATGAAATGACATATTCGAGGTGCTGAGGATTCAAGTGCTTAAGTGAAATAGCACCTGCCCTCAAGGGAATTCCAGTCTATAGTGGTGTGTGTGTGTGTGTGTGTATACACGAGATATATACATATAATAAAAAGTATATGTATATATATTATATATAAAGTATATACAAACAGAAGAAAAAAATAGGAAAAAAGTCATTGAGGGGAAAGTTCTAGAAGCTGAGTGGGTCAGGGAAGTATCCATGTAGCAGGTAGTGAAGCTTGAAGGGAAATCAGAGGACAGAGGTTTAGATGAGGATGGGGAGCTTTCTAGACAGAGAAATGAGGAAGGGAATGGCACAAATGCAAAGATATGAAAGGTGAGGGTTCAGCTTAGGGAGACAGTCATGAAGTGAGCAGTAAAAAGGCCAATCTGGCTGAAAGGTAGTGAATAGGATGGGAGGACAAGGAATATAGCTGGAAAGGTAGATTGGGTCAGATTATGAGGGCCTTTAAAGGCCCAAATGAAGAATTGATATTTGGTATTAAAATTAATAGTCATTGGAGTTGACTACAGAAAGTACAAGAGGGAGATAAGAGAGATGCAAATCACACTGCGTTTGGTAGCTGAGCACTTGGGTTTGACTACCTGCCACTTAATGCCTCCATGACAATGAGTAAGTCATTAAACTCTCTGGGTCTCAGTTTCCCCATCTGTAAAATGTGACCATTGGACTAGAGGGCTTCTAATATGCCTCACAGCTCTAAAAATTATGATACTTTAATATGGTCAGACCTGGGATTAGAAACATGACTTTGGCAGCTGTGTGGTAGATGGATTGAAGTGGGGAAAGATCTGGGGCAGGGAGCCCATTTGGATGGATGTTTCAGGTGAGAGATGGTGAGGACCTGTGTGCAAAGGTATTGGCGAGGAGAATCGATCTGACAGGATTTGGCAACTGATTGGCTAAGTTTAATCAGTGAAGAGTTAAGGGTGCAAGAGAGTTTGCAAACTTGAATGGCTAATGATTGAATGACTAAATGAAATGACTCAAAGGTGGGCGGCACTACGGATAGAGAGAGGGAAAGCTCAGAAGAAGGGACAAAATCATAGGCCCTGTTTTGGACATGCTGAGTTTGAGATTCTCATGGAACATGCAGCTGGCATGTCCAATAGAAGAAGTGAATCACAAGGGACAGCCTGATTTTGGCCACCTAGACCAATTAATGAGCTTCATTAAAAAAAAGTGATTAAAGCCATGGGGAGGTGACAGCTCACTAAGTACATACATATAGAGAGGGAAGAAAGCACAAGACAGAGTCTTGGGGACACCCAGAGTTAAGGGGCTTGATATGGTATGATTCAGCAAAGAAAACTGAGAAGGAGCAATCAGAGAAGTAAAAGGACAACCAAGAAGGAAGAGTATCAAAAAACCTAGAGAGGAGACAAAGTCCAGGAAGAGAAGGTGAGCGATGAGATCAGACAGCAGAGCTCCAGGCCAAGAAGGCTGAAGGTTATGATGTTTAAAAATCTAATGTGGGGCAGCTAGATGGCACAGTGGATAGAGCACCGGCCCTGGAGTCAGGAGTACCTGAGTTCAAATCCGCCTCAGACACTTAACACTTACTAGCTGTGTGACCCTAGGCAAGTCACTTAACCCCAAATGCCTCACTAAAAAAAAAAAAATCTAATGTGCTTTTTCATCAGGGGGGCATCGCCCTGGGTTCTCACAATGTCTTTCTCAGCAGGGGTGGCACCCTGATTCTCAGAAGATGGAGAAAAATCATAAATCTGGCAAGTAAGAGATGATTGTTAGCTGTGGAGAGAGCAAATATCGAAGCTTCAGGAACAGAGACATTTCAATCACAAAAACAAGGAAGATGATTTGTATTTGTTCACTGAAATAGGAACGTTCTTGGAATTCCTGAGGTAAAGCTTGGTCACTTTAAACAGACACATTTTGCTGATGCTGAAACCTGCCCTATCCAGTGATTTGACTGCAGAAAAACATAGAAACACATGGGAGGAAAAAAGAAGACACATCAATCCATTGTTGCTGAGTTTGCATCTGGTCAAAGGATTGGGTTTAAGTCAGATGAGCTGTGAAGTAATGCTTCAAATGAGGCTTTCGAAATTTGTGGATTCAGTCGGTGGCACAAGCTCAAGTCCACCCAAGGGATGTGTAAGGTATCACAGGAAAGTTGATCTCCTAAGTAGGGCTATTCCTGCCAACAGAAGAGAAGAATCATCCAGGTGCGCCCATTCTGTTCAGCTTCTGCCATGTCTTCCCATCTATCTTCCATGGGGAGGTTTGCCCAATGTTCTGGAGCACGTAGGATCTTAAGCTTTTAGACTCAGAGCTTAATGGTACTTCAGAGTCATTAGTCTACCACATGTTTTTACAGTAAGTAACAGTATTTCTCTAGATACCTTTGCAATTGGGGTGCCACTGTTTGTCACCCAATCTCTGTCAAAGAGCCAGGTGTTGACAGGGTGGTGTTGTAACATGGTATGAACCCCAATGGAGTCAGGAGATCCTTGGTCTGGAATCCTGCCTCTGACCTTTAATGGCTTTGTGAGTATGGACAAATCTCTTAACATCTGAGGCCTCAGCTTCCTCATATGTAAAATGGGTCTAGTCGTGCTTGCATGAGCTCTTACAGGAATCCAGTAAGATAACAGGGCCATCTCTTGCCACTCTGGAGGAGAGAGTAAGGCTGGTGCCATTGCACAGCCCTGCCTCACTTCAATCCATTTGCTGTAAGTGATGACGTCACCTCCCCAATGTCATGGTCCTCTTCTGGCATGAAGGACAAACAGCAGCAACAAGAACAACAAGTTAATGGGGGTGAGATACTTTCTAAGCCCCAAATGAGCTCTCTAGAAGTAGCTCCTCTGGTTAGATGGATTAAGGTGGCTCCTTTTTCTCCGTCCCCTGCCCTTTTTTGTCTTGGCCTATGCCATTTAAGCACTTGGGGAAAAGTTGTTCTTGGCACATCTTGTCCATTTTGCCCCTTCCTAGTCCTGGTTCTACTTTCTGGATCTAGAAGAGGCAGGATCCTGTTTGGCTTCATCTCCCCCTAAGTCCTCTGTTCCCATATTCTGGAATGGAGAACCAGGAACTCCATATTTAGGGTGAAATCAATGTCATTTCAGATGTGAGTGACGTAAGTCACCAAGTATTTGTTTAACCAGGGCAGGCAATGACAAAGTTAATTATTCAGTTAATACTTTACTAGGTTACTGGGTTATAACCCATTTTTCTTAATTACATGTTTTGGCTCTTCTCCATCCTACATTTGGTTCTATACACAGATTTACCTGAATGTCAAGGTCAATAGCAAATGGTCACCCTTCCAGAGCAACACTCTTCATTATCTGCCCCCTTTTGGAGTAGGCTTTCCTGGTATAAGAAGGTCCCTGGAAAGGACAAAAGGCGTGATAAGAGTTTGCCACCTTGCCAAGGTGGTTTTTTTAATCATTTTTCTATGAATCCTCATTGAAATTTGGTGGGGAGCTGGTTTCCAGGTTCTGGCACAGTTTGTCCATTTTATTTAAGGCATCTTGTCAGGAGCTCCTTCCCATGAAAACCCAGGACTCGCAGCCAGCTGTTTCTATGAGCTTTGATTGCAGTTTTATTCCACAATCTCGGATTATGCATTAAAATAAGAAAGGGGGGTCAGAGTTGATCTTTATCTCAATAGGATGTAGTAAAGAGGTGCAATTTCTACAGCCCAAGTTGGGATGCTCCACATCACCGTTCATCTGTTAGCTGTCCAGGTAAAATCCCCCATTAGCATCCATGGGATTTTACTTGATTCAGATTGCAGAAGAGGGGTTGAGGGGCCCTAGAATTATACAGGGCCACTGCAATAGCTAGAAAGAGAAAGTAACCTTTCCTTCAATAAAAAAAGGTAAATAGAGAAATGAATCATGTATTTCTAAGGAATAGAGAACTAACATGCTCAAAAGTGTTTTACTTGGGGTAGGAAAGAGATGGGCTAAGTTCCTGCTTTTGACATTGATCATTTGTGTGATTCTGGGCAAATCAATGAACCTATCTGTCAAGATTAGGTTCAATGTCAATCCATTGTCTATGTTCCTTATTTCTCAGGTTTTCATGAAGATCAAAGGAGAGTGGTCTTAAAACCCCTTAAAACTGAAAGTAACCGCTCTGATCAATGGATGAGCATTTTCTCATGCCTACTATGGCCAGACACTACACTAAGTTCCAGGGATACAAAAAGGCAAAACAGCCTCCACACTTGAGGAGCTTGAAATCTAGGGGTAGGGACAACATGCGAATAAGCCGGAACATCACAGCACATCCACATAAAAGTAACAGCCTAACAAACAAACACATCAGCACCTGAGGGAACTAAGAAAAATCTCCTGTCAAAGAGATCTGAACTGAGTTGAATCTATAAAAATATGTTAGTCCCCAATGAAAAGTGGTCAAAGGATATGAACAGGCAGTTTTCAGACAAAGAAATCACAGCTATCTATAATCATGAAAAAAATGTTCTAGATCACTATTGATCATAGAAATATGAATAAAAACTACTCTGAGTTATCACCTCACACCTATAGAGTGGTAAATATAACCAAAAGAGGAAAAAATCGGATGTTGGAAAGCTGGGATGCTAATCCACTGTTGGTGGAGTTGTGAAAAGATCCAACCATTCTGGAGAGCAGTTTGGAGAGCAGCCCAAAGAGCTATAGAATTGTGCATATCCTTTTATCCAGCATACCACTAAGTTTGTATCCCAAAGACATCCTCCCAAAAGAGAAAAAAAAACTATTTGTAAAAAAAAAAATATATCTAGTTGCTCTCTTTGTGGTGACTAAGAATTGGACATCAAAGGAATGCCCATCCATGGGGGGAATGGCCAAACAAGCTGTGGTATTATATATGATGGTGATGGAATATTATTGTGCTATATGAAATGAGAAGCAGAATGACTTCAGAAAGGGCCTGCATGAACTGATGTATAGTGAAGTGAGCAGAACCAAGAGAATGTTGTACACATTTGATGAAGAATTGTGAATGACTAAGTATTCTCAACAATACATGACCAAGACAATCTCAAAGGACTAATGATGAAGCATACTCTCCACCTCCAAAGAAAGAACTGATACGGATGGAACACAGACTTGAAGCAAGCTATTTTCTCTTTCTTTCATTTTTTTATACAAAATGACTAATATGGTAGTTTACATAATTGCACATGGATAACCTACATCAGATTGCTTACTGCCTCTGGGAGGAGGAGGGGAGGGAGGGAAGGAGGGATAGAATCTGGAACCTCAAACTTTAAATGAAGATGTTTATATTTTTTTTTAAGATGAGATCTGAGCTGAGTCTTAAAGGAAAGCAGGGCAACAGGGGTAGAGTGAGGAGGAAGGAGAGACAGCTAATGCAAGACATTGAAGTGGGAGGACAGAAGGGACATGGTAGAGCAAACCTTGTAACTGAATGTTTGGGTGTGGTAAAACAGGAGGAAGGTGGAAATGGATCAGCTTGGTGAAGAGCTAGAAATGCCAAACCTAGGACTTGCTCCTCAAGGTAATAATAAGGAGCCACTGGGATTTATTACAGCTGCTTGTAGCACATGAAAGGGAGCCAGGAAACCTGCTTTCCAGTTTTGTCTTCTCTGAGGATGTGTGACCTTGAACAAGTCACTTAACTCCTTGTATGGGTACTATCTTCATAGAATAGAATTGACCCTCCTCCCTTCCCTTTGCCTGGTCTCTGAATTCCTTTCTTCTTTTTCTTCTCCCTTCCCTTCCCAATTCCCTATCTGTTGGTGAAGATAAATGATATTTACTGTGAAAACAATAAGTTCTTTGGAGAAAAGCCAAGGCTCTTCATTTCATTATCATTTGTAACAGTAATCAGTGATACCTCAGTTATGATTGAAAATAAACAAAACAACCTTAATTCTCTAACTTCTTTACTTAATGAGGCACCCATTTGACAGAGAGAGAGAGGGAGAGGAGTAGGAGAGAGAGAGAGAGAGAGAGAGAGAGAGAGGAGAGGAGAGAGAGAGGAGAGAGAGAGAGAGAATCAACCTCCGTGGTGCTGATTCTTGATGTCCATCTACTTGAAGGCAGCAGGAGGAGCAAGGTACAAAAAACTCAGCACCAACAGCATTTACCAAATGTATCTGGATGCTTCATTAGCTTCATTTCTGGTATAGATGCTGGCACAGTGTGGATGTGACAACATGCCCAGGGCTCACATTGGCTGTGCATTGAGACCATTTACGAGTATCCATACATAACTCTGCACCAAACCTCTCCATCACAGTGGGCTAAACCAAGGCCCTGCTTCGGGGCAGCAAGGTCTGTTTAATCTTGGAACATCTGTAGCTCTGAGATCATCTTTCTTCCTCCACGAAGCTCAAATTCTTGTAGCAGTTATTGATTGGACTGGGGTCCCAGCTCTAGCTGTAGTGTTCTTTCTCCTGCTGGAATGTCTTGTTTTGTAATCTCCCCTTACCTCACTTTAAACCCAATGTCAGGAGTACTTCCAGTATCTATGTACAAAGCTTGGCATCCCTCCTGGCAAGGGCACAGGGAGCTATCAAAACCTACAGCTTCTTCCATAAACACATCTCGTCCAAATATTACTTATTTGAGAAAACTTTAGATGCTAGGAAATAATTTGGGTCAAAGAAAAGGGAGGCCCACCATCTTAGCTTCAGTACCACTGCCATTCATTGTCTTAACTTCAAATAAGTCACACTCTAGAAGACAATTTCATATACAATTGGGATAAAGTCTAGACACTTGGCCAGGCGTCCTATGGGCTAAGTTCTCTACTGGGGCAGTGGGGGTTGTCTCAAGGAGACAGGTCAATGTAATAGTTTTCCATATGTATGAATAGGACCTCCCCAGTGCAATACCATGTTAACCCTTCTTTGTTTTTTAAGAAAAATCAGAATATCATTTATGAACTGCATGAATGAATGAACAAATGCTTACTAAGCAATTACTCTGAACCATGCACTGTTCTGGGGTAATGAAGATACAGATAAAATAAGTGAGCTCCAACCCTTAACACTTATACTCTATAAGTATACAAAACATGTAGAAGAATAGGGAACAGTCAATCAATCATCAATCTATCAATGAATATGTGAAGGGTATTAAAGAAACAAATCAAAGGAGGAAATAGCCCCTTCTCTCCAATCTCATAAAGAGTTTAAAAGATTTCTAAAGGAATGGGAATGGTCAGGACAGTCGCAGGAACTAGCACAGGGGACACCATTGTCATGCTTGTTCCAGTAGTATGGTAGTAATGAATTGATTACCATTCCCAGATCAGGACTCAGAGGTAGAAAGCAGTGGGATGGGAAAGGGAAACTCACTGGCAAACAAGGTTAATGGTAGGGTCCCACAATGGATAAATTTTTGACTTCCTGGGGTAGATGACTGAATGGCATATGAAGGATGGTCTGGGATAGGGAGAAGGAACCCACTCATCCAACAAGGTCAATGGCATGATGGTACATGAAGATGTTCTGGGAAGTGCTGTCATTAACCAATGGGTCCAAGTGGCCTGAAAGTTTTAGTCAATCTCTCTGTCTCTCTCCATCTCTGTCTCTCTGTCTCTCTGTCTCTGTCTCTCTCTGTCTCTCTCTCTCTGCCCTCCCTCCCTCTGGGTTTCCTTCCCTTCTTCCCCCCTCTCTGTGTTACTGTCTGTCTGTCTCCTTTCTTTCCCATTTCCGATCTCCCTCCCTTTCTTCTGCTTAGAAAATAAGGGGATGATTATGTCATGTTCTAGAAAGCTTCAGAGCCCCATGGAAATCTCCTGTTTCCCATGTTTTCAGAGTCCAGAAGGGACATGATAAGGATGGTCCCTAGGATTCTACAAGCACAGCTCAAGCTATGAGGAGATCTGAGAGATGTGAAATTTGCCTTCAAATTTGTGCCACCTTGTGAAAATTTGAAGCTTTAAGAATGCCTGAATCACCACAATGTCCAGTCTTGGATCCAGGTCCAGTCCCACAAATGTAGCTCAGAAGTAGCAGTCTGTACAGATCTTAATGAGCACGAAACAATTTTTTGATGTATCTTCAGATATGTGGGTATGAAAGTGCTTCTTTCTGACTGGGGATTATGTGTGTCTAAGGCTGTGAAGGCAGCTAGGTGGCTCAGTGGATAGAGGACTGGATCTGGAGTCAGGAAGACCTGAATTCAAATTTGACCTCAGACCTTACTAGCTGTGTGGCCTGGGCAAGTCACTTAACCCTGTTTGACCTCAGTTTTCTCATCTGTAAAATGAACTGAGAAGGAAATGCATAAACCAATCCGGTATATTTGCCCAAGATGGGGTTACAGAGAGTCAAATATGACTGAACAACAACAAGGCTATGGAAGTGCTAATCATTTTAGGGCTCTGTGGTATTGAGTAAATGTTTCTCCACTCTCCACAGAGATCAATCGCACTTATCTAGAGAAAATGAAAAAATGATGATAAATTTTTACTCATCAGGGACATTCCAATCACCACCTAAGCCAAACAGCAAAGCAGTTCTTTCCATCTAGGACTATATATTATTTGCCCTTTGAATAATTCATTAAATCTGACCTCATTGGGACTTTGGGACATAACTTGCTAAAGAGCTCCAGACAATGATAACCTAGCCTCTGCTCCCTCGCTTTTGCTTTTCTCCAAGACATCTTAGTCAACCCCTGTGCTCCCATCCTTCAAGTTATTAGAACGAATAGTCTTTCCTTCCTTCCTTCCTTCCTCCTCTCCCTTAACCCCCTTCTTTCTTCCTCCCTCTCCTCTCTAGGCTTTCATGCACATGCTCTCTCTTCCTTTTCCTACCTTTCTGACAGCTCTCTCAGTCACTAGTTGTCTTCCACTCCTGACCACTAACTGGGGAGATTCACCTCTCCCCCCACAAGATATCCCTGCAGACTTTTCTCTTCATTCTATATTATTTCTCTTGGTGATCCTATCAGCTGCCAGATGAGTTCAGTTATCATCTCCATAAAAATTATTCCCAGATCTGTGTATCCAGCCCATTTCTTTCCTAAGCTATAGGTAGAGATCACCAGCTGCTTTTTGAATTTCTCAAATCTGATCTAAAACTCAACTCTCCAATCAGAATTCATTGTCCTTTCCCCAAATTCTCCCCTTTCTCAAACTTCCCTAATATTCTTGGGGGCACCACCCACCTCCCAGTCACTCAGTCTCCCAGCCTTGGTGTCATTCTTGGCTCCTCATTCTTTTTTTTTTTTCTTTTCGGGGCAATGAGGGTTAATTGACTTGCCCAGGGTCACGCAGCTAGTAAGTGTCAAGTGTCTGAGGCTGGATTTGAACTCAGGTCCTCCTGAATCCAGGGCCGGTGCTTTATCCCCTCCTCCACCTAGCTGCCCCCTCCTCATTCTATCTCATCCCTCAAGCCAAGCATCTTCCAAATCTTGTTGTTTCTTCTTCATGTAGCTCCTACATGGTCCCTTCTCCATCGTCATCAGCACAACTTTAGCTCGAGCTCTAATCGTATACTCCATTTCCTGTCTCTGGGTCTTGGCACCAGTTGTGCCACATGCTTGGAATGCCCTTCCCCCCTCACCTCTGTCTCTTAGTCTCTCTTGCAACTCGAAGTTCCTATCTCCCCGTCTTTGGAAGCTGTTTTCCAGTTTCCTCCCCTCTCACATTATCTTCTAGTGATTCAGTAGCTGTCTTGTATGAACACAACTTCTTTATAGGCTGTCTCCCCATTAAAATGTATACGCCTTGAGGACAGAGATTCTTTGTTTTTTCTTTCTATCTCCAGTGCTTGGCACATAGTAAGCACTTACTAAATTCTTTGTGACAGTGACTGTCATGCTGATGGTATTCATGTCACACTGTTATATTAATTTGCCTGCATGTATGTATGTTTGTGTGTATATGTATATATGTCTATATGTACATATACAGACACACACACAATCTAGCTAGCTCACTAACTACTTTAAATGAATCACCCTTCACTGGAATCTTTTGAGTTTGTTTTTATCAGAATTTAGGTTCCAAGAGCTTTCCATGGGCCAGTTTTCTCTATAATGTGGACATGAGATTCTACCTACCTTTTTTCTGAACTCCTCCCCAAAACTAAAGTTGATTTAACTATTCCTGGTTTCCCCTCCTATCAGACTTTAAGGAGAAGTAGTAAGTTCCAAGGCCCCACAAGTTTCCTCTCGTGTCTATCTCCGTAAGTAGTTCCTTTTTGTTACTCAGAATTAAGCCCAGAAGAGCAGTTCCTCTTGTTTCTTCCTCTAGATTTTGAAGAATTCAATTATTAGGGCAGATCAGCTCTTTGCCATCTATTGAACCTTTAGCATAGAGTGGCAGCAGACATCCAGATAACTGAATTTCCCCTTCATTCCTATTTCATGCCTTCTCGTCAGGTTCCATGTTTTATTCTTGAGCTTCTTGTCCATTTCTTTCATCTGTCCTGGTGGTCTGTAGTATATTCCGATGCTGCTCCTGCCTCTGATTCTGCTTTCCATTGACCATCACCCAAATGCTCCCCATCTTGGTTTCCTTCTCGGATTCCTGCAGTTTCTTATTTGAGTATATATTCATATTAAACAAGGCTCTTCCACTTGTCCCTTTTCAAAAATAATCATTAATACCCTTTCACTTGAAGTCAATTAGAGAGGGTTCAAATGCACTAATCTGGGTGGGAACTGAGATATTCTCAGTATCTTTTTTTCTGACCTGACTAAAAATAGGTTTTAACTTGGAGCAACATTAAATCTGACGCCCATTGATGATGATAATGGTGGTGGTGACGATGGACATTTTCATAGCACTTTCACTCATACTCCATTTCATTTGATTTGCATTTGCATGGGCAGATTTGGAGTCAAGACTTCATCTTTACTTCTGTGTCTGATACTTTATTCCCTGAGTAAGTAATTTAGCCTAAGTTACAGTTTTATTATCTATAAAATGGGTACAATAATTCTTGTAGCACCCATATATAGATGTGTTATAAGGATCAAATGATACCAAGCTCAGTCATTTAGCAAGTACCTACTAAATGCTAGGCTTTGGGTATACAAAAACAAAAACTGAAATAAGCCCTGATTCCGTGGAGCTGACAACATGTACATATTTAATTATATACAAAATATACAAAATAAATCATTAAATACCAGGAAATTAGAGAGGACACTTGGAGCTGGGGAGCTAATGAATGTAAAGCACTTTGTGAACTTAGAAAATGCCAACTATTCTGTTCTCTTCTCTTCTGTTGTATGTTGTTATATAACATTATATTAATTATATTTTTATTTGAACCTCACAAAAGTCAACCAGTCAGGTATATAGTGAGAACCAGCTAACAGCTCTTTAAACTACACATGAGGAAACAGGATCAGAGAGGTTGGGTCTCATAGCTAAGAATGTCCAAGATAGGATCCCCTGTTCCCTATTCTCTCGAGAAACAAGCTCCAGTTTCCTTTCTAATAATAGTCCAACAAACTTCATCTGCTTTGTCTCAAACCTAGTGCAGGACAGAAACTGGCAAGCCTGTTCAGTTCCAGATATTTCTCACTGATTTTTTTTTATTGTTGTGTTCTGATCTGTAAATGATACATTCTAAAGGGGTATCCTAAGCCATGCTAATAGACTTTTTTTTCTGTTAAGTTTTGAGTCCTTTTTAGGACAGTGTTTTGCCTGCTCAATTGAACTTAAAAGTCTTATATTTTTAAAAGATTCATTGTCACACTCTAATATTTTCTCTGTTACCATAATATACTGGGTATAATTGGCTAGACATGTATTGGGGACCAGCTAATGACTCACCTATGTGGTAGACTGGCATGCCAACCAGCTTCAGCATTGAGCCAAGCATTACTCTGCCCATCTTGGATTTGGCATATAAAGAGGCAGATAGATAGGGCTTGTTCTTTTCCCTGAAACTGCCAAGACTTTTTTGTCATGGCAAAAAAAACCTGGAAATAAAGTTGATGTCTAGCCATCAGGGAATGTCTAAACAGATTAACATATGTGAATGTTATGGAATATTACTGTACTATGTGAAAGGATTACCCTACTATAGGAAGAATACATAGGAGCATGGAAAAGTTCATCTGAACTGATGCTAAGTGAAGTCAATGGAGCCAGGAAAACAAAATATGCGCCAACTACAACAATGTAAATGAGAACAAACCAATGAAACTGGGCTCTGCATGATTCTAATGATAAGCCATGGACCAGGAGGATATGCAGAGAAAATGAATCAACCTTCTCCATTGCAGAGTCAACAACTGTGGGTGTGCAAAGCAGCCCCACATACTGTCAGTCCAGATGGATGGGTTGGTCAGTTTTGCTGAACTGTTTTCCCCTCCCTTCAAATGAATGAATGAATAGGAAATAAATTAACAAAACAAATAAACAAACAGGTGAATGAATGAATAAGTCTTTGTTTCCAAAGATGGCTGGGGAGGGGAGGGGCATCTTTGGAAATGAATATTATGAGACAGCAAAAGTCATTAATACATTCTTTAAAAACAACAAATAGTTAAATAGTAGCTCTCATTTCCTAGAACAATTTTGAGTGCCAAATATATAAGTATTTCTCTTTCTTAAGTATAGTTTGTCATGTTGAAAGATTCCTGACTTGATTTCTATGGGCACCACTTTCTTTACAAAATGAATTTCGGATCCCTTCACATTCCTTGAGTTGCTGGTGGCCAACCATCTTGCCATGAGCTTTTCTGAACTTGGCTAGGATGGTTTCTGGATGAAAGGTCAACAGTTGGTTGTTAGGCCTTTCCAACAGAGCCCAAACCAGTATATGCTATTTTATTTGATCCTCACAACAACCCTGGGAGGCAGGTATTATTATTATACCCTTTTAACTGATGAGGAAACTAAGGCCAGAGGGATGAAGTGATTTGACCAGGGTCACACAGCTGGAAATGTCTGAGGCAAAATTTGGACTCAGGTCTTCCTGACTCTCTGTTGAATACTCAATCTGCTGTGCCGCTTTAGTTGCTTCTAAAGAAAAAATAAAGGGAAGAAGAGAAAAAAATGCCAGGAGTGCTTAGCCTGCAATCAGAAGCCTTGAGTTTAAATCCAGCTTCAGACACTTCCCAGATGTGTCCCTGAGCAAGTCACTTAATCTGTCTCCTTCAGTTTCTTCAATTATAAAATGGAAATAATAATAATAACACCTACTTTCTAGAGCTGTTGTCAGTATCCAATAAGATAATATTTGTAAAGTACATAACATGGTGCTTGACACATAGTAGGTACTTTATATGTGCTATTATCATTGCTGTTGCTGTTGTAATTATTATTAGATATGACAGCCGGACTAAAGTAACAACAATGATGGTGGTGGTGATGTTGAGGTTGTCAGCTGACATGTATATCTCATTGGAGCCTCACGACAGCTTGGTGAGTTGCTTATTATACTTGTCCTTAGCCCTTTTCACAGTCTTTCTCCAGAAACATCCTGTGTTTTCCACTTCTTAGAATCTCTTTTGAGGTTCAGCTCATGTACTATCTTATACATGAAACCTCATGCCCCCTCCCAGCTTTGGCCTCCAAATTGTCTTACCACCATTTTGTGTGTATTTTGTATATTTCCCTATATTTGATGTCATTCCTCACTAGGCTGTAAGATCCTTGAGGGCAGAACTCTTTGTTTTTGACTTTGTATGCCTTCCACCGAGTAGCACAGAGTAAATGCTCATTGATTCAGTGAAAATCAAGGTTCAGAGAACCTTAGGGACTTGCCCTTGGTGCCAAACTTAGTAGGTGACAGATATGGGAGATGAATCTCTTGATCATGCCTTACTTAAATAATCATTTAAATCTGGGGATATGGGTAATAACAGATTCTTAGAACAGAGGTCTTCTGTCTCCAAGGCCAAAGCTCTTTCCATTACACCATGATGCCTCTTGTGGGAATTCTTATCATTAAATCATAAGGTTCTAAGAAGAGAGACATTCACAGGATGACTCTTTGCTTTTTGAGTATGCAGTCCAAAAATCAATAGCAAGCAGTTGAAAAAACAAGATTGTAATGTACCAGGTGTAAGGAAATGGGTAATAGTCTCCTCTCAATAAGAATGTAATAGTCACCATTCAAATAACACTCTTCCAGACCTGTTTTAGGACAAAGGTTTCAGATCTCCTCTTCCCACTCTGGCAAACAAAATTACATGGTTCTAGGAGTCCAGAGCTGGTCTCAATTAGGTCAATAATTATGGAAATTAGGGTTGGGAATATTGCATTCCAATTAGCTAGTTTTTGCATCGATTGTAATCCTTGAGTAATAGACCAGTGATGAAAAAGGGGAGGGTCCATTCATGCTAGGGACCAGGAGATAAAAGGAGGACCGAGAGCCTCCATTCTTTGCATCCACCAGCTGCACACTGGGTTGCCCACTCTCACAAGAATGACAATAAATGAGCCTTTGACACATCACTGCTGATGAGTTCCAGAGAATTTTTGAGCAAGAGTCATTTTCCTCACACCAAGTAAATTCACAAGATGTTGCCTCACACTTTAATTATGTGTCAGAATCTGAGCAATAAAAATAACATCTGGCAATCAATATTCCCTAAAATGTTTTTTAATAAGCTGAAGTCACACACTCCCATCAATGTTTGCCAATAAGTGTATTCATTTCTAAGGTTGTCTCAGTGTGTACAAAAAATATACATAGTTTTATGTCACTTGCAGTTGTATCAATGGGCAAAAACTTACCTCACTTTTCCAAGGGAAAGATATCTCTCTATGACCCAAGAGGTTCTATTTCTTCATAGTCTTCTGCAGAATTATGTTCGGTTCTGGAGACCATGTTTTAGGAAAGACACTGATCAGTTAGTTGGTGTGTGTACAGAGGAAGGCAGCCAAGATGATGAAGAACCTTGAGTTCATACCATATGAGCATTTCTAGAAAGAGTTGGGAAGTCCGATTTGGTGGGAAAAGATGGAAGAGGGACATTGTCATCGTTTTCAAGTGATTATTTTGCCCTAATTGGTTTCCCAGGGCAGAAGCAAGAGCAATGACTACAAGATGTCGAGAGGCAGATTTAAACTTCCTAACAATGAGCTGTCCCTAAGTCGATTGGGATGCCTTGAGAGGTAGTGGAATCGCCTTCATTTGAGGTCTTCCAGCAGAGGTTAGATGGACACTTGCCAAATATGTTCTAGAAGGAGTTGTTTTCCAGGCATATGTGGAATTGGATCTGAGGTCCCTCCCAAATTTGAAATTCTGTGATTCATTACTTCCTCAGAAGGTTTTTTGTTCTTTCATAAGATCTAGAGTTGGAGAGAACTTTAGAGATCACCTGCTCCAGGGGTTCTTAACCAGGGTACTATGAACTCATATCTTCCTAACTTAAAGCCATAGGCTCTATCCACTGTGTCACCTTGAGTTTCTTCCAACTCTACATCTATGGTCCTAATTATCATGCCTATACAGATGACTCCTGAATCTATATATCCAGTACTATTCTCACTCCTGAACTTCGATCCCACACCATAAACTTCCTGTTGGACATTTCTACCTTGATGTCCCCATAGTATCTCAAACTCAGCACGTCCAAGACAGAACTCATTATCACAATCCACTCAAAACCATCCATCCTCCAAATTTCCTTACTTCTGTAAAGCCCATCTCCATCCTTAGCCAAGTTCAGAGCTTCAGAGTCACCCTTGAGTTCTCACTCTCCTTTATCTGCTCTATCCAATTATTGGCCCAGTCTCTAATTTTTCAGTCAATCAATGAGCATTTACCAAATTCTATGGGGTCAGAGGAGAACTGGTTACAAAGGTCACTGGGGACATAGAGAAAAGAAAAATATTCCCTAACCCCAAGGAGCTTACATTCTAATGGGGAAGACAACATGTAAATAACTAGACCCATATAAGATATATTCGGTGTAAATGGAAGTCAAGGCACTTGCAAATGGGAAGACCAGAAATTATGGCTTTTTTTCCACCTGCAGGGCACTGCCCTGGTCTGGGTCTTCATAATCTTTCATTTGGCCTATTACTGCAATAGCTTCTTATTTGTTTTCCCTCCATCTATAGAACTCTAAAATTGATCATCCTAAGGCATAGGTCTAACCACATTACATCCCTACCCAAAAGGTTCCAGGGACTTTCTATGGCCAATAGGATACAAGACAGACTCCTCTAGCTGACTTTTAAAGCCCTTCCTAATCTGGCCCCAACCTAGCTTTCTAGACTGATTATGCTCAGCTACCTTTCATGCATCTTCTTCCTATCTCTTCCTACATCTTCTGAATCACCCTATTCTCTCTTTAGAACATTCCATCTCCCACTTCCATGGCTTCACCATGCCCGAAGTGCTCTTCCATCTCTCTTCCAGCTCACAAATTCTAGCTTCATCCAAAGCCCAGCTCAGCTGCCACCAATAGGGTACTTCTCATTTCCCCTTCAGTTGTTAGTACTATCCTAGTCCCTGAAATTCTTTATATTTATTCTCTCTCTATTTTGTATACATTTATCCATTTACATGTTGGAAAATTGTCAAGCAGTCTTAACATCCTCTCTCTCTCTCTCTCTCTCTCTCTCTCACACACACACACACACACACACACACACACACACACACCCCTTCAAGAATCAATTTAAGCAGAATAAGGGGGAAAAGAAACAAGGCATAAGCAAAACATGTCTCCCCCCCAAATAGGATATAAGCTCCTTGAGCAGAGGGACTATTGCAATTGTTGTCTTCCTATTTCCAAGGCTTAGCACAACAGTTGGCACATGATAGGTGCTTAGTACATGCTTGTTGAGTCAAGTAAGTGACTAGGCCAGGGTCACAAAGCCAGTATTGTGTCAAGGGTGGGACTTGAATTGAGGTCTCCCTGACTCTGGGGTTGTCCCTCTAGTCACTCTCTGATGCCATCAGTGTTTAGACATAATTAAATATCCTGATAGTAAAGAGGGGAGCTGACTAACTCTCTTACAGGTATTCTCATAACCCATGCCTGTAAATGCTCTTGACCTTCATTTTTTTGCCTTGTGACTCCAATCTAATCTACCTCTAATTGCAGGAAGTTTGTACTTGCCTCTTTCCCTCTGCCTTGATGGTTAAAGGAAAATGTGGCTTCATAGTTAATATGAATTATTATAATTCCTATGGGTCTGTTATTAAAAACTCACTTCATCTTATTTTGCATTGACTCACATTAGCATTCACTGCCTAAAAGCTTTATCTCTCCATGTTTTCAGCTCACATTAAAAATCACTACCTTTTGGAGCTATTGTGAAAAGAACCTCCCAAACTAATAGGCAAGTACCTCTCAAGGGCAGCCTTGTGGCATCAGAGGAGAACTGGTTACAAAGATCAAAGTTTTGGGTACTGATTCTGACTGCCATTTATAATCTGGGTGACCTTGGCCATGTCACTTGACCTCTCCAGACTTTACTTCATCATTGGTAAATTAAGGAGGTTATTTCTAGTACTAACTACCTTACTTTATCATTGTGAGAGCCAAATATGCTAATATAGAAAATTATTTTGTATGTCAACTATTATCTTTATCATTATTAGAGTAGAGTAATTGTCTGAGGGGGAGAGTGGACTATTTACAAGGACTAGCTGAGCTAAGGATGGAGAGACTAATCATCAATAGGTTGACCATGACATGGTGCATTTTTTGTTTGCGACAATCCATGGAACAGATCATAAGAGGACCCTCAGATCTATAAGCCACTATCATTCTGAGTTGTTGTGTACTTATATAAAATTGTACTGATTGAGCCTGAGAAACACAATGACAACTTCTTAGTGAATCCCAGTACTGACTCTTAAAATCTCTTTAATATCGATAAAGTCTCTTAACTACTTTGAGCATTCAACTATAAAATAGTGATAGCCATACCTGCAGTACTTTCATATGATGAAGTCATTGTAAGACTCAAATGACATCATGTGAGTAAAGTGCTTTACAAACCTCAAAACTCTATAAAATGGCAGCTGTTATTTAAATGAGATGGAACAACATATTCACATTGGAAAAACAAAGTGGATGAAAACCTACTAAAAGCACTTATTACTGGGGCAGCTAGGTGGTGCAGTGGATAGAGCACTGGCCCTGAAGTCAGGAGTACCTGAGTTCAAATCCAGCCTCAGACAATTAACACTTACTAGCTGTGTGACCCTGGTCAAGTCACTTAACCCAATTGCCTCACTAAAAAAAAAAAAAAAAAAAAAGAGCACATATTACCAACACTATGACATATAGTTGAGTATACTGCTCATTGAGTTAATTCATCAGTACATAAATCTTGATAAGATATTGTGAGTAGATAATACAATCAGATCAGTGTAGAAGAAGAGAAAGGGAGCAGTCTAGATAACAGAGGGGAGGGGGATGGATTTGTGCAGCACTTTTTATTTTATTTTTATTTTTTGTTGCTTTGGGGGGTTTTTGTTTGTTTTTGTGGGGCAATGAGGGTTAAGTGACTTGCCCAGGGTCACACAGCTAGTAAGTGTCAAGTGTCTGAGGCCAGATTTGAACTCAGGTCCTCCTGAATCCAGGGCCAATGCTTTATCCCCTGCACCACCTAGCTGCCCCTGTAGCACTTTTTATAAACCCAAACTCCTTGTTATTTCAAAGTCATATATTTCATATCATTTTTTCCTGTGATGTTATATGGCTACAAATAATAGAATATAGGATCAGAGAAGAATAAAAATGGCAAGTGATTAAAGAGGTCAATGGAAAGATTAATGGTGAAGTAAGTCAGCTATAGAGCATTGCCCATCATGGACAGTATGCAGAAGTAACACAAAAAGACATCATCAGTGACAAAGCTGGGAAGGATAACCTACTGGTTGGAACCATCAAGATTCCAAAAGCTCTAACCATGTGACAATACTGGACTGAATTATATTGGGTAAAATTTAATAGATGCAATTTAATAAATGCAAAGTCTTACATTTGGGTTCAAAGATCAATTCAACAAATACAAGATGGGAAAGTCATGGTTAGACTTCCTAGAGGTGTATATGGGGATGAAGGTGGGGTTGAGGACCTTAGAAGTGGCAAGAGTACTGGACTGGAGTGAACAGACCAACTTTCAGATCTCCATTTTGCCACTTATTACCTGTATGAACTTCAGGGAATCACTTTAGTTTCTCCATGGCTGTTTCCTCATCTGTGAAATAAATGTTTTGGATGGAATGATGTCAAAAGTCTAAGTCTAAGCATCTAAGTCTATTTCTTTTCATCTATGTTGAAAAGGCTGCTTTTCTCTCTTCCTGATTCTCCTTTGATTTTGTGTTCTTCCTAAAATGTGATTTGTGGTCCTTTTTCTCCTTTCTGGGATTCATTCTTATGATGATGGATTTTTGTTCTTTCTGTGGGTTCTTCTTTTATGATAGTATCTTTTATTTCCAACACATTTTTCTTTACTGAATCTATTTTCTGGTCTATTTCTCTGTCTCCTGTTATATCTTATTTCTTTTCTCCCTTATTCTACTTGAATTAATTCTTGGAGGGGTTGGGGAGGGGAAGTGAAGACGTCTCAACTATTTGGCATTTTCTTCTTATGTGTAATCTCTGAATTTTGCTTAAGCTTTGGAAACTTCGGGGTTGTTTTCTGTCCCATTTTTGAAGTTTAACATGCTCACCTCTTGCTCTTTCCTCTTTCAATTATTTTATTTTGGTTCATTTGTCAACCTAAGCTACAGAGAAAACAAATCCTAGACTTGGGAAAGAGTCAAGATCTCAAAAGATTTGGAAAGGCTAGAATAGTGGACTAAATCAAGTAAGATGAAATATTATGGGGGAAATGTAAAGTCTTATTCTGCAGTTCAAAAAATCAACACAAGTACAACATGGAAGAAATATGTTCAACTAGAATTAAAGATCTGAGGATTTAGTGAATGGCCAGCTCAATCCAAGTCAACAGTAGGATATGAAAAAAGTAGGATATTGAAATCTTAGGCTATATAAGGAGAAGCACAGTGTCTGGGACTAGGGAGGAGAAGGCCCTCTAAGACAATGTCCAAAGCAGTGTTCCCCAAAACATGATCTGGGGACCCCTAGAGGTCCCTAAAATGCTTTCAGTGTCCCCAAGGTCAAAACTATTTTTATAATAATACTAAGACATTTTGATTTCTAGTCTTGTAATTATCAATGGATATGACACATATAAACAAAAGCTCTTGTGGGGATGGGGGTTCCTCAATACTTTTTAAGAAAGGAAAAGGGTCTTGAGGCCCAAAAGTTTGAGAACCATTGCTCTAGAGCATTATGTCCATTTCAAAAGCCACATTTTAAGGATATTGATAAACTGGAAACCATACAGAAGAGGGCAAACCAGGATAGTGAAAGGCTTTGGGTATGTGTCAAATATACTTGGTTATTTATTATATATCCAATCTATCAGATGTCTGAAGGAAGTAGGGCTATTTCATCTGGTGAAGAGAAGACTTGCGAGAGACATGAAAACTATCTTCAACTGTTCAAATGGTTGTCTCTCAAAAGAGTGAATAGAGTTTTTCTTCTTGGTCTCAAAGGACAGAACCAGGAGCAATGGGTGAAAGTTGCAAAGATTCATATTTTAGGCTTAACACTCTTCTGAAAATTATGTACAATTTATTTTAAGCTTAACAAGCACTCTATAAGATGAGCATAAGATGTGAAAAGCAGAATAGAAAGAAGATTGCACATGCAATGGGAAATCTGTGGTATGTGCACCTTGCTTTTGCCTGGAAGTACACAGCAAACTTAACCTGTTATTTTCAAAGGTGTCTTGCTTATCTGGGAATGAAATAATTACCAATCATCAGAACTACTTAAGAATGGAGTGAACAGCTCCTGGAGAACCAGAGTGGATTGACTGCAGAGATGGGGATGACCATTTGTCAACAATGTGGTGGAGGAGATTGTTTTCAGGTATAGGTCGAACTCATTGGCTTCAAAGAAACTTTCCAACTCTTTGGGATTCTGTTACATAGTACCCTAAAACTTTGCACATCTGAAACAGACCTCATTAACTTTCTGCAGAAAACCTTCCCTTCTTTCAAACTTTCATATTTCTGTGGAATACCCCACCATCCTTCCAGTCTCCCAGATTCATAATTTTGGTGTGCATGATCCTGGATTCCTCATTCTTCTTTTTCCCAAATATCCAATTGGGTATATTCAACAAATGTTTACTGAGAGCCAACCGATGTATGATTCAACAAAATAAATATTTTGACATGTGTTGATTAGTACATATGTACACAGTACTGCACTGGGTGCCAGGGATAAAAAGATGACTGAGTGTGCCCTGAGGTAATTAATCTCTCTGAGCCCCATTTGCCTCATCTCTGAAAGGAAAGGTTAAATGAGATGACCTCTAAAGTCACTACTGGCTCTAAATCTGTGATCTCCCAATGGGCTGGTAGTCTTATGTTTGTCTGCACAGTCAGAAGATATTTTTTAAAGATAATGCCTTTGAGGAAGACTATGGCCACTGGTTCTTTTCCAAATAAACTCTTAAGAACAGCAAATCTTATTAAACATTCAACACACTTCAGTTTAGAAATAAGGAAATTGAGACGTAGAAAGGTAAAAACAAAGTTCCCAAGGTCAAAGAATTAAGATGTCAATAAGGCAGAATTCGAATCCAGGTAACTCTGGTGCCATCCATGCTCGGTGCTATGTCCCTCTGTCCCTCACCCTCCTCCACCCTGTCACATATTCCTTCTCCCACTTCTAGGCTTTTACAAAGTGCTTTCTAATGTCTGGAAAGTTGTTCTCTCTCACCTCTGCCTTATAAAATCCTGAGCTTCCTTCAGAACACAGATCAGGTCTCACTCCCTCCTTCACATGGCCTTTCCTGGCACCCAATTCTTTAGAACCCTCATCCTGTTGTTGTTGTTTTGTATAACTCTGAATATATTTAATATTTGCTGATCTTTGTACTTGTACCCTCATCCTTACCAAACTCATCCAATGGAATGTAAACTCCTCAAAGGTTGGGACTCTAGAAATTGTTTGTTTTTTATCTCCAGCACCTCACAAAATGCCTTGGATTCAGTAGGTACTTAATGTATGCTTATCTATTTGAACTAAATTGACCATAGCATGATCAAGGGCCTTCATTGTGATGGGCTTCCTCTGGACTCTCTGTAACTTTTCAATGTCCTTTTCTAAAGTATGGTGCCCAGGAATGAACCCAATACTCAAAATGTGGTCTGACCAGGGCCTAGTATAGGACCACCCTCAGCTTCTGAGACCTGGATACCATGCCTTTGTCTCTGTCACATTAGACTGGGAGCTCCTTGAGAACAGAAATTGTCTTCTAAGTTTCTTTGTATCTCCAGGACTTAGGAAGCACAACCTGTGCTTAATAGATGCTAGTTGACTAACTCCATCTATCTGTCTCTATATTTGTCTCTGTCTCTGTCTCCCTTTCTCTCTCCCTCTAACCCCACCCCCCATACCTCCATAAGTCTCTTAATGGAGATTAAGCTTCCTTAGACTTTTCTGGCTGGTGTGTCACAGTGTTGTTGTGGACCAACAGGAGCCCACTAAAGTTTCATCCAATGCCAGAATTCCATAATTCTATATGATTTTTGTGGATTAGCTTTCTGGTTTCTGAGAATTTAAGAGAAATTGTTTCCTACATCCTTATCACCTCCAGAGATAAGATAGGGTATGTGTGTGTGTGTGTGTGTGTGTGTGTGTGTGTGTGTGTGTGTGGTGTAAGGGGTGTGTAGTTTAGTAAGTCCTCTGGACTGCTGCTTTCACTTCAGGGGTCTCCTTGCCCCCTCCACCAGTTTCCTGTTTTATAAAATGATGGAGTTGGATTTGGATGAACTCCATGATCCCTTTCAAGTCTAAATCTGTGATCCCAGGATCCCACAGTCTTGTAGCCAAGGCTATAGAATGAATTAACATTAGAATGCATGAGTTGCTACTACCTGTTGTCTGACTCAACTCAAAAAGAAACAATTGGCTCTTAAAAGAAACACAGAAACTGTTTACTGCAATGTTTGTCATTTTTATGGGACTGAACATAAAGCTGCCAACAAAAGGTAAGGAAAAGATCCATCGTGAAAGTCTCTCGGATTCAATCTATGTTCTCCTGCTGTTCATCAGTGCCTGACACTGTCATCTGCTCTGGTGCATAAAAGTGGTTGGTGGTGTGGAATAAGAATGGGAGCCTGGGATGGCACCAAGATTCCACCTGGGCTGGCTGAAATAAGGAATGCTACCTAGTTGCAAGCTATCAACTGGTCTCAATGAAGAGGCCCAGTTGCTTAGTTGGCACGGCCACAAAAACTATAGGAAGACCTTACTGATGGTGGGGTAGGGGCACTAGGGGTGTGGTGTCTGGGCTTAGTTCTTTTTCTTTTTGGTGCTCAGTTAAGAGAAATGTAATTATGGATAATTGGATGCAGGCTTAGCCTCAAAAGAGGAGCATAGTTTGAAAGCTGGAAGAGATCTAAGTAAAGCATTTTAGCTCACTCACTCTCCATTTTACAGAGGAACATAACACCTAGACTAGTTAAGGACTTTACTTAAGGGAAAGAAAATGAAAGAAAGATGGAAAGAAAGGAAGGAAGGAAGGAAGGAAGGAAGGAAGGAAGGAAGGAAGGAAGGAAGGAAGGAAGGAAGGAAGGAAGGAAGGAAGGAAGGAAGGAAGGAAGAAGGGAAGGAAGGAAGGAAGAAGGGAAGGAAGGAAAGAAGAAAGGAAGGAAGGAAACACAAAGAAACAAAGAAAAAAGAAGGGGGAAGAAAGAAAGAAAAAAAGACTTTTTGTGTTTCTGGGATTGTGTGCTCCACATTCTGAGGGAGAGAGATGTGTTAAAAGTAATGTTCTTTCCATGCTATTTTAGTAAATTTCTTTGTTAAGCACTAATCTTTTCTATCTGACTGTTAATAGGAAGCATACTTGTGGGGGCTCTTGAGTGATACTTTCAGGAGTAGCTACCCACATTGACCCCAGAACCTGTGAGTGTAACAACCACCCAGTGGGGGCCAGTCCATGAATGTGAGTGTGTGAGTGTCAGTTGGAAGGATAACTTCTGGGGGGTTATCTCAAACTCCCTTTTTTGTGGGACAATTGGGATTAAGTGACTTGCCCAGGGTCACACAGCTAGTAAGTGTCAAGTGTCTGAATCCGGATTTGAACTCAGGTCCTCCTGAATCCAGGGCCAGTGCTTTATCTCCTGCAGTGCCTCCTAGCTGCCCCCTTAAATTCTCTTTATAGTATCTCTTGCGTGCACCATCATTCTCTTCCTATTTTCACCATCTGCACTGTTTCTTGTAGGAGCCTCTTCATTCTCATCTTCTTTAGTCTTCCTCTTGTCTGATATATCCTCTTGCATAGACTTGATGGAATCATTTCCTTGAATCCTCCAGTGACTCCTCATTAGGTTAAAATACAAACTCCTTAGAACTGGCAAATGTGATTGCCAAACAAATTTCAGTGAACTTGAAGAGGCTGTGAGAGGAGACTGAGAGAGGGATGGATGTGAGCACTGGATAACTGGATAACAGATTTAGAAATGGAAGGGACTTTGTGAGTCCAGTAGAATCCCCTCAATTTACAGAGGTATTGTGTTCTTTTATTTAATAGGAAGAGAGAGGGCTGGTTATTCAAAATATAGGCCTGGGAACTTAACCTTGATTACTCTAAAACTTCAGGAACATTATTTAAGGGGGTGCATTTATGAATAGAAAAGGAAGCAAAGAACAGTAAGGGCGACACATCCTGCTAGACTAAGCTCATCACCTTTTTTGATGGGGACACTAGAATGGAAAATGAGAAGGTTACAGACAGTGTTCTTGTGGATCTCAAAGTATTGCTAACTCCTTGCCTCAAGCCTAAATTAGTCTTTTTGCAGCTCCATCTCCTTGCTTTCTGTACTGTCCCAAGAGTCAAGCAAAAGAAGTCCAATCATTCTGGAAACCCCAGTGGATGGAGTGATGGACTTGAAGTCAGAAACTCCTGAACTCAAATCTAGCTTCAGACACTTACTAACTGCTTTCTCTCTCTGCCTCAGTTTCCTCATCTATAAAATTAGGGTAATAAAATACTTCCTTCCCAGGGTTGTTGAGAATCAAACATTTGAATAGTGCTTTGCAAACCTTAAAGCATTATATAAATGCTAGTTATTCCTGCATGTGAAAGCTGCTCAAATGCTGATGGTCATTGTCGTAACAACCCTGCTCCTCCTTCCAGAATCTCTCTAGGTTCCATATCCCCAGTTCCATTGATCAATCTTCATAAAGCATGATCTCAAGGCCATTTACCAAACTGCTAACAGTGGCTAATAGGCCACCTAAATGAAAGAAAGTCTAAGTGTCCAACATAAAAGACAAATAGTGATTACAGAAGTGACAGATCCCATAAGGTAAAACTGAATTGACAATAGAATTCTGTTTCTCACAGGCACACTGGCTCCAGATGACCGGGAGGGGACAGAGTTTAATTAAGGTTTTAACTACATTGTGCCCAATGTAAATGCATGTTTAAAGGAGTTTGAGGGGCAGCTAGGTGGCACAGTGGATAGAGCACCGGACCTGGAGTCAGGAGTATCTGAGTTCAAATCCAGCCTGAGACACTTGACACTTACTAGCTGTGTGACCTGGGCAAGTCACTTAACCCCAATTGCCTCAATAAATTAATAATTGATTAATTAATTAATTAAAATAAAAAATAGAAGAGTTCAAAACTATGCAAGAAACCAGATGTAATTCAGAGATTTAAAAGATTCTTTTCATCTTTGACTCCAAGAGAGATGGGTTGGGGGCAGCTAGGTGGCACAGTGGATAGAGCACCGGCCCTGAAGTCAGGAGTACCTGAGTTCAAATCCGACCTCAGACACTTGACACTTACTAGCTGTGTGATCCTGGGCAAGTCACTTAACCCTCATTGCCCAGCAAAAGAAGAAGAAGAAGAAGAAGAAGAAGAAGAAGAAGAAGAAGAAGAAGAAGAAGAGAGATGGGTTTCCAGGCATATTATTTAGTATCAAAGAAAGTAAAATGCATTCACTAATTTCACTGTTTACTGTGGGTTGAAAAAAAAGACCAGACATAATAATAAATGGGAGTTGGGGATGGGGAGATATAAATATAAATATATATATATATATATATAAATATATATATATATATATACATATATATAATTCTGGGAACCTACTTGTGTAGAATCCGTCCTTACTGTTTCCTACCACAGAGGATTCCCATTAGTGCATGGGCCTTTTGCTTAGAACATTTGGCTAATTTAATCTTGGCAAGAGGTTTCAAAAGGTTATTTTCCTGACCCAATTTAACACTTTGTATAATAAAATCCTAACTATTCAGGGAAACAGAGATCTTCATTATAGAAAAATATTTACTATCACAGCCTGTACACAAACAAAAGCATCCAGGAACCTCAGGTCCTGAATGTAATTTAATATTTCTTACCAATGATTTGGGTAAAGGTCTAACTGGCATGATTTTTAAATTGGCAGATGTCACAATTACGGAAGAGGAGTTAAAACACTAGATGGCAGAGTCGGGGCCCAAAAAGATCTCAGTGGCCTATGTAACATTAGACCAAATCTAGTGAGATGAACAATTGTAAGAATAAATACCAAGTCTTATAGTTGGGTTCAAAAAAAAAAATCAACCTCCCAAGTACAAAATGAGGGAGGGGTGACTAGATAGCTATTCACTGAAAAAATATCTGGGTTTTTCAATGGGTTCCAAGCTCACTATGGGGCAATGAAGGGATATGGCATCCCCATAGTACCAAACTAGGAAAAATGACTGGAAATTTCAGAAGCCAATTTAGGCTTGATGTAAGGAAAAACTTCCTGACAATTAGACTTATCCAGTAGTAGAAAGGGCTACCTGAAGATGTCGTTGGCTTCCCATCTCTAGGACTCTTCAGGGAAAAGCTAAATGATCACTTTGTATATATAATGGAGAGGAGAGCCTTGCTCAGGTATGGTTTGGTCTAGGTGGTCCCTGAGGTTCCTTCCAACTCATGCCATGGTTCTTGTTCCCAGAACACACTGCCATCACCCCATGATGCCTTTAGACTAGGCAGATTGGCCAATTAGGGCAGTCTATGCCTATTATCCACACCATGCTAGACAGTTAGATAGACTACCCATAGAACTCATCCATTAGTATATATTTCAGACAGACTGAGCAGATGGACAGTCAGGGCCAGAATTAAATAAGAGGAAGAAAGCAATATGGATAGCCTGCTTCTGGGAGACTACAAAGTTCTTCTAAAGACACTAGACTCTCCCCAAATTGAAAGCCCATCTTTTTAATACCAATATTTTCCCCATAATGTTAACTTTTCTGAGCCCCAGGAAAGTCGCCAGCTGTGAATCATAGAACTTATGGCTTTAAAACTTACAGAACTCACAGGATTAAAAATGAATATTGCTTGGGGGTCAATGGAGAAATAGAGAGTGTAATGGGTGGGAGCAGGCTGCTACATATTACAAACAAGGCGCTACAACAAACTAAAAGATATCATCATCTTGATTGGAAAAAATGTAGGGTAGTGACACGGAAAGAATGAAAGTTAATTAATATGCAAATTACTGTCAGCCATATAAAAGAAGCAGGATTTGAGTTCAGGTATTCGTGACTCCAAGAATGATTGTTCATCCATCGCTTCCTCTTTCTCTTTTTAAGGTTTTAAGGTTTTCTTATAATGATTCTATGCGGTGGGCAGTACAAGAATCAATCTCCATTTTAGAGATGAGAGACCGGAGGCTCTTAGCAGTTAAGAGACTTGGCCATGATCACACAGGGGATTTGAACCCAGAACGGTAGATTTAAAGCCCACTGATCTATTCTGCCCAGTTGCTTTTCAACACTACTGTAACATCTGTCAATAGCAGTCCAGTCCAGTGCTTCTCAAATCCTCAAACTTGAGCTCAAAATTCTTGTTTTAAAGAAAGAGGGGCCAGAGAAAGGGACAGTGATAGATGCCAGGTAACACAGAGAGGGAGTGAGAGAGGCAGAGACACAAGCCAGATCTGCTGAGTCTGTCACCCCTCCCCATACTCTCCTCCATGCCTCCCATGGCCTCTGGCTCTAAATCCTTCACCAGCCCAGCCCCTGAAGCCAGGCAGTTTCTATCACCGTCAAATATTGTTCTTCATCTTGATTTCTTTCTCAATATCTCAGAAGAGTTTTAAGACTGAAAGCACAAATAGTTTCTTTTTATAGTTCCAGAAGTCTGACTTCCATGACCCTCTCTTAACAATTTGCTTTAATTATCTGGGGGTGGGGGAAGGGAGCGGGTTAAGGGGAAGGATGTCTATTGGTTTCCTTAAATAACAGAACCCAGTTTTTTGAAGGCTCCTGAGCCTGTCTAAAGGATACAAGGGCAAGCTTGGTGCTCTTCAATGCCTTGATGGGAATGGGGGCGGGGGTGGGGGATGGGGGGGAATTGTTACTCCTAAAGCACAAGTCTGACATTGTTACTCCCTTACTAAAAACCAAAATCAAAGCCAAACAAACAAACAAACAAAAACACTCCCTCTAGTGGTTCCCTGCTCCTTGTTCCTCATGTATAACATTTCATTTCCCATCACTAAACCTTTGCACAGGCTGTGCCCATGCTTTAAAATGCCCTCCCTTTTTACCTCTGACTCTTAAAATCTCCAGCTCTCTTCAGATCTCAGCTCAAGTGCCACCTTCCCCATGAGGACACTCTTGGTATCATGGTCTTCCCAGCTGATAGCATCACTTGCCTCCTCCCCAGGACTATATCATTTATGAATAACAGAGGTCCTGGCATGTGGTCAGTGCCTATGTTTGTACTTGGTGAATTAAAATAAGAAATCATAGAGAAGAATGTGATGTCGCAGAAGGAGCCCTGGATTAGGAATCAGGAGACTTGGCTTCAAACCCAGACTCTTCCATTTATTGTGGTTGTGACCTTAGGAAACTTAGTCTCCTAGGCTGAAGGGAGGGGGCTAGACTAGATGGCTTCTGACTTCCTTTGCAGATATCTAATCTTCCTCAGAATATCTCACTTCCCTATGCAGAAGTAAGGGTTTCATGACTAATAGAACAATGGTCTGGCATATAGTAGGGGAGATGTCCCTGCTTTGTGTGCACTATGGTTTTGCTATTTTTGAGACTAAGTCTCTCTGTCATGCCCAGGCTGGAAGTACAGTGGCCACTCCCGTACCCAACCTGCAGCTGATCTTTATGGGGAGCTTTCACCCATTCCATTCATGGCTTGGCAGTTTGCCTTTATTTCTTAAGCCACCCCCTATTCTTGGAGACTCATCATATTGGTTCTGTTCTTAATGTAAACATCAATTGACTAGCCCAACTATGGTTCAGAACTCTGATACTCAAGGGATATGCAAGCCCCCACTTCCCCAGTAGCAAGAATGGCAAGTGAGGGCCACATCTAGTTTGTCATCTTTCAATTAATACACATGAGTTTCTTTGAACCACTCATTCATTTTTTCACTTGTTCACTTGACTTTTAATTGGCCCTAAATGAGAGAGAAGAAGCAGTTACCTCACTGGATGACAAAATCTGGGTTCAGAAAGGCCTGGACCAGTTTAACATAATAGAGATTCACAATTTCAGAGAGAAGTCCCTCCTTCTGTTCTTCCATATAAATGAAAACAAGCAAGTGCTCATTTCATCTGGGGTTTGTCAAGCTTGGAATAAAGCAATTAAAACATCCAAAATAAATCAAAACAAAATGAAAGATCTTGATGGATTTAGAATGGACCCCATCGAACAAGATGATATCTAATAGGAATAAACAGAAAGTGTTGTCCTTGGGTTTCAAAATCACATTCTCAAGTATGTAGGGAGGAGGGTGGTTTGGCAGGAGTTCATCTGGAAGAGCCATGGAGGTTTTAGTGGACAGCAAGCTTGGTGGGAGCCAAACACAGCTGGAAAAGCTGATGTGATCTTGGGCTACATTGAGAAAGGCTGAGATTCCAGAAATAAGGAGGTGATGGTCCCCCCTATATATGACTAGGATCAATTTCAGGTTCCAGAGTGAAGAATACCACAAAACTAGAGAGCAGCAAGAAGAACCTAACTAGGATGGTCCACACCATATGAGGTTCCATGAAGGGAAAAGAAGAGAATAAGCATCCTGGATTAAAATAAAGACAAAATGCCTCCCTGCCCCTGCCCTTTCATATACCTCATTCGTCCCCAAGATTAAAATAACTGGTAGGCAGGAGAACTAAAATGATAGAAATCATAATGATAATTCAGTTCAGTCGTTTTTCAGCCATATCCAACTCTTTGTATCCCTATCTGGGTTTTTCTTGGCAAAGATTCTGGAATAGTTTGTCATTTCCTTCTACAGTTCATTTTACATATGAAGAAACTGAGGCAAACAAGGTTAAGTGACTTGCCCAGGGTCATACAGCAAGTAAGTTTCTGAGGCAGATTTGAACTCAGGTCCTCCTGACTCCAGGCCCTATGTCCTATCCACTGTGCTACCTAGATGTCCAATAATGATAATAACTAGCTTTTATATAGTGCTTTAAGGTTGGCAAAGCACCTTACAAATATTCTCCTTTTATCTACATAGCAACACTGGGAGATAGGTACTATTATTATTCTCATGTTACAGTTGAGGAAACTGAGGCAGGCAGAAGTTAAGTAACTTGCCCAGGGTCACACAGCTAGTAAGTGTCTGAGAGTCTTCCTGACTCTAAGAACAACACTATAGCTACTTTGCCACAAGCATTTATAAGTGTCTATTATGTTCTGGGTGCTAAGTTAAGTTCTAGAGATGCAAAGAGAAATGTGACAGTCCCTGTTATCAAGGAACTGGGCTTCACGGTTCGCTAGTTCACTGTTACTCTCATCACCACCAAGACTCTTGGCCTACAAAGCTATCCCCAGCCATGGAATGCCCCATAGTCCACTTCTCCTGCTCGTGTTCTGGGGTCAGAGAAGATGATGGTTTCAGGGAGATGTCAAAGTATTCAGTCCTGACTGCAGTTCATCATTCCACTTCACTGGGCCCTTGTAACCCCTGCAATTGTTTCCTTTTCCTAGTCTGGATTCATGGAGTCTCAGAATTTGAAGGGGCTTCAGTGGCCAGCTAGTCCTTCCTATAATGTAAAAGGAATCATCACGAGAACACATCTATCAAAGGATCCTCTAGGCTTTGGCTGAAGAAAGGCCTCTGGTAAGGTGGAAGCCCGTCCTTCTGCTTTGGGACAAGCTCAGATTGGTGGGAAGCTCTTCCTGACCTTAAACCCAAACTGGCCTCCTTGAAACTTCTACCCCTTGCTCCTCATTTTGCTCTCTGGGATAAACTGAGGAAGTCCCTTTTGGCTCCCCATAACAGCCATGCTAAGCCTACCTTACTTTCCTCAAACCCCCAATCCCCAGTGCTTTGCATAGAGTAAGTGCTTAATGAGGCACTGGTCCCATCCATCCAACCATTCATCCATTCCTTCTCAAATGTCAGAAGCTATGGCCAGAATGAGAACTCTCACTAGCTTTAGCTCTGCTTTAATCCATCTCTGTTTCTGGGCTCAGATCTTCATACCTTCTTCCAGTCCAAGAGAGTGAGTGTTTCCTCCTCCTTTGTAAGGACAGCTACCCTCTATTGGTGCTCTTGATTCCCCTCTCTCCTCTCATATCCAATCTCATCCTATCACAGGTCAGAAGATTGTAGACCAAGAGAAACCTTACAGGACACCTCATCCAACCTCTAATTTTATAGACGAAGAAACTGTGGCTCAGAGAGATTGAGATTTGCCCTGGTCACATGGCTGGAAAGTATCAGAGGCAGGATGTGAAAACCCAGGTCTTCTGAGTTTAAGTCCAGCAGTCTACCCACAATGCCATGAAAGTCAGTAAGGCATTTATTAAGTGCCTCCTATTCAAGACACTGTGCTAAGTGTTTTGAATACAGGAGCACAGGGCAATTAGAAATAATTAACAAGGAAAAGCACTAACATTTAGAGATTCAGGAGAGGCTCCTTGTAGAATGTGGCATTTTATCTGGGACTTCAAGGAAGCCAGGAAGCCAAGGTGAGGAGGAAGATCGCCCCAGGACATGGAGGCGGGTTGGACTTGTGAGTGAAATACAAAGGGACCCCTGGGACTAAAAGCACATAGGTACATGGGTGCGATGTGAGCTAGAAGAAGACTGGAAAGGTGGAGGAGGCAGACATAGGAAGGGCTACTAAATGCTTTGAGCCTGGAGGTGATAAGGAGCCACTGCAGTATATATAGGAATGACATGGTCAAGACCTGTGGCTTAGGAAGCTCACAGACATATGAGTGGAGGTTAGACTAGAATGGGAGGAGATTTGTGGAGACTACCCAGGGGGCTGCTGCAGTCATGAAGATGAGATGATAACCTGTGTAGGGTAGTGGTACTATCAGAGGAGAGAAGGAGATATAGCCCAAAAAATCGCAAATGTAGAATCAACAGGATTTGATAAAGAGGGAGAAGGAGAGAGAGAAGGAGGAAGAGAAGAAGGAGGAGAAGGAAGAGAAGAAGAGGAGGAAGAGGAGGAGGAGGAAGAGAGGAGAGACAGAGAGACAGAGACAGAGGCAGACAGAGAAAGAGGAGAGGAGTTGAGGATGACTCTTAGGTTTTGAACCTGAGCAACTAGAAGGATGTTGGTGGCCTTGACATCAATATAGAAGTTATGAAGGAGGAAAGGGTTGGGTGGGGAGAGAGGTAAGGAATTTGCCTGTTGAAATTTGCCAATTAATTTGAACCTATTCAGCATGTACCTGTGAGGTCTACAGGATCTCTACCTTGAGTTATTCAAAAGACAGTTGTAGATGTGAGTCTGGAGGTGAGAAGAGAAAGAAGTTGGGACTGGATAAGTAGGTCTGAGAATCATTAGCATAGAAATGATCTTTGAATCCATGAAAGCTGATGAGATGACCAAGAGAAATACTATAAAGGGAGAAGACAATAGGTCCCAAGACAGAGCTTTGGTGCTTACCCCCTAGTGGGTATTATCTGGAAGAAGATCAAGCAAAGACAACAAGAGTAGTCGAGACAGGCAGGGAGAGAATCAGAATTGTTTCAAAAATATAGAGAGAAGAGAGTATCAAAGAAAAGAGGGTGATCGACAGTGTCCAAGACTGCAAAGAAGTCAAGGAGAATGAGGATTGAGAAAAGGTTATTGGATTCTGCCTTTAAGAGGTCTTTGGTAACCTCAAAGAATTTATCAGGAGCAGGACTACAGAGAGTTGAGAAGAGAGTGGAAGTTTATTGAACGGAGATACTGATTGTAAATGACCTATTCAAGGAGTTTAGACAAGAAGGGGAATAGAGATATGAGACAATAGCTATTTTGTGCATGTAGAGGGTTTTTCATTGGCAAAGAGAAGAGCCATCTCATTATATGAAACAGAGGTGCAAGAGGAGATAGTAGCAAAAGACATATGAGTGTTATCAGATGAGGAAGAGAGGGGAAAAGGGAGCTCATAGTGCATGATCTCAGATTTTCCCCCATGAAGTCTGAGACAAGGTTCTTAGCTGATCGAGTTGGGGGACAGAGAACCTCAGGAGGTCTGGGGAGGGATAAAAAGTATCGAAAAATGCTTCTTGAGGGAGTGGGCTATTGAATGTATTAGGGATAATAATTATTAATAATAGCTAACATTTATATAGCACCTACTATGTATCATACATCATGCTAAGAACTTTGCAATTATCATATTATTTGTTCTTCACAAAACCCTGGGTGGGAGAGGCTATTATTATCCACATTGTACATATAAGGAAACTGAGGCAGATAGAGGTTAAATGATTTGCCCAGGGTCACTCACACAACTATAAGTGGCTGAGGCTGGATTTGATCTGTGGTTACCTAGCTGCCAGCATGTAAAAGGATTGCTTTGTTGCAGTGTAGGTCTAATTGAGATTCTATAACATACATTTGTAGTGGACTCAGGCATCACAGTTCCATAATGTTCTCCAACTTTGTTCAGTAGCATGCCATCCTCTCGCTACCTTGCATAGGGTAGCCCTATCTCGACCCTAATTCTCCCTCCCCAGAACAATAATTTTAGACCATAAACCCAGAAAACATGGCTCTAGTCCCTGAGTTTGTTCAATCAGCTTTGGGCCTTCCACCTTAGGACTCAGCTGTCCAGTCCACTACCTGTCACCATTAACCAACTCTAAGACCAGATGGGACTCCACTCCATCCAAAAATCCAATCTGCTCATCTTGCCATCTGATCTGCTATACTGAAAGGGATCTGTACCCCTACCATCTCACACTTTCAACCTCTTGCTCTGGGCTAAGTAATCACATCATCATTCCTTACTTCCTTCATTCATGGAAAGGGCATATCCATTATTGAGTAACTCACCATGCCCATCACTCTCTAGACACTCCCCTCCCTGGTCACCCACCACTCCTATGTATGAATGAGATACAAGCTCCATGAGATCACGGACTATCTTTCTCTTTGTATTTGTATCCCTGGTGCTTAGCACAGTGCCACCCCCCCCCCAATTTTTCTCCTGCTACCTTGACTTTGAGAGAGGACCCTGAATCTGCCCTTGAACATCTCTACAGCTATGGGAGTCTCAGAGACTTCTAGAGCCCATCAGTTATCCTGCATCAAGACCCACTAACTTTCAGCTTTGGCTTGTTTTCTATTTTGCCTGGAGGCTATTTACTGTCGCTTGCTAGGTTGGTAGGTACAATAACTCAGTCCTGAAGACTGATTTCCTGTATGGTACAAAATTAGCTTATTTATCCCTCAAGGGAAAACCTTGATCCTATGGTGAACTCAGGTTAACAGTTCTGAAGATTTAATAATAAAATCTCCAAACCTACCTACCTATTTTTTTTAAAGTGGTGTCATGAATTTCTGATAAATCTTTTCATAAATAGGAAAGAGAGACAGAGACAGAGAGAGATAGCAAGACTTAGAAAAATAAATAATCAGATGCAAAGGTGGGGGAAGGGGAGGCTGGTGTTGAGAACCAGACAGAGAAATAATGTTGGAAGGAAAGAAGGAAATGTGATATAAGTTCATGCAAAAGCAAAGATGCTTTCCTGAAAGATGATAAAACTTAAATTAAGGGAAGAATCTGAAGGGGATGGGAATAATTATTGAGGCCCCAGGAAACTGACCAGAGGATATGGAGAAACAAGAGAAGGGAGATCATATACCAAAGGATTCCATTCAGTCATTATTTATGGAATGTCCATGGGGTTCCGGCAGCATCTTAAGCTCTTAACAAGAAATCAACTCAATTCTCTATGTTTTGAAGGGTAGTTATTTGGCTCCCACCTTAGCATTGCCCAGGGCAAAGGTGTGATAGTTGTAATGGTTGGGCAGGGTGAGGATGAAGAGAGAAAGGTGAACTCAGAATCAGGGGAGATGGGTTTTAACACTACTTTCTAAAATTATTCTTTTTTCTTTTTTTGACAAGATTTCTAAGCTAGCAGATGAGGAAAAAGTTGTGAATAGTTTGCTTAGATTTTAGCAAAGTTTGTGATAAAGTATCAATTTTTATTATTGTGCAGGTGATGGAGAGACAGATTAGATAATTCAATTATAATGAGTTAGAATTGGTTGAATGATGACACTCAAAGAATGGTTGTTAATGATTCAATTTCAATTTTGCTAGAGGTCTCCAGTAGTATACTCGAGGGATTTGTGCTTGATCCCATGCTATTTAACATTTTCATCAATAACTTGGACAAAAGAATATTTGACTTTTTTGTAGTTGTATCTTCAATACTTAGCATATGCATATTGTAGGTGCTTCATAAGTGCTTCATTTGCTCATTCATTGGCATATCCATCACATTTGTAGATGACACAAAACTGGAAGAGATAGTTAATACATTGAATGACAGAGCTGAATTCCAGAAAGATTTTGACTTGTCAGGGCAGTGCTTTTCAAAGTGTGGCCTAGGGATGTCTCTGTGGTGTTTTGAGACCCTTTCAAGGGCTCCATGAAGTCTAAAATAGTTCCATAATAATACTAATGCATTTTAGTTTACATATGGTCAATATAGATCAATATGAGCCACATGAACAAAGCTCTCCATCAGCCAGGACATCCACAATAATTTTTTAAGAACATAAAGGGCTAAGACTAATGTAGAAATATGTTCTACATGATTGCACACATATAACCTATATCAAATTGCTTTCTCTCTTAAGGAAGAGGGAGGGAGAAAGAGAGGGAGAAATTTTGGAAGTAAAAATTCTTTAAACTGAATGTTAAGGGGGCAGCCAGGTGGCACAGTGGATATAGCACCAGGTCTGGATTCAGGAAGACCTGAATTCAAATCTGGCCTCAGACACTTGATAGTCACTAACTGTGTGACCCTGGGCAAGTCACTTAACCCTCATTGCCCTGCAAAAAAAATAAAATGAATGTTAAAATTTGTCTTTACATGGAATTGGAAAAAATAAAATACTATCTAAAAAAAAGAATGTAAGGGGCTTCTGAAAACAAAAACTTTGAGAACTGATTGCTAAGCAAGGACATTGTGCTGAATCTGCTAAGATGAAATTCAATGGGGATAAATGGAAAGTCTTACACTGGGAAACAAATATCAACTTCACAAGTACAAGATGCAAGAGGGATGGTTAGATGGCAGATTCCTGAAAAAAAATGACCTGGGGGTCTTGGCAAACTTCGGCCTTGAATGTATGGGACATAGCTGTGTGATGTGGTAACCAAAGACATTAACTTAGTATGTGGTAAAATTTTTCTTAATTTAGAAAAATCTCTAAGCCTCTATTCTTATGCTTGCCAAATGGATGGGGACTCCTAAAGTGCTAATCACCTGACTAATTTCACTTTTCTAAGATTCAGTTTTCTCACATATAAAATGGGAATAATAAACCCCTTTAATACCATCCTATTATGTTGTCAGGAGACAAGGTCAGTGGACAGAGAGAAATAGCCAATGGACAGAGCAGAATGATCCTATTGGTGACTCCCCAGGACCCCGGATTCTCCATCAGGCTCAGCAGCTCTGTCTGATTTGTCAGCCGCACCTGGAGCCTGCTTATTTTGCTGAACAGAAGCTGCTAATTGTGTTGAGTTGTGCCAGATCACATCCCAGGGCCCATGTACCCAGGAGACTATTTTTGGATCTATTTGTTCTCACTATAACTGACAGAGAAGAAAGAACAAACAAACATCTGCCGTGAAACAAATCCAGGCCAAGCAAACATGGGAGGACCTCACTTATGTAACAGACATGCTCCTGGGAAGTGTGGAAATTAATTTTTTTAATCTAATTATATTATGGAACATATTTCTCCCCAAAATTAACATGCATTCCATAAATTAATAATGCTCTATTTAACCAATGTGTGCTGCTTATATTAATGCATGTCACACACATTAATATATCATGTTATAATGTTACTATATTAATGTATATTACATTTATTAATCTACACAATTGTGGCAAATATGCATACCCTGGGTCTGGACCCAAGGAGCTTTCCTTGTGACAAAGGCTTAAATAATCATCATATGTCTCTTTATACACAGGGCATTGTGCCACATACAGGGCACATGAGACTGTAGGTGTTTGGGTCGTACCCTAAACTTGTGCAGGAGTCGGAAAATCATCACCCTGTGGTCCCAACCCTGCCTGTTGCTTCTTTTTTGTCTGACCCATGATTTGTGAAGGGTTTTTATAATGAAAGAAAGTTGTTATTGTAGCTCATGGACTGGACAAAAACGGGCAGTGGATGGGACTGGGACCATGAGATGATAGTTTGCCAGCCCGTTAAATGCTTTGGATCAGGTGAATGAGATAGAAATGAGGCCTCGCTCTCGTTAGCAGACCTGCTTTATGAATGGACCCTTTGCCCGCTTTCTTTCCTTCAGTGACCCAATTGGCATCAACACTTCCTATTCAACAGTTCCTGTAGCTACTCCCTTCCTTTCCCATCCACTGAACCAAAACCTGATTTCTGCCTGGATTGCTGTAACCCCTTCCGCAAGACCCTCTGAGTTCAGTTCTGCTTCCTAAAGTGAATTGTAAATGGTTTGGCTGAAGGGAACCTCTCTGCCTAGCACTTTCACAGATCTTAAGTCTTCAGTACTTTTCCATCACATTATAAACGGTCTCCCGATCTTTACCTTCAGGGTCTTCCTATAGCTATCTCCATATTATATCACCTCATGAAATGACGGAATTACAGAGATGTCACCCCTCTTTCATGTGATAACTCTCCAGATGCTTGGAAATAATTACTGTGGTCCTTAAGCAGCTGGACTCCCTCCTCACCTCACACCTGGGCCACTGCAGGAACCGTCCCAGTCCATGCTCCAGTCAAATGATCTTCCTAAAGCAAAGATCTAAGCATTCCGCCCCGCTCTGTTCAATGGACTATGGAGCCTCCCTGTCACCTCCAAAATTAAATAGATAATCTTCTTGTGTTCAGTCTTTCACAAGCTAGCTTCTTCCAGCCTCCCCAGCCTTCCTGTGTCGCACCCCCCATGACATACCCTATGACCTGGCAATGCCAGGCCCCTTGCTGCTTCTCAAACAAGACACTCAGCATCTTCCCAGACTCCCCTCATGTCTGGAATGTTGTCTCTCCATACCTCTGCCTCCTTGCTTTCCTGGCTTGCTTCCAGTCTCTGCTGAAGTCTCCCCTCCTTTTCCAAGAGGCTTTTCCCTCTCCCCCTTCCTGGGAAGTCCTTCCTTCTGCTTTTATCTCCAATGTATCCCGTATAAATCTTGTATGTACATAGTTTGCACACTGCCCCCCCCCATTAGATTGAGAGCTCCTTGAGGGCAGAGACTAGTTTACCTTTCTTTGTTATCTCCAAATTTAGCACAGTGCCTGGCATATGATGCTTAGTGAATGCTTATTGACTTAGCTTGTTGCCTTCACGATTTTTTACTCCAGGCTAACCATGACTAGTTCTTTCAATTCGTCTCCACATAAGCTCAGCGCCTTTCTCATCCAGGCTGCCTTTCTCCAGACACTCTAGTTTTAGCGATGGCATTCCCTACCCAATCCCCTTGTCTCTGACCTTGATGCTTTGCTCATCCTTAGTCCAGAGTGGCAGAATGTGGGGATGTATCTGGAAAAGAAGACGTTGGCTGAAATTCCTGCTCTGCCACTTCCTGAACTGTGTGACCTGGGGGGAGTTGCTCAAATCCCCAGAGTAGTTGGAAATAGCTGGCAGTTAGACAGGGTGTTCTGAAAGTCTCAGCATAATTTTAAGCTTTTGTATCTTGAATGCACTAAGAATTTTGGGATACTTCTATAGATAACAAGTATAAAGTACTTTAAGGTTTGCAAAGTGCTTGAGAAATATCTCAATTTATCCTCACAACCAAGGGATGTGAGTGTTATTAGGATGATGATCCCCTTTCCACAGATGAGAAATTGAAGTAGACAGAGGCTAGATGATTTTTCCAGAGTCACACAGCTCTAAGTGTCTGAGGCTGGACGTGAACCCAGGTCTTCCTGCCTCCAGGTCTGGTACTCCGTGTACATTGCAACCTATGAATGATACTGGAAGGAGGACAACCAACAAATATAAGCTGGAACAAATCTTTGGACATTTTAAAAAATCATGTTTTGGGGCAGTTAGGTGGTGCAGTGGATAGAGCACCGGCCCTGGAGTCAGGAGTACCTGAGTTCAAATCCGGCCTCAGACACATAACACTTACTAGCTGCGTGACCCTGGGCAAGTCACTTAACCCCAACTGCCTCACTAAAAAACAAAACAAAACAAAAAAACAAAACAAAAAAAAATCATGTTTTATTCTCATTAGTAAGGGTGACAGAAACACTGCTCTCATACCCAAACTGATGTATTCTGTGAGATAGCAGTAATGGCTTATAAGAAAATAAATCAGGAGAAATGACTGTATCCATGATCTCTCCGATCCAGGAGCTTCTTTGAATAATGAAGATCATTTATGAAATGGGGAGGGGTGGGGCTTGAATAATCTAAGGTCTCTTCTGGGTTTTAAACTGTGCTTTTGTGATCTCTCTCCCACTCTGGTCACTCCCCCACAGCCAAGAGGCACTGGACTAGGAACAGCTCCCTGCCCCAACCTTGGCAAGTTCTCTGATGTTCGCTATACAAAAAGCTTTTCAAATTTTAGAGATACAGTAAAGCATGTTTACTTCTTGTATAATTAGTTTAAGACTAGCCAGTGTTTATTTTCACTTGCTTAATCATTTTCCCGTGATGTCCAACTCTTTGTGAGCCCATTTGGGGTTTTCTTGGCAAAGATACTAGAGTGGTTTACTATTCCTTCTCCAGCTCATTTTATAGATGAGAAAACTGAGGCAAACAAGGTTAAGTGAATTGCCAGGGTCACACAGCTACTAAGCGTCTGAGGCTAGATTTGAACTCAGGAAGATGAGTCTTTCTGACTGCAGGCCTAGCACTCTTTCCACTGTGCCACCTAGCTGCCAAGATAGATAAATGGCTCTCTATCTCTATCTATCTAGAAGAAGAGAGAGACAGACAGACAGACAGACTTTACAATCCCTCTAATGAATGTCCTCCTTAAACTGCATGCCATCCCAAATGTATTGTGATCAGGACAGAGTCTGGAAGAATTTTCTCCTTCTATACCCAGACACAGCAGTATGTCCTCTGACATGTGGGGAAGATCCTCATTGTGAATGATGGAGAGAAGATAGAAGAGTCACATACTATGGGTAGGCATGGGTGTGTTGCTATCTGTATCGCTGGAAGAAACTTCTGAATTGATAAGGTCACAGATTTAGTCACTTTTCCCAATGCCATCTTCATATATGTAAAGCACTTACCACAGTGTCTAGAACATAATATGTACTAATATACAATGCTAGCTATTATTATATGCAACATCACTGATACCACTCATATATAAGATAAAGCTTAAATGTAGTGGGTCCATTATTGATGAGACTAGATCAATACAAGAATCTCAAAAGATCTGTTCCATTTCCTATTTGCTTATTGCTTCCCTCTAGTTTTATTTCTATATGTTCTTGGGGTAAACAGCTGTCATTTTACAAAATAGCAAAAAAAAAAAAAAGTAGTTTAGGAGAAAATGAGTTTGTGCATAATTTGGCCTGAGATTGAGCTGAATTAGATAAACCAGTGTCATAACTATGATTGTGCAACTGGAGTCAGATTTTGAAAGTGGCAACTTTTAGACTTAACTCTATTCTTTTCCTCTCTATATACACTGGCTAAGGTAGTAAAGGGCAACATAAAGGGAAAATGACAAGTAATATCCAAAGAGCTTCTATTGACCTGAAAAATGTGCAAAATAAATCCTACAAAACCTCTTTTATTCCTATTTTATAAATCAAGAAATTGAATCAGAGAGGTTAGGTAAATTTTTCATAGTCAGCTGAGAAAATGCTTTTAAAATTATTGATTTTGTTCATACATATTATATAAATATATATATGGAAAAACATCTAGAGATTAATGAGGAATGTTTCTAAATAATCTTTTTCTAGTTCAGTATTAAAGCCAATATTTTCCATTGAAATTATCCATAAAACAATATGGATTACATATAGATGCTTCTAAATAATGAACTACATTTGTATTATAATAGCTTAGATCATAGGCTATTTGTGAAGTGCTTTGTGATACTGCTAGGTATAAATTATAGACATGATGTTATAAACACATACAAATTCTGGGTTATATTAAAGTTATATAAATAATAAGTTCTGTTAGTTGTAAATTGAAAAGAAATAAATTTAATGGGAATTTAGCATAGAATTAGGTACATAATTTAGGGGGGAAGTGATTTATCCCTTTTTTTCCCTCTTTGAATGCAACAAACTAATCTAGTTAGATTTTATGTAGGGCAGCAGAAAGCAGGATAATATTTCCTATCACTCTCCTAGGAGAATTTCTGGCAATGGGCTGTAATTTACAACAGTCACTTCAAAGGGCTGCAGAATTCAAAAGGAAGGACTGATTCTATAAAGTTCTGGCTGAGTTCTGGTGCCAGATTTCTTTGCCTTCAACTATGATTCATTGTTTTCCATAAAAACAGAAAAGTTTCATCTTTTAGGGAGCTTTTACACTTTCTCTGCCCTTCTCTTTTGCACCTTCTCATGCATTATTTTGTATAATTATGTGTGCATAAACTTCTTTGTTTAGCTATAAACCTTTCCTGGCTTGACCCCAAATAACTTTCCAACCTCATTAGGCATCACTTTCTTCTGCCCTCAGGGTGGGAAACGGACCAAACTAGCATTTATTCAGATTCCTAAACTCTAGGCGCTGTCCTAGGTGCTGAAGATGCCCATACTGAAAAGTAAACAGCGCCTCCCCTCAAGGAGCTGACTGTCTATTAAGGCAGAAAAACATGTACATCTGTAAGAATATGTCAAAAATATACCAAATGCATACAGGCTAAATTTAGGATGGAGCTAGGTGTCTTAGTGGATAGACTGCTGGACCCACTGTCAGGAAAACCTGAATTCAAATCCTGCCTCAGGCATTTCCTTGTTATGGGCAACTTACTTAGGCTCTGTCTCAGTTTATCTCATCTATAAAATGAGGATAATTACAAGACTGACCTCCCAGGGTTGCTGTGAGGATAAAATAAGATAATAATTGAAAAGGACTTTACAAACCTGTATAATTGCCAGCTGTTACTTTTGTTGTTGTTAGTTTAGGCGGGGGTCTGGAAGGAATCATTTGAGTCTCTAAAAAGCTTTTTGAGGCAGTTACTATTGATCTAACTATTCCCACTTTACAGATGAGGAAACACTGGCCTAGAGAGATGAAGTGACTTACCCAATGTCAAAGGACTCGGAAGTGACAGAGGCAAAACCTAAACTCAGTTCATTCTGGTTCTAAGTTCAACACTCCATCCACTATCTGTGGTGAGAGAAAGATGAAAAAACAAAGACACAGCACATTGATTTTTTGGGGGTGGTGGTGAGGCAATTGAGGTTAAGTGACTTGCCCAGGGTCAATGGCTAGTAAGTGTCACATGTTTGAGACCAGATTTAAACTCAGGTCCTCCTAAATCCAGGGCCAGTGCTCTGTCCACTGCACCACCTAGCTGCCCCAAGGATTGTTGGGGGGTGGGGCAATGAGGGTTAAGTGACTTGCCCAAGGTCACACAGCTAGTGTCAAGTGTCTGAGGTAGGATTTGAACTCAGGTCCTCCCGAATCCAGGGTGGGTGCTTTATCCACTGCACCATCTAGCCACCCAGCACATTAATTCATTAAGCAATGCACGGCAATTGCCTAACAAAGCAAAACTAGGCTTTCTCAGCTTAGATCTGGACCATGAATAAAGGGGGAGAAAGATTTTTTACATGAAAAACAATCAAATAAGTACAATGAATTAAAATGCAACAATATGACATTAGGTTATCTGATTTCTAATTGGAGAAAGATTAGGGACATTCCAAGTTGGGAGGGGAAAAGAAAAGTTACAATTCCCTACTTTCAGAAAAGGAGGTGTCCCCCTCCTTCTAAGTGTCTTGAGCAATCAAAGGAACATGGAAACAATAACTAATTGATCAGTACAGTGCCAATTTTCAGACAGGACACAAGGGTAGCTTGAGAAGTACAATTGTGGGAAAACTCCTTGTATCAATATTTGGCTCTAACCTGGTTTCTTCTCAGCATAACTGAGGTCCTTGGTTAAGGGTCTCTAAGCAGCAGCTAGAGATTAGCCAGTTTCCCAGCCATGCAAGGCTAGGTTCAAACAATGAAATAAGGTTTTCTCACAATTGAATAAAGTTTTCTCATGGGACAGAATTTGGACTAGACCCATAATTGAATAGAAAGGGAGCCGAGCTAGCTCCAGAATTGAGTCACAAGATGGAGTTAGTTACGTTCACTCAGTTGCCAAAATTAACCACTTGTTGTCCTGATCCCCTCAATTCCTCATATACCATGTAAGATGAGCTTGTTGGCCTATTGTTTACAGGGTTTATTATCTTCCTTTTTTACAAACGTTGGAACAACACTTGCTCTTTACATAGTACTTGACATACATTGTTGTTCTGTCTTGTCCAACTTTTCATGATTCCATCTTTTTAATGTAATGTAATCAAAATTGTCCATTTTATACCTCACACTGCTCTCTATCTCTTGTTTATTCATAAACTATTCACTTATCCATAAGTTTGATAAGTAATAAGTTCCATGTTCTTCTAATTTTCTTGTAAAATCTCTTTATATATAGTTCATGTATCGATTTTGGCCTTTTCTTGGTAAATTGTGTAAGATACTGGTTTGTGCCTAATTCTGCCATACTGCTTTCCACCTTTCCCAACATTTTTTTTATCAAGTAGTGAGTTCTTATGCCCAAACATTGTTAAAAACAAAGTTACTATAGTAATTTGCTGCTATAAATTGTATGTCTACTCTGTTCCACTAATCTACCTATTTCTTAGCCGGTACCAGAAAGTTTTGATAATTACTGCCTTATAATATAGGGTAAGATCAAGCACTGCTAAACATCCATCCTTTACATTTTTTTCATTAGTTCCTTTGATATTCTTGACCTTTTATTTCTTTCAAATAAATTTTTTGCTATTTTTTCCAATTCAGTAAAATAATTTTTGGTAATTTAATTGGGATGGCACTGACTGTATAAATTAGTTTAGCTGAAATTATCATTTTATTACATTGGCTCTGCCTATCCATGAACAATTAATATTTCTCCAATTATTTAAATCTGATTTTATTTATATAAAATTGTTTAAAAATATTTTTTCATATAGTTCCTGAGTTTGTTTGGGCAGGTATAATTTCAGGTATTTTATACTATCTAGAGTTATTTTATTTTATTTTATTTTATTTTATTTTATTTTATTTTATTTTTTAGTGAGGCAATTGGGGTTAAGTGACTTGCCCAGGGTCACACAGCTAGTAAGTGTTAAGTGTCTGAGGCCAGATTTGAACTCAGGTACTCCTGACTTCAGGGCCGGTGCTCTATCCACTGCGCCACCTAGCTGCCCCTAGAGTTATTTTAAATGGAGTATCTCTTACTATCTCTTCTTGCAGGGTTTTATTTGTGATATATAGGAATGCTGATGATTTTTGTGGATATACTTACATTCTGCTACTTCGCTAAAATTATTTATTGCTGGGCAGGTAAGTGGTGTTGGGAAGTTAGGTGGGGAAGTGAATAAAGCACTGGCCCTGGATTCAGGAGGACCTGAGTTCAAATCTGGCCTCAGACACTTGACACTTACTAGCTGTGTGACCCTGGGCAAATCACTTAACCCTCATTGCCCTGCCCCCCAAAATTATTTATTGCTTCAACTAACTTTTTAGTTGAGCCTTTTGGATTTTCCAAGTATATCATCATCTTGTCTGCAAAAAAAGAGTTTTGTATTGTTTTTTTAAACCTCATTTCTTATTCTTATTCTTTCTATTTCTTTTTCTTTTCTTATTGCCCTTGCTAGGATTTCCAGTGTAATATTGAAGAATACTGGTGAGAGTGTGCATCTTTGTATCAAACCTGATCAAGGAAAGGTTTCTAGTTGATCCCCATTACAAATAATCCTGGCTGATGAGGACAGCTAGGTGGTGCAGTGGACACAGCACTGGCCCTGAATTTGGTAGGATCTGAGTTCAAATGTCACCTCAGACACTTAGTAGCTGTGTGACCCTGTATAAGTCATTTAACCCCAATTGTCTTAAACATCCAGGGCCATATCCAGTCATTCTGATATATATATATATAGATAGATAGATATATAGATATATCTTGCCACTGGACCCAGATAGCTCTGGAGGAGAGAGTGAGGCTGGTGACTTTGCACAGTCCTGCCTCACTTAAATCCAATTCACTGAAAGTCATGACATCACCCTGATGTCATGGTCCTCTTTGAGAACAAAGGACAAACTACAGTGATTGCTGATGCTTTTAGGTAAATATTTTTAAAATCAATTTAAGGAAAAATTCACTTATACCTATACTCTCAAGTGTTTTTAGTAGAAATGAGTGTTGTAGGGGCAGCTAGGTGGTGCAGTGGATAGAGCACCGGTCCTGGATTCAGGAGGACCTGAATTCAAATCTGGCCTCAGACACTTGACACTAGCTGTGTGACCCTGGGCAAGTCACTTAACCCTCATTGCCCTGCAAAAAAACAAAAAACAAAAAAAAACAAAAAACAGAAATTAGTGTTGTACTTAAAAGCTTTTTCTGCATCTATTGATATAATCATATGATTTTTGTTACTTTTATTATTGATACCATTGTAAGGGCTAAAATTCTAGCTAGTCTGTCTAAAATATCTAACGAGTGGTTGCCAATCAATTATAAGCTTTAGCAAGAGTTTAGACTTTTAAGTATTTATTAAGGAGAATAAGAATTTGGTGAAGAGAGAGAAAGAGGCCTAGATTCAGCTGTCTATCTCAGGGAGCCAATGTCTCCAGCTCCTCTCCCTCCTGATGTCCTCCAGAAAGAGAGTGAGAGAGCAAGCCTTGCCTCTTTTATAGACAGTACCCATGAGCAAACATCATTTCCTGATGCCAAGAAAAACCACATGGCTTCCCTCAGATGCCTTCTCCTCATGGCGGAGCTTTCCTAAAGTAACTCTCCAGCAGGTGGCATCATTCCAATCATTACATAATCAATTATGTTACTAATTTTCCTCATTTTAAGCCATCTCTGTATTTCTTGTATGTAAGTCCCATTTGATCATAATGTATAATCTAGGTAATCTATTGTTGTAATTTTAAGCTATTATTTTATTTGGAGTTTTTACATTTATATCCATTAATGAAATTAGTCTATAAATTTGCTTTCTTTGGTTTTACTCTTCCTGGTTTAGGTATCAGTTTCATATTTGTTTCATAAAAGGAGTTTGGTAGGAACCTTTCTTTGCCTGTTATTCTGAATAATTTATTTAATATTGGAATTACTTGTTCTTTAATTGCTTTGTAGAATACACATGCAAATCCATCTGGTCCTGGTCCTTTAATCTTAAGAACCTCATTTATGGCCTGTTCAATTTCTTTTTCTGAAATAAGTCTATTTAGACATTCTATGTCTTCTTTTGCTGATCTATTCAGTTTATATTTTTGTAAATATTCTTCCATTTCTCTTACATTGTTAAGCTTATTGTCATATAATTGGGCAAAATAACTCCTTATAATTAATTGTCTTGATTTCATCTTCATGGTGATATATTCACCCTTTTCATTTTAAATACTAGTGATTTGGGGTTTTTCTCTCCATTTTAATCATATTTACCAATGGTTCACCTATTTTATTGGTTTTTTCATATAACAAACTCAGTTTTATTTATTAATTCAATGGTTTTTAAATTTAATTTTATTAATCTCACTTTTAACATTTAGGATTTCTAATTTAGTGTTTAATTGGTAATTTTTAGTTTGTTCTTTTTCTAATTTTTAAAATTGCATACCTAGTTCATTGGTCTGCTGTTTTTTATTGATCTAAGCATTTAAAGACATAAATTTTCTTCTGATTACTACTTTTTCTATATACCAAAGGTTTTGATATATTGTCTCATTATTGTCATTCTCTTTGATGAGATTATTGATTGTTTCTATGATTTGTTCTTTAATATCCTCAAAATGTCTATTTCATCAGCCAGCCTCTCCTTGCTGGTCATAAACATATCCAAAATAATAGTTCTTTGCCCTGTTTCGTCCACCTTTAAAGAACAAATTTTACTTTAAAGCAAGCTTAGAGAATTTTAGTTGTTTTTTTAACAGAGACAAATCTTTTAGATGTTGTCATGATACTTGAATTCCTCCATTAATACTACATCATTCCTCCAAACCAGGTTTCTCAAACCCTTCATCCATTGCCTCAATTTGACCAGGTGGTCTCTAATGAACTACCTCACAATACTGTTTCTGTTATTTCATCCATGAATGAATCATTGGATGAATGAAAAATGAAAGAATGAAAACAATTATTAAGTGCCTGCCAAGGGGAAATTGCTCAAATTAAAATATCAAAATTGAGGCAATCCCTACCCTCCGGGAGCTTACTTACATTTTAATTAAGAGACTACACATAAATGAATGTTCAGTGGGAAGACAAATGGAAAAATCCAGACATCCTAACGTTGTAGTGGCAAGAAGAAAATCATGACCTAGGTGTCCTCAGTCCATATTAGTAATTAATCTTTACCCCACTGCTTTCCACTATGCTTTTTTGCTCTCCATCCTATGGATTTCTTCACTTAAGCATAGCCTTTAAAAAAATAAACAATGCCATGTCCCCACATCCTTTATCTTTCTTTTCTTTTTGCATAAGGCAGAAATTCTCAAATTGTGACCCAGGAACCACTTCTGAAGGTCTCTGAGATCCTTCCAGGGGGTCTGTGATGTTAAAATTGTTTTCATAAAAGTACTAAGATGTTTTAATTTCTAATATATATTAGTAATAATCAATAGTTACAACTTGCATAAATAAAAGTCATTTCAAGGGAGTCTTTAATTATTGTTAAAAATAAAAAGGGATCCCAAGACCAAAAAGTTGGAGAACCACTGACAAAAGGTGCCAAAAGAATGTAACAAGCTGACCTTAAGGACTGTTTATTTTATTGATTATTTCCTTTTGTAAGGAATTAATTGTGATTTAGGGTTTCCATGAGCCCCTCTTTGCTTCATTATGGTCAGACTGAAAAAGATGTAATCTTGAAAAGCCTAAGAGAAGATGGGTGTGTACTTGAGATAATAGAACAAGCAAAGGGAACTCTGATTAGATTTGCAATGTATATTAGGTTGGACTGAATAACAAAAAGAACATTTATTGAGTCAAAGTATCCACTAAAGTACCTAAGCCCCAGACCTAGGAGTTCCCCCACGTCCACATGGGCCTGGCCAAATTATAATGGAGACAACCCACAGTGTATGTTGAACCAATTGGAGACTCAGCATAGCTAAGAACCTCCCTTCCTGTGAAAGAGGCAGGAAGGGGAAGAGAGAACTCCAGTAGAAAGAGGGAGATAGAGAGAGGAACTGGTGGTGGACCTTCGGACTGAGCCAGGAGACACTGAACCGCTGTTTCTCCTTAGAGCTGTGGATTCCAGGTGGTGGTGAGTTTGTGTTGTTGAGAGGAGGCTGACTCTTTGGGCCAGCTGAGCTGGAAGCAAATTTAGGGTTTGAGTCAGTTTTTGTTCGACCCAAGCGATTCTGAGTAGCTAAAAAAGCAGAGCTTATTTGAGGCACCTGGGGGCCTTTTTACCCTAGAGATTTAGATTCTAACCATGGGTAAGTGGGACATATTTTTCCCTTTCTCTATCCCCTTTCTCATTGTCCCTAGCTCTATTAATTTCACTTGTAAAATTTGTTACCATTAATAAAACCTGATTTGTTTGTGGAAAAGATGCTGTTAATCTCCTTTCTTATCAGTCTGAGTGAAATAAATCTTTAAAAAGGCAATTTGGAAGAGAGGAAACCCTGGACCTAGAGGTCTCCCATTATTTTCTGAACTCCAATATTACAGCAAGACACCCAATTAACTAAATTAACCATACTAAATTTGGCCTATACACTTTCCTTCTGTATTAGGTTGATCTGGCATTCTATCTCACCAAGTCTCAGTAAGACCTGTGATGCTGAGTGTAGAATTTGCCTTCTTGCCCCTGAATCTCTGTTACCTTGTTTGTTATATAAACTTTGTATATGTGATATCATGCGTTTCATTGATGTCTTTCTTCTTGGATACTGGGTCCTCTAACTTACTGGTCCATTGATATTCTTCTCCTCATTTTTACCTGCTACTCTCTGGGATATCTGGCTTGTTGAATGCGAGCAGGTGGCTTTCCTCAGTCTCTTCATTTTCCTTTTAAAGCTCTAGTGACGGGGCAGCTCGGTGGCACAGTGGATAAAACACTAGCTCTGGATTCAGGAGGACTCGAGTTCAAAGACAGCCTCAGACACTTGACACTTACTTGTTGTGTGACCCTGGGCAAGTCACTTAATCCTCATTGCCCCACAAAATAAGAAGAAGAAGAAGAAGAAGAAGAAGAAGAAGAAGAAGGTTTCATCTTACTCTCTTTAGTATGTGCACATGCACTGTGTCCCTTGATACAACTCAGTCCTTTGTGTGTTTATGGGGGGGGGGGGATTCTTCAATTTCAGTTCTTCTAACGTCTTAATGTTTGTTGATTGATTGAATTCCAGCTGGTACTTTCTTTAAAAGTTCCCACATTCTTCTCAACAGAAAAGACCATCTTGCATAAATACATAATTTTTGGGTTGGAAGGAACCATCATGGCTATCCAGAGGGACCCACATCTGAAAAGCACCTCCATCTTCAACATGCCCCAACACTGGTTGCCTACTCTTGGCTTAGCAACCTCCACTGCAAGAACACCCTCCACTTCCTAAAGTGCCACTTCTGCTTTAAGACAGTTTGAACTAGCAGGAAGTTGGTTTGTTTAGTTTTCTTCTGACATGGAGGCTAAATTTGACTTTTGGCAACTTCTAGTCATTACTGTCTCTACTAGACAATCCTACCCAAGGGCTCTCATAGTGAAGAACATCCAGCAGATTGTTATTCATTCATTCATTAGTTGACAACAGTGCCATGCATCTGACTGCCTCCTTTTTGGAGTCTGGAGCTTAAGAGTCAATGATTTGTCAGCAATTACAGATTTTAAAATCTCACCTCTTTAAGTGAATCAGGCAAATGTGAAACAGTCTGAAGTGTCTGCCATTTTTATGCTCAACTGTTCCAGCTATTTCTTATGCAGTTGCTTCAATCAAAGGGTCCTAGGTGGTTTCATTGCTGATGTCATTTTCTGCCTCTCACATTTCTCCACTACTTTAAACTTATGAGGGGTGACACTTTTCATATGCAAAGGGCTTTATGAGTATTAATTACTCTTGAGAAGCCCTCAGCTTCTGAGGAAGGAAGGGCAGTAAATTCTCCAAGGCCATTGAAAGGATTCCAAGATGACATTGCCACAACTTCCAGGGTAAAGCAAAACCTGAAGTTTGGATGCTGTCACTAGTCAAAAGGAGTTGGTTGGGGGAAAGCCTGGTGTCTGAAAGGGGCAAACAGCCTTCATTAGAATCTTGCTCCCTGAGACAAATACACTGGAGTAGTGGAGGGAAAGTGTCAGGATCCAAGACAAGACACCAGTGGTTCATGGCTGAGGTAGATTGCAGTCACAGATAGGGCCTGAAGAAATGGGAGGTCAGGGTATATAAAGGAAGCAGGGTTTAGAATGGAGAAGACTGGGAGCCAAGTATCGAATTTACTGAGGAGAAAAGAGAATAATAGAGCTCAAAAGGGAGGGTAGCAGCGGAGCCAAGATGGCGGAGCTCTCCTTCTGTTCCCTCAAAAAGAACATTAAATCAAGCCTCTGGACGGATTCTGAAACTACAGAACCTGCAAAGAGACAGATAGACACAGTCTTCCAACCAGAGATAATTTAGAAGACTTCAGGAAAAGGTCAGTCTGACTCGGGCAAAAGGGAGGGCCAGCACAGGGCAGCAGCCCAGCGCGGAGGGGGGTCGGGGCAAGTCAGCAGGAGCTGCGGGCCACAGCCGAACAACTGAGGCCCCTGGAACCTGGCTCAAAAAACTGGTGGCCAAGAAGGACAGTGGAAAAACCTGCCTGCACCAGCCGAGAGGGCAAGTTGCCAGATGTAGGGCCACGAACAGGATAGGCATGACCAGGCACACAGACGCAGCACACTTAGACAGGAAGTGCAGGGGGGCAAACTGCACACACTATAAAGGCCTCAGAGTAAAAAGCCAGTCACACAGCACCTATACCCCTGTACAAGAAGCCCAAAACAGGTACCCTGGTGCTCCCAGAGCAGACCTCAATTTAAAAAATAAATAAATAAGCTGCAATAATGAGTAAGAAGCAAAAAAGAGCCCTCTCCATTGAGAGCTTCTGTATCAATAGGGAAGAATCCACCGATCACCTCCTGAAAGGGACCCCAGAAGGAAAATGCCAAGGAATATTGTAGCCAAATTCCAGAATTATCAGGTGAAGGAGAAAATACTCCAAGCAGCCAGAAAGAAGCAAAATTGCCTGAAAGCCATGACCAGAAAAAGAATCTAGACACCATTTTCCAGGAAAGTATTAAGGAGAACTGCCCTGATATCATAGAATCAGAGGATAAAATCATCACTGAAAGAATTCACCGATCACCTCCTGAAAGAGACCCCAAAAAGAAAACTCCAAGGAATATTGTAGCCAAATTCCAGAATTATCAGGTGAAGGAGAAAATACTCCAAGCAGCCAGAAAGAAGCAATTTAAATATCATGGAGCCACAGTCAGGATTGCTCAGGACCTGGCAGCTTCAACATTAAAGGACCACAAGGCTTGGAATGTGATATTCCGGAAGGCAAAGGAGCTTGGATTGCAGCCAAGAATCTATTACCCAGCAAAAATGTGCATTCTCTTTCAGGGCAAAAGATGGACATTTAATGACATTGGGTACTTAGATTCTTTCCTGGTGAAAAGACCAGAACTGAATAGAAAATTCGATCTTAACATACAAGACTCAAGAGAAGTTTAAAAAGGTAAACAGAGGGGAAAGAAAAGTTACTCAATTAGGTTAAACTGTTTATATCCCTACACAGGAAGATAATACTCATAACTCTTAAGAACTGTAAATGTATTTGGGCAGAGAGAAGTACTTTACACAGAGGATATAAATATAAATTGTCTTTGATGTGACGATACAAAGAAAACTAAAGGGTTAAAAGGGGACTCTATGGGGAGGAGAGGAAAGGGGAGGTGGAATGGGGTGAATTATATCCTATGAAAAGGTGAAAAAAAACCTATTACAATAGAGGGAAAGAAAGGAGGAGTGAACATTGTTTCAACCCTACTCTCATTAGATTTGATTCAAAGAGGGAATAACATATACGTTCACTGGGATAAAGAAACTTAGCTCATTCTTTAGGGAAGCAAAAGGAGAAGGGAAAGGGGGGGACTGATAGAAGGGAGGACAAAAGCAAGGGAGAAAAGGGTAAAGGAAGGAGAGGGGGGTGATAAAAAGGGAGGGCCCATTGGGGGAGGCAGGGGCAAGAAATAAAACATTGGTGAGGAAGAATAGGGTGAAAGAAGGGGGGAAGTACAAAGGGGGTAAATAGAATGGAGGGGAATAGACAGTCAGTAATAATAACTGTGAATGTGAATGGGATGAACTCTGCTATAAAATGGAAACAAATTGCATAGTGAATCAAAAACCAGAATCCTACAAAATGCTGTTTACAAGAAACACATTTGAAGCAGAGAGATACACACAGAGTAAAGGTAAAAGGCTAGAGCAGAATATATTATACTTCAGCTAAAGTAAAAAAAAGCAGGGGTAGCAATCCTTATCTCAGACAAAGCACAGACAAAAATAGATCTCATTCAAAGAGATAAGGAAGGAAACTACATCTTGCTAAAAGGTACTATAGATAATGAAGTAATATCAATATTAAATATGTATGCGCCAAGTGCTATAGCATCCAAATTCGTAGAGGAGAAGTTAAATGAGTGAGAAGAGGAATTAGACAGTAATACTATACTGGTGGGGGACCTGAATCTCCCCCTCTCAGAATTAGATAAATCTAGTCGAAAAATAAATAATAAAGAAGTGAAAGAGGTGAATAGATTACTAGAAAAGTTAGACATGATAGATGTCTGGAGAAAACTGAATGGGGATAGAAAGGAATATACCTTTTTCTCAGCAGTACATGGCACATTTTCAAAAATTGACCATGTATTAGGGAACAAAAACATCATAGTCAAATGTAGAAAGGCAGAAATAGTAAATGCATCCTTCTCAGATATGATGCAATAAAAATTACATGTAAGAAAGAGCCAGGGAAAAGTAGAATGAAAATCAATTGGAAACTAAATAATTTCATTCTAAAGAATGAATGGGCCAAACAAGAAATAATAGAAACAATCAATAACTATATCCAAGAAAATGACAATAATGAGACAACACACCAAAATCTATGGGATGCAGCCAAAGCAGTACTTAGGGGAAAATTTATAGCTCTAAATGCTTACATGAATAAAAAAGAGAAAGAGGAGATTAATGAATTGGGCATGCAACTTAAAAAGCTAGAAAAAGAACAAATTAGAAATCCCCAATTAGATACTAAACTAGAGATCCTGAAAATTAAAGGAGAAATTAATAAGATTGAAAGCAAAAAACTATAGAATTAATCAATAAAACTAAGAGCTGGTTTTATGAAAAAACCAATAAAATCGATAAAATACTGGTTAATTTGATTAAAAAAAAAGAAAGAAGAAAACCAAATTACCAGTATCAAAAATGAAAAGGGTGATGTTACCACCAATGAAGTGGAAATTAAATCAATAATTAGGAATTATTTTGCCCAACTGTATGCCAATAAATTTGACAATCTAAATGAAATGGATGAATATTTACAAAAATACAAACTGCCCAGGTTAACTGAAGAGGAAATAAAATCCTTAAATAAACCCATATTAGAAAAAGAAATTGAATAACCCATTAATGAACTCTCTAAGAAAAAATCCCCAGGGCCAGATGGGTTTACAGGTGAAGTTTACCAAACATTTAAAGAACAATTAATTCCAATATTATACAAATTATTTGGAAAAATAGGTGAAGAAGGAGTTCTACCAAATTCATTTTATTACACAAATATGGTGGTGATACCAAAGCCAGGCAAAGCAAAAACAGAGAAAGAAAATTATAGACCAATTTCCCTAATGAATATTGATGCTAAAATCTTGAATAATATATTAGCAAGGAGATTACAGCAAGTGATCACCAGGATAATACACTATGACCAGGTGGGATTTATACTAGGAATGCAGGGCTGGTTCAACATTAGGAAAACTATTAACATAATTAACCACATCAATAAGAAAACCAACCAAAATCATGATTATCTCAATAGATGCAGAGAAAGCTTTTGACAAAATACAGCACCCATTCCTAATAAAAACACTAGAGAGTTTAGGAATAGGTGGAGCTTTCCTTAAAATAACAAATAGTATCTACCTAAAACCATCAGCAAGTATTATATGCAATGGAGATAAATTAGAGGCCTTTCTAATAAGATCAGGGGTGAAACAGGGATGTCCATTATCACCCCTATTATTTAATATTGTCCTAGAATTGTTAGCTTTAGCAATCAGAGAAGAGAAAGGAATTAAAGGAATTAGGATAGGCAAGGAGGAAACAAAACTATCACTCTTTGCAGATGATATGATGGTATACTTAAAGAATCCTCGAGAATCAACTCAAAAATTACTTGAAACAACAACTTTAGCAAAGTAGCAGGATATAAAATAAATCCCCATAAATCATCAGGATTTCTATACATGACCAACAAAGTCCAGCAGCAAGAGATAGAAAGAGAAATTCCATTTAAAGTAACGGTAGATAATATAAAATACTAGGGAATCTACTTGCCAAGACAAACCCAGGAACTCTATGAACACAACTACCAAACACTCTTCACACAATTCAAATCAGATCTAAATAATTGGAAAGATATCAATTGCTCATGGATAGGCAGAGCTAATATAGTAAAAATGACAATACTGCCTAAATTAATTTACTTATTCAGTGCCATACCAATCAGACTACCTAAAAATCATTTTATAGAGTGAGAAAAAATAATAACAAAATTCATCTGGAAAAATAAAAAATCAAGAATATCCAGGGAAATAATGAAAAAAAATTCACAGGAAGGTGGGTTAGCGGTACCAATCCTGGAGCTTTACTATAAAGCGGCAGTCATCAAAACTATCTGGTACTGGCTAAAAAATAGAGTGGTAGATCAATGGAATAGGCTAGGCACAGGAAATGCAGGAGTAAATAACACTAGTAATGTAGTGTTTGATAAACCCAAAGACTCCAGCTTCTGGGATAGGAACTCAGTTTTTGACATAGATCAACATCTTATACCTTATACTAAAATAAGGTCAAAATGGATACATGATTTAGACATAAGAGGTGATACCATAGGTAAATTAGGAGAGAAAGGAATAGTCTACCTATCAAATCTTTGGAAAGGAAAACAGTTTATGACCAAACAAGTGATAGAGTATATTATAAAATGCATTAAATTAAAAAAATTTTTGTACAAATAGAAGCAATGCATCCAAAATTAGAAGGGAGGCAGAAAGCTGGGAAACAATTTTTGTGGCCAGTATTTCTGATAAAGGCCTCATCTCTAAAATATATAGGGAATTAAATCAAATTTATAAGAATCCAAGTCATTCTGCAATTGAGAAATGGTCAAAGGATATGAACAGGCAGTTTTCTGATGAAGAAACCAAAGCTATCTATTCCCATATGAAAAAAATGCTCTAAATCTCTAATGATTAGAGAGATGCAAATTAAAACAACTCTGAGGTACCACCTGACACCTGTCAGATTGGCTAAAATGACAAAAAAGGAAAATAATAAATGTTGGAGAAGCTGTGGGAAAATTGGAACACTAATGCATTGTTGGTGGAGCTATGAACTGATCCATCCATTCTGGAGAGCAATTTGGAATCATGCCCAAAGGCCGATAAAGCTGTTCATACCCTTTGACCCAGCAATACCACTTTGGGGTCTTTTTCCGAAAGAAATCATGGAAAGGGGAAAGGGACCCACATGTAACAAAATATTTATAGCTGCTCTTTATGTGGTGGCAAGGAATTGGAAGTTGAGGGGATGCCCATCAATTGGGGAATGGCTGGTGTAACGATTGGAATGATGCCACCTGCTGGAGACTTGCTGTGGAGGAGTTCTGCCCATGAAGTCTTTGGGGGCAAGACCAGGAGTCTTTTCTTTGGCGTCAGGAAGTGACGCGGGCTAGTGGGAGGAGGAAGGAAGAGACTGGAGCTCGGTCTCACTCTCTTGCCTTTGGACTCTGGTGGAGAGCAGAGCTAGAAATGCGCTCTCCCTTTAATAGATAGGAATCTAGGCCTTTCTCTCTCTTTACCAAATTCTTATTCTCCTTAATAAATGCTTAAAAGTCTAACTCTTGCTAAAGCTTTTAATTTATTGGCGACCACTCATTAGCTATTTTAGATAGTTAGCTAGAATTTTAGCCCTTAACACTGGACAAGTTGTGGTATATGAATACAATGGAATACTATTGTGCTGTAAGAAACAATGAGCAGGAGGAGTTCCGAGAAACCTGGAGGGTCTTGCTTGCGCTGATGATGAGTGAGATGAGCAGAACCAGAAGAACATTGTACACAGTATCATCAACATTGAGTGTTGATCTACTGTGATGGACTATATTCTTTTCACCAATACAATGGTACAGAAGAGTTCCAGGGAACTCATGATAGAAGAGGATCTCCAAATCCAAGAAAAACAAACAAACAAAAACTGTGGCGTATAGATGCTGAATGAACCATACTATTTCTTTTGTTTTTGGTGCTGTTGTTTGTTCTATTTAAGGTTTTTCATCATTGCTCTGATTTTTCTCTTATAACATGACTAATGCAGAAATAGGATTAATATTATTGTGTGTGTGTGTGTGTGTGTATAAAACACCAATATCAGATTACCTGCTGTCTAAGGGAGGGGTTAGGGAGGGGAGGGAGGGAGAAAAATCTGAAATTGGAAAGCTTGTATAAACAAAAGCTGAGAACTATCTTTACATGTAATGGGAAAAAAATAAAATACTTTGTTAATTTTTTTAAAAAGGGAGGGTAGCACCAAACTGTGAAGGGTCTTGGGTGTGAGGACAAAGAAAGTCCATTTTACTCTGTAGGCCACAGTAAGCCACTGAAGGTGTTTGAGCAGAGAAGTGACATGACTAAAATTGTATATATATATATATATATATATATATATATATATATATATATATATATATACACACACACACATACATATATATATATATATATATATATACATCTTACACACATAACATACACACACATACATATATATTAAAGAGGAAGTATCTGAGGCATATCTTTATATATCTTTTGAGAAAATCTCTATATGCTTGGTGCCCAAGAACCAAACAAATGTTGATTGAATTGGAGTGGACTGGATTTAAGTGAACCAAACTGTATGCTTGGCAATAGTATACTAACAGAACTAGATAACACAAAGTCCCTTTCATCTCTAAACCTAGGATCCTATTTCTGTTTACTCTCCTCCACCCACTAATACAGCACAGTACTAATGCCAGTACAATTTTAGTCATGTCACTTCTCTGCTCAAACACCTTCAGTGGCTTACTGTGGCCTACAGAGTAAAATGGACTTTCTTTGTCCTCACACCCAAGATCCTTCACAGTTTGGTGCTACCCTCCCTTTTTAAAAAAATTAATAAAGTATTTTATTTTTTTCCCATTACATGTAAAGATAGTTCTCAGCTTTTGTTTATACAAGCTTTCCAATTTCAGATTTTTCTCTGTCCCCATATAAACACATCCTCTCCCAAAAGATTTTTTTTTTTGCGGGGCAATGGGGCTTAAGTGACTTGCCCAAGGTCACACAGCTAGAAGTGTCAAGTGTCTGAGGCCGGATTTGAACTCAGGAACTCCTGAATCCAGGACTGGTGCTTTATCCACTGCACCACTTAGCCGCCCCCTCTCCCAAAAGATTTTAAAGTCCTTCGAGGCAGTCAGAGACTATTTCACTAGAAAAAAAATCTCCATATGCTTGGTGCCTAAGAACCAAGTAAATGTCAGTTGAATTGAATTGAACTGGATTGGATTGGATTGGATTGGATTGAACTGAACTGAATTGAACTATGTGCCTGGCAATAGTAAACTAACAGAGCAAGTGTTATTCAGTAAGTAGTGGATAGGGCCATCTAGATGGTGCAATGGATAAAGCATTAAATCTGGAGTCATCTTCTTGAGTTTAAATCCTGCCTCAGACACTTCCCAGCTGTGTGACCCTAGGCAAGTCATTTAACCCTATTTGCCTTAGTTTCCTCATCTGTCAAATGAGCTGGAGAAGGAAATGGCAAACTACTCCTGTATCTTTGCCAAGAAAACCCCAAATGGGATCACAAAGAGTAGGACATGACTGAAATGACTCAACAATAACAAGCAGTGAATAACCTCTTTCCTCCCTGCCCCCTCACAGAGCTTAGCTGAACTTGGAGGGGGACAAGACTTAAAGACTCCAATTCACAGCACCTTGAGTTAGAAAGCACCTAAATCCATCTAATACAACACTTCCCTGAAAACAAAGAGTCTCTTCTACAAGATCCTGGCCAGTGATTGGCTTTTGACCCCCTAATGAAAAAATGCCCATGACCTCCAGAGGCAGCCTCTTCCACTTGGCGCTAGCCCTAATTTGAGGAAGTTTTTTTCTCTTGATGTTAAGCCCAAACCTGCCTCTTTTCAACAATTCCCATTCATTCCTCCTAGTCTCACCCTCTGGGAGCAAGAAGAAATAGTTCCCTCCCTCTTAGATGTGTCAGACTTTCAGATACTTGAATCCAGATGACCTAGGAGCTAAAGGAGGTAGGGACTGGGCGCAAAACAGTCCTTGCCCTCAAGTAGATTACGTTCTACTAGGGGAAAACAATGCCTAAAAGGAAGCTAAAAATGAGGTGGGGAGTTAGCCAGTGCAGGAACACGAAGGTGAAATCTGGATTTCAGCCTGGTAAAGAATAAGGGATCCAGTCAGCCCCATGCCTTCCATTCACGGAGGTTCTGAAAGGAGCTATCCAACCAGAGGAAGCTGCTGTGGGAAGAAAGGGGAAGAAATAGTCGTCCAGGAGGAAGAGGTTTTTGTTCTGGAGTATGGCAAAGGAGCCCAGAGTGCATTACAGGGAGAAAGAAGAAAATGTTATCCTATGACCTTAGGCATATCACTGGGTCTCCATTTCATCATCTAGAAAAGAATAGCAGCTCACATTTCTACGTGGCTTTAAGGTTTGTAAAATACTTCATATAAGATACTTCAAATGATCAATTCTAGGAGGCAGGTGCTATTATTATTATTACTGTTTTCCATATGAGGAAACTGAGGCAGACAAAGGTAAAGTAACTTGTCTAGGGTCACACAGCTAATGAGTATCTGAGGTAAGATTTGCACTCAGGTCTTGCTGACTACAGACCCAGGACTCTATCCAGTGTGCTACCTAGCTGCTATTTCTAAATCTATTAATGAATGAGAATGTATTTCTTTTTTGTTTTGTTTTTTTGTGGGGTAATGAGGATTAAGTGAATTGCCCAAGGTCACATAGCTAGTAAGTGTCAAGTGTCTGAGGCTGGATTTGAACTCAGGTCCTCCTGAACCCAGGGCCAGTGCTTTATCCACTTCGCCACCTAGCTGCCCCCATCCTTCATTTTCAAAGAAGAAATGGACTTATAGCAAAAGGGAGCCACTGGAGTTTATTGAGTAGGGTAGTGATAAGGTCAAACATGCACTTTGGGAAAATCACTTTTGAGGCTGAATGGAGAATGGACCAAAATGGGGTGAGACTGGAGGCAGTCCAACTCCACACCACCCCCAGCCGCTATTGCCACAGTACAGCCATGAAGGATGGGGGCCTGCACCAGGGTGGGGGTAGTGTCAGAGGAAAGAAGGTGAAATCGATAGGCTTTAGCAACAGCTTGGAGCTGGGGATGAGAAATAGTGAAGGATCCAGGATGACTGCTAGGTTGCAAATGTCTGAGAATCTGGGAGGGTGCTGATGCCCTCTACAACAATAAGGAAGGGGTGGGGGCAGCTAGGTGGTGCAGTGCTAGAGATGTGTGGTTCCAGAGGACTGACCTAGGACCAGCAAAGAAGTACATTGTAGCTCGACATGAGATACAGTTTTCCAGCTACTTGACGTATTCACCAATAGAATGTGTTTTCCCCCTAAGTCATGATCTCTCTATCCACAGAAATCTGCAAGAAAAGCTGCCTATCAGGGGAGCTGTAGAAGAGCAGACAAGCTCTAGAGTCTTTTCTGCCAGCTGCAAGATTCTAAGGTTGTTTTATAAGCCAGACAAAAATAGGATCTTTGCCCGTTCCTGTTCTCCTTAATTGAGGCACAATGCTCCAGAACTGCCCATCTATAGGATTATTCAGTCCACAGATGGACAGGAAAGTGGAAAGACTATCAATTCACCTGGATGAGCCACAAACCAAGTGCACAGTGATGCCCACTGGAGAACTCAGCCTTTTAATGATCCCTCTTACATTAGCTGAAGGGGGTTGGAGACAAAGTGGTGCTCATCATTTCCACAATAAAGAAGCACTTGAAGGAAAATCAGCTAAAGCTCATGAGTGGAACATTTCACTCCAGGTATTACTCAGCATTGTCTGGCTAAGGCCATAGAATCTAAAAACATTGGATATTTTGGTTCTATTTCTTGCAAATTATATGACATGGAAACTTAATAATAAATGATAATAGTTAACATTTATATAGCACCTATCATATACCCCATAATTCGTTAAGCACTTTACAATTATTATTTCATTTGACCCTCACAACCCTGAGCAGTAGATGCTAATACTACCCCCATTTTGTAGATGAGGAAACTAAGGCAGACAGAGGTTAAATGATTAACCCAGGGTGACACAGTGAGTGTCTGAGTCCAGATTTTAACTCAGATCTTCCTGACTCCAGGACCATTGCTCCATCCACTGAGATAACTACCCCTAAGTTAAATCCTCCTCAGTTTTCTGGGGCACTGCATCTGGTATCTGGATCTGATAAACAAACTAGTAGAGATGTATCTCTCTACCTGTCATCTTGGAATGTGTCATGGCCATAAGCCTCAGAAGATGAGAAAAGACTAATAGCATTCTCAGACTATCCCCCAAATGAAGTATGTCTCTTAACTGGTGGTTTGGATGAATTTCAAGCACGACTCCTGGGAGATGGCATTAGAATGAAAAATCCCTTCTGGCTTTCCCCCACAAAAGCAGAAATAGGGGAGTTCATTTAAGTTATGGTAAGTTTCTGCCAAGCTGGCTGCTTTCAGGAGAGGTTTCACACCCTTTTTCTCCATGGCAGGTAAACTGATTTTTTTTTTTTTTTTGGTGAGGCCATTGGGGTTAAGTGACTTGCCCAGGGTCACACAGCCAGTAAGTGTCAGGTGTCTGAGGCCGGATTTGAACTCAGGTCCTTCTGAATCCAGGGCCCGTGCTTTATCCACTGTACTACCTAGCTGCCCCAGGTAAACTGATTTTTACTACACTTTTCTACGTTCATTCTCTTCAGGCAGACTGCTGTGGTTTCATACAGCCATCCCTCCTCCAAAGTGGCATATTCTAGTTTCTCTCTCTCTCTCTCTCTCTCTCTCTCTCTCTGTGTGTGTGTGTGTGTGTGTGTGTGTGTGTGTGTCTCACTCTGTCTCTCCCCCTCTCCCCCTCTCTGTTTCTGTCGTCTCTCCCCACAGATTTTAAGAGAAGCCATTATCTGCTCTAGCCTGATAAGAGACAGATCTAAGTGGTGCTTTTCCTGTTCTCAATGCATTAAGACAGTTAATGCTTTTCCTTGACTTGCAATGATTGGATAGCTCCAAATCAGTGCCTGGACTGCTCTGGCATCTTACTCCATCAATGACTCAGTCGGTCAACAAACATTTATTAAACATCCACTATGACAGACACTGAACTAAGTGCTGGGTATAAAATAAAAGCCCGAAACAGCCCCTGCTCTCTCGGAGTTCACAGGAGGGCTTAGTAGTTTCCCCCAACCCCTTTTTCTTTGTCCTCACCGTTTAAAAACTTTTAAGAGACCAAGAGTTGGAAAGGATCCCTGAAGCCATTTAGTGCATTTTACAGATGAGGAAACTGAGGTCCAAAGAAGTGACGACTTGCCAAAGTCATATAGGACTCCATTCCTCAACTGTCAAATCATGGGGCTGAGCCAACCCCAAGTAGAGTCCACAGGAAGCCCCGCCTCCCCCCGCCCCTCTGAGTCCTACTCCCTTTTCTCTGTTATTTATTTCCTATTTCTTCTGTAGGAAGCTGGATTTGCATATTGTTTCCCACATTGGATCGCAAGCTCCCTGACAGTAGAGATTGTCTTTGCTTCTTTTTCTCTCCCCAAAGCTTAGCCCAGTGTCTGGTGCACAACAGCAACTGACTACAGATGGACTGACTGATTGGTAAGAGAGCTTTAGTAAGTCAGTTGGAGGAAGCTTGATGGGTCAGTGGATAGAGTGTTGTCCTTGGGGTCAGAAAAACCTGAGTGCAGATCTTTCTGACGACACAAGCCCAATTGCCTTAAACATCTGGGGCTATCTCCAGTCAGCCATGTATATATGTATACATGTGTGTACATATACAGGTATACACATGTCTATGTGTATATATACATGTGTATCTACACATATGTATATATGCACACATGTATGCATGTATTCATGTATATGTGTACATGTATATATCTTTTTGATGATTTTATTTTTTTATAATAAAATTTTTATTTAAAGTTTCGAGTTCCAAATTCTATCCTTCCTCTCCCCCCTACCCCCTCTCTGAGGCAGCCAGCAATCAGCTATAGGCTATACATGTGCAATTATGAAAAAAATTATCATACTGATCATTTTGTATAAGAAAACTTGAATAAAAGAAAAAAATGAAGGAGAGTGAAAAACAGTATACTTCAGTGTGTTCCATCAATATCCATTCTTTCTTTCTTTGGAGGTGCATAGTGGACTTCATCATGAGTCCTTTGGGATTTTCTTGGATCATCGTATTGCCAAGAATAGCTAGGTCATTCCCAGTTCTTGATCAGACAATATTCCTGTCTTCCTGGTTCTTCTCACTTCACTCGACACCTAATACCTATCTTACCACTGGACCCAGATGCTCCAGAGGAGAAAGTGAGTCTGGTGATCTTGCACAGCCTCCCTCACTTCAATCTGATTTCCTAGTGTCTGAGTCTATACCAATGAGTGGCCATACCAGTTGTAGGAATCAAGCATTAGCCATGAGAGGGCTTGGGTCAACACTTTTGCTTGCTCATGGGAGGACTTGCCAAGGAGACTGAGTAAACTCAACTCCATTTCTAATGCATTGCAGCCTGTGGCTGCCTGGAAACATCCTGGGTCAGGGAGAGGAGGTGCATGCCCAGGCAGACAATGTTTCCTTATCGGTGGTTTACTACTTCTTTGCTGATTTTATGTCAAGTAAAGAGCGGTATGCAGTGTCTACATACACTTTGTCTGCTCCATAGGGAGGTGATGCCCTTGCACCAAGGCCACATAATTAGGGTTTAGTAAATCAGGGAAGAGGTGGTGCTTGCTAATGGTGGTGGAGAGCTAAAGAGCTGATTCTAATTGAGTGAATATAAAATAATCAACAGCCTCTAGGTAGCAAGTTGGCTGATCTGACCCTAGGGACGCAGAGCTAGAGAATGGAAGGTCTCCCAAATTTTGAGAATGATTCAGAATCTGAGGCATCTTGAGTACTTCTGCTCAGCCACTTGAAGGTCCATAATGATGAGGGACATCATGGGCTACACCCACCCAGTTTCTGGTTTTTACTGTCTGTAGGAAAAGAAGATTGACCATCAATGCCACCTTGTGGCTAAGCTCAAATTCCTCCTTGATAATTCCTTGCCTGGTGTGGTGGTGCTGCTTTTAGCTTTCACCACAGAATTGGAAGGTTGGAATGGCCCTCAGTGGCCATCTCATCCACACTATACCAGAAAGGAATCCCCATTAGAACACAACCAATGAGGGATCATCCAGTGTCTGTGTGAAGACTCCACGGAAGGGGAGTTCTCCACTTCTCCTGGCGAGCCATTCTGATGCAGACCCTCTAGCTCAATATTTTGCTGCTGAGCTGAATAGTGATACTCCCTTCAGAGGGTGATTGTGAAGAAAGTACTTTGTCAGCCACAAAGCTCTATTTGAATGTGAGTTACTACCACAGTGGAAGAGAGCTAGACTTGGTGTCAGGAGGTCTAGGTTCAAATCTTGGCTCAGCAGCTGGTGACTTTGGGCAAGTGAGTTAACCTTCCTGATCTCGAATTTCCTCATTTATAGAATTTTTATCACACCCCACAAAATGCTTGCAAGGCTCCAATAAATGAACGTCCCTTAGAATCTTCATAAGGGCAAAGATCTATTTGAATGTGGACCGTGATTATTAATTCCCTTGGCTCTACAGCCTCTTTCCCAAAGTCTGATTCCTGCTCTGTTACCCTGAGGACTCGAACCACAGGGAGGTGATGCACTGCCACACAAGGATGGCAGCCAAAGAACAATCCATCAGGTGGTTTCACATTGTTGTGAAATTCACCAGAATAGAGAGATGATACAAATAGACCCAAATTCCTGTGACACCGTCAGATGTCCATCCGGTCTTTAGTACCAAATCTTGGTATTTCTACCTTCACAACACTCCAGCCCTTCTCCACTCCTACCTCCTTTATTCAGGCTCTCATCACCTTTCACCTGGATTGTTGTAGGAACCTCCTAATTGACCTCCCTACCTCAAGTCTCTCCAGGCTACACCCATCCTACATCTAAGATACCAAAGCAATTTTTCTTCGGGCAGCTCTAACCATGTGATTCCCCGACTCAAGCAGCTCTAATGCTTTCCCATTGCCTGTAGGATAAAAAAATGGACTCTCCTCCCCACACTGACATCCATCCTCTTCAGCACTTCGTCCTCTCTCTAACTCTATCTCCCAAAGAATTTACAGTTAACTATGTTGGGGTGTTGTGTTTGAGGAAATTCTTTTCTTGTAAAAAGTCAGTTTCTACAAGTATTTCTTCTCCATTATGGAGCCCGAAGAGTGTTTGTGTGTCAGGGGAGAAATAGCACCAAATTCCTTTTTGTCTTTATACTCAGATATTTGACCTTATGACCTGTGAACCTCAAGTAGCTCAAGATTGGCAATTCCCAATCCTTATAGTCTGCAACTATGGTTGGGTAGATTTCATTGATTTTTTATTAAGTGCCTATTACATACCAGGCATTGCTCTATAATTCCTGACTTCAAAGATCCCATTTTCTACTTGGGATGGGGGAGAACATGGATACAGAGAAGTAAATATAAACTATATAGCAGTAAATCTAATCACTGAGCTCAGCAAAGGCCTTGGGAAGGTGGTCATTTTCACCAGACGACATGTTGCCACCAACTGAAGCAAGTTTTTGAGGTCTGCTGAACAATCGCTACTTACAAATGGGCCATTTGCACCATTGGTACTTAACAAATGAGGTTGATTTATTGACTACCTGAAGCCTGTGATCTATTTTTATTTTAGAATCATTTTAGGCTCAATAGAAGGAAAACACCAAGCAATGAGAACTGTTTAAAATGGGAATGGTCTACAGTGGGGAGTAGTGAGTTCTCCCTCCGTAGAAGGAACTGAGGAAGCATTTAGGTCAGACTGGACCCTGCAGCGATTGGGGCAGGAGGAGGAAGGGATGAGGGAGCAATAACAACCTTTCCTAAGCATCCCTCACAGCTTTGGCTGGCACTTCTTAGCTATTCGAAAAATGGTCATAGAGAGATGGGCCTTCATGCTACCACCATTTGTGCTGAGAGAGAGCATATCATTTCTAGAGTTTTCCAGCAGAAGGAATCCTGGGACCCTTCAGTGCCTACTGTAGCAACCAAGAACTTGCAGGAGACAGTGATGATCTTGTACATGTTAAGCTGTCTCCTGGCCTGAGCTCAGGACACTCCCCTACAGACTTCTTTGGGGGCCTGTTTGATCTCACATCTCCTCAATACTTTTCTCTAAGGGGCTTCTTTCTCTCAAGGAACCAGAACTGTCATTGCTTCTGGCTTCCTTCAGGTCTTAGCTCAAATCCCAGCTTCTGCAGGAGGCCTTGCTCGATCTCCTCTCATGCTAATGTATCCCCCCTGGGGTTCTAGTCAATTCATCTGGTACATGCCTCATCTGCATGTAGATGTTTGTATGTTGTCTCCCCTCACCCTTAACTGTGAGCTCTTTGAAAGCAGGGATTGTTTCTACCTTTCTTTGTGTTCCCAGTCCTCGGCACAGTGCCTAGCATACAGTAAGTACTTAACTAAATGTTTGCTGATTTGATTGAAATATTGCTCTTGACAAGAGGCAGGATATAAATTAAATAATCTTCTATAAAGCTATAGCCATGGGAGGCAGTTCAATATTGTTGTAAGGGCAGTTTTTTTGAATCAATAGACCTGGCTTTCAATCCTAGATATTGTCTTTTTTTCTGTTGGGCAGGTCCCTTCACCTTTCTGGGACTCAGTTTCTTCATCTGTATAGTGAAGGGACTAGACCAGGTTGAACATGGACTGAGGCTGGACTCTCAATTTCTTTCTAGCACTAATATACCTGGGCTTAATGGCTATGTCATTTATCTTTGTGTCGTTCCTATTCCATGTGTGTGTGTGTGTGTGTGTGCGTGTGTGTGTGTGTGTGTGTATGTGTGTATGTGTGTATGTGTGTGTGTACCCTCATAACAAAGAATAAGAAAGGGGGGTCAAAGAAGAGTAATTAAGCAAAATGAATCAACACATCAAAATGTGACTATTTTATAGCCATGGCCCCCACCTCGGCATCATAATAAAAAGTGGTATTTTCTGTAGAGTTCTCCAGTTTGGGAAGCTCTTATCTCTTCTGCACCTCAGAAAGAGCCCTGTGCTATAGGTCCTGCAGGTATTGTGGTTGCTTTCCATTTTATGGTTAAGAAACAGAATCAAAGCAATCCTGAGTACTGTGCCCTCAGTCACACAGCTAGGAAGTGTCCTGATTGCTGAATTTGCCTGATTCCCAGCCCCAATTCTGCAGGCTACCCTGAGCTGCTTCACTAGGCCTTCCAAGAAAAGCACTTCCTAAGTGGTTCTGCCTAAGTGTTCAAATGGCTGAGGGGATGTTCCTTCTGAGAACCACCCAGGTCCTCCAATCCTGCTGTCCTACATTTCCAGGGCAGCATCCAAGCAGTCTCCATTGTTTAAGGGCTAAAATTCTAGCTAGTCTGTCTAAAATATCTAATGAGTGGTCGCCAATAAATTATAAGCTTTAGCAAGAGTTAGACTTTTAAGCATTTATTAAGGAGAATAAGAATTTGGTAAAGAGAGAGAAAGGCCTAGATTCCTATCTATTAAAGGGAGAGCACATTTCTAGCTCCCTTCTCTGCCAGCGTCCCCAGGAAAAAGAGCGAGACCGAGCGCCCGTCTCTTCCTTCCTCCTCCCACTAGTCCGCGTCACTTCCTGAAGCCTGGTCTTGCCCTCAAAGACCTTTGCTTCATGGGCAGAACTCTTCTACAGTAAGTATCCAGCAGGTGGCGTCATTCCAATCGTTACAGTCCCCCCTGTTGTTCCTCAAGAAACAAAATGTTTCCTTGACGGAACAGTAAAAACAATATAATAACTATTGCTAACTAATAATATGTGAACAACAATATAGAAAAGGAAGAGAGGAAAGTTTTGTCCAGAGGGGCGATTTTTTTTTTTTTGTCCCTCATGAACCGACGCTTTGACATTAGTCTTGCAAAGGGAGGGCCTCTGCAGAGAATACATGTACAGATGGTGTATATTATAACAGAAAGAGAAAAAAAAAACAACAAAACAAATCAAAAACTGTTACATTTAAGTCCTCTGAAAGTTCTTTTCTCAGATGTCCTCTAGGTTGTAGTCGTGGAATGGAAGTCTTTTCAGCGGTTGAGGTCTGGATTGTGGATAATCAGCCAGGAAATTAATTTCCTACAAAATTTGAGCTTAACACAACTTTATAAATAGCTTTGTCAATAATAAAATCAAACATGATTTGAAAGTTCTCAAAAACAATGTCTATAGGGAGAATACAGAATCTTAGTGTTACACATTGAAACCATATAATAAAACAAAGAAATTTGACCATTTCTTTAAAAATTATAATATTAACTATCGTCCCCCCCTCTATGGGAGGGCTAATGAGAAGGACAATTGCCTGCAATATTAATTATTAAAATAAATTTTATCTGTTTCATCACTTTTCTGCATCATCTGCCTAATTATCCTCATGCCATTATGAGAATTTTTAAAATCTAATATAATTAGTAACAGATGTCAAGGCCAAATTCACACTGTTATTTATCATGACACTGAGATAATTATGGGGGTTACCATAAAAGAACAGAGAATGATGGGATATGAGCATTCCCACACTTGAGCAATATGTACTGCCCATACAGTATGCCAGGCTTAAAATAGGTGGTGATGGAATATACGTCCATGCCACCGAACATATTGGAGGAAACTGAGTCAGACTTAATCAGATGCATGGGATTGAGATGGTCATGGCATCAGGCATATAGGGGGAGCATAGAAGCCAGGTGTAGAAGTGAGATGGGTGGGATCAATTACTTCCAGCCATCTGTACAATATTGTGGGGGAAAATAAAATAAAATATTAACCAAGAGAATCAACCTCAACATTTGTCAAAAGCCGTTCCTTGGCCATACCCTTGACTTCATGCATGTCTCCCTCATGTAACAGTTCAGTGTCTGCTCTTGCTTGTATTCTCTTGTGATTGGATGGCATCTGGCCAACTGGCATCTGATAACTCAGAATAAAGGCAATTAATGTCTAAATGATAAGTTCCCATAATCCAAGTCTCATATGGATTTAAAAATTGAGGATAATAAATGATTGCAAAAATGTGAATACATCTTGACTCAGAATATAATATATAATTATGCAACAATTTCAAATAATACCTTTTTTTTACTTAGCATACAATTACTTTTTGAAAAATCTGACATATTTAAATACAAGTTTAAGCACAACACAATCTCAAAGACAACTTTTACAAATGTTCCCCTCTTTTTTTTTTTTTTTTTTTTGGAATATGCTTATCAAAAATAATACTTCTAGAATCAATTTACACTTGCCATGGCAAACAATTTGCTAGGGAAATGCTTTAAAGAGTTTGATCAAATAATCAGTTGAGAAAAAATAACAAAACAAACAACTCAGAATATGGAGCACAATACTCCTAGAATTACACATTGTATTATGAAATCAAAACCATGTTTCAAAATTAGATAGATGAATGAATAGAAGAAGATACACGTGGAACAATAAAAGACAATGAAATTCAAACTAGGGAATCTAAATGACTATGAACTTAATATCAATAAGAGTATCATAAAATATAAACTGGGACCACATGACTATAAAAGCTTTTACAAATATTCTCTTTGTTTAGAACTAAGTATAAAACACAATCTCAAATGCATGAAAACCTCTACGAAAATAAACCTATACCATTAATTTCAAAATGTATATATAATAGCATAGAAAATCCTATGTAACCTCTGAATGATACTATACTCTGAGTGAATTCAGAACACTTTTGATTCCGATATCTAAAATCCCCATACTCAATCAATACCTTGCTGCTTACTTCTACATTTCTGTAAAATATATACCCTTCCATGGCAAAAGAATCGGAGTCTTGAACTATGTTGATGATTGTCATTCTTATTCGGCTTAAGTTTTTCTCTTTAACCCCTCTATATTGTCTGTCAGCCTTTTCACCATACAAATGCTTTATAAGATTACTAATTAAAGACAAAAGCAGGTTAGCAAAATTATGAACAAAACGAGCATATCTGGAATTTAAAGGGTTTTCTAAAGTTGTCCTCAGAAGCACAGCCAGGCTGGGGAAGGGGTGAGCCTGAAGCTGCAAATGCAGTTAGAGAAGTTGAGCATGCGCATTAGATCTTTGGACTTCCCGAGCCAGGGAAGCAATGGGCTTGGCCATGGGAGGAGTAGAGGGTGGGGTTTGGATGAGGACGGGAGGGACCAGAGCAATTAGAATCAGACTTGATTTTGAACTCAGGCCTGGATCCTCTTCCCCCACTGGCTCCAGGTGCTAGGGGATTAAAGCTTCTAGAGGGTGGGTCATTGCCTCCAGGCATGCAAAATTAAAGCAACAATTAGTGTTAGAACTGGGAAAAGCTGCAGGAATCTCATGTTTCTCTGAAAAGCATGGTTGGGAGAGGGAGAGATATTTCCTTGTGTGAGTAAGTTGCTGGCTCTTCTAACAAAAATAAAAAGAAAATAGAAAATCCACAAAAACAAAGCATTAACATGATCTTATCTCCCATTTGTCTGGTTAAACAGACTAAAATCAAAAATAGGGTAATTAGGAAGTTTAAAAGGTCCATTCGAAAAAATTTAAAGGAAAACACAGCCAGTACACCAGTTACTTAGCAGTTAAAGGGAGAGGGAGGGGAAATTTCTTACCCAACCAGCAGATCAGAAGACTGAGGGTTAGCTTTCTCTTCGTGGTCAGCCATCTGTTAAGGCTAAAATTCTAGCTAGTCTGTCTAAAATATCTAATGAGTGGTCGCCAATAAATTATAAGCTTTAGCAAGAGTTAGACTTTTAAGCATTTATTAAGGAGAATAAGAATTTGGTAAAGAGAGAGAAAGGCCTAGATTCCTATCTATTAAAGGGAGAGCACATTTCTAGCTCCCTTCTCTGCCAGCGTCCCCAGGAAAAAGAGCGAGACCGAGCGCCCGTCTCTTCCTTCCTCCTCCCACTAGTCCGCGTCACTTCCTGAAGCCTGGTCTTGCCCTCAAAGACCTTCCCTTCATGGGCAGAACTCTTCTACAATAAGTATCCAGCAGGTGGCGTCATTCCAATCGTTACACCATATACAGATGTGAGTGGGGATGGATTCATCCCACCCCTGGGTCTTAACTATTACTCTTACACTGTTCTATTTACCATCTGTATATCTTGGAGAGGCAAGTCACTTAGCATCCTGAATCATGATTTCCTCATCTGTAAAATGATAGGCAGCATGGAATCATGGATAGGCATTAGACTTGATCAGATTATGCTCAGACCCTTAAATGTGTAAGCCTGAGAAATTCACTTACTCTTTATGTGCCTCAGTTTCTCATCTCTAAAAGGAGGGGTTGGTTTTAACAGCTCCCATGATCCCTTCCAGCTTTAAATGGGTGATCATTTTTTCTAGGTGGACTCAAAGGTGCCTTCCAGCTCTGAGCATATGAACCTCACCTCCCCATCCTCAATTCAATGAAGCTCTGAAGATTTCATAACCAATATCAGCCCTAACCTCATTTAACTTGTTTCAATATGCATTGCTATAAAAAAGCATTTAGACACAGTAAATGATATAGATCATAAACAAGCAGCCCCTTTGCATCTAGAGAGATCAAATCATTTTCCCAGCTGTTGCTTTAAGCACAGAACACATCAAATTCAACAGTAAGACTTCAGTGAAATAATAATTGTGCCTGGTTGAGCTAGAAGCCTCTGTCCCTGGAACCAAATCAAATGCCTTTGATCTGTTTTCCAAATAAATGGTAAATGTACACTTGATAGCTCAGTGGCTAGAAACCTGATACAATTTCTCTAACCATGGTCCTGATAGCTTCTCATCAATAAAACTACCTTGGTGAGGAAAAGGTTGGAGGTCTGAAAAAATCAACAACTGAGGTAGCAATATGCTGTCCTGTTTAATTACCAAGATCTGTAATGCAATGTAATTTAACACAGTGACAAGAGAAGAGGAATAAAGGCCGAGATACAGACAGTTAGGGGAAGTCTGACCAGAGTGATGTAATCCAATTCAAATGAACTTTTACTAAGCATCTACCATGAGAAGTACTGTGGTGTGGGGGGCAGTGACCTGGCCAAAAAGTAGGCATATGATTTCATACGGGCAAAGTCACTCAATCACTCATTGCCCAGCAGCTCTGTAAGATAATAAGATACAGAAAAGATTCAGATTGAAATGAACAGATTGAGTTTCCTCTCCAAGATTTCTCTGCAACAACTAAATCATAGGTTTGGACCAAAACAATATGAAAGTTTCCATGCCAAGGATACAGACAAAAAATTAAATATTTCTTGCTCTCAAGAAGCTTATATTCTTACTGTAACAAAATTAACAACAAAATGAAGTCTGACAACAAAGAACTCTGTTAATTATAGTAAATGACAACTATGCAGCTTATGCATAATAATTGACACTTACATAGATCTTTAAATTTGCAAAGCACTTTCCAAATGGTATTAGTGCCTTCATCTTAAAAAGAAGGAAACTGTGGCCATAGAAGCTAATTAACTTGACTATGGCCACAAAGCTAGTGAATTTCAGGAATGGGACTCAAACACAGATTACCTTGTCTTACATTCATACAATTAAAATAACATGAATAACTTCCAAGGCTTGTTAGGAATTCCATATGCTAGCCCTTCACTGTAAGCCTCATATGGGGATGGGAGAGGGATGTCAGACAATATAGATAAATGATAGATGGATGAATGGATGGATGGATGATGGATAGATAGATAGATAGATAGATAGATAGATAGATAGATAGATAGATAGATAGATAGATAGATAGATAGAGTAGGTGATAGATTGAGATGAAAGCATTTGTTTTAAATGCTTACTATATTCTAATCAATGTGTTAAGCACCAGGGATAAAAATACAAATAGGCAGCCCCTGCCCTCATGGAGCTTACTTTCAGATAGGAAAGATAACATTCAAAAGGACACTTAAAAGCTGGAACCCCATTCCAAGTCCTACCTCTTGCTTTTCAAGACCCTTTTAAGCATTATCTTTCTCATCCAAAAGTAAGGTCCTTAAGGAAAATGGCTGCTGGGAAGGAAATGGAAAAGTCCTGAGAGTGAGAAGAGGAGCTCAGAGTAAAGTGAGCATGAACTAAACACCTCATGAATGGCAGGCCAGGTCAGCAACTCACCAATAAGAATCACGTGCTGGAGGGCAGAAGCTTCTCCAAGGTCACAAGGCTGCTAGCCTTCATGTATATAGGTGGAGAAGTCTGGAAAATGGGAAGTGAATCCAGGAGGGTCAGGATATCTCTGCCTCCTTCCTTGAGTAAATGCTTCTTTATCACTGGATTTGTCTATTTTGAAATCTAAATTAAAATGATGAATCTGTAGATAGGAATCTACAGCTCCCTACAGCTGAAGTGTCCTAACCCCAGTACTGTCATCTCTTGAAATTGCTGACTTGGGGGCAGCTAAGTGGTGCAGTGGATAGAGCACCAGCCCTGGAGTCAGGAGTACCTGAGTTCAAATCTGGCCTCAAACACTTAACACTTACTAGCTGTGTGACCCTGGGCAAGTCACTTAACCCCAATTGCCTCACTTAAATAAAAAAAGAAAGAAATTGCTGACTTGGACGTCCCACAAGTACCCCACACTTTGCAAGACCAGAATGGAGGCTAGATGGCTCAGTGCATAGAGAACTGAGTCTTCAGTTAAGAAGACCTGACTTCAAATCCAGTCTCATACATTTTAAGCTGTATGACCCTGGGTAAGTCATTTGCATTCTGTCTGCATCAATTTCTTTAACTGTAAAATGAGGATCATAATAGCATCTGCCTCCCAGTGTTGTTATGAGGATCAAATAAAACATTTGTAAAGTACTTGGCACAGTACATGGCACATAGTAGATGTTCAATAAATTCTTTTTTTAGGTTATACATTACAATCATATTAAACATCTTTCCACATTAGTCATGTTGTAAGAGAAGAATTAGAACAAAAGAGGAAAACCACAACAGAAGAAACAAAGTGAAGATAGTCTGCTTCAATCTACAATTAGACTCCATAGTTTTCTCTAGATGTAGAGAGCATTTTCCGTCACGAGTCTTTTGGAATTGTCTTGGACCATTGTATTCCTGAGAAGAACTAAGTTTATCACAGTTGGTCATCACACAATGTTGCTGTTTCTATGTACAATGTTCTCCTTTTTCTGCTCACTTCACTCAGAATCAGTTCATGTAAGTCTTCCCAGGTTTCTCTGAAATCTGCCTGAACATCATTTCTTACATCACAATAGTTTTCCATTATATTCACATACCACAACTTGTTCAGCCATTCTCCATTTGATGGGCATCCCTTCAATTTCCAATTCTTTGCCACCACAAAAAGAGCAGCTATAAATATTTTTGTACATGTCAGTCATTTTCCCTTTTTATGATCTCTTTGGGACACAGATCTAGTAGTGATATTGCTGGGTCAAAGGGTATGCACAGCCCCATAGCCCTTTGGGCATAGTTCTAAATTGCTCTCCAGAATGGTTATATCAGTTCACAACTCCACTAATAATGCATGTGTTCCAATTTTCCCACGTCTTCTCCAACATTTATAATTTTCCTTATTTGTCATATTAGCCCATCTAATAGGTGTGAGGGGGTACCTCAGAGTAGTTTTAATTTGCATTTCTCTAATCAGTAGTGATTGAGAACAGCTTTTCATATGGCTGTACATAGCTTTAATTTCTTCAACTGAGAACTGCCTACTCATATTCTCTGACCGTTTTTCAATAGGGGAATTACTTGCATTCTCAGAAATTTAATTCAGCTCCCTATTTCCTAAGAAATGAGGCCTTTATCAGAAACACTAATTATAAAAATTGTTTCTCTCCTTTCTGCTTTCCTTTTAATCTTGGTTGCATTGGTTTTGTTTATGCAAAACCTTTTTAATTTAATGTAATCAAAATGATCCATTTTGCATTTCATAATGTTCTCTATCTCATATTTCATCATAAATTCTTCCCTTTTTCAAAGAACTGACAGGTGCCATTCCTTTCTCTTCTAATTTACCTAGAGTATTACCCTTTATGTCTAAATCATGTACCCATTTTGACTTTACTTTGATGTACAGTATAAGATGTTGGTCTATGTCTAGTTTTCTATTTTCCCATTTTCCCAGCAATTTTTTGACAAATAATGAGTTCTGATCCCAGAAGCTGGAGTCTTTGGGTTTCAATAAATTCTTGATTTTTTTTCTTTCCTTCCTTCCAATGTCAGTCAGCATCTTCTCTGTAACTTATAGAATGTTGTCTATATCACTGAAGTCTAAGGGACTTGCTAAGGGTCACACAAACCAGTGGAGGGTCAGGATCAGGACCTGAACCAAGTTTTTTCTCCAGTTCTGAGGCTAATTTTCTCTCCACTGAGCCACAATGTCTCAGTAGATTAGAGTTAGCAGGTGTAACGATTGGAATGACGCCACCTGCTGGAGACTTACTGTAGAAGAATTCTGCCCATGAAGCGAAGGTCTTTGAGGGCAAGACCAGGAGTCAGGAAGTGACGCGGGCTAGTGGGAGGAGGAAGGAAGAGACTGGCGCTCAGACGGAGGGCTCTTGCCTGAGGACGCTGGCGGAGAAGGGAGCTAGAAATGTGCTCTCCCTTTAATAGATAGGAATCTAGGCCTTTCTCTCTCTCTTTACCAAATTCTTATTCTCCTTAATAAATGCTTAAAAGTTTAACTCTTGCTAAAGCTTATAATTTATTGGCGACCACTCATTAGATATTTTAGACAGACTAGCTAGAATTTTAACCCTTAACACAGGCAAATGTGTCATGATGCTGATGACCCCAAATTTCTCTCTCAATTAAATGTCTATCTTTAAACATTTTTAAATGGCATAGTAACAATCTCTTATTTCTTTCTTTGCTGTCTACCACTTCATATATCTTCTTGTGTTTCTCTGTATTACCCATAAAAATAATTTTTAATATTTTGCATTATTTCAATCCCCCACCTAGAGCATGAGATTCCCACTAAGGAATTTCAGACTCCTATTTATAAAATTTACTCTAATACAAAAACAAAATCATATAAAAGTTGCCAGATTAACTTCAGTTGTAATAAAAGTTCAGAGATGATATACAAAAATATATTAAATAATTAATTTCACAACAGTGCATATTAAGTTATATACACATTTTCAACTTCTAGCCATGACTAAATGAATAACCCCTAACAAAAATGGATGTCTCTTTAAGACATTTGCAAAGGAGTCCAAAAGTTATGCTTATATACCATTCTTTAATAGAGGACTGAGACAATTGGGATATTAATTAAAAAACAGGTTAATATCCTGGTTTCACCACTCTTTGTATCATTTGTCTAATTATCCTCATACCATGATGAGAAATTAAAGAATCCAACATAGTTGGTGGCAGATGTCAAGGCCAAATCCAATATTTTGCCCATCATATGACATCTTACATGATTATAGGAAGTTACCACAAAAGAATTGGGAAATAAAGTACAGAGTAAGAGATGACAATTCCAGACAAAAGTTAAACAGACAGCCAAGTGCTATTGAGCCAGTCCCAGTGAGCTAGGTGGATATGTTTCCACTCATGTGTCATATTGGGGAATTAAATCAGGAGAATCCTACTTCAGTCCTTGGCAAAGTCATTCTCCCCAGCCTTTCTCATGACAATTCCACCATTAGGAGTTCATGCGTGTAAACCCCTTATTGGTTCAATAGTATTCCCCGATGATCTTGTTTAGGGGAAAATTTTGAAAGCCTAGTATTCCCTGCCCTACTGTACCATCTTTCCAGAGTCCCCTTCATTGTCCAGCACGTTTTATGATGAGGAAACTGAGGCAAACAGGGTTAATTGATTTTCCCATGATCATACAGCTAGCGTCTTCCTCACTCTAGGCCTGGTGTTCTATCCATTATACCACCACCACCTGGCTGCCCTACTAGGTGACGTAGTACAAATACTAGGGATGTAGTATACTTTATATACCTTTGGACTTGACTTAAATGTTAGGTCTGCAAAACTGTGGTTTTTCTGTTTCTTTTTATTCATTGGTATAAGGGATGGATCTCTGGTGGAGAACTGGAGGTGATATAAAAAGGAAAGATATCAATAAAAAATTTACAAAGAATGATGTGGTCAGAGGTGATATTTCATGTTGTTGATAAGAGTCACTGGTAAGGAAGTCAAGGCAGCCAATGAAGTGGTTTTCTTACATTGTAGACCTAGCACTAGAAGAAATGATCTGGTCCACCCCCTCATTTTATAAATATGGAAACTGAGGTCAGGGAGGTTAAATGACTTGTCCAAAGTCATACTGGAAATAAGTGTCAGAGGTGGGATTCCAACCCCATTATCTGTTTCCACTAGCAATGGTTTTTCCATTCTACCACACCCCTTCCAGTAAAAGGCACAGGAAATGTAAATTATTATCTTGAGGGGAAGGAAGACAAGATCATATGAAGTTTTGATTGTTTTTTTTAAAGAAATAGGAGTCACAAGCATGTATGTGGGCAATAGGTGAAAATAAGTAAAAAGTAAAAAACTGTATGAGAAGGGAAAGTGAGAGAAAAGGGAGGAAGAGGAAAGTAGAAAGGGAAGAGGGAAATGGGGAGAGGGAGGAGAAGAAGAGGAAGGGGGAAGAAAAGGGGAAAGAAGGAGGGGAAAGGGAAAGGGCATACAGGGAGAGGCAGAGGGGATGAGATTCCCAGACGAGATGGAAACAAATAAAATAGCAAGCTCTATCAACAAACTTAAAAGTTTCTCAACTGTAGCACTAATTAAAATGTTTTTAAATAGTTCTAAAAAGGACCTTGTCTACTCTCTATAAGACAAAACATGAATTTTGCAACACCCCAGGGTGTCTCTAATTATCCCCAAAAGTTGTCAGACTCTTCTAACCAACTCCCTCCTTTTATAAGACCCTGAAAAGGGAGTAGCTTGCCCGAGGCTGCACAGTAGCAAAGTCAGGTCTAGACTGTGAGTCTCCAAATTCCAGACCCATGCTCCTTCCAGGGCAGAACACCCTTTCCCATCACTCACTGTCCATCTGCATTCTTGTGGCTCTTCTCTCTGGCTGCAGAAAAGAGAGATGCCATTACTGTCCTTCCCCCCTCCACCCTGCCTTAATTTTTATAGTTCAGAGAGAGCTTAGTTTCTTTAGTACTAAAGCCACACTCTGATCCAGGCCACATGGTGTGTACAAATACAAACTGAGTTGTTTAATTTTCCTGGGAACTAACAAAATGCTCTCTACTCCCCTAGTGGAGTCCAACTTATGGATTGCTCCTTTCAAAATTCACCTTCTTATCAGTCTTTTACTCTCCCTCTGGAGTGCCTTTGTGTTTGTATTTTGCTTTTATCTGAATTTGTGTTGATTCCCCCCAGTAGACTGTAAGCTTCTTGAGCACAAGTTGATTTTTGTCTGTGTATCCCCAGAACCTAGCACAGTAATAAACATCTAATCGATGCTTAATAAATACTTGTTGAGAGAAAACATTTAAAAAAACAACAACAAAACTTCAGATTAAGGAATTGAATTGCTTGAGTTCTTGTGGGTGGGGGTAGGAATGGAGGGAGGAAGAGAAGTTGGAACACAAAGTTTTTAAAAATTGATGTTAAATTTAGTTTTTACATATATTTTGGAAAATAAAATTCTACTCAAAGCAAAAAAAAGAAATTAAATGGGAAAAAATAAATAAATACTTGCTGAGTTGAATTGAATGAATGGAAATAAGTGGGGGGTAGGGGTAGGGTAGGGGAGTGGGGATGGAACTTCCCTTCAAAATGCTGAGCAAATAGTGAAAAAGATAAATGTTGTGTATTTCCTCATCCAATTCCATTCCCTTTCCCCAGAAAGGAAGCTGCAGGTTCCCCTCCCTGAAGGTCTTTAGAAAGAGGCAGGATGACTGTGTGTTAATGATCTTGTAGGGAGGGGTGATTCTTCAGGTGGTATGGACATGTGTTGGACATGATGGCCACTGAAGTTCATTCAGACTCAGAAATCTGGGAATGCTGAGAATAAGCCTCCTGACCAGAAGGCTGGGGGCATCAACAATGACCACCATGCCTATTGCATGGTTCCAAGATCCTCTGACTCACTGACCGGGACCCAAGTCTCCATCACAGAAAGTAAAATAAAAAATAGAAAGTGTGGGGCAGTAAATTATTGTGTATCCTTAGTGTCCAGGGAAGTTCCATTTCCCTCAGAATCATCTAGGTTGTTGTTTCTGCTGCTTGGGAGTCAGGGTATGGTATGGAAGGCACAGGAAGTAGCCCAGACAATAGTGGCAGGACCACAGAGAATGAGGATCAAACTGAATGTATTTTCTTCATGAGGTTTTGGTGCATTCCTTCCTTTTCCTCCCCAGTACCATATAATGAAAACTGCTCTAGATGCCAAACTATAATTCCAGCTTTTCTACTGACTAGCTGTGTAAGCTCATGTAAACCCACTAACCTGTCTGAACAGTGGCATCTTCTCCTTTAGAAAGAGGAGATTGGACTATATCAGGATTCGGAAGGAGTGTATTACAGGCTTTGAAAGGATGATTTGTACCAATTGCTCAATGTTATTGTACCATCCTAGGAAAGAAACACTCCCTTCTAGAGCTACTTAATGCTAGCTGACTAAATTGCTTCTGGACTGATAATCTTAGAGAGTAGATAACAAGGTGGGGACTCAAGCTTATGGCATTAAAGAATCAGTGCCAATTCCTTAGGAGTAACCTTGGACCTGTGAAGGAGAGATGCCACCCTAGCTTTGGGAATCTGACTTGTTTGTGAGTTATGGGGATCCTCAGAAATGATACAGACTACTCATTCATTCATCTATTCAAAGTATTTATGAATTTCCTATGCTGTCAATGAACTGTTGTAGGTACTGGTGATAAACAAACAAAACAAAACAAAACAAACAAAAATGTCCCTTCTCCCAAGGAGCTTTATCTCATACTCAAATGTTATTTCTTCTAATGCTTTGTATTGAAAAGAACTAGAGGGGCAGCTAGGTGGTGCAGTGGATAGAGCACTGGCCCTGGAGTCAGGAGTACCTGAGTTCAAATCCGGCCTCAGACACTTAACACTTACTAGTTGTGTGACCCTGGGCAAGTCACTTAACCCCAATTGCCTCACTAAAAAAGAAAGAAAGAAAGAAAGAGAAAGAAAGAAAGAAAGGAAGGAAGGAAGGAAGGAAGGAAGGAAGGAAGGAAGGAAGGAAGGAAGGAAGGAAGGAAGGAAGGAAGGAAGGAAGGAAGGAAGGAAGGAAGGAAGGAAGGAAGAAAGGAAGAAAGAAAGAAAGAAAGAAAGAAAGAAAGAAAGAAAGAAAGAAAGAAAGAAAGAAAGAAAGAAAGAAAGAAAGAAAGAAAAGTACTAGATTCCAGAATCAGACCAGATGAGTTTAAATCCTAGTCAGTCAACAAATATTTATTAACTACCTACTCTGTGCCAGGCATGGTGTTAAGCACTGGGGATATAAAAAGGTAAAAGACAGACCCTGCCCTCAAGGAGCTCACAATCTTGTATAGGTTACTTTACCCTCCCCCCCCCCACCTCAGACCTCAAGGACTTAGTTACCACATCTACAAAACGAGGCATTTGGCTGAGAGATAAAGAATGGAGCAGAGACTTTTTGTGGTGGCAAGGAATTGGAAATTGAGGAGATGCCCATCAATTGGGGAATGGCTGAACAAATTGTGGTATATGAATGCAATGGAATTCTATTGTGCTGTAAGAAATGATGAGCAGGAGGATTTCAGAGAAACCTGAAAAGACTTGCATGAACTGATGATGAATGAGATAAGCAGAACCAGAAGAACATTATTCACAGTATCATCAACATTATGTGTTGATCAACTGTGATAGACTTGATTCTTCTCACCAATACAACAGTGCAAGAAAGTTTCAAAGGACTCATGATGGAAAAGGCTCTCCAAATACAGAAAAAAAATAACTATGGAATATGGATGCAGATTGAACCATATTATTTCTTTTGGTTTTGGTGCTGTCGTTTTTCTTTTTTGAGGTTTTTCCTTTTTGCTCTGATTTTTCTCTTATAACATGACAAATGCAGAAATATGTTTAATGTTATTGTACATATATAACCTATATCAGATTACCTGCTGTCTTGGGGAGAGGGGGAAATAGGGGAGGGAGGGAGAAAAATTTGAAATTAGAAATCTTATTGAAACAAATGTTGAAAACTATCTCTACATGTAACTGGAAAATAATAAAATACTTTCATAATTTAAAAAAAAAGAATGGAGCAGGGAAAAAAGTGCAGGATTTGGAATTAGATAGGGCAGGTTCAAATCCCACCCCCTCCATTTACTCCCTGTATGACCTTGGACAAATCATTAGCCTCTCTGAGATGATTTGCTTAAGTGCAAATTAAAGAGGTTGAACCATATGGTCTCCAAGATCCTCAAGCTCTAAACTGATCCATCTCTGGAACTAGATGAGCTCCAAGGACCAAAGTAGATCTGATCCCAGTGATCTCACAGAAAGCCCAGCACAGCTTCTCACTGGAGGATATGATTCAGGGCCAGCTCAGGCAGCAGGGATACCTTCATGAGTGGGGCAGAGCAATCTTGGCTCTCTGTGGACATATCCCAGTAGCTGCTTGTCACCTGGCAGTATTTCAACTATCTTGTATTGCTAGTTCCAATTTTCCCTGACCTCAGTGCTACCAATCCCTCTCCCTCCTCTCTTGACTCCTGACCTTAGGTTCATCATTTCATAGAACATCAGATAATCCCCTTCTCGGAGCACAAGCCAGATCCAAACAGTCACAACATTTCTGTCTTGGGAGTCTGTCAGGCCCAGTCTGCATCAGCCCCTTCTGTGGAATTTGGCCCTGGAAGTTAAGCATGGTGAATGGCTAGTAATGATGACTCAAGATGAGTTACCAGGAATAATCCTATGTCAGATGGATCAGTCAGGATGAAACATGATGCAGTAATTCACCTTGGAAAGGGTATTCTACTTGGCTCCCATTTTCCAAGTCATTTGGAGGAGTCAGCCTGCTCTGTTGCTCTGCTCATCATACATTCCAAGGTACAATCCTTCAAGAACTTTCAGGAAGGAGTTAGCACTCAGGGGTTAAGGCTAAAAGAATTCACTTGTGGGAAACTAGTTCGGAGATCCCTTATGCTTTCAAACCAATCAAAAGACCAGTTCATTGATTAGGGTTCCCAAGATCTTCAATAAGGCATCAAATTCTCAAAGCACAGAATCTTGCATCTTCCTTTCCTCTCACTCTCTTAACTCTTTGTAGTAAAGAAAGAAGGAAACAAATAAGCATTGATTAGGCTCCGACTATGAATGAGGCACTGTACTAAGCACTTTACAAATATCTCATTTGATTTTCACAATAACCATGGGAGGAAGGTGCTATTGATGTGGGATGGAATTAGGGTCAAACTGATCGTGAGTCATCCCAAAAGAGTTACAAGACTCAGTGACTCAGTTTCCCAAGTTTTAATGCAATACTGTGACTGAACACAGGGAGAGAACCTGAAAAGTGGAAAGGCATCTCTCAAATAGTGAAAGAAGAGACAGTTATATTTATAGTATGGATTAACTAATTATCAGTCTCATTATGATAATCTCCACCTTAGGGAGATGGGGGGGGTCTTATCCTAATTTGGAGTTCCTGGGGTCCTAAGCCAACCCCCGAGGCGGGGACCTTTTTCCGTGGAGGTGTGTTTTGGGGGTTTACACGTCATGAAGTGAATATGGGGACAAAATTGGCCTTTTCTGTGCATGTCTCATCTGATTCCCATAGTTACTTTCAAAATATCTTCATTTTTCATTTATTCCTAGTTTGAGTTTCTATAGCCTGTTAATGTATCATTGTTATAGTCTAAGGTCTTCATGGCCTGCCATCCTACATTCCTGTTATGGGTATTGATTTATGACTTGTAAGTTATCCATTAACTGGGGTCTGAATCCCTCTTAGAGCTAATATCTGAAATAGAGCAAGGATCTTAGGTTTTTCTGTTAACCCTTTTTTTTGCCTCCTACATCACTATTATTATCTCCATTTTAGGAAATTGGATTAGATGATCTCTGAGGTCCTCCTAAATTGATGAATCTTTGGGGACTAGATGAGGGCCTCAATTCTATTGAGAACAATGAGGCACATAAAGGTTAAGTGATTTGCCCAGGTCACACTGCTACATGAGGACATATTTGAATTCAGGACTGCTTGACTCTAGGTCCAGTATTCTATCCACCATGAAACCCAGCTGCCGTTGACCTCATTATGTAATCAAAATTCCTCTCTCCAAAGTTAACAATGACTTCTTAGCTACTAAATCTAACAGTGTTTTCTCAGTTCTTATCCTTCTTGACCTCTCTGCAGTATTGAGTACTGTCAATCACCTCTTTTCCTTGACACTCTTTTCTCTCCAGGTTTTCATGACATTAAACTCTGCTTGTTTCCCCCCTGCCTTTATGAACACTCCTCCTCTGTCTCCTTTGCTGGATCTTCATCCATGCCCACTGACTGTGTGTATCCCCCAAGACTCTGTTCTGGCCTGTCTTGTCTTCTCCCTCTACACTATTCCATTTGGTGACCTCATCAGTTCCCACGGTTTCAATGATCATCTCTATGAATATGATTCTCAATACACTTTCACAACCCTTACTTCTCTCCCAACATCCACTCTCTCATTTCCAACTTCATTTTGCCATCTAAACTTTAATGTCCCATAAACACATAAAACAACATATCTAAAATAGAACTAGTTATCCCCCCAAAAAAACCCTCTCATCTTCCAAAATTCCCTATTAGTGTTGAGATCATCAGCCTCCCTAACACCCAGGCTCAAAACCCAGGCATCATCCTCTACTCCATATACAATAAGTTATCAAGTCTTGTCATTTCTACCTTAACAACATCTCTTGTACATGGCATTTTCCTCCTCTGACACTGTCACCAATATGGTGTGGCCCCTCATCATCTCATGCTTGGACTGAAGTGATAGACTGCTGCTGGTTTCCCTGCCTCACAACTCTCCCCGCTCTAATCCACAAAGATGTCCAAATGATCTTCCTAAAGCATAGGGCTGACCTGTCACCTACCTCCTCAATAAACTCTGTGGCTCCCTATCACCTCCAGGATCAAATATAACTTTTTATATGTTTAACATGATTGCAACATATAATCCATATCAGATTGCTTGCTGGCCCCCTCAAGGAAGGAGAAAAATTGGGAACTGAAAAAAAATCTTTACATGTAATTGGAAAAAAAATAAAATAAAATAAAATTTTAAAAAAGAAGCACCAAAAGGTTAATATATTTTGTTGAACATTCTTTTCAGATATATAATTTCATTTTTATTACCTCAGTTAAGATGAATCAGGATTGAAGTGCCCCTTCAATTATAGTCTTATTATCTGGGTCTTTTATATTCTGCCTACTTTTTCTTTTTCCTTTGAAAATTGCAAGATCCTGCCAATCAGTGAATTTATGTACAATATTGATATTGCTCTATTACATCAAGTGCCTTTCTGCATAAGGTAGCTTCCCTGTTTCCCCCCTCTTTTGGCATCATCTATTTTTACTATTTCTTAACTCAAATTATCTGTGAAACTTCTGATTTTTAGGATTCAATTTATAACACAATAAATACTATTACAATACTTCAAAGAAATATAACATTTTATCTTTGCTTTTTTAACACTCTCTGTAACCTGGTCCCTGCTCATCTTTCCTGTCTTCCTACACTCTATTCTGCCCACCATGTATCTGTGATCTGGCCTCCTCACTATTCCTCACACAAAACACTCCATCTCCTTATGCCCAGCATTTTCACTGGTATCTCCCATTCCTGGAATCCAATCCCTCCCCATCTCTGCCTTCTGGCTTCCTTTAAGTTTGAACTAAAGTCCTACCTTCTGTAAGAAACCTTTCTCTGTCCTTCTTAACCTTAGAGCCTTTCCTCTGAGATCATCTCCCATTTATCCTGAATAGTGCTTGTTTAATATAGTCATTTCATGTCCTCTCCCTCATTAGACTGTAAATTCCTTGAGGGCAGGGATTGGTTTTGCCTTTCTTTGCATCCCCACAGCTTAGATCGATCTGCCAAAATAAGAACAGTTCCCACCCCCTAATGACCTCCCTAGCAGATTTTCAGGATGATTAGCTCTGAACTCCAATCAATCAGCCAGTATTTCCTAAACTCCTACTATGTGCAAAGCACTTGCTAATCTCTGGGGTTACAAAGGCAAATGAGAAACAGCCTCTGACCTCAAGAAGCTCACATTATAATATTAAACTTCATTCACTGGAGTCAACATTATTACTTTATCCAATCCAAGTATTCATTAAATACTTTTTATGTGTACTTTAATGTTCCAGGCACTAGGGCTATGGACCAAAATACCATGTTCTCAGTTGACATTCTTGTGATGAAAATGTTCCAGCTTTGGAACGGAAAACCTTCTGCAAGATGATTTGAAAACTGCTAGGCATGCTAAGCTAATTATCTTTACCTATTTGTATTTGTATATAAAATGCCTAAATACTGCTATATAACCGTCTGTTGAATGTAAGCTTGATGAGAGCAGGGACTATTTCACTTTAGCCATTGCATCCCCAATGTTTTGCATAGTACCTGGCATATAATAGGTGCTCCGTAAATGATTGTTGGTTGATATTTCAATTTTGAACTGAAGGCCTACGTGAAAGGTCCTCTCCAGAAGATGCTGTTGCAGAATGAATACTTCACATAGGGAGATGGGGTTCTGGGTCCTGACTTTGCCACAGCATGCCCTTGGACATGCCCCTGCCTTATTCCTCTGCTCAGTTTCCTCACCTGTACAATGAGTGCATCAGGCTCAATGATCTTGAAGTTTTGGGTTTTTTTTTTTTCACTCTCACATTCTAGGATTCTATGGTTGGGGCCATGGTCTCCTGATCGTGATGAGCAGAATTAAAGGCAAGAGGAATCTAATTTTCTATTGCTTCATTTTCCAATTGAATTTGTGTTTCTCTCTAGTGAATAAGCCTAATGCGATAAATATAATGCATGATGAAAAACAACAGTGGTCATGCTAATTGTGGGCAGGAAGCCAGTTTCTCCAAGCAAATTAAGGACAGAGGCTCAACAAGATTTTAGCTGTAGCTGGGAAGGACGTCAGAGGTCACCTCGTCCAACCCTCCGATTTGACAGGTGAAGGAGCTGAGACCCAAAGGGTTGAAGTAGCTCATTTCAGGGCCCTAGGCCAGCAAGTGGCAGAGCCAAAGTCCTCTCAATTCCAACCTCCCCACTGTATCTCAGGCCCTTGCTATTTTCTACCATGTCACACTGGCTACTTTGGGGGTTGATGATTATATGGCAACTGGCTTTTCTTTAGGATGATAGACTTAGAGTGAGAAGAACCTTTAGATGCCAGCCTCCCTCATTTGTAGGTGAGAAAACTGGGAGGTTAAGTGACTTGCCTGAGGTCACAAAGGTGCGAAGTGGTGGAGGTGAGATTTGACCCTCTGTCTCTAAACCATTTCTCACTCCACCATCCCAGGCTTTCCCTTTCATAGCGCCAAGCCATACTGCTTTCAAGTTGGAAAGTACTTTGTGAAGCCCATGAGGTGGGTCCTTCTATTTGATAGATATGGGCACAGAAGCTCAGATGGGGTTATAGGGACTTGCCCAGGGTCATATAGCTAGTACTTGTTAGACAAAGGATTTGAACCAGGTCATCCTGACCATAGGCCTATCTGATTATTTAGATGCAGGATCTAATCAGTGTGGAGAATTCCTGGGTGTGGAAATTCCCCTCTCCTACAAATGGGTAACTTGGCTTTGATTTAAGAGTATGGAAGAGTTTCTGGAACCTAAGAGGTTAAGTGACTTGCCTAGGGTCACACAGCTAGTATATATAAAAGTCAGGACTTGAATCTGTAGCTTCCTGACTCCAAGGCCTGCTCTCTGTCCACTATGCCATAATGCCTCTCAATGGCTAAAACCCCTGAAAAAGAATTTTAATTCTGGAGCTACTAGAATAATCTTTCAGAGTTTGTTAGCTTATGTGTGCTATGAAAATATGGATAAGAAAGCTGTTGTAGGGGATTGCTTTTTATAACTTTTTCTTTTTACTATTTACCATCTATATCAATGACACAACTGGAAGGGAAAGAATAATAAATGGCTAAAAATAGCACTTCACTTTTTATAGTCAAACCGCTCAGGACAAAATTCTGAAACTCTGTGTCAAAAATAAATAAATAAATTCCAGTGCAGCCTTCTGAGAACCATGGAGGGTTCATTTGGGGGTTTGGTCATTGTTGTTTTTTTTTTTTAATTCAGTTGGAGACATGTGGGAATTCCTTCATGTTGAAACCCATGACCTTTCAGAACCAAAAGAAAAGTAATGACCAATTTCAACATTCTGGGCAGGTTTCACAGGCTGTTTTGCCACAGCCCAGAGAACCAAGTGCATGGGGTCTAAAATGGAATCAAAAGCAGAAAAGCCTAGATTGGACATTCAGATCCAGCCCAGTTCCATCATGAAGCCAACACCAAACTCGTGTTGTGGAAAATGTGATCCTGAAGGGTGGCAGTGTGAAGGCCTCTCCCTAGGGCTTACGTCTAATGCCCATTGGCTGACTCCCCGGTACACAAGTTCCAGGAGGGAGAAGAATTCTCTGCCTGGTGAATGTCTTGAGCTGGGGCGTGCCTGGATCTCACCTTTTAGTTTAGTGACCTGCTCAATAAGAGAGATCTCTCCAATACGCAGAGCCATGTCTTAGGGACAATTGATTTTGAGGTACGGGGGGGATTTTTTCTTCATGAATATTAATGTGCTGAGACAATATGGTTAGAGAAGTGATTGGAGAGCTTTCTCTATCTCTTTGTGGCCTTGAAGCCACAGAGACCTGGGTTCAAGTGCTGCATTTGGCATGTACCAGCTGCGTGACCCCAAGTAAGTCACTCAGTCTCTGAGTGTTCTTACAATTCTCTAAGAATTATGTGTTAACTAGTTATTTTAGTGTGGAATAGCCTCTGGTGTAAAAAAGAAAATGTTGCCACTTGTTGACTCTACCCTCTGCCCACAAGGTCAGGCTACATCTCACTGGCTACTCCCCAAGGAGATTAGTGTCATAAATGCCAACAACGCTGGCTGACTTACTCTTTCTCCAACATGAAAATCCATCATCCTTCTCTGAGTTTTTGTACCAGCTATCCCTCTTCCTCCTTACTGCCACCTCTTGGCTTTCTTATCTCCCTTTGAGACTTAGCTGAAGTCCCACCTTCTGCAGAAAGTCTTTTTTGCCTTGGGCCAAATGCTAGTACCCTCCATCCACGATGACTTTATATCTATTCAGTATGTGACTTGTAGGCACTTGGTTCATTCCATCTTTTCTGCCCCCCCTCCCCCTGAATCTGAACCCCTTGGGGTCAGGGATCACATGTGTTTGTGACTTTCTTTGTATCCACAGCACTTAACAAGATGTCCTTAAAGGCCAAACAGGACACACTTAATGAATGCTTATAGACTGACTGAGTGACTGATTAGTTCAGTTCATGAGCTTTTCTCCATGTAGGGAACCTCACAGAACCTTTATTCACCTTATTATTGCATCTCTCAGTGGCCAGTCTATCTAGCCCAACCCATTTCAGAACCAAAATCCCCATCAACTTTCTTGATAAGGAATCATCTTTCCTTAAAGATAAGTAGTGATAGTGACATCCTCTCCCTCTGGGGCAGACCATTGCCCCTTTGGACAGTGCTAGTTGTGGGAAAGTTTTTCTTTACCATTATGAAAAAATTGACCATTTTTCACTTTCCACCTGATGTTTCTAATATTGTCCTTTGGGGCCAAGCAGAATAAAACTCAATTCTTCTTCCACACAATAACCCTTCAAGTATGGGCATCTAGGTGGTACAGTGGATAAAACACTGGCTCAGTGTCAGAAGGATGTGAGTTCAAATTCAGCTTCAGATACTTGACACTTGCTAGCTGCCTGACCCTGGGCAAGTCACTTAACCAAATTTTCTCAAACATCCAGGGTCATCTCCAGTCATCCTAATATGTACCTTGCCACTGGCCCCAGATGACTCTAGAGGAGAGAATGAGGTTGGTGATTTTTTAACAGCCCTTCCTCATTTGAATCCAATTCAGTGCAAGTCATTACATCTGTCACGGTTCTCCTTGATAATGACAACAATCCTTCAAGTACTTGATCATTGCATCCCTCCATTCCTCTCAACAACCCTGCGAGTCAGATGCTCTCTTATCCCCATTACACAGATTAGGTATGTCATGTCTAAATCACCTAATGATGTATCACCAGCCAATCCATAGTAAGGAATAAATACATCCTTAAATGGGATTGTTTGAAACAAAAAAATGAAGTTGAGGAGTTACTGAAATATGAAGAGGGAAAAGTTGAAAAATCTAAGACCACTGAAATTCTTAATGAGAACTCCAGAAATTCTTTCAGAAAAGCCAAATAAAAACAAAAATAACATGAAGTTCTTAAATGACTTAAGGAGATGAGAATACTTAGAGTGGAATTTCAGAAAAAATCCCTTTTTTAGTTTGACCACATGGATTCAACTAGTAGACCAATTATACCCGATCAAAGTAATTTTTAAAAGCTGAATTTGTTATAAGGATCATGAATAAATAAATTCTCTCACATATTTGTTGGAAAGGATAAAAATGAGTAGAAAGTAGAATGAGATGAATTATTAAAAAATAAGGTCAGGGTTATAATAGATTTCAAAAGTCATCTAGTCCAATCCCTGCCTAAAGCGTTTAACTCTTGAACAACAACTTTGAAAATATGAATCTCACTTCTCTAATGAAGAAGCCCATTTTATTTTTGGACAGCCCTAATTGGAACATTGAAATCTGTCTCCTAGTAACTTTTATCTATTGGTCCTAATACCAATCCAATGAGCATTTATTGAATGACTACCACAGGCAAGGCACTGCTAAACTCTGGGGAGAAAAAGAAAATAGTCAACTTCCCTCAAGGAACTTTGATTCTACGTGCAGTGTGCATCATATAAATAGATGTGTAGTGGTATAGCCTTGATAATTTAGTCCAATCCCTGCCTCCTCTTGGGGACCCAATTTTTACTTATTATCTGAGGGACTCCTTCTCTTGATTGTTAACATCTATTTCACTTAGCTCTTTCTGCAAAATGGGGGATCCATAAGCAATAGGTCCGAGTTCAAAGTTCCCTACCATTTATATTGGCTTATTTCTTGTAATTAGCTGGGGTTCGCCACCATAATGAAAAGTCAATGATGCCTTGGAACAAGTCTCCTCTTGATGCTTGCTTATTGCTAGCACTTGCTCCAAAGAAGAGAAAATCAATATAGAAGTCAGTCTTTTAATTTCTTTTCATTACTCTTGTCCTCAAATGGAGGATGCAATTCAAATTAATGTTATATTGTACCATTTTCCTGAAAATGAACATTGATCAGATTTTATCTGGAAGGTCTATTATGTCTCTACTAAAATGATTGTAAATCTATTACTGGTGTCAATGAGCCTTGTCTTATTAGGAGGCATAGATGATGGTTAGTCAGAGATTCATGATCAGAGGTGGCAATGATTTTAGAGAGATCATTAGGATGATTTTAGAGATCTTTAAATCAAACTTTCTGCTCCTCCCCTATTTGACAGTTGAAAATATTGAGGCCCAGTTAGTGCAATACTGGAACAAAAGTTAAATTGTGACCTTGAGCAAGTCACTTCACTTCTCTCAGATTACTCATCAATAAAATGGGGAGGGGGTGGATTCTATGATCTCCAAAGTCCCTTCTAGCTCAGAATTCTATTGTCCTATGGTCCTATTCCTCTGTGGTCTTTTAAAATTTAAGCTCTTGCAGGGCAGCTAGGTGGTGCAGTGGATAGAGCACCAGCCCTGGATTCAGGAGGACCTGAGTTTAAATCTGGACTCAGACACTTGACACTTATTAGCTGTGTGACCCTGGGCAAGTCACTTAACCCTCATCACCTCACCAATAAAAATAGTTCTTGCTTACAACCACTTGTCAAAAAAAGACATGAAGATATCTGAAGCTGACTAACAGTTAATAAGATAAAATACTTCAAATACAGTTACTTTGGGGTTGCTTTTGGACAGCTCCCACTCATTGGATGAAATGTCTGCTTGATATAATGACTCTATGAATTTATTATGACTTCACTGATTATCAGCAAGCTGTCTTTCCGGGGACTTCTTATGGCTGCCCGGATCACCTCAATTCTTATCCAAGCCCAGCCATCATTTCTAGAAACTCTGCTTTCTGATATTTGAAGTTAGAAGGAAGGACTGAAGCCCAATGGGTCTTGCTGTGGTTCCTTACTGAAGAGAACACATACCATATGGACATAGGAAATAGACAGTGACAAGATCCAAGCTATGTCCAACTTTATTTTAATGGCCACCATAATGTTACCCATCTGCCTTAATGGAAACCTTGCCTTTCATTTCTGATCATCAAACTGACAAGTTTTATATCTAAAGTAATGCCAAAGGAGGTAAAAATTGTGCTGGAGGGGGGAAATAAAGGCCATCTGTGACCCAGAGACTGGCTGACCCAGCTGTCCACTCATAATTGTCATCTGAAATTACAAGATGTAAAGAAAGAAGAGGAGTTATTTTCTGACGGAGGCTCAAGTCCAAAGCAGGAAGGATCATTTTCTTTGCTTTTTTCTCAAATAACAGATACTTCTGAGTATAACATTTCCTGTTTCCATTTTTGTATTTGTGTCCCCAGCATGAACACAGAGCCTGGCACATGGTAGGGACTTATCCAACATCAGCAGATTGATTGGTTGATGCTGTTTTCATAAAAATGAAAGGCACGGTGACTAGGAGGGAAGGATAACTTTGTTTTCACTCTTTCCCCTCTTGTAGCTTGAGGAGGGCTTCCAGGATGCTTCAAGTTTTCTTCAGGGAGCTCATGTCCCCACAAAGAAGAGATACAAGAAAGCATTCCCCACACTGACATCTTTGTAGAAGTGGGGAACTATGGGTATGGAATATTGTATATAATGTCAGACATAGATGCATAGTTTATTTTTACTCACCTATTTGTTTTTTCCCTCTTTTTAGTCTTTGTTATAAGAGATTGTTCTGAGACTTCCACTTGAAAGGTGGAAAGAGATACGTGGTAAATGTAATTGACATTAAAATCCATAAAATTCACTCTTTAAGAGGGAAAACAATCCCTGGTCTCCATCATTAATCCATAGAATCATAGACTAATAAATCTAGATCTCAAGGGATCCTTGAAGACTACCTAGCACAACCCGTTTCTTTTAAACATGAGGACACTGAGGCCCAGGTAGGCCAAGTGACTTGCTCAGGGGGACACAGATAGAAAGTAGATAATAAACATTGGAACCCAGGCTGTCCAACTGCAGAATAAGTGTTCTCTTCCTTGTTGAATTCTTGAACTCTTCCCAATCCATGGTTCCAAAAGATAATTCCCCCTTTGTTCCTCTAATGTGTTTATGATATGGCCTATTATATGTCGTGTGTTCATTTGGAGCTTAGCTTGGTATGTAGGATGAGGTTTTAGTGTATATCTAATTTCTATCAAATCACTTTCCAGTTTTCTCATCAGTTTTTGTCATACAGCATGTCTTTTCTCCAGCAATGCAGCCATCTTTCTGATGCTATAATAGCCCACACAAGTTCTCACCAATGTGCTTCCCACATTTATCATCTATTGACATCAATGGATTGCCTTATTTGGTTTTTATAAATGAGTAGGGGGCAGCTAGGTGGCCCAGTGGATATAGCACTGGCCTTGAATTCAGGAGGACCTGAGTTCAAATCTGGCCTCAGACACTTGACACTTACCAGCTGTGTGACCTTGGACAAGTCACTTAACCCCCATTGGCCACAAAAAGAAAAAAAAGTATATGATAAATGAGTAGGTAGTCTGTGATAGCTTCTGGTTCACTTATCATGTAGTGAGGAAAGATTTTCCATTTCTATTTCTTCTGTCAGGATTGAGCGTGAATACAAAATGACCTATTGACTTAAGCCTGTTCCCTTTCCTGCCTGACTGTATTTGAATGAGAAAGCAATAACTCGCAGACTCTGTGTGGGCAAAGCACCAGTAGCCTACTCTGACCACCTGAGGTGACAAGAAACCTTCACATGCTCCTGTTCCTTCTGTCCTTGTTGTACCTAACCTTTCTTGTCTTATGTGAAGGATTATTACAGACAGACTGGACTAGGCTTCTTACCTTGTGAAAGGTTGGTAAACACAAGGAATCCAATAACTGAAATCCGCACCAAAGTTTGTGGTCAGTGGAGCCCAGTGAGGAATGAATTCCCAAGAAACCTTCTTGACCTATCTCATCAGTTCATTAACACAAAGCAAGTGGCTTCTGAAAGCAAGGTAGCTACTTCATCCATTGGCTGTAGCACATTTGGAAGTGAACTTTGTGAGGGATAATGTTCTATAGCCACCATGTTGTTTGAGTCCCCTCTTCCAAAGTTCTGAGGAAGCATTTAGGGCAAGATTACACCTCAAGTTTTTTGTTTTGTTTTTGTTTTGTTGGGGAGAGGAAAGAATGCTAAATCTCAGCAAGAAATATCTGTGGAGTAAAAGCTAATTAATGCTAATGGGTTAAACCCTACTGCATCACTCACTACACTGGTAATTGATGTTCGAGAGTAGGGACTTTGGCCAATATCATCAGAAGGGTGTGGCCAGTCCCTCAGGGGTGCTTGTAAAATACTGAATTAAAGATGTCTTGCTCTAGGAGCCTGACTTGCCAATAAGAGTAGGAATGAGGTTAGGACACTCCATGTTCATAGCTAGCTGACCCTCTTCAGTGAGGGTGGGAATGGGAATAAGGAGATTCCATGGTATCTTTGGGATATACCTGGAATGCCCTTCTTCCTCACATCTGCTTATTTCAAAGATCAGCTCAAGTACTCCCTCTAAGAGGAAGTATATTCTCATTCATCTCATCAGCTCTTAGTGTGTTCCCCCTAAGAATTTACTTTGCTAATATTTTCTATTTAATATTCTATATACATGCTAATCCCCCTCTCTACCTACCATAGAATATAAGCTTCTTGAGGGTAAGGACTTTTGTTTTTTTTTCTTTGTAGCCCCAGCACATAACACAGTTCCTGGCACATAGTGTTTAATTAATATTTGATGAATTGAATGGAATTTAATCTAGCTCTCACCTACCCTGCCAGTCTTTCTTCTTATCACACCCCAACACATATTTGACCTTCTATCCAAACTGTTTTGCTTGTTATTCCTTGGTATGTGATACCCCTCCTCCCTCTTTTATGCCTTGGCATGGGTTGTCCCCCCCAACCATGCCAAGCATGCATTCAGTCCTCCCCTCCACCTTCTAGAATCCCTCCTTCCTCCCAGGCTGACCTCCATTGCCACTCCCTACACAAAGCCTTTCCAAATGCTTCAATGGGAGTGCCCATCCTCTGACATTACATTGCATGTGCTTTGTGTTTGCTCACCTCCCCCAAACACAATGCCAACTTGTTGAGGACAAAGAATACTTTTCTTTTTGTCATCCTCAAGGTCTGCATGGTGTATGGCAAGCAGGAGGCGCTTAATTAATGCTCACCGAATGAATGAACGAATGAATGAATGAATGAATGAATGAATGAATGAATGAATGAATGAATGAATGAATGAATGAATGAATGAATTTCTTGTGTTTTACCTGCATGACCAGGGAACATAGATTTGAGCTAGAAGAAACTTCGGCAGCTATCCAGCCCACTTCACAGGTGAGGAACTGAGGCCCAGAGCCGTTCTATGATGTCCCAAAGCCTCTTAGGTTACATGTAACAGAAGCAGGTTTGAGCCTGGGCCCTTTGGCTTCCTCTGACTCTCAGTCCTCTGTTCTACACACTAATGTATATCATCATATAGAATTTCCCAGTGTTGTGCATCCCTAAATAGTCCTTGCTCAGTTTTCTTTCTACCTCTCAGTCTCTCATTGGTGCTCTCTACCCCCCCCCACTAAGTGTAGACATTTCCTTTCTTTTATCCCCCTTCTCTACTTTTTCCTTGCTTTGTAACCATTATTGGAACTAGCGCTTTCATGTATTTGACTCAGATCTAATGTTCTATCCCTGCACCTCTCTCAGACTAGCCCTCGCCAATGCCTAATAGACACTGCTCAACACTTCCAAAATGGATCTTGCCATCCTGCTCCTTCCCAAGCCTCCTCTCCTTTTCCCCTATTTGTGTGCAGTTCATTTAAATACGTAGTTAGTTGGCAAGTACCTGCTTTGAGACAAGCACCATGCTAAGCACTGGGGATAGAGATCAAAAAGAAAATAATTAGTCCCTGCCCTCAAATAGCTTATATTCTACCGGTATACAATGGGTTTCTTTATCGGCAAATGGGAATGCAGTGCAAGAAGGAAAGAGTACTAAAACCTGGGGAAATCAGGAAAAGAGTTGGTGACTGGGCCCGTGCTTTGAAAGGGAGAGGTGCTCTAAGAGGCAGCAGGAGGAGAGTGGGCACTCCAGATCATGAGAGGGGAGAGGGGATGGCATCAATGGGCAGGAGCAAATTAATGGGTTTGCCCAGAAAAGAAATCATGTGAGGGGGAACAATATAAAAGAAGACTGGAAAGGCGGGTGGCGATCATGTTGTGGAGGGCTCCAAATACAAGCTAAGGACATTGTGTTTTATTCTAGGGGCCACAGGGGAGCCACTGCTGAGTTTTGAGTGCCATGATCAGATGAGCATTTTTGGAATATCAATTTGGCAGCTAAGTGGCAGATTCACTGGAAAGAATGTTAATGATGTATAGGACATCACTCTCTTCCCAATCACCCATGCTTAAAACTTCCAAGTCATCTTGGACTCCTACCCCTTTTCCTCCCTCATCTAATCAGTCAATTCTACTACCAAAATATTTATCACGCCTGCGTCTTCCTTTCCGTCCCCATGACTACTGCCCTAATTTAGACCCTCGTCACCTCTCACCTAGACTACTAAAGTAGCCTCATAGTGGATCTCCCCATCTCAAGTCCTGACCCTCTAATCCAGCCTATATGTTGCTGCCATATTAATCTCCCTAATGTATAACTCTGGGCATTTAGCCATTGGCCAAGAGGGGAAATTTTTAGCTCCTTCACTTGGTATCCAGGCATCCACAGACTTCCATAATCTGGCTCCAATTTATCTTCTGAAATCTATCTCCCACTAAAAAGAAATGAAGCAAAATACCTGTGTATTCAAACCATGGTTTAAAAGTCATGTGTTGGGCAGTTAGGTGGCGCAGTGGATAGAGCACTGGCCCTAGATTTAGGAGGACTTGAGTTCAAATCTGGCCTCAGACGCTTGACACTTACTAGCTGTGTGACCCTGGGTAAGTCAATTAACCCCAATTGCCTCACCAAAAAGAAAAAGAAAAAGCCATGTGTCCTGGGCAGCTAGGTGGCACAGTGGATAAAGCACTGGCCCTGGATTCAGGAGGACCTGAGTTCAAATCTGACCTCAGACGGTTGACACTAGTTGCGTGAGCCTGGGCAAGTCACTTAACCCCCATTGCCATGCCAAAGAAAAAAAAAGTATATCTAAAAATCATGTGTCCTAATTTCCCCAAGGTTTAGAGCCTTGACACATGTGATGGCCTATGGGATACAATTTATTGCACAACAAATGCCAATATGTCATAGAGAACAGAATGTTCTGGTTTTTAAAATATACGTATTGAGAAAAAGCAATATTATGTAATTGTTCCTTATGTGGGATGCTGGTGCATCCTGGGAGTTTGTCCACTTTGTCTAGCCCTAGTTTCATCTTTGCCCACTATGTCCTCTCATTCACCCTATGCTCCAGGTGAACAGGATTACTTGCCATTTCCCCAAAACACAATGCTTCCTATAGTGTGATTCCCTTTATTTCAGTTCCATCCAGATTTCCTTTCTTTTTCTTTATTTTTGTTTGTTTTGGTTTTTTGTTTGGGGAGGGGGGGGGGTTGGTGAGGCAATTGGGGTTAAGTGACTTGCCCAGGGTCACACAGCTAGTAAGTGTCAAGTGTTTGAGGCCGGATTTGAACTCAGGTCCTCCTGATTCCAGGGCCAGTCCTCTATCCACTGTGCCACCTAGCTGCCCCCGATTTCCTTTCTTGATGGGATTCCCAAACCAGCAGCAAGTGGAATCCTGTTGACAGTTTGCCTAGATTTTAGCAAAATTCCTGATAATCTCATACTCTTCTTGTGAAAAGATGGAGAAAGATGAATTAGGTAATCGTACAATCAGATGTTTTCAGATCTGGTTGGATCACCTGATCGTGGTGAGGGCAGTGACTGTTAACGGAACAACATCAATATGGGGAAGGGCCTCTCGGGGAGTGTCCCAGAGATCTGTGATTCTGCTGTTTATCACGTTTATCAGCATCTTCTAGATAAAGGCACAGACGGCATGTTTCCAGAAGAGGTAATGCAGGGAATGGCAGGGTCAGGATCCCTGACAGGCTGGAGCACTGACCCGAATCTTATAAAATGAAATTCAAATAGGGACAAATGTAAAGTCTAGGACCCAAAAAAATCAATTCCAAAAGTCCAAAATAGGAGGGATAGGATTTAGATAGCAGTTGTTCCGGAAAGGATCTTAGGGTTTTAGTGGACTGCAAGTTCAATGTGAGTCAGCAGTGCCTTATTTGTTCAGTCATTCAGCCATGTACAAGTCTTTATGACCCCATGGACCATAGCACATTGGGTCCTGTAGCAATACCAAAAAATCCAAGTGCTCTCCTGGGTCGTGTGAAGGGCAGCAGTGTTTAAGAATAGGGAGATGATTGTCCAGTTTACTCTGCTCTCCTTACATTTCATCTGGAGTGTTGTGTGCAGTTCTGGGTACCTCTATTTAAGAAGGAGTGATTTCTGGAAACTGTCCAGTGGAGAAAAGGGGCTGTGAGTCAATGTCTTATGAGGACTGATTAAAGAAACTGGGCTTGTTTTACCCAGAGAAGAGACCGCGAAAGGGAGGGGGGAAGCGATGTCAGGGGTAGCTTCAAATATTTTTTTGTTTTTGTTTTTGTTTTTGTTTTTTTTTAAGTGAGGCAATTGGGGTTAAGTGACTTGCCCAGGGTCACACAGCTAGTAAGTGTTAAGTGTCTGAGGCCGGATTTGAACTCAGGTACTCCTGACTCCAGGGCCGGTGCTCTATCCACTGCGCCACCTAGCTGCCCCGGTAGCTTCAAATATTTGGAAAGCTGGCACAGAAAGAAAGGATTTGCCTTGTTCTATTTGGTATGGGGTGGGGGGGTGGTGGAGAAGTGGAGAATCAGGAACAAGGGGGAGAGGTTGTAAAGAAACCACTGTTGGATGTCAGGGAGAAACGATCTAACACTCAGAACACAAATATGGAGTGGGCGGCCTTGGGGTGCAGAGACTGTGAAGGGATCTAATGGTAGGGATTCCTGTGTGTGTGTGTATGTGTGTTCATGTGTATGGTCATGTGTGCACATGCATGTGTGTGTGCATACGTGTGCCTGTATGTGTGCGCACATGCATGAGTGTGTGCACATGTGTGTCTGTATGTGTGCGTGGACACGTGTGTGTGCGCGCCTGTGTTTCTGTAAGACATCAGCTAAGCTCCTTCCGGACTCTAAGATTTGGGGATGCATCAACTGACCTTCATGGTTTGCTCCATCCCCGCCGCCTCCTCCGAAAATCCCCCTCTCGTCCTCCCAGTCGGAGATCAGGCCCTCCTCCCTCTCCTCTCCCAGGGGACTTTGCCTGCTCCTCCCATCATTCTACCTTTTGCACGGCTTCCTTTTGTTTCTTGGAAAGGAGCTTTAACTCAGGGCTTTGCAGGGAGATGCTCGATAAATGTTTGTTCAATGACTCATTCATTCCAAGGATCTATGATTTCATTAGTGTGGGTTCAATGTCTACTAATGAAGACAGAACGATTTCCTTGACTTAGCCATGGTCTTTACCCAACCATGATAACTCGTCACTTACTATCTGGGCCTTTTTGACAAGGTTCTCCCTGCTCAGCTAGATGGGCACTCAGACAAAAGATGTGCGGCATTGTCTGTCCCTGAGCCAATACCTGGGAGTCCAGAATACCTGAATTCAGAACCTGCTGCAAACTCTCACTCGCTGTGTGACGCTGGGTACGTCTCTTAGTCTCTCTGTGCCTCGATTTCCTTATCTCGAAAATGGGGATAAGAACAGCACTGCCTCCCAGGGTTGTCATGAGGATCAGATGAGTTACCGTGTGTAAAGTGCTTTGCAAACTATAAAACACTCCATCAGTGCCAGCTACTATTACTGCTGCTGTGGTAGTTGTTGTTGTTGTAACAATAGTGGTCGTGCATCATCATTGTTCTTAGAGAGAGTGGGACAGGGGAAAGAATGCTGGGCTTGAATTCCAGTTCTGCCACTTACTAGCTAGACCACTTTGGGCAAGTCCTATCAGTCTCCTCATCTGTAAAATGGGTGGGGAGTGGACTAGTTTGGGCCATTATTAAGAGCAGCTGGGTGGTGCAGTGGATAAAGCACTAGGCTTGTGGTCGGGAAGACCCGAGTTCCAATCTAGCCCTGGACATTTACTAGCTGTGTGACTCAGGCAAGTCACCTATCCTCTGTTTGCCTCAGTTTCCACATCTGTAAAATAGGAGTCATAATAGTCTTCCCAGAGTTGTTATGAGGCTCAAATAAGATAATAATTGCAAGGTGCTTAGTGCAACGCTAGCGATTATTACTCCTATCTCTTCTCATGGATTGTTCTTGGAAATGCCCTGGGCTTTGACAGACCAGTTCTGGCTTTCCTCTGCTCCATTCCAGGGCTCACATGGTAGTTTTTATGTGGCAAAAAAAATTCTTTTCAACTCTCACCTGAGACCCTAGCCCACATTTCCCCACCTCCTGAACTTTGGGCCCGGTGAGCTATGTCAGATCCATTCTGTTGGAGTCATGAAAGTAACAGCTGCCACTTTTGGCGGTAGCAGAAAACTGCAAACAGCATAGGTGCCTATGAATTGAAGAACGGCTAAACAAATAGGGTGTGTGTGCAGAAGGCAATGGTGTCATCGTCGAGTCGTCTCAGTCGTGTCTGATTCTCCATGATCCCATTGGGAGTTTTCTTGGCAAAGGACCTGGAGCAGTTTGCCATTTCCTCTTCTACCTCATTTGACAGATGACGAAACTGAGGCAAACAGGGTTAGGCGACTTTCCCAGGGTCACACAGCTAGTAAGTATCTGAGACCAGATTTGAATTCAGGTCTTACAGACTCCAGGCTCCTCTCTCTCGCTCACTCTCACTCCCACTCTAGCTGTCCTTCAGAGATCAGGGGTCCAGCTTTTAGGGGACAAGCATCTGGTCTCTCTGTGCTCCCCCTTTCTCTCCTCAGAGACACAGGCAGGTGGCACATTGGTTAGAGCATGGAGCCTCTAGTCTGAGACAGAAGGGAGAGTCCTTTCTCCTAGAAGGACTTGACATTCCAGTAGACTGCAAGCTTCCTGAAGGCAGAACTTTTTGTTTTGCTCTGTACCCTGTGTCTAGCACAGTGCCTTACACACAGTAGGTGCTTAATAAATAGTGGTTGGATTGGACTTAGCCCCTCAAACCTATGCCTGATCACTGACTCAGAGCCAGAAGGCGCCCAGTTAGTCTACCTTGTTTTACAAATAAGGAGACTGAGGCCTAGAGAGGTGACGTTATTTGCCATGTCATGGAGATGGTGTAATTCTTGGTGCCCAAAGGCAGCATCCATCCATATGACAGAGCCCGGATGCCAACTCTGGAGTCAACATTTATTCCACTTCTCCAAGCTGCCCTAGAGGGCCCTTAGCTCTTTATCTATACAATTAGAGATAAAAGAAAGTGCTTATAAATCTTCCCAAGCTACAGTGAGTTGCTGCTATTATTATCTAGCTAAGTTCCTCATTTTGCTGCTATAAAGGAGGAGTTAAAACCACTCCGGCCCACTTAGCCCTGATACCAGGGAACAATGCATCTCCACTCTTCCCTAGGTGCGAGGAAGCCCTGGACCACCTAGGCAGGTGCGAAAGGAAGTCTGTTCCCATTGGTTTCTGTATTTGGTAACCAAATATATGTAATGTTTTATGTACATAAGCATTTAAATGTGCTCTACTCCCTCGTGGGGTCTGTATAAAACCAAGTTGCTCACTGGCATGAAGGAACCAAGTAAAGGGTCAGCTAAGAGAAAGCGGTCTAGCCAAACCTTCGGGAAGGAATCTCTTAGGAGAGAAGGAGAATGCCTCAACCTAGGCCTCGGCCTGCCCCCCACCTTGGCTGCAGGAAGACATGGTGAGATTCTTCAGAATCCAGAAGGTTTGGGGTTTCTCATCTTCCCATTGGCATCCTAACAGTATTTCTGGAGCATCTGACCGCAGCATCTACATCAGGATGCCAGGACACACTGTAAGAAATAAAGAAAGTAGAGCCAAGTCTCCCTCCCCCAAAAGAGCCCAACAGAGAAGCCCAATCAGAACTAAGAGAAACATCTTCACAATTTCAGAAAAAGGATTTCCTTGGCCATCCTCTCTGCTTTGAGTCCACCTTACCCTGGAGTCTGCACTAGTGGGAGACTTTTGGGGGGATGATCTGTACCCCCATACTACTCTAGTAAATGTCTTTTTCTAATTGCTAATTAAGTCTGCTGGCTGACTCATAAATATATCTTACAGTCAACTGTGGACAGCATACCAGTGGGGGCTCATGAGCCAGGCCACTCCCACCTTTGCAGATCTACCCCCTTAGTTTCTGAGGGGAAATGGTAGTTTCCCTGTGGGCACCTCACCTGCCAATGATAGTGGGGATGAAGAGAATAAAACCAGGACCTACGCATAAGGCACCCCTATCAGGGACCTTTCCCCATCTCCCTGAAAATATGACTATTAGCATTTCTAGGTCACCCAACTGAAAAAGTGAGTTTCCTAAAGATGCCACAGACATCATTGATGGGCCAGCAGACATCAAACAAATGTTTGATGACTACTGACTGTTAGGATTTGTGTGTGTTTGGGTGCACGTATACAGATCTATGTATGGATGAATCTATAATATGTCATGTTTATTACAGCATTATGTTCCAAACTCCAATTATTCATGAAATTCTATTTGACAGCAGGGGGAAGAAAGCAACTGCTTACATTCATCTCTATTAGGAAAGTTGTAGTAACTTACTTTGATTTGAAGTGCATCAGAGGAAGATCATTCAAGGAGAAATGCAACTCTCCAGCCAGAAGAAATGACTCTTTGGTCTCTAATGTATTGATTACTTTGTCAATTACTACAACTCCAGGTTCCCATATTACTGGGAAACTTCAGTTCAATCCATAAATCCTGAGGGTGGTACAGCTGAAAAATCTAGGTGACGAGCAATGGGTTCGTGCAAAGATTGGAAAGAAAACCCACATGGGACTGGAAAAATCGATTCTGTTCTCAGGGCCAGAGTTTGATTCATGGGCACAAGCAATAACATGTTTCTCCTCTCTTGGTTCTTTCTCCCATCATACTTGTAGACCTAAGTGACTCTGAATACCAAAGTGATGAGTATTGAGGCTGTATGATCTGGGAAGAGTGTTCAAACTTCTTAGGGTTATTTATTGTGTCTGCTTCCATTAAAATCTTTGAGAAGCACATTAGAACAGTGTCTATGCTTAAGACAAAATGCCTGCAGATGCTGCTATCTATTATATTTCCCCTTTGGGGAGTTATCTTTCTCCCTGTTCATTCTTGATGGCTTACACTAAATACCCGAGCTAAGTTCTAGAACAAATATCTCCATTCAAAGCCTGCACTCATATCCCTGTGTCCTAAAATGATCTTCAAGTCTAGGACACCTTATCCATAGATCTCATCTTCAGTAATTTTATCCAGTTCTTATAATAACAACAAATGCTACCATATATTTTATTAATGGCATGGAGATATTACATAATTACTCATAAAGCAGCCTGAGGAGAAAAGGCCAAAAATAGCTTGTTGAGGAAAGAAAAATGAAAAGCTCGTGCCCAATAAATAAATTGCTGCTGGAACATGTAAGCAAATAAGCTGTTTGATTAATTACTCAAAGGAGAGTTGCATCCACCAAGAAACTGAAACTGATTTGCCACTGGGCCTCTTTATCAAAAATACAGGAGCTCAGACCCCATCTAGCATCTTCCTTTCATCTTAATTACTGAAATGTTCTTTGCTTGCTTCCAGAGGCTTTGAAACAAAGGCCATCTTTTTTTAATTGGATGAATAATTTTGAAGAACATACAGGTCTCCAACCGGCTTGTTAAATACATACGCGTGTATTTATAAACGAGGGGTTCAGTCTGCTTTGCTAACTAGATCCACCAGTATTACTCACCATTCAAAAAGCTTTTATCTGCCCTTCCTATAATGCCTTCCTGATCTTCTAAAAGTGTTCTGTATTAGTGATCTTATCATTGATAATCAATTCTGTAAACCTTAAAATGCTATAAAAATGTAAGCAACTTGACGAATTGTCATATTAGAAGGGACTTCAAAGGTCATCTATCCAACTCACACCTGAACAGAAAGTCCCTTCCTGACACCCCTTATCCACCTCCTGTGCTGGGGAGCCCACAAAATCCGGAAGCCATTTGTTTCAGCTTGGAAAAGCTCCAGTTCTGAGTAAGTATTTCCTTACATTGAGCTGGGAGCCAATTCTCTATAATTTTTATCCATTGTTTCAACATCTACATTCCTAAGCCATGTATTGTTGTCTTTGCAAAGTATAGCATTTCCTTCATGACCTACTTATTCATTGAACCAAACTTTAAGTTTGAGACTGCAATGTTCTGCTATTGACTCATATCGGGCTTGAAGTCCACTAAAAGCCCCAGATCATCTTCCTATGGACACTTGTCACATTTGTCCTTGTCTGACTACCTCTGGAATGTTGTGTCCAGTTCATAGGATTGTAGATTTTGACCTAGAAAAGAGCTCAGAGGCCACAGAGGCTATCCACCTCATTCTACAGATGAGGAAACTAAGGCACAAAGAGGTAAGATCCCTTTCAGCAGAATACCCTTTTCTGAATGCATTGTTGTTCTCCCCATCCTTTAATTGCAAGATAATTTTTTTTAGAAAATTCAACTGCTGAACTTTATATTTGTCCATTTGGTATTTAATCTCATTAAATTCACTCTACTCTTCCAAAACTACAAAGCCAATGGCACTTTTTAACCCTTCTGAGCTCAGAGGTGCCTACAAATTTATCAAGGATACCATTTACCCCTTTGGCAAAGCTACTGGTGAACATAGAGGCCAGAACAGAGCCATAGACCATCATCGATCCCTGGGTCATGCTAAAAGTTCCTCAAAGTGTTTGGCACCCATTGATTGCTTCATATTTTTTTCATTCACTTCATTTCATTCTTTCATTCAATGGGTGATTGATGGAGCAGGGAATTAGGACGAATGCCCAATAAACATGGATTTTTAGTTTTCAATGATTTGCTAACCACAATGTTTTATCTAGCATGGGGTGCATTGAAAAGAATGCTGGGGGCCGCTAGGTGGCGCAGTGGATAGAGCACCGGCCCTGGAGTCAGGAGTACCTGAGTTCAAATCTGGCCTCAGACACTTAACACTTACTAGCTGTGTGACCCTGGGCAAGTCACTTAACCCCAATTGCCTCACTAAAAAAAAAAAAAAAAAAAGAAAGAAAGAAAAAAAAAAAAAGAATGCTGGATTTGGTATCAAAGGACTTGGGTTCAAATCCTAGTTCTTCTACTTAGAACCTGCATGATGTTTTGAAAGGCATTCCCTTCTCTTGGCCCCACTTTGCTCATTTGTAAAATAAGGGACTTAGACTAGGTGGTCACTGATGTCCCTTCCAAGTCTATAACCATGAGGTTCTATGTACTTTAGCATACACACACTTGCATATCCATCACATACATTTTATTTTTATCCTGAGCTAGTGACACAAAAAGGATCTGGGGAGGGGGAAGGTTGGCCATAGTGATGTCACAGATAGGAAGCAAGGGGCAGGTCTCTTGAAAAGCCCATTTTTCTGGGTCTTTATACGGAGTCTCAGAGTTGGAGGGGACCTTGGGAGTATCCTGGTCCAACCTAACTCTGGACCAAAAATTCCACCTGCACATATTCAAGATGCAGCCTATGAGGGAAGGCCCCAAGGGAAGGGGCCTCCACCAAGGCGGGCACGTTCAATTGTTACTGCTGTACTTGTTAGGAAGGTTCTTTGGGGGGTTTCAATCTTTTCCTGATATCAAGCCCAGTGTTGCTTCTACAGATTCTAGCTCTGCTTTGGGATAATAGCACCTAACACCTACCATGTTAATTCCCTTAAGGCTTTGTTTCCTAAGGCTAAATATTTTCAATTGCTTTAACTGACTTGCACTTGGCCTGAGTCTAAAGGGACGTGCCTGATTTAGGGAGCTGAGCACTTTTTTCTGCCTGAGGGCATCTGGTGGCACAGTGGGCAGAGCCTACAGGTTCCATCTTCCTGAGTTCAAATCCAGCCATAGACACTTACTAGCTGTATGACCCTGGGAGTCACTTCACCCTGTTTGCCTCAGTTTCCTCCTCTGTAAAATGAACTGAAAAGGAAGTGGCAAACCACCTTAGCGTCTCTGCCAGGAAAACCCCAAATGGGGTCACAAAGAATCAGACATGACTGAAATGACTGACCAGCCATATGCAGAGTCTTTTGAATAGTTTTATGTCTGTGGAGCTCTTAGCCCAACATCTCAGCTGGGGCATCTTTGAGTCAGCTGAGCCTGCTAAGTTCTTTTCCAGCACTGCCTCTGCCTCGGTTTGTCAGAGCATCATACATTTAAAGTTGGGAGGGGCCTTAAACACTGTAACCTCCTTGAAAACAGAGACTGGCTCATTGTGCTCCTTTAGAACCCCCACGCCAGGGTTTCACAGTTTCACAATAGTCTCTGCCCTCATGGGGCTTACCATTCACACCCTTTTGTTAAGTGCCTACTATGTGCAGTATAGGGAGACTGTCTGGGACAGTGTAGAGACAGCTGTTCTCAGACTTAGTAAGGCCTGGAAATCACATCCTTCTTCTTGCTCAGTGACAGGAGGGGCTCGATGAGCCTGTGATAGGCAGGAAAACAATGCCTCTTTCTAACCCTGAGTTTGATGCTATGGTACAAAACAAAATTCCTGGAAGAAGTGGTTAACGTCAATTCCTATCTATGAGTCAAGAGTGTTAAGAAAAATATATGAGATCTGGAGATCAAAAGTCCATTTAACCTGGTCTCAGGACAAGCCTGTGGAGAATGGAAGCAATTATCTGGAGAACTCAACCCCATAAGCCAATTTTGCTTCCATTATCAAATACTTCTGGCAAAAGCACCGTCTCCCCTATCTTTGCCATGATTATCTCGGTTCTCCAATCTGTTTCTATTTGAGTATGGAGACATCAAATCAACCCAACAAACATCTTTTAAATGCCTTCCAGGCACTAAGCTAGGCACCGGGTGATCAGCCTTTGTCCTCCCAGAAGCCTGCATTCTAATGGGCTCCCCAAGATCCAGAAAGCTCTGGCCATTCAGACAAACTGAATCAGTGCGTGAGGGTTGCCCTTTATATCATTTGGTTTTGGAGTCAACTTGCCAAACTGTCTTCTCCTCCAAAACATGTAAATATTTCCTTTCCGGCTCTTCACTCTGTGGGGGAAATAGCAGTTCTCTTGACTCCCCTTAGCGATCCCGCATTCCCCAGAACCGGGCCTGGCCTCTGTTTCCCAAGCCCTTGCCTGATGGATGGTACCTCTCAACCAGCGCATCTGCGTTTGAACAGCATTCTTTTCCCATCGTCTGAACCATCTCAGATCTCTTGTTTGTTTTGCCATCTGCTCTTCTTTTGAGAATTCTAATGAGTTAGGGAGGTAAAAGGCACTTCAGAGGTCAGAGGGTTGAGGGCCTTACAGCTGGAAGGAACCTAGAGGCCCTTACCCTTCCTTATCCTTACAGATAAGGAAACTGAGGCCAAGGGAGGGAGTCCTAGATTTAGGGTTGGAAGAAGGGACTTCGTTTGGGCCAACTTGCACATTTGACCCATGAGAAAACTGAGGCTCACAGAGGTCATGGAATTTACCTGGGATGCCATAGCTACGGAGGGATAGAGCCGGGACTAAGAGCCCATGTCTCCTGCCATGTCCCCGAGTGCCCTTGTTCCGCCTGACGCTGCACTAATTTGTACTGGAATTCTTTTAACATCAGATGTGACCTTGTCTCGGCAGCTTCATCCAACACATTGGGACCAGACACCATAAGGCCAATCCTTCTTCCACAGACCACCCTTCAAAAACCAGAAGAGAGTCCCCATCCCTGAGCCCCTCCCTGCCTGTCCCCTCCCACAGCCTTCTATTCTCCCCACAAAGATTGCCGGTTCCTTCAAAGATCCTCGTACAGCAGGAACTCCAGGTCCTTCACCATCCTGGTTCTTTTTAAAAAATCAATCAAAAAGTCTTATAAAAGACCTACTATGTGCTCAAGACTGTCCTAAACACTGGGGTTATAGACAAAGCTCAAGTAGCTTACATTCTAGTGGGAGAAAAAAACATATACCCACCCTGTCTTTTCAATGCCCTTCCTTAAATATGAACATAATATTCTACATTTGGTTCGATCAAGGCACACAACAGGGAAAAGTGTTGCCTTCTTATGTCTGGCACCCATGGCCCTCTGAAGCAGTCCAAGATCACATCACTTGTTCATATTGAGCTTGTGGCCCATTCAAACCCAGGATCTTCTTTTGATGCACTGCTAACTAATCATACATCTTCCATCTTGTACTTGTGAAGGAAAAGGAAATTTATCTGATTTCAGCAATTTCCCCAGTAAGTCTCCCTTAAATTGTTTCTTCTCTTTCTTCCTAAACAGTCCTGACATTGTCTCCAGACAGTTGAATGCTTTCGAATCCCTCTCATTTCTCTCCTAGAGATAAAGAATTCATCTTGATTTTCCACCCAACTGATTTACTACAATGAGGTCCTGTTGAGATTGTTTCTCCTTTTAACATGCACTCTAGGAACTGAGTTTTGATCTTTCCCTTTAATTTCTCTTCACGCCCATCCAATCTGCTCATACTGATTCCATTCCTCAGCTCTTTAGCTGTCAGCCCCAAAGACATGCACACATACCATTAGGTGAGTCTTTGCCTTTTGCTCTTTCAGTTCCTATCTCACAAATAAAGAAGTGGAAGGAGCCCTGAATTGGAAGCTGGCAGGCCTGGGTCCCAGCCCCAGCACTGCCATTTACTAGATTAGGAAAATCACTTAATTCCTCTGAGGATCAATTCCCTCCCCTGTAAAATACAGATGATAATCTGTGTCTTACCTGGCTCATAAGAAGGGCATAGGATTCAGAGAACCAGCATTCAAAATTCCCCTTCCTCTTACTACCTTATGTAACTCTGAGCTCAGCTTTCTCATCTGCAATGAGACCAACAGAGAGAGAGAGAGAGAGGGAGACAGAGACGGAGAGACAAAGAGAAATAGAGACACACAGAGTGACAGACAGACAGAGACAGAGAGAGAGAGAATAAAAAGATGGTAGAAGATACTGAAGAGTCAAATAAGGTTTTTATTTTTTATGAGGATCATTAGAAAAAAGAGCTGAAAGTCAAACAATCAAATTAATGACTGGAATAGACATAAAATTTAAGTAGAGCATGGCAAAGAAATTTAATATGTCAGGAAAATATATGATACTAGAGCACTACACTGTGTGTTTGAAGAACTTTATTTTTTTTTTAGAATTTTTTTTCCCAAATTACATGTAAGAACAAATTTTAATATCAATTTTTAAAACTTGGTGTTCCAAATTCTCTTCCTCCCTTCCTCCCCCTCCCCTTAAGAACAGAAGCAATTCAATATAAGTTATACATATGCAGTCATGGGGCAGCTAGGTGGCTCAGTGGATAGAGCACTGACTCTGGAGTCAGGAAGACCTGAGTTCAAACCTGGCTTCAGACACTTAACACTTACCAGCTGTGTGACCCTAGGCAAGTCACTTAACCCCAATTGCCTCACCAAAAAGAAAAAATAAATGAATAAACAAACAAATAAATAAATATATACATATGCAGTCGTGTAAAACATTTCCACGTTAGTCAGGTTGTGAAAGAAAACAGACAAAAAAACTTCAGAAGAAGGAACTAACAGAAAAATTATGCTTCAATCTGTATTTAGATACCGTCACTTCTTTCTCTGTAGATGGATTGCATTTTTCATAAGTCCTAGATAAGCTGAATTTGAGCACAAAGTTAAGTCCCAAAAGGCCAGGACAAAGACTGACAAGGTTCAACCTTGGAGTTGGTCAGAAAGGCAGAGGATCCAATCCTGCCTCTGAAACATACTGACCATGTGAGCATATGCCAATGACTCAGCTGCTCGGTGGCCCAGCCTAACTGAGAATATTGTAAATTAGAGAGCTTTATGAGATAGAAGAGGTTTCCTTGCCAGAAACTCCCCATATGGATAAAATAACAGATCAGAACCCCACTACCCAGCAAAAAGTGTCATTGATTCAGAATGGAGAGACAAAATTGATTGAATATTTGTGCATTTGTGATTCTATTAACATGTGCCCCTTCACCAGAGGGAGGTCACAGAATGGTCTACCTCTTACCTCCTGTGTGTGCCTGGGTAAGTAAGACCCTTGAAGAGACTGATGACTTTGTGCCACTCTTCCTCACTTAAATCCAGTTCGAAGCCAAGTCAAGACATCACCCTGTGATGTGATTTGTCATCTTTGAAAAACACAAACAACAATGAGCCTGAGCAAGTGCCTTCATCTCACTGAGTCTCAGCTTCCTCATCTTGAAATGAGGGGCTTGTACAAGAGAACCTCTAGGGTCCCTTCTAGTGATATATTCATGATCTTGGGACCTATTAGCCTTCTATGCCTGGGTAGATCATCTTATGAACTGTTGTAGCTAAAATAATCAAATGAGTATGACACAGGTATATTCTAATTATCTATCCATAGTATGATCATGACATAAGTTCTTACAATAGGTTTACATTTCTCCAAGAGTAATCGAAGGACAGTATTATTTGAATATATGAAGGATGTATTATTTCATCAGGTTGAGGCACTTCCAATTTGGGAATTCCTTCCACTTATGCTTAACAGCAACCTTCTAAGGATTTCATAAGTCCTTAATACTCCTGCTATATTATTAATTAACCAATTTTTTCAGTGCTACAAATTCTGAGTCCTAAAGAGTTGTCCTTCCCTACTTCACTTGAAGATGTATATAGATTATAGCAATCTATAAGTGTGTATACATAGATAATAGATAGATAGAGAGATAAAATGATAGGTAGATAGATGGGGGATGGATGGATGGATGGATGGATGGATGGATGGATGGATGGATGGATGGATAGATAGACAAGCTCTATAAATTTCCTATCTAACACCTAAGTCCTGTGATAGTTGGGAGAGTCTGGAACCACATTCTGGGGAGATCTACCTCCCTCCATGTCCCTATTCAGGTTCCTTCCAAAAGTATACTAGAATTTGATTCAAATCCATTTGATTCGGTTCAAGAAGCATCAATTGAGTCCCTACATAGCAAAGGGTTCTGTGCGAGGTCCTGAGGATACAAAGACAAAATGGCGCCTGCCCTCAAGGCGCTTACACCAATGCAGATCCTCATTGCCTCAATCCTGGTTTATTGCTATGGCTACAGTAAGTCTCCTGCCTTAGTCTCTCCACACTCAGTCCTTTATTTGGCCACTAAAGTGACTTTCCTAAAGCACAGGTCCTGTTATATCACCCCCTTTTCAATAAATCCAGTGGTTCCCTGTTGCCTCCACAATCAAATGCTAAATACAAAGCTCTTCATAACTTAGCCCCCTCCTATCTTTCCAGTCTCCTTATACCTTACTGCCCACCATATAATCTTCTATCCGGTGACACTGGCCTCCTGGCTGTTGCACAAAGAAGCCGCTGCATCTCTCAGATCTAGGAATTTTCTCTGGCCATCCCCCATGCCTGCAGTGTTCTTCCTCCTCATCTCTGCCTCCTGGCTTTTCTGACTTCCTTGATGTCCCAATTAAAACCCCATGTTCTAGAGTAAGCCATCCCAAGCCCTCTTACTTCTAGGGTCTTCTGTGTGTTAATTATTTCCTATTTCTCTTACATGTCATTTCCCATCAGGATTAGAAAGAAAATCAATCACATTGAAATACAGCTATGGGGAGTTTTAAGTTTATGAACCTTGGGTTAAGAAACCATCAGTCCCATCCCCATTTTACTGGGGAAGAAAGAAAGGCTCCCAGAGAGCCTTGTCCCTTGTCACACCAGAGGCAAGACACATATATTGGCAAGTGGACAAAGGAAGAGCTGCTTCAGGATGCTGTGGTGTAGTACCCATCCCCTGCTAGCCAGCCATCGGGCATGCTCCCAGATGTTCTGCCAGACTGTACAGTGGACAACACTTCCAGCTCCAAGCAACTCTGAGACCTCTCCCCTAATGCCTCCAAATAAGGCTGGGGCTGCATGCCTCACACTACTCATGTGATGCAAAGGAAAGACTGTTTATCTGGTAGCCCTTGGAAAGGAAAAGCCAGGCGGGTTCTGAGGATAATGATAATCTCTGTTGGGGTTGGTTATGGGAAACACACATCCTGGATGGCCCAAGTCACCATCTCCTAATGACTTTCACTCTGGCCAGCATGTGTGTGTGTGTGTGTGTGTGTGTGTGTGTGTGATGGGGAGGCATGAAAATTCTCAGAAAAGTTGGCTTCTTCTTTCTCATCTTCTCAACAACAGAAGGTGGCAAAGGTCCTTTCCATTATTTCTCAGACTGACCAGCTTCTTGCCATGCTCAGTAGTTTCTCCCGGCCATGCTGTGGACTCTTCCCTCCTCCCTCTCCCTTCTGAAGATGGCCCTCAAGCATGTGTGTGTCAGCTGAGAGCATTGCTCCTGAGTTCTGTGGAGTGTTTGTCTGACTGGTTAAAAATCAGTCTTCTAACTCCTATAAGATATTCCTTCCATCGATCTGGCCCTAATGACATCTCAGAGAACAGCCTGGTAGAGGGGAGAGCAGAATGGATGGGGAGTCAGTTTCTCCTATTTTGGACTTGAATGACATCGACCATAAATATTATTGCAGCTCTCAATCATGCCCCGGGCTCTGTGGTGCACTTCTTGTGCCAAGGACGACATTGCTTAGATTATTGCCCAGCCTGTTAGTTCCCACAGTGCTAAGCCTGTCTGTTGGCATGACCTGTGTGGAGATGAATTGAGCAAGTATCTTGGGAATCCCTCCCTAGCACCATCAGATAGTTTGAGAGATATATTACCTGGGGGGAAAAGGTTTCTTATCTAAAATCAAACTTATCTTTTACCCAAAATGTATTTTTTCTTTCAGACTTCCTTATTATAGTAGCATATTTGCCCATAGAGTCATAAGAAAGTGATTTAAAGTTGGAAAAGTGGCTTACAAGTCCTGTTGTTGAGTTATATCTGACCCTTCAAGCCTCGTTGCTGAGTCATCTTTGACTTCCATGTTCCCATTTGGAGTTTTCCTGGCAGAGATACTGAAGTGGTTTGCCATTTCCTTTTCCAGCTTTTTTTACGGATGGGGAAACTGAGGCAAACAGGGTTAAGCGTCTTGCCCAAGGTCACACAGTTAGTAAGTGTCTGAGGCTGGATTTGAACTTGGGTCTGTCCTGACAACAGAGCCAGTGCACTATCCAGTGTTCCACCTGGCTGCCCTTCAAGTCTAATCCTCTCCTTTTACAATTACAGTCACAGAGAAATTAATTGACTTACCCTGGGTCACACAGCCTGTAAGTGTCTGAGGCAGGATTTGAACCTTGGTCTTCTTCATGCCAAGTCCGGTCCATTTTCCACTATTCCCAGCTGCCTCTAGTTGACTGTGTTCAAAACCAATGTACAACCAATTAATATTCCTAAAACACGGGCTTGGCTACATCATTGCCCTGCTCAAGAAATCCCAATGGCTCCCTTTTGCCTCACAACAGTGGTTCTCAAAGTACAAGTCCTTCCTCCCTGACCTGGAACCTTTCTTGGTGTCCAAGAGGTAAGAACTATTGTCATAAAAATACGAAGCTGTCATTTGCCTCTTAAAGTTCTCCTCCCTTTTCCAGCTGCGTGTGTGTTAGCTAGAGTTTCTTCATATGCCACAAGCAAAACAACCCCATATCCTAACAGATTTAATACAGAAGCAGAAAGGAGAATCCAGCTGGCTTCTATGAAGCCAGACATAGGAGATTGGCACACATGTGTCCAACGTGCCGCTACTCCCACTAAACTGCTTTTTTGTTTTGGAAAATATAGCTGGTTTTCATTAAATTGTTTTTATGTCAGTGTGATGGATTCAGTAGTGTCATTTCTAAGCAAATATTTTTTAAATTTATCACTTTTAATTTCTAATATGATTAGTGTCAATGATATAAACCACATAAACAAAGCTCTTTGAGATCTTCGATAATTTTTTAGAGTATGAAGGAATCCTGAGACTAGGAAGTTTGAGCCCCACTGCTCTAGGAAAAAGTATGAGGTCCAGCCTGTCCTTCCCAACTTACTTCATATTTCTCCTCTTCATACAGGAGGATGCAAACTGGACAAGCACTATTTACTGTGTGGGAAATGTTGCCTCTCATACAAGAGGCAACATCTTGCATCTGTGCTTTTGAAAAGGCTGCCCCCCGCCAAGAATGCATTTCCTGCTCACCTCCACCTCTTAGAATCTCTAACTCCCTTTAAATATCACTATGCAGGGCAGCGGGGGCAGCTAGGTGGCGCAGAGGATAAAGCACCGGCCCTGGATTCAGGAGTTCCTGAGTTCAAATCTGGCCTCAGACACTTGACACTTTACTAGCTGTGTGACCCTGGGCAAGTCACTTAACCCCCATTGCCCTGCAAAAAAAAAAAAAAAAAAAAAAAAACTATGCAGGGCAGCTAGGTGGCACAATGAATAAAGCACCGGCCCTGGATTCAGGAGGACCTGAGTTCAAATCTGGCCTCAGACACTTGACACTTACTAGCTGTGTGACCCTGGGCAAGTCACTTAATCCTCATTGCCCTGCAAAAATATGTATTCATGCACACACACACACACCCTGTTCTAATCCACCAGGTTATTGATCACAGAATCTCCAAATTCAGAAGTTGTAAGACATCTGAACAACCATCCAGTCTAAACCACCCACGAAAAGAATCCCCCTTAGAACATGCCTGAGAAATGGGCCTCCAGCCTCTGCTTGAAGCCCACCAAGGAGGGGGAGCCCAGTCCCTCCTTTTCTGTTAAGGTCCTCCCTCTCCATGCCCCCACCCCTCCACATAACTTTGTATTCTCTTGGTATATATTTGATCTTTATTTAGCGGTGTCAACATCATGTCCTCCCCTCCTCCATGTATGGTCCGTGAGTGGAGGGGGTATTGTTAATGCCTCGGGATCCTCATAGCCCAACACATATTCACATTAGGTATTTAATCCATATTAGCAGAAAGAAAGATTTTCCTTTTGCAACAGGAATAGGTTATTTTGTCTTCTTTTGGTTCTTGGTTTTATTTGTTTGTTTAGGGACAATAATACCTGACACTAGCACTTTAAGGTATACATAATACACCATATTTTGGCTAACCTCTTGACAAGCTTGTGAGGTATGGATCTATTTGGGGAGAGGGCATCAACAAAGAGCAGAGAGTTGAAGGCAGGACCAAGAGGGTCTGCGACTGAGATTTCATCCATATTGGGAGCTCATGGAACCATCTGCTGATACAGTCAATGAATCAACAATCATGTATTAAACACCTATTATTTGTCAGACACTGCTGGCACCGCTGATACAAAGATAAAAGCAAAATAACCCTGCCCTCCAGGAATCATGGGTTATTTGGAATTATCTTGGATTATTGTCTTGATCAGAGTAGCTAAGTCTTTCACAGCTGATCATCATTACAATATTGCTGTTACTGTGTACAATTGTCTCCTAGTTCTGCTCATTTTGCTTTGCATCTGTCCATGTAAGTCTTTCCAGGTTTCTCTAAAACCATCCCGCACATCATTTCTTGTAGCACAATAGCATTCCATCACAATCAGATATCACAACTTGTTCAGCCAGTCCTCAGTTGGTCAACATCCACTCAGTTTCCAATTCTTTGCCACCACAAAAAGGGCAGCTATAAATATTTTTATAGAAACAGGTCCTTTCCATTTCCTTTGATCTCCTTGTGATACAAACCTAGTGGTGGTATTGTTGGGTCAAAGGGTATGTACAGTTTGATGGCTTTTTTGGTATAGTTCCAAGATGTTCTCCAGTATGGTTGGACTGGCTCACAACTTTCCCAACAGTGTATCTATTTATCCACATCATTTATCATTTTCCTTTTCTGTCATGTTAACCAGTCTGATAGGTGGTAGCTCAGGGTTGTTTTAATTTGCATTTCTCTAATCAAGAGTGATCTAGGGGCAGCTAGGTGGCGCAGTGGATAGAGCACCGGTCCTGGAATCAGGAGTACCTGAGTTCAAATCCAGCCTCAGACACTTAACACTTACTAGCTGTGTGACTCTGGGCAAGTCACTTAACCCCATTGCCTCACTAAAAAAAAAAAAAAAAAAAAAAAAAAAAAAAAAAAAAGTGATCTAGAGCATTTTTTCATGTAACTATTGAGAGCTTTGATTTCTTCATCTGAAAAATGCAAGTTCATATCCTTTGACCATTTCTCAATTGGTGAATAACTCTTATTTTTATAAATTTGGATCAGTTTCCTATGTATTTGAGAAACAAGACCTTTAAAAGAGTAATTTGCTATAAGTTTTCCTCCAGTTTCTTGATTTCCTTTTAATTTTAAAAGCATTGCTTTCATTTGTGCGAAAACTTTTTAATTTCAGGTACTCAAAATCATCCATTTTACTTCCCAGGTTCCTCTCTGTTTCTTGTTTCATCATAAACTATTCCCTTATCCATAGATCTGACAGGTAAATTTTTCCATGGTCCCCAAATTTGCTCATGATATCACCCTTTATGTCTAAATCAATTACTCATTTTGTCCTTATTTTGGTATATGATGTGATGGTGAGCACTTTCCCTCAAAGCTTGGATTTGGGAGTTTACTCAAACATTAAATTACTATGGTCATTTGTGTACCTAATCTATTCCATTAATCTATCATTTTATTTCTTAGCCAATGTCATGTTGTGGTTTTTTTTGTTGTTTTTTTTGTTTTGTTTTGTTTTTTAGTGAGGCAATTGGGGTTAAGTGACTTGCCCAGGGTCACACAGCTAGTAAGTATTAAGTGTCTGAGGCCGGATTTGAACTCAGGTACTCCTGAATCCAGGGCCAGTGCTCTATCCACTGTGCCATCTAGCTGCCCCTGTCATGTTGTTTTGATGCAATATAGTTTGAAATCCGGTACTGCTAGGCTACTTTCCTTTACATTATTCTTTCATTGATTCCCTTGATAAACTTGACCTTTTGTCCTTCCAGATGAATTGTTACAAATTCTCCAGCTCTATAAAATATTTCTTTCATAGTTTGATTGGCATATAACTGAATAAGTAAATTTAGGGAAATTTTTCATTTTTATTATATTGACTTAGCCTAGCCATGCACAATTATTTAGATCTGTCTTTATGCATGCAAAAAGTTTTTTACTCATGTTTTTAGAGTCCCTGCATTTCTCCTAGCAGGTGGACTCCCAAATATTTTATAACATCTGCAGTTATTTTAAAAGGAATTTCTCTCTCTTCCTGATAGACTTTGTTGATAATATATAGAAATACTTTTGCCTTGATGCTGGACTTCGATGACTCTGGAAGAGAGAATGAAGCTAACAACTTTACGCAGCTTTGCCTCACTTAAATCTAATTCACATGCAAGTTACATCATCCCCATGATGTCATTGGTCCTTTTTGAGAATTAAGGACAAACAACAATAAGAAGGGTTCTGCATGGGGCAGCTAGGTGGTGCAGTGGATAGAGCACCGGCCCTGGAGTCAGGAGTACCTGAGTTCGAATCTGGCTTCGGACACTTAACACATACTTACTAGCTGTGCGACCCTGGGCAAGTCACTTAACCCCAATTGCCTCACTAAAAAAGAACAAAAAAAAGGGGGTTCTGCATGAGTTCTCTACACAGAAAGAAGGACTTCCAGAGCAAGTGTTTGAGTTAAACCTTGTCATACGTATTTGTTACATTGGACCTCATTACCTCACTAAGTTTACACTCCCATAGATGATGTATATATTTGTGGGAAGGAATGAACCAGGTCCTTAGGCGAACATTTTTATTAACTATCTTCACCATGTTATATGAGAGAAGGAGGAGCTGATTCTGTAGACCCAAACCACCAATTGGAGAAGAAGTCGGGGAATTCTTCTTGTTCTTCTTGTTCTTGTTCTTGTTCTTCTCCTCCTCCTTCTACTTCTCCTTCTCCTCTTTCTCCTCCTCCTCTTTTTCTTCCTCCTCCTCTTTCCTCCTCCTTCTTCTCCTTCTGCAACAACAGGTGTTATATTTTGTCAAAAAAAATTTTTGCCTCTATTGAAATAATCATATGATTTCTTTGTTGCTTTTGTTATTTATATGGTCAATTATGCTTACAATTTTCTTAATATTGAACCAACCTTGCATTCCTGGTATAAATCCCACCTAGTAATAGTGTACAATTTATTGCTAGTATTTAATTTAAAATATTTGCATCAATATTGACTTATAATTTTCTTTCTCTGTCCCTGGTTTAGGTATCAAACCATATTTGTTTCATATATTTGAAGATTCCTTTTTTTTTTACTTTTCAAAGAGTTTATATAGTATTTATATTAATTGTTCCTTAAATGTTTGGCAAAATTCACTTGTTAATCCTTCTGGTCCTGGGGATTTTTCTTAGGGAGCTCATTGATAGATTTTTCAATTTCCTTTTATTAGATAAGATTATTTAAGTATTCTATTTCCTCTTCTGTTAATCTGGATAATTTAAATTTCTGGTCTTTTCATCAGGAATGATTGAAAGTTCTCTATTTTATTAAGTGTCCATCCCCTCTCCCCACCACCCACCCCAAGGATTATACTCAGTTTTGCTGGGTAGGTGACTCTTGGTTGTAATCCTAGCTCCTTTGCCTTCTGGAATGTTGTATTCTAAGCTCTCAACTTATTTAACATGGGAGCTGCTAAATATTCTGTCATTCTGACTGAGGTTCCATGAAAAAAAAAATGGATTGGTTATTTCTGGTGACTTAAAGTATTTTCTCTTTGACCTGGAAGCTCTGGAATTTGGCTATAATATTCCTTTTTCTTTTCTTTTCTTTTCTTTTCTTTTCTTGTTTGTGGTACAGTGAGGGTTAAGTGACTTGCCCAGGGTCACACAGCTAGTAAGTGTCAAGTGTCTGAGGCCAGATTTGAACTCAGCTCTTCCTGAATCCAGGGATGGTGCTTTATCTTCTGCAACACCTAGCTGTCTCTGGCTATAATATTCCTGGAAGTTTTCATTTTGTGATCTCTTTCAGAAGGTGACTAGTAGATTCTTTTAATTTTTATTTTACTCTCTGGTTCTAGGATATTTGGGAAGTTTTCCTTGATGATTTCTTGAAGTATGATGTCTAGACTTTTATTTTCATCATGGCTTTCAGGCAGTCCAATGATCTGCAAGTTCTCTCTCCTTAATCTATATTCCAGGTAAGTTTTTTCCCCAATGAGATATTTCTTTTATTTTTTCATTTTTTACTTTGTTTTGTTTCTTGATTTCTCATGGAATTATTAGCTTCTGGTTGCCCAATTTTTATTTTTTTAAGTTATTTTCTTTTTTAAAAAATTCTTATTTTTTGTGAGGCAATGAGGGTTAAGTGGCTTGCCCAGGGACCATTTATTTTCCCAATTTTTCCTCTACAACTTATCTGATTTTTTTCTTTCTTTCTTTCTTTTTAGTGAGGCAATTGGGGTTAAGTGACTTGCCCAGGGTCACACAGCTAGTAAGTGTCAAGTGTCTGAGGCTAGATTTGAACTCAGGTGCTCCTGACTCTAGGGCTGGTGCTCTATCCACTGTGCCACCTAGCTGCCCCCCCCCCTTTTTGATTTTTAAAAATCATTTTTAGCTCTTCTAGGAATTCTTGTTGGACTTACATTCAACTCACATTCTCTCCCCCCCCAACCCCCCTACACACTCAACATGAAGTTCTGCTTATATTTTGGCATTGTTTTCTTCTTCTGAGTTTATGTTTTGATATTTCCTGTCACCATTAAAAACTCTTTATGGTCTGGTTCTTTTTTTTTTTTGTTATTTGCTCATTTTTTTCCAGGCTACTATTTTTTTTTACTTTGAATTTTATGTTAAAATTGGGCTCTGTTCCTGGAGTGGGGGTGAAAGGAGCACTGTCTCAAGCATCAGGCTTTTCTGCACTGTTTTTTTTTCAGAGCTACTTCTGGAGGTTTGGGAGTTTTAAGTGCTTCCAAGATGGTATGACCCAGGGAGAGGTGTGGTCACTGTTCTCCTGATCTACACTTTGGTCCTTACCCTGGAAGGGTCCTTGATTCCTTGCAGCCACAAGTGATGCTGCTCCTTAGGGCCCCTAGTCCCTTGTAACTAAAAGTTCTCCTCTCTCCCCTGCAATCGTGACTTAGAAGTGGGTATAGACAACAGAGCTGCCCAAAAGTGCCCTGTCCTACACTCAATGCTAGCACAGAGGTCCCCTCTGATTTCTTTCTGACCTACTGCCAGATCCCTCACCATCTCTGACTTAAGAGCTCCTGGTGGTGCTGCTACTACTGCTATTACTGACTCTAAGGCCCACATCTGGTGTTGCCACCATATAGGTCTGGGCCAGCTCCCGCACTTGTGTCACAGACCTCTCCTTCAGACCTCCTAAACTGGCTTAGGCTGTAAAAATGTCTTGCCCAAACATCTGGTTTGCTCTTACCCTCCAGAATTCCATTTTAAGCATTATTTTAAAGTTGTTTGGAAGGTGATATTGGGAGAGATCAGCTTCTTCCTCCATTCTACCACCCTGACTCTGGAGTCAGGATTCAAACCCAGATCTCTTGAGGCTCTTCTCTCTAAAACCCCACCACCTCTCAGCAGCATCCAGTGAGGCACAGAGCAAAGATTTCCAGGTGTAAAGCAGAAAGGACCTACTTGTAAATTCCACCTCTGGCCTCCCCTACTGAGTAACATCAGGTGTGTCCCTTGACCTTTCTGAATCTTGGTTTCTTTATCTATAAGATGATGGGGTTGGCTTAGATAGACCCAGAGGATCCTGTGTAGCTGTAGAGTTATGACCCCTCTCTCATGCTCTGCCTCCTGTGTCCTGTCTTTCATCTCTGACCCTTGATTTTCTGGTTTGGCATCAAATACCTGGGTATAACTTTCCCACACATGTTGCTTTCCATATATTAAATCAGACATGTATCTTGTTGGTAGATTCCAGCTCCCACTAAGCAACTCCAAAATAAAGGTTTGGAAACAGCTCCTGGCTGGTATAATTTATTGATGGATTATCATTAATCAATGCCTCAAGTGTAGAACTTAATGCCAAAGGAACTCAAAATTTATTAGCTCCTTGAGCTGTTTTAAATGAAGACCTAGGGTCGGTGGGGCCAACTCCCAGCTCTTAATACTTCTGGTCAAGAAGCCCTGACTGGACTGTTCACTGTTCTGGGGTCCCATTAGCAAAAGTGCCAAATCAATTGATACCTGCTAAATCTTCTCATCATGACTTCATAGCAGATTCCAGATGGCAGTTTGGTTCTGGGCCCCACAAAGCAACCTTGCATCTTACCCAGGGCATTCTTACCCAGGGACTTCTCCATTTCCAGACAGAGATCTCTCAAATCTGTAAATAAAATAAAGGGTTTAATCTCACATGTGACAGTTATTCCCTTCACTAGATAACAGGAATTGCTTCCTACTGCACTCAGCCAAGATTTCCCGGAGGCCCCTCTGAAAGCAGCCAGGGCCCCAGTTGCTGGCTGCCAATGTGAAATGCCTTCAGAATTAGTATCGGAGCCGACTTGAAAACCCAGCCGTAAGGGCTGGAGCTCAGAGATGAATCATGAGCATTGTTCACGGGTCATCCACCGTTTATGTCTGATTGATCTCCAGTGGTCATTGGGACTGCTGCCCCTCTGCTGGGATAGGGTTAAGTCACCACAAGGAGGACTGCTTCATGCCCTCTCAGCTCTTGCACCAAATATCTCTTTTTAATCAGAATTTGCTCCTTTCATCCTCAGCTTTCTGCTTCAGTTTGAACTCGACCGAGCTTCTCATCCATAGCTCGTGCTCAGCCCCTGGATGCTTCCAATTGGTTTGGACATGCAAGTCTTCTCTTCCGACAAACTAAGGGCTACAAAGTTCAGAATCACCGAGTAATAAGAGCATTAGGATTGTAGGCTTTAGGGCTTAAAAGGACCTTGGGCATCTTTTTATCCAACCGTGTCATTTTACAGATGAGGAAAATGAAGCCCACAGAGAAGTGGACCACTTTCTAGTCCTTGAGCCCTGTGATCTGTTTCCCATTCATGGGACTTTGAACAGGTCATCTCCAGTGCCTCAAAGGCATTCGCTCCTCACTTCTACCCCAAAGGATTCCCCATGTAGCATTGTCTCAAGGACACAGGCTGTGTCGACAGGCTGGAACCCCAAATGGTAGCTGACAACGACTTGGGGTTTTACTGGGTAACTCTGAAGGGCTAGGTTTCCAAATAAGTGCTGTCATTCATAAGCCCTCACCTATGGGCTTCCCATTGATAACCAGCCAGAAATCTTGATTATATTTTATTAAGCAGGTATAGTAAGAACAGTTGGTACAAAACCCTGCCCTCCAAACCAGGAGTGCATTCTTGTACATACAAGAATGATGAGAATGGGCTCAAATTTAAAGTAAACATATAGTTTGCATGTAACACACATGTAAAGACCACATATGACCAAGGCATACCTCACAGCTCCTGGTCCTGAAGATCTGCTTCTTTCTTCATATCATTCTTGCGAATTTCCCTTTTGATTTAATTCTCTACTGGGCTCTAAGAGTCTGTGCTCTATTGAATTCACAACTAAACTTCTCCTAGGGATTGGAACTATCCTCAGGTAACGATCTTTCCCCATCCATCAGTCATCAGCCACACAAATGGCTGGCGGCCACTGCTACCGACCTGATTGCTGACCGGCCCTCTGATGGGATCTTGCATCTCCTGAAATCATGTGCTTGCCTGGGGGCGACCTTCCAAGTGCTTCCCTCTCAGGGGAATGAATATCTGGGGCTCCTCCACCACAAGACCGGTCTGCCCCTGGACTTGGTGACTGAACTGGCTTCCTGTTTTATACACAGACTCAGTCGTGTGTCTGGTCATTTCAGCAAACCACAATGTGCTTCACATTAATCCCCTTTCATTGGTTGTGGATTTGCACCTGGTGGATGGATTGAATTGGCCTCTGGGTCTTACAACAACCTGGGCAACAAAGTTCTGGCGAGAGGCAGCTGGGCGTCGCAGTGGAGAGAGCAGGGAGCCTTAAGTCAGGATGACCTGAGTTCTAATTGGTCCTCAGGCACTGACTAGCTATGTGACCTGGCAGCCACTTAACTTCTGTTTATCTAAGTTTCCTAAACTGGAAAATGAGGATAATAATAGTGACTACCCCCATGGAGTTGGGAGGATATGAGATAATAACTGAATAATGCTTATCACAGTGCCAGGCTAGGAGGTGCTTAATAAATGCTTATTTCCTCCCTCCCTCTCTTCCTTCCCTCCTCCCTCCCCTCCTTCCTCCCTTCCTTCTTTCCTTCTTTTTTTCCTTCCTTCCTTCCTCCCTCTCTTCTTCCCTCCCTCCCTCCCTTCCTTGTTTCCTTCTTTTTTCCTTCGTTCCTGCCTTTATTCCTTTCTAGTCAACTTCCATCTTGACTATAACCATGCCAAGGCCTATAGCAGTAGCCTAGGCACAGGGACAGGGACAGGGACTATGGATGGTTTCACTGCTATAGGGAATTCTCAGATTCAGAAACTCCTTCTATTAATACAAATCAACACTTTGTCTGCAGTTTAGTCTCAGAGGCTTACCCAGAGGATTGAGAGGTTAAATGACTGGACCAGAGTCCCTCAGCCATTATGTGCCACAGAAGGAATTTGAATCCAGATCTGCTCCTCTTCATGTTTCCATTCTTCACAATAGGACATATGTCAGTCTTTTGGGGGGATGTGTGTGATTTTACCAGTACAAGGAACTCCCTTTATTGATGCAAATCAGCAATTTCTCTGCAAGCCTTTCCAGACTTACCTGGAACACCAGAAAAGAGATGAATCAGGTTTCATGATTTACCTGAGACCACACAATGTGTTATCTGCAGGAAGTCTGACACCCACTTCTGTGATTCGATGTATCATGGGGGGGGGTACAAGTTTCCTTTTCAAACTCTGAAGGATTAATTATAGAAGTTATTTATAACTAAACATGTATTTAATGTCTATTATATGTAAAGCCCATGCTAGGCATGGGAAGGAGGGAGGTAGGATTATACATATAAGTAAATAAACCAGAGTCCCTGCCTTCAAGAAGCTCACAATCAGAATGTGGCTAAATAATGTTTTAAAAATCCCAGGGGCGGTGGCTAGGTGGCACAGTGGATAAAGCACCAGCCCTGGATTCAGGAGGACCTGAGTTCAAATCCGACCACAAACACTTGATACTTACTAGCTGTGTGACCCTGGGCAAGTCACTTAACCCCCATTGCCCCACAAAAAAAAAAAATCCCAGGCATTTGCTAGGTTGTAATTTTAATTTCAACAATGTGCAGTACTCAATGGGTTTCTGGTCTCATCTATGTGAATATTCTCTCTAATGAGGCAGTTTTCAATCCATTCTATGTGACTTTCATCCATCCCCTCCATAACTTTGCCACAAGGGGTCTGCCCAATGCTCAGGGGACCTTTTTCACTTTATCTTGACATTTCAAAGGTCCCATAAAATGTAAACTCCTTGAGAGCAGGGACCATTTCATCTCTGTGTTTGTATGTCCAGTGCTCAGTACAGTGTCTAGCATATAGTAGACATTTAATGATCATTTGTGGATCAATTGATATCAATACAATTGTATGCTATCAATTATCCTTTGCTCTCACTATATTGTTAAATGCCTGTTGTTTTTATTGTTGTTATTTTTCCAACCACACATTTCTTTATTGGCATTCTACTCTATCACATGCATAATTTCTCATTTAGAATAGGTTGCATCCTTGGTCTGCTCATGGGTGTCTCTCCATTGCCCATTGGGTAACCTGCAATTGCAATTCTTTGAGTCTATTGTGTTCTATGAGTCAAAGTCATCTAACATCCCTGGAAGAGTATTGGTGATAAAAATAAGAGTAGGCTCCAATTTCCAGGAGAAGTTTGGGGGCCATTAAAATGATTGTAGTTTTTCAAAGGCAGCCCAGCCCTCTTTTATCCTTTTTGTTTAATCTATACCCAGTTCACTGTTTATTTTCAATGTTTGTCCACAATATATTTATTTGCTGATGAGCTCTATAGATTATCCATTCAAAAGCACACCATAATCAAGATGGTGGGTATTTTTCATCCAAATGATAGTTTAGCCAAACTTTTTAAAGTAACTACAAGACTGTCTAAATCAGATCCATAATATCCTGAGACTTATGATAATCAAGAAACACAATGCAAATAAAAACACCTAAAGATCTTCCCAACTTAAAGGGACTCCTTTGCCTTGGTATAAAAAGGCAACAACCCCCCCAAAAAAAGCTAACAATATCTCCAAGCAAGTTGTAGGGTCTTGGATTGTACTGCATCCTTTTGGTATAGGTCCTGGGAAAGGCAATCTAAAGAACCATGATTGACCTTCGCCACATCTCTGGAGAGCTATCCACAACTGGGAATATCAACTTTAGTGAAAAGGACCCACATTGATTTTCTAGGAGACAGCAAATATCAAACCAGAAGGCAAGTGTAGGGATTAAGGAGGTTTTATTCTACCACTCCCTCCTCCCAACAGCTACTTGGTGTCATCAGAGAAAGTAAGGCCCTGATAACAGAGGTAATCAGATACATACTAACAAAGTGCAAAGACAAGTCTACTCCCTATCACCCTTTGACAAAGTATGAAGAAATTCTCTGTTTGAATTGAAAGGGCAGCTGGAAATTGGTTGGACAGTTGGCCATGGCCCTGGAGATCTTTTAAAAAGCTAAGCCTGGGGCAGTTAGGTGGCACAGTGGATAAAGCACCTGCCCTGGATTCAGGAGGCCCTGAGTTCAAATCCAGCCTCAGACACTTGACACTCAGTAGCTGTGTGATCCTGGGCAAGTCACTTAACCTTCATTGCCCCACACACAAAAAAGCTAAGCCTTCTGGGGCAGCTAGGGTTCAAATCCGATCTCAGACACTTGACACTTACTAGCTTTGTGACCCTGGGAAAGTCACTTAACCCCCATTGCCACCCCAAAAAAATAACAGCTAAGCCTTCCAAGTCCTGGACATAATTAGAGAGCTTAAGAGTTTGAGGTACTACATAACAGAGCAACTCTATGGAGTTGAGCAGAGGGGGCAGGGATTTTCTTTTCCCCCTTTCCCCATTGGTCATGAAATCTTACAGAAGAGCTACTTGTGCAATAAGAAAAATTGCAAATTGCATCCAGTAGGAAGCAGAGGGAATAAGCATTTATTAAGCACCTACTATGTGCCAGACACTATGTTAAACACTTCAAAATCTATCACAGCTAATCACTACACAATGTTGCTGTTACCCTGTGCAATATTCTCCTGAATCTGCTCACTTCACTCACTACATTCCTATACCACAACTTGTTCAGCCATTCCCCAAATGATGGGCATCCCCTCAATTTCCAATTCTTTTCCACCACAAAGAGAGCTGCTATAAATTTTTTTGTACATGTGGGCCCTTTCTCCTTGTTTATGATCTCTTTAGCATACAGACCTAGTAGTGGTATTACTGGGTCAAAGGGTATGCACAGCCCTATAGCCCTTTGGACATAGTTACAAAGTGGTCTTCGGAATGGTTAGATCAATTCACAACTCCACCAGTTAAGGACACCATTAGTGGTCCAATTTTTTCCACATCTTCTCCAACATCTGTTATTTTCCCTTTTTTGTCATATTAGCCAATCTGCTAAGTGTCAGGTGGTTCCTCAGAGTTGTTTGGATTTGCATTTCTCTAATCAATGGTGATTTAGAACATTTTTTCATATGGCAATAGATAACTTTGATTTCTTCATCTGACAACTTCCTGTTCTTATCCTTTGACCCTTTCCCAACTGGGGAATGACTTGTGTTCTTATAAATTTGACTCTGTTTTCTATATATTTTAGAAATGAGGGCTTTTATCAGAAACACTGGCTGTAAAATTGTTTCCCAACTTTCTACTTTCTTTCTAATCTTGGCTGCATTGCCTCTGTTTGTACAAAAACATTTTGATTTAATGTAATCAGAATGACCCGTTTTGCATTTCATAATATTCTCTATCTCTTGTTTGGTCATAAATTCTTCTCCTCTCCATAAAGCTGAGGGTAAACTATTCATTCCTCTCCTAATTTGTCTAAAACATGCCAATGATTAAATGGCTTCATCTCAGATCAAACAAAGGCACCATCAACACAGAAGAAGAGAACCTTTCATTTGTTTGGAGGCAGCTGAGCTCTCGCTTGTAATGAACGAGCTCACACCAGATCATTCTCCATTATGGTGTCCCAGAGAAGCCAAAGAAAATGAAGACACCTGAGCTCTCCCTCAGCTGCCATCACCCTCCTACACTTGTCATTCCCAAGCTTCCTCATTAATTCGGAAAAGCAGCCCAGCCAGATATTTGCCACAGACAATACCACTACTGGAATGGGAAACTTAATTATCCCTTTAAAATTACTCATGGCCCTGTGTTCCCATTGCTTCCAGCTCATTCCACACAGATATCACAGAGCTAAAATCAAATGCTGGGAGCCAAGGAACACTCCTTTGTCAAGGCTAAATAACCCAAGGCAGGCCCTTCCTGAAAAAACCCGATAAATATAACCAAGATAATATCCCTTTGGAACAGAGATGACAGTAAGAGAAAACAAACCAGATATCCTCTGAGGATTTCACAATGGGAGCAAGCTTGAATGAAGCCTCCTTGAACAAATCCATTGTCCTTCTTAAAGGCTAACTGTGGCCCCAATAAACGAGCCTGATTCCTAACAGTACAACATACATTCCCAAAGAGGATGAATGGGATGTTGAGATTTGAATACTGAGAGAGTGAGAAGGAAGAGGAGGAGGAGGAAGAAAAGGAGGAGAAGGAGAAGAAGGAGAAGGAGGGGGAAGAAGAAGAGGAAGAGGAGTAGGAAGAGGAGAAGAAGAGGAGAAGGAGAAGGAGGAGGAGAAGGAGGAGGAGGAGGAGAAGGAGAAGAAGAAGGAGAAGGAGAAGGAGAAGGAGAAGAAGAAGGAGAAGGAGAAGGAGAAGGAGAAGGAGAAGGAGAAGGAGAAGGAGAAGGAGAAGGAGAAGGAGAAGGAGAAGGAGAAGGAGAAGGAGAAGGAGAAGGAGAAGGAGAAGGAGAAGGAGAAGGAGAAGGAGAAGGAGAAGGAGAAGGAGAAGGAGAAGGAGAAGGAAAAGGAAAAGGAAAAGGAGAAGGAAGAGGAGAAGGAGGAGGAGGAGGAAGAAAAAGAGAAGAAGGAAGAGGAGGAAAAGGAGGAAGAGGAGGAGAAGGAGGAGGAGGAGGAGAGAGGGAGGGAGAGAAGGAAAGAGAATAGACAGACACAGAGCACTAATTGAGCACTTATTGTGTGCTGGCACTGTGCTAGTATGTCCTACTTACTACCAACGCCCACACCACCCCTGTCCCAAGTCTCTCAAAACAGGGAGAAGCAGAAGGCATTTCTGTGACATGCTTCATTTTACAATTTTAAGTCATTTACTAAAAACTCTGACATAAAACTGCAGTTGTCTATGGAATCTGGTGTTGGTCTTACACTGCTGGGCCCTGAAGGATCAGAAACACGGGTCATGCACAGGAGCTTCAAAGAGGCACGTTTAGGCTTGATCTAAGGAAGGTCTTCATTTCTCCAACAGAGATGTCCAAACAAAAGGGAACTGGGCTGCCAAGGGAGGTTGAGGGCCAGTCCTCAAGCCGAGACTGAGTGACTCCATAGGGCAATTATGAAAGGGGCCCTTGCTTAGGTAAACACTGGACTAAATGACCAGAGGTATCCATCAGCTTCAACATTATGGGGTCCTATAATTCTGGGTTCTTCTTCATCATCACCACCACCACCATCATTGCATTTATATGGTCCCTATTATGTGCCAAGTGCTTTATAAATACTCTCTCATTTGATCCTCACTCACTACAAGCCTGGGAGGTAGGTGTTGTTACTATCCCACTTTACAATTGAGGAAACTGAGACAAACAGAGACTCTGAATTGCCCCAGGTCACATGCCTAGTGAGTATGAGGCCAGATTTAAAGTTCTTCCTGACTCAAGGTGCAGTACTCTGTACTCTGCCTCTATTTACCTCAATGATTCTTTCAAGTGGATGGCATGTTCTTACCTTTATCTTTAAAGTTTCCTATCTCACTTCATTTACACCTGGTTATAGTCATGTCATCTTCATTCCTTCTTCCTTTTTCCTTTCCCACAGCCATGAAAGACTGCTCTAATCATCTCTGAGTTTCTCTCCCCGTCTCCAGTCTCCCCTCATTCCAAATTATCTCGCATAGTTGTGACACCAAGAGGTCCGAGGTCACATAGGCTCTACTTGTTAGAACCCCTATCTCCCTGATTTCAAGGCCAGCTCTCCAACCACTGCACCAGAGATGTCAAACTCACAAACCTCACGGGCTGCAGGCTGCCTACAAAACTCCCAGGTACAGCCATAACCAGCAGACATTGTAATTGGGAGATGTTTAACAAAATAAATCAAAATGCGACAGCACAGATAATGTGAATTGGGGGGTTTCCAAATCAATATCCATCCCCCAGGGATCCTTTTCTCTTTGTGTTTGAAAACACCGCTGCCATGTGTCGTGCTGCCTCTCTACATCTGTAGTGGTAACTGGGGTTTCTACTGGGCTTTAAAATTTACAAAGCACTTTACCTACATTAGTTTCTATGAGCCTCACAATGACCCTGTGGAGTGAGCACAACAGGCACTATCTGATGGAGCAGAAGCTCAGGCCAGTGACAGAGGCACAGCTAGGAAATGTCAGAGGCTAGAATTGGAACCCAAGTCCTCCTGACTCCAGGTCCGGGTGCTCCATCACTGTGGACAAGTTGCTTCTAATAACTGACACACACGGTATCTGAAGGAAATCGGGGGAGCAAAGGGGCTGATTTCAGATCTTCATGTTCCCCAAAGTGACCAAGACACTACTGAACTATAAACCCACTCTCCCATCCATACAAAATCTTGATGAGAGTGATCTACACATGGATCAAGGGCATGAGCAGGAAAAAGCAGACTTTTATGAACAACAGTAAACAAGAGAAAAGAACTTTACCATCTCCTAGTTAAAGGAAAGAAGGAAATAGAAGATCCCATTATATTTATTGCTTGTTGATTACCAAAAAGCATATGAGTCAGTAAAACAAAATACTCCTTACAGGCTGATTTACAAGATGTCTCCTATCCCTATATGAACATTCTTTAAGTTTCCTAAGAGGATGTAATAACAGAAATCACAAAGTTCAGTAACCCTACGGTAATAAACATAAGGAAAGACATCAAAGCAGGGAGATGTATTCTGGCCAAAGATATTCACCTCTTTGACAAAGGAGATCCGCCACAGAATCCCAGTGGAAAAGGAATTTCCTGTGGATGGTGAAGTTCTCCAGATGTTTCTGTTTGCAGGTCACATTATGCTGTTTTCATCAAGCCTCAAATATCTCAGAGCCTCCTGGAAGACATCTGTATTCGTTCAACGGGGATTGGTTTGACCATCCACAAAGACAGGACCAAGTGGATGAAGAATGCCTATTGTCCATAGTTTGCATTCATGTGGATAGGCACGCTATAGGGTTTGTCCAAAATCACATTAGATGGATGCTGATTGGGCCATACTATTTCTTTTGGTTTTGGTGCTGTTGGTTTTCTATTTTGAGGTTTTTCTTTTTTGCTGTGATTCTTCTCTTATAACATGACTAATGCAGAAATATGTTTAATGTTATGTATATATAACCTATATCAGATTACCTGCTGTCTAGGGAGGGGGGAGGGAGGAGAGGGAGGGAGAAAAATTTGAAATTGAAAATCTTATATAAACAAATGTTGAAGACTATTTCTACATGTAACTGGAAAATAATAAAATACTTTTATTTAGAAAAAAAGGAAAGCATATTGGGGCAGCTAGGTAGTGCAGTGGATAAAGCACTGGCCTTGGATTCAGGAGGACCTGAGTTCAAATCCAGCTTCAGACACTTGATACATACCCTCATTGCCCTGCCAAAAAAAAAAGCATATTACTCAGAATCGAAAATTGAAGATGTAAAATTATCTGGACCCAGCGATGAAAGGGACAAGGACATCAGGCTGGATTGGTTTTCAGGAAAGAGCTCTTTTATTATCCCTCTGTTTCCTGTGGAAATCATGGTTTAACTTGCCAGTAGAAGCATTTACTGATCAACCAAGAAACATGGGACACCCCCTATGCCACTGAAGAACTAAAGATGAGAATCACACCGAGAGCAACGGAGGGGCTCATGGCTGCTTCAAGTATGCTTCAACATATAACCAATGAGGAACTCTGAAGAGGAAGAGTAAAGGACAGCATCAGGGAATTGTATCCTGGAAGAAAAGATGAGCTAGTCTATGGCTTCCATTAGCAAGGAAGCCCTTTGAAGAAGGGGCCTATTTTTGCCTGTCTTTGTATCCGCAGCACTTAGCACAGGGCCTGACACACAGTGTTTACTAAATAAATGCCTATGGACTGACCCACTGAAGAGGGAAAGATGACAGATGGATGGTCAGTATTCTTTTGGCACATTGAGGGGAACCTTTAAGGCTTCATGGACAAGAGTCACATGATGGGCATAGATAAGTTGGGGCCTGTATCATTTTAGAGAACACTCAAATCAATGAAATCACGGATGCATTTGAGTATTTAAGAGCCTCTCACAATGCCCTCTGCTCCAGGCCAAGTGATCTGCTCATTCCCCAAATAAATCACAAATAATAGAGTTAGAACTGGAAGAGACCTTTGGGTCCATCACATTCAACCTTCCCCTTTTTGTATGTGAGGGACCTGAGACCTAGGGACATCAAATGACTTGCTGTATAATGATATATAGTGCTCAGCACTAGATAAATCACAGGGTCTCACAACTAGTAAGAGTCTGTGGCAGGATTCAAATCCAGCTCTTGCTTGACTCTAGGTCCAGGACCTGACCTACTATAACACACTGCCTCCCTCTTCCCACTTGCCATCTTTTGTGCTATTTGCCCTACTTGAAGCAACTTTACTGTGCATCCTCCAAGCTCTCTTCTTTCTCTAGGCAAAAGCCACTTTAAGTCCCATCTTCTCTCTGAAACCTTACCTAATTACCCAGCCTGCACAAACCAGCCACTTCTTCCCCATTATTTCCGTAGCTCCATGGCACTCACTGTCTCATTTGTCTGTTGGTGTCAGAGAAATTGGGAAGCTAAGGGGCTTGAAAGGGAAGGAAAAGAGGCACAGGTGTTACCATTAGAGTGGATGGAAAGATGACCTTCACAGCTCTCACCACTCAGGGAGCAGTTACAGGGAACTCTGAGTGAATGCAAAGCCAAGGGGATTATTTAAGGATGCTGGGAAATGGATTGATGGCTGGTGAAGTCAGACTTGGAGGAGAGAGCATTAGAATTTGGTAAGGGAGCCAGTGGATGTTGTAAGCTCTGTTACTTGGCATCAGAAGATCCTGAGGGTCAGGAGGGAACAGGAGAGGCTGGGTAGCATGGCTCCAGTTTGCTTAGGATTTGTGCATTGGCATTGTGACTCATTGTGATGCCATAGCAGCAGTTGGTCCTGATGGAGGTGGTTCATACACACAGCAGGGCTGCCCTTGCTCCCCACCTGTGGATATGAAGCTAAAATGTGTGTCAGGTGCCTCTTCCCCTAAGGAAAGGAGAGTCCCCCCCCCCTCCTTCCCAATGAGAGGCCAGAGAGCAGTCTGGCTGTACAGATTAGTTTAGACCATTTAGGAGAAATATGTGTTTTGCAAAAGCTGGTTTTATTGAAAACAATAGGAAGCAACCGTTAGCAGAACCCAACTATAGGAATGTCTATTTTTCTGAATGAATTAATATTAAATTTTGAAATAACCTTGCTCACTGGCAACTGGACCAGTGATTGAGTGCTGATGGATCTCATTAGAGATTCATTTTCAGGACTGTGTTTTCCACAGCTCTTATCTACAATTTCTTGTTCTAATTGACTTAGTAGAAGCTATTATCTTCACTCTATGAACAATTGGGGAGGAAATGACATATGAAAATGTCCTTCTTTCATTTGGGTGGGGAGTGAAAATGTTACTAATGATTTGATTGCTTCCATAGGGAGGGTCCCAGCTGGTGAACTGAGGCGATGAGGATTCTGAGAATTGAGCTTATTTTATAGGAGATGGCTTCAGCAATGTGATTCATGAACAATCACTTACTATGTGCTGGGCACTGTGCTAAATGCTAGGGACACAAAGTAAAGTTTCCTGTCCTCAAGGAGTTTACCATCAAAGGGCAGAGTCATATCCATCCAAAATATGTATCGAGTCAATTAAAGACAACCTTAGAGGGAGAATGCATAGCCATCCCCCTCCAGGAGCCATGACCAAGCTGATTTGATTATTTGATGACTTTATTGAGAAATGCCTCCCCAAAGCCACAGTCTCCCATTATTCCACTTCTTGCCACAGTTGTGTTATTACAAACCTAACTAAAAGAATAAAGCCCTGCTTGGCGCACCTGCTTGACAGTCCTCCGGGGATGATTTGTAGGCTCTGATGGGACCCCAGGGCTGACAATTGTCACTGTAGCGAAACATTATTGATCATGGCTCATAGCAGCTATTTGCTGTTTGTGGACGTTGCCAAGCAATGATTGGATATCTGCTAATTGTTGCAGAACTTTGGTTGTGCTGTTGCTCCTCAGACCTTAGTTTTTTTTCAGTTAAGATATTTTATCTCAAATACTACCTCAGGGCCTTTTACAAACACATCCAATCCTCCACAGATAACCCAGCAACAAGCCCTCCTCATGAACAACTGGGCTAAGCAGCAAAAGAAGCCTCTGACAATTCTCTCCACAGCCTGCAGTGGAAGGGAAGGAAAATTCCTCCCTCCCACTCATCCAAATCAGCAAATGGTGTCCTGAATCATTAAAAGGCACACACTATTATTTCAGAGCAGTTCTACTTCTGCCAAATGACTATTCAGTGGCCCGGAGAATGGCACATGACCTCCAGCTGAACCTGGGGACTTTGATGCTGTTTCTAGGATAGATGTTGAGCCAGTTTCCAATAAATGGCTATTCCAGTGTATAGAGGGTCTCTCACCACCCCCTTCCCCTTTTACTGGTAACCAGAAAGACTGGCTAAGGTCACTCAAGAAAGAAATGAATGGGAAGCAAAAACCACAGACCCCAGGAACCTACACACACACACACACACAAACACACACACACCCCAAATAAACAAAGGTGGTTATTTTCTTTAAGGGACCAAAGGCTCCCTGTAACCTCCAGGTTCAAAAATAAAATAATCTGTTTGACCTTTAAGGCTCTTCCCCACCTGGCCCTTTCCACCTCTCCAATTTTCTTGTTACTCCCTTCTGAGCAGTCTACAATGCAGCCCTGCTGACCAGCTTCCTTGTTCAGCTGATGCTGGTCCTCGCTCCTTTGTACCAGCTATTCCCTAGTTGTGCATTGCTCAACATTTTGTACAGGTGGGGCTCGTTAGCCTTGGCAGGCAACCCGCCTAGGGGAAGGAAACCCTGATTGCAAACTTCCGCTGCCTTTAGGCTATACCCATATATGGGAAAGGCTTCTGGAGTTAACCCTGAGGAAAAATCAGGAGCCGGAGTCCCTTAGGCAGTTGGATGTTGGACATCACATCCCTCTGGCAACTCCTGGTGCCAAACTGTATTGGCTCTGCCTCTCCTTTGGATCCACCAATGTCACTGAGAGGGAAAACCTGCTGCATGGGCAACAGCTTGTTTTCCATATTGATCCGCCCAGGCCAGCGCCCTGGAGAGGACACTCCAGCTACTCCTCATGGGGTAGATACAACACGGGATGCAGCAGTTACCGGTTATAAGTCACTCAGGAGCTGCGGCTGCCGTATGGGACTGCACCGCCATACTGTGGCCTGTGGCTTTTCAAGGCTCTGATCCATGGTCGTCCGAGACTGGTGGAGGCCTACTACTACTACTACCACTACTACTACTACTACTACTACTACTACTACCACCACTACTACTACTACCACTACTACTACCACCACTACCACTACTACCGCTACTACTACCACTACTACTACCGCTACTACTACCGCTACTACTACCACTACTACTACCACTACTACTACTACTACTACCACTACTACTACTACTACCACTACTACTACTACCACTACCACCACCACTACTACTACCACTACTACTACCACTACTACTACTACTACCACTACTACCACTACTACCACCACTACTACTACTACCACTACTACTACCACCACTACCACTACTACCGCTTCTACTACCGCTACTACTACCACTACTACTACTACCACTACTACTACTACCACCACCACCACCACTACCACTACTACCGCTACTACTACCGCTACTACTACCGCTACTACTACTACTACTACTACCACTACCACTACCACCACCACTACTACTACCACTACCACTACTACTACCACTACCACCACCACCACCACTACTACTACTACTACTACTACTACTACTACTACTACTGCTGCTGCTGCTGCTGCTACTACGACTGCATTGCTCAACCTCCTTCATTCTATCTCTTGGAATCCCTGGTCTCCTTCAAGACCAACTCATGTGACACTTTCTTTCAAGCCTTTCCTGGTTCCTCTTGCTACTAGGCTACCTTGTATTTACTTTGTATCCAAGTCTCCTGTGAGTATATCCAGAGAGAGAGAATGAGAATGAATCTCCCTCCCCCTCTACCCATTAGAATGTAAGCTCTTTGAGGGTAGGGAATATCTCCCTTCTGCCTTTATCTCTAGAGGCCAGCACAGTGCCAGACTCCTAGGTATTTCTTAAATGCTTGTTGATTTGGTTGTCCCTATTCTCCTGCTTCCTGGATTTATTCCATTCATTCATTTAACAAGTAGTGATTAAATACTAACCATCTGGAAAACACTATACTAGAGACCGTGTAAGCAAAGACTTTAAAAATAGCAATTATCTCTGCTTCAAGTAGCCTACATTCTACAGAAAGGAAGATTATGTCGACTGTTTGAAGTCCAAGACAGTCTTGCTTCTCAAGATGCTGACGATGTAGCTTGACATGGCTGACACTTTCTGACATTGAGACTAGTTAAACCTTCCAGATCCATCCTTCATAGCTTTATTAGAACCCAAGGACTTTGTCTATACGGTTTGAGGTATCTGTCACTGGAGGGCACTATTGTTTTTCAGGTAAGCAATAGTCTAATGATCTGCTTTCAAGCAGATCCCAGACCCCCTTGTATCTTGTTAAACAGGCTTCTTAAGTTGTGACTGAAAATGTCATCCCCTAGTGGCCAAGCTTCTGGTAACTGGTTAGTCTTTCCAAATGTTATCTCAGCTGGTCCTCAAAGAGCAGATACACATTCTATCACCTAGTCTGTGCCCCAAATCTCTCCACTTCCTGAGACTGCACATTAATAATATATCCTCTGAGACCACAGGATCATCTTCACTCCCTGATTAGTCATGGGAATAGAACTCTGAAGGAATTGTGTATACTATTTGACATACCATATCCAAGTATATTGGGTATGCAACATGATTTATTGTATCTAGAAGATGTGATTTATAGGCCCAGAGTTAGGGTGGGAGGAGAAAGTTTAGTTTGGGTCTAACCTCCCCAAGTCAGAATCCTTAAAGGGGCCAAGTCCCTTCTAACTGAAGTCCATGATCCTAGGTCAGGGATTCTTCATCCTTTTGGGTTTCATGGACACCTTTGACTGCCTTGTAAAGCTAGGACATACTCTTCCTAATATTGATTTTAAATAATTGAAGGAAATGCTCAATATCAATTGGGGGTTATTGAAAATAAAGATATAATTTTTTCCCATCCAGCTTCACAGGCCCCTCTCAAAGTTATATCCAAACACACTCCCACCTGGATAAGAATCCCCATTCTAAGTGGGCTACCTCTGTTCCCTTTCATTTTGCTCACACCGACAGTGGCAGAACTGAAAAGAATGCAAGAGTTCACAATCCAATCTCCTGGCTGATCCCTTCTACACCATGTCTGGCAAACGTGCCTTTTCTAGTCTCCCTTCAAGGCCTCTAGTGACAGGGAATGCCCTCTCTTCTACTGGAGAGGTGCAGCAGCATCCAATTCTCGACTCATCCAGGAAGCTTGATGACCGAGTCAAATAAAGTTTGGAAGAAGGCGGAGGAGCCCCAAATAGAAAGAAGGCCTGAGCTTATTCATCACCACACTCTGCCCAGAACATTGTTTCTGTGGCTAAAGCATTTTATCAACTTCTCAAGTTGCATAAACTTAGATCTGGGTAAACTTTACATTTTCTAGCAGGAAAAAAAATCAATCATTTTACTGCTGACATCAGGTTCAAGAAATGGCATACTCAGGGGAAATGGCCAACTGTAAGAAAAAAAAATCAATATTAGTGAGATTGGTGAATAAAATATTCATGAATTGTCTATTTGAATAAACTGTTGCTTCCCGATTATGTTAACTAGTCTTTCGCTGAAAGGGAAGGGAAGCAATATTACATTCCTTTAAAATCCTCTCCAGGCATCCATTCGAAATGTGTAAGACTCTGCACCAATACTTGACTCAAAAAATGTCATTATAAGACAATAGCAGCTTAGAGAGCAGACTTGCCATTTAAAACTTATGGAGCTCTTAGCCCATTTCCATGTTTATGACTCCTCTTTCCAAGCTCTAGTAAGCTGATTAGAGACGCAAAGTACCTTGTCCGACTGTGTCTGAAGCCTTTCCAATTTAGTAGAATCCCTCTGAGCCTGTGTTCTGCTTCTCTGACTTTGAAAATGCAGGATCCCCTCCGTGCCACAAGGAGGCACTAGAGAAGGACTTGACTGAAGGAAAAGCCTCAGAAAGTTGGTCAAAGGAACAGGATCATAGAGGCCATAAAATCCAACACATTCATTTTACAGGTGACAAAACTGAGCTGCCCAGGTCGCCAGGTGATGACGGACTGGGGCCACAGAAATTCCCAAGGTCCATTAACCAATCAATTAATAATAATAAGGCCTCATTCCTAAAATCCCTATATATTTTAGGAATGAGGCCTTATTAAGTGCCTACTATGTGTCAGGAGCTGCGCTAAGGGTTGATGCAAAAGAGGCAAAAGATGCTCCCTGCCCTGGAGGAGCTCACAATCAACAAGCATTTACTAAGCGTTCATATGTGCGTGCCAGCCACTACCCTGTGCACCAAGCATACAGACAGATGTGAAGGAGCGTGTGCAGTCAAGGTGTTCACTTTTTTAAAGTAGATTCCAAAAAATGTAGTAGAGACAAGTTTCGAGGCAACGGGGGGGGGGGGGGACCCCAAGCTACAGCCTGGCTTAGAGAAAAGATTAGCCCCTTTTAAGTGTAATGAAGGTCTGGCCCGCGTGCAGACCCAATCACCTGCTCAGTAGAAGAACGCCAGGGAGCTTGCTACTAAGTAAAAAGGAACGACGGACAAGGGAAGTGCCATGGAAAGACTGAGAAGACTGAATAGTCACTCCGCCAATCCATTGGCTAGCCCATGGCGAAGGAGGATGATTGGCCAGAAGCCTTCAAAATCAGGCTGTGAGCATCCGCGGCCTTCTCTTTGCCTCCTTCTCTCGATTGGCTTCCTTTGGTTGGCAGCCGGCAAGATGATGCCGTAAGATGAAAGGCTCGTGGCCTTCTCCCCTGCTGAGGCCACGAGGACCCTAAGAAATAACCTTCAGTCCTTGGGCCTTTTGTTCTTTGCCAGGGAAGGAGAGTAGAATTTCTGATGCCTTCAATTCCCGAGACCGAGGGAGCCAGTCACAGGGATCCAGGCACAGCTTAAGGAGCTATTGAGAGGAGGGAGCCGGGGTGCTTTTGTCCCGGGACCGTATCCCAGGGTGCCCTACCTGACTTCTCTGGCCATGGGCTGTGCTCCTCCGGACAAAAGTGAGCCCAGGGCAAACTCTCCGCAGGCTGTCCCTGCTCCTCCCAGAGTCTGCCCAGAGCTTTGGAATTCCTCCTCAGGGCTCTGTAGTTCACACAGGCTTCAACTGTATAACAATAATGATTTGTTATGGTCCTTCTCCTTGCTGGTCCTATTTTCTCCAGTGTAAAATGTCAGGGTTGGATTAGATCATTTCTAAGTTCTCTTCCGATATTCTTCTCTTCTAATTTTCTGTGACTCGGAACTCATTCCATAAGCCTCTGTTTGGAGAAGCCAAAGAGAGATAATTAATGTGATACTGGTCTGAATGAAGTCCTATATGAAATCCAGGGTTTCTTTTTTTAAAAGACGGTGTTGGTGTTGATGCTAAAAGCACAGTCATAAAACAAACGTTCTGGAGAAGACTGTCCTGGGCGCCCGAGGAAAGGCAAAGTTTAGACTCAGTCATTCAATAAGCCTTTGTTTGGTGCCTACTATAGACAAGGCACCTTGCTAAGGAGGGGCAGGGGGGCCACAAACACGATGACGAGAAACAATACCTAACTTCAAAGAGATAGACCAGCCAGCATAGACAGTGTTTTAAGGTTTGCAAAGTGATCCCCACCACAGTTGGGTGAGGTGGGTGCTAGTATTATCTCCTTTTTATAGTTGGGAAATCTGAGGCTGGGAGAGATTAAGAGACTTGTCCAGGGTCCCTCAGTGAGTAAACGCCTCAGGTCTTCATGACTCTCCTCTTTGCCGCTTAGCTGCCCAAGTTCAATTCTACTAGGAGAAAGTACATACCCAGTCAAGTCAATAGAAAACATATTTTAAGAAAATTCAGAGTTCCTCCCTTCAATCAATCAGCACACATTTACTGGGTATTTATTAGGTACTAGGCAACTGTGGAATGAAAAAGTTCTGACCTGAGCTTACCTGCAGTCTAGTCAACACTTCATGATTGGAGGATTTAAAAGGCACAAAACAGACTGGCCTGGGAGCTCTGGGGGAGAAGGCTCCTAACAACAGGCAGAGATCAAGGAGACTCCCTCAAGGAAATGCACAGATTCACAACTGAAAGATACATTACTGGCCACTCAGTTCAACTCCCTCATTTTGCCGGTGAGGAAACTGAGGGCCAGAGAGATTCAGAAACTTACTAAGGTCAGGAGGGTAGCAAGCAGCAGCATGGGGATTCAAGCCTGACTCATCACAGAGTTCTTTCCACTAGACTCTGGGTTGAATTGAGCTTTAAAGGATGAGTGGGAATTTAAGAAGCCAAAAGGGAGGAAGAGCATTCCAGATATAGGGAGTGGTGGGAGGAAAGGTACTGAGGTGAGAGTGCCAGGCATGCCCAGGGGCAGAGAATGAGCATCATGGGTATCGACTTCCATTATTTAGCACTGAGAAGGAAAACCTGGGCTAGGTGCATTTTCCCTGTGGTTGGACTATGGGTAAATGGGAGTTACTGATTTATGAATGCTGTTTTCTTCACAAGATACCATGTTTAACTCTACAAAGGCAGGGATGTGATCCTTGCTCAAAGAGAAAGGGAGAAACTGTCTGGAACAGGCTCCGTGACAGTCTTGCTGATCTGGGTCTGGTTAATTTCCATGCGGGTGCCATGAATTGATGAGAGCCTGGTTAACTTCCCTCAGAAAACAGTGAAAGGCTGACTTAAGGCCCTGCAGGTTTCACTGTGGTGGCCAAAACTCTAATTCTCCTTTGAAACTATTAAGTGCATGTTTCTCCATCTTCTATTCCAGCCCACACCTCAAAAGTTCAAACCCATTTCTCCAAGGATTTGAGAGTGCTTAGGGCTAATGAAATGCCATCTCTTCCAAGCTCCTGTTCTTGAGAAGAAATGCCAAAGGCTCCATTGAGCTCCTTACAATTGAAAGCATTCAGGTAAATTTGTCAGGCTCACCCTGGCTGTAAGATTGATAATAATAACTATGGATTTAAAAGAAAAATCCCGTTTCTCTCTTTTGTTCAATTCTCCTTCTAGGGGAGCCTCGCCTTGGCTCTGATTGGAATATGGAAGGAAGGGGGAGATGAGTCCGTTAATTCTTCAGGTAAATCTAGCCTCTCTAAAATTTAGGGGAAAGATATAAAAAATTGTTGTGAATGAAAACAAAAAGAGCTCAGAGACCTGAACTATCTCTTTTTGAAACCCGAATTCACTTCCTAGTTTTCAGCCTTGCCCATTACTTAGTCAGACATAAGCCCACAGTGGGGTGAGAATAGAATCTCAGAGAATCGGATAGAGCATGGAGGAATCACATGACTTGTCCAGGGTGACAGGACCTCGGTATGTGTCAGAAGTAGGACTTTGAGACCGACTTGCCACTACTCATCTAGTATCGTTTTAGTTTTAAATTCCAATTTTCTTTCCTTGATTGAAGTGAAACAAAACTTAAAAGGCTCTTATTACCATCAGAAATTACTAAATCACTCAAAAAATGTACTCATTAGGGTCATAAATTTGGAGAAGGAAGGGAGATCAAAAGTAATCTAGTCAGCAATCACATCATCCAACCTGTGCATGAAAAACATCCTCAAATAACATACTTGTAAAGTAGCCTCCCAGCCTCTGCCCGAAGGTCTCCCAGGAAGGAGGCTGCACCTGGGGACACCTCTCACTGGAAGGAGGTTGGTTTCTTCTGTTTGGGTTTGGGTTTTCCCCCTGACACCCACCTAAACCTTCCACTCTGTACCACCATTCATTGCTCCTGATTCTTCTCTCGGGATCCAAACAGAACAAATCTATTCCCTCCTCCTTGGGAGAGACCTTTGAGTAATCCAAGATGGCTTTTGTCAAAAATGGCCTCCCCTACCACCGCCACCCAAACTTTCTCTCTGCCAGGCTAAACAAATCCAGTTCCTCCATCCAATCAATATGGGGAAATGTTGAAAGAGAGTAAAGGGGAAGAGGATGTTCCTACCGGGAAAGAAGTAAGAAATGCTGCCATCATGCTGCCAAGTCATCTCTACCTCTTGAGGGGATGCCAGAAGAGGTGGCCGGACGCTGCACTGGGGTCATCCTGGGGTCATCTGGCCCATCGCCCTGCCTCTACACAGGGGCTTCTAGGTACATGAGGTACTAGCAGACCAGTCTTGCTCATGGAGATTTCACAATTTCTTTACTAAGATGCTAAACTGATTTAAAGGATCCCATAGCCCCATCCAGGAAGGGACATCCAGCCTGGATCTGATGAGGAATGCCTTCTACCAATAAACCCAAGAGGTCATTCAGGCTTTGTTTGAAAGCCTCTGGGGTGAGGATGCCCTGCCTCTAGAGGCAGCACATTCCACTTGGGGGCAGCTGTAAGGGGCTGAGCTTGTGGCTACTCTCTCCACAGAAAACTAACTGTGGCTTTAGGCACCTTCGCTCTCTGAGTACTCCCCAACCAGATAGTCCACTGTCCTCAGAAGGGGCTGAGACCACCATGATGTCCTCCCTAGCTTGTCACTTCCTAATTTGTGTGTCTCTTTTGGATGCTGTTATCTCTTTGCTATTTTAAGAACTCTAAACAGACCAGCTTCCCCTGGAATACTGTCAGTATTTTTATTTGTTGTATATTATCCCATAGCCAGAGACAGGACTAAGGATTAAATGACTCAGGATTCCAGGGATGCTCCTTCCACTGGAAGAGAGAGAGCAACAGCTGCCCCTGGGCCATTTCATCTGGCTCAGTTTTTGTCAGTGTTTTACCATAAATCCTCAACCTAAAAATAGACCTAGCGTGGCTGTAGACTTCCCCATCTGTCAAATCCATCCCCTGCTATCCAGTGGTGGGTCTTCCATGCTATCCTCCTGAATGGTTTCCCTTCTTCAAGTGTCTTTCCATCCTAACCCATCCTCAATGCAGCTGACAAAGTGATTTTCCCATAGCCTGGGTCTGATCATGTCACATGCTGCTCCATAAATTCCAGTGGTTCCCTGCTGCCTCTGTTATCAAATATAAACTCCTCTGGCACTGAAAGCTCTTCACAACCCAGCCCTATTTCCCTATTTTCAGTCTTGTTATATTTTATTCTCCTCCCCACCACCTGGCCCCCACCAAACGTTCTACAGTAAAATCATAGTACCCGACCTGCTGTCCCTCACATACACTGGCTGTTCCCTGTGCCCTGAAGGTTTTACGTTCCCACATCCACTTCAAAGAATCCCTGGTACCCTTCAAGACTCAGATCAAACACCACCTTCATTGGCATTGGGAGGCTTTTTTGCCCTGCCCCGCCCCTCTTTTTGGTACTTTCTTCTCTAAGGTAATCTTCCATCCTCTCTGTAGGTATCTTCTATGGATGCTCCTCCATTAAACTGTAGGGATCTTGGGGGCAGTTGCTATTTTGCTTTTTCTGTGTGTCTTTATTCCTTAGCACAGTGCTTGGCACATAGTAAGTATTTAATAAAGTCTAGCTTTCATGCTTGCTTAAAAGTACTTGAAGGTACCAAGAAAGTACAACAGAGCTTGTTCATCTATCTACTTACAATTTTCCTGCCAACCCCAAGGTAGTTATTCAGGGTCAGGATGCTCTGGAGAGAATGTCTGGGGAGGGGACAGCAAGGTCAGCTGGGTGACAACTGATAGAGTCTGAAAAGTCGCAAGAGCTGGATTCCATGAGGATGGAGCCGTAAGAATCAGGATGGAGGAGAGCCATTGGGGAAGAGCAAAATGGACTCACAGACTTCAGTCAGAGGAATCAGGTTCAAATCCCAGCTCTGCTGCCTCTAGGCACAAGTCACCGAGCCTCTCTGGGCCTGTGTCCTCATCTGTAAAATGAGAGGTTGGAATAGAGGTTCTCCAGGGTCCCTCCCAGCTCGAAATCTGTGACCTTATGACTTTAGGATCTTGGCTGAAAGAAGATTAAAGATCACCCAGGCTGGAGAACATCGACAAAAAGAAATCCTCATATGACTGCACCATGACAACATTTAACACGTTAGAGCACTTAAGGTTAGCAAAGTGTTTCCATCGCATCCTCCATGACTTCATCCATCCACAGTGTCTTTTTCCATTTTTTTTCACTCCATCTTCTCTCCCTCCTACTCTAACCTCCCCCCAGTATCATACATGTGTTGTTGATGTTGTTCAGTTATTTCAGTTGTGTCCAACATTTCATGACTGCATTTGGGGCTTTCTTGGCAAAGATCCTGCAGCGGTTAGCCATTTCCTTCTCCAGCTCATTTGACAGATGAGGAAAATGAGACAAATGGAGTTAAATATTTTGTCCAGGGCTGTGCAGCTAGTAAGTGTCTGAAGCCAGATTTGAAATCATCAAGATGAGTCTTCCTGATTTCAAGCCTAGCACTCTATCCATTGTGTCATCTAGCTAGTCCATACATGTATAGTCAAGCAAAATAAATTTCCACATTGACCATGTCATTCATACACCCATACACCTATACATACCTATACATATTTACACATATCCATATGTGTATATTATATATATGTATATAAATATGTGTGTATATGCATATATATGTGTATTAGATAGACAGAGAGAAAAAGAGAGAGACAGAGAGGGAAAGACAGAGAGAGAGAGAGAGACACAGAGAGAGAGAGAGAGAGACACACAGAGAGAGAGAGAGAGAGAGATGGAGAGCTGTCTCCTGTCTTCCACATCACAGGCTGCATCATTCGTCCTCTGCAATCATGACTGATCCTTTCCCTGACCAGAGTCCCTAAGTCTTTCCAGGTTGCTTGTCTTTGCCCTGTTGTTGTCACTGTATGATTCATTCTCCTGCTTCTCTGCTCACTTCACTCTGCATCAGCTCATCCATATCTTTGCAGGTTTCTTTTACTCCAATTCCTGCTCGCCAGTCCCTGGTTCATAGGATTTAGAACTCCAAGGGATCTTTAAAATCATGTACTACAAGGCTTCAATACCTGAGGTGGGGAACTTAGGGTTTTTTTTTTTTTAGTATTTTGATCACTGTATTTAAATATCAATGTTTTCCTTTATAAACTTATGGAATTTATTTTATTTATTTAGAAACATTATTCTGGGAAGTGGCCCGTGGACTTTGCCAGGTCATCAGAGGGGCCCATGACTCATGCCAGGAAGCTTAAGAGCCCCTGTTCTGGTCAATTTTACAGATGTGGAAACTGAGAATCAGAAAAATGAAGGGTTGCCCACGGCCAGTCAGGCAGTAAGTAGTAGAGATGGGCACCAAATTCTGGCCATATGCCTCCAAACCCACATGCTCTTTCCACCACAGCACTGTCAATGAAAATTTGTCGCAATCTGCTTATCCCCACCATGACATCTCTCCATTTTCCAGTGAGTTGATGAATATGTTCATTCTCCTGGGATGGGGGCATTCCATGCTCCCCAACCAGAGAGCCCCTGGAAAGAACATTACTCTTAAAGGGATGAGCTTTTACAATGCCGAATGGTTTGGCATCAATGAAAGCACTGCACAAGTTTCGGAAGACAATTCAGACCAATTTTTTCCCTCTATTTAACGCTAGGCAAAACTCATTATCTATCTATAGGATTTGTTGAAAATGCAGGTATTGGGGGCAGCTAGGTGGCTCAGTGGATAAAGCACCGGCCCTGGATTCAAGGACTCCCTGCATTCAAATCTGGTCTCAGACACTTGACACTTAACTAGCTGTGTGACCCTGGGCAAGTCACTTGACCCTCATTGCCCTGCAAAAACAACAACAAAAAAAAAAAAAAAGAAAAGAAAAGAAAGAAAAAAGAAAATGCAGGAATTGATGTGCGGGTCCCTGCTAAGACACAAATCACACTCTGCACTTAGGCCCTTTCACACGATCACAGAACTTGAGTATTGGAAAGGATGTTGGTGACTTTCTAGTCCAGCCCATGCACCAAAGGAATCCCCACTATAACATACCTCACAAGAGGTTATCCAAGCTCTGCTTGAGGACCTCCAAGGGGAGGGGGGACAGGGCATTGCCTTACTTTGGGACAATTAGAGTAGCCCCATTACGTTTTTGGAGAGCCCTCATTGTTAAGGAGTTTTTCCTGACATTAAGTCTCTGGCTTCTTTGTAACTTCCACTCCTTTCTCCTGGTTCTGAACTCAGGAGGCCAAATAGAACAGATGTAATTCATCCTCCATGTGATAGCCTTTCAGTCCTTTAATACAGGTATCATCCTCATCCTTAGTCTTCTCTTCCCCAGCCTAAATATGTGCAGTTCTTCCAACCAGTCCTCATATATCATGGACGCAGGACTCCTTGCCATCCTTTGATGACCTTGGATAAGTGGCTTAAGCTCCCTGGGCCTCAGTTTCCTCCTGTATAAAATGAGGGGGTTGGACCACATGTTCTCTGATGTCTCTTCCAGCTCTAGGGCTATGATCCTAAGATATCATTCTTCCCCATCTAATAGATAAAGAGTCAGTGAGGTATAGTAGGCAGTGATCCAGTTTAGGAATCAAAATTATCTGGGTTTATGTTACGTTCCTGACTTCTACTGTCTGAATCACCATGGACAGCATGCAATCTCTCAATTTTTAGAGCAATTGTTAAAGCCTACAAATTATCTCAAGATGAACAGCTGTTCTTCTGCATTGGTGGAAGAAGTTTCTCAATCGACAAAAAGAAAAAAGAAAGAAAGAAAGAAAGAAAGAAAGAAAGAAAGAAAGAAAGAAAGAAAGAAAGAAAGAAGGAAGGAAGGAAGGAAGGAAGGAAGGAAGGAAGGAAGGAAGGAAGGAAGGAAGGAAGGAAGGAAGGAAGGAAGGAAGGAAGGAAGGAAGGAAGGAAAGAAAGAAAGAAAGAAAGAAAGAAAGAAAGAAAGAAAGAAAGAAAGAAAGAAAGAAAGAAAGAAAGAAAGAAAGAAAGAAAGAAAGAAAGAAAGAAAGAAAGAAAGAAAGAAAGAAAGAAAGGAAGAAAGAAAGGAAGAAAGGAAGAAAGAAAGAAACTGAAACTCGAAGTCTCCAAAGGTCACACAGCAAGATAAGAGCAGAGTCAGGATTAGAATCCACATCCTTAATCCTAGTCTTGTGCACTTCCAGGATGAACAGCAGCTGTCTACTTTTCACAATTTCTCTTATACGTCGTCCCCTCTTCATATTAGCTACATTATGATTCCCTGTGGTGCTTAACCCCGTCTGCTTCTCTCCATTTATCATTTCAAAGGAATCTGCTGCCTCCACATTTGGGTTATCATATACACAAAACCATGTAAATAAAAGACAAGAGCATCCCCAAAATGGCCAGACACAAATACAGCAATTCACTCTGTGAGACCAATAACTCCTGAAAAGACATCTTCTTCCATGCCATCTCCCTTGGTTACTGGCATGATAGATTTCTTGTCAAGTGTAAGGAAAGTCTGCGAATTTGCTGGCAAAATTGAGCCTGTAAAAATGATCCTCAAAACATTCCCTAAACAAAGTGCCTGAAATAAGGTCCTCTTTAAAACATCCAAGGACTAGACACATTTTGCCCCAACAAGGAGAGCAAACAGAACCGGAAACCAACTCACCCCGTAAATACGTGATCTCCTTGCCAAGGGGAGAGACATGGCAGCCAAGGGCAACACTGGCTTTGAATACAAGCTGGTTTGCAAAACATTACAGAGAAACGCATGCTGTGTGGGTGAGGTAGGCAAGTCACTAAAATGCCCTGAGACTCAGTGTCTTCATCTGAAAATGAAGGGAACTGGCTGTGCCCTATTCCTGAAAGGCTCAGTCTCCTTGTCTCCCCCTCTTTATATCCTGGGCTTCTCTTGAGACTCATCTCAAAGAGAACTTCCTTCATCCTTAACCACTAGCACCTTCCCCTCTCAGGTGACCCTCCTTCCACTCCATATGCATCATATGGGTACCTATTATTTACATATGTTCTCCCCGTTAGTATAGAAGCTCCTGGAGGCTGGGAACCATCTTTGCCCTTTTGCCTTTTTTTATATCCTCAGCATGTGTACCTGACATAATTGTTAAGTAGTGTAAGATCAATAATTCTAACAAAGGCATAATTGGGATGCTTATGTAATTTGACAAATCTGGGAGAGAGCATATTCTCTAGATGACAGACTCAGGATTCAGAAAGACTTTGACAGGCTAAAAAATGGGATGAACCTAATCAAGTGAAATATAATAGGGATAAACATAAAATTTTAAGTTTGGGTTTAAGAAATCAACCTCACCAGTACAAGAGGGAAGACTGTGGCTAAGCAGTAATGTATATGAAAAAGATCTGGAGGGCATTAGGGGTTACAGCCTCAGTGGGAGTAAAGAGCATGAGTGACGCAATAACAACAGCAGTGTAAATGAAAACATGGCAAGGAAGAGAACTGATGATGAAGCTGGATTTCTCCCTCCTCTCATTAGAAAGGAAGGAAACCATGCGTTTGAAATGTTTCCTGCACAGACACGATCCTTCTTCCCATGGTTGTAAAAGGTGGTTCATGGTTTATAATCTACATGCAGGTAGCCAGAAGTGTGCTATGGGAAAAAACACATCATCCAAATCCATTGGTTCCCTGGACGTGAAGGTGGTCTCCAGTTAAGTTCAAAGCCTCAGCTTCTGAGAATAATACCCTCTTAAGGGCCAGCCGGCTGTGGTTACAATCTAACTACCTTGAAGTGGGCTAATCAGCAAAGTCAATCACTCTCACTTAATTCAATCAGTTTAGATGAATCTCCAGGTGGGGCCTTTGCCTGTAAGTAACCACCAGCCTGCTTTCTTTTTAACCCAGAAACAGAAATCTGATTTGTTAGAAAATAATTGGGGGGGGGAGGGGGCAGCTAGGTGGATAAAGCACCGGCCCTGGATTCAGGAGGACCTGAGTTCAAATCCGACCTCAGACACTTGACACTTAACACTTACTAGCTGTGTGACCCTGGGCAAGTCACTTAACACTTATTGCCCTGCAAAAAAAGAAAAAGAAAAAGAAAATAATGGGACTTGGCAGATACTCAAAGGTCCCACCTGGATTTCACACTGGTTGAATGGCCAGACCCAAAGGGTTGTCACTGATTGGTCAACATCAGCTTCGCAGGAGACCTTCAGTGAAGGAGTTAGCCACACATTTATTAAGCACCTACTATGTTCAGTCACTGTACTAAGCACTAGAGATATGAGGAAATGCAAAAACAATCCCTGCTCTCAAGAAGAATACATTCTAATGTAAAGGGTAACATAGAACCCAAGGATATTTTCTTGGTTCAGAATTGCTCAATATTTACATAAAGGTACAGGTTTCAAGCTTAACAAATTTGCAGATAATCCAAAACTGGATGGGATAGCTAACCCACTAGATATAAGGATTTTTACAGAATGCTATATAATGGGGGACAGCTAGGTGACGCAGTGGATAAAGCACTGGCCCTGGATCCAGGAGGAGGTGAGTTCAAATCCAGCCTCAGACACTTATTAGCTGTGTGACCCCGGGCAAGTCACTTAACCCTCATTGCCCAGCCCCCCAAAAAAAAAATTCTATATAATGCTTTAAAGTTTGCAAAGCACTTCCTGACAGCGATTTTTGTTCTCTCTTCTAATAGTGAAGTCTTCCTCCTTGGAAACAGAAGTAAATTAAGAGTTCAGCAACTCTGCCTTCTCTCCACCACTGATTTTAGCACCCAGCCACACTAAGCAATACTCTTGGTCATTTTTTGAGCCTCCTTTTCCCCCCAATACAGCTTAAAAAGCAAAACCCCTGGGGCAGCTAGGTGGTGCAGTGGATAAAGCAACATCTCTGGATTCAGGAGGACTTGAGTTAAAATTCAGCCTCAGACACTTGACATTTACTAGCCTGTGACCCTGGGCAAGTCACTTAACCCTCATTGCCCCACCAAAAAAAAATTATCAGCCTCAGTTTATTTGGAGGTTAGCTATATTTTGTCATAAAACAAAACTCAAGAGAATTTTTTAAAAACCCAAGCTGATGACAAGCTTGATAAGAAACCCAATTAAGCCACATCATCCTGAGAACATTTGGAGATGCAACTGGAAGGAGAACAACAGACAAAAAATGGAAAAGCTCTGTCAAGGTTACTACAACAAACTCTTGTCTCCATCAGTGCTGGCAGAGCTACTGCATTTTGAACTCTGACACCACAGTCCTGAGAGTGCTACTTGAGGGAGGAGAAACGGTGCTAAAGAAAACAAAATGGAAAGAGCAGCTGGATTAGGCCAAGTATACACAAAGGAAGTGCATGCTGGGAATGATGCAATTTTGAGGGTGTTGAGGGATTGAATCTCAAGCTATCTGAAAGAGGAGGGTATAACATGTGTTTAGAAAAGCTCTTGGATTTTACTGCTACTTTTAAAAAAAGAATCAAAAGAATTTTAGTAACTCCCAAACAGGAGAGTGCTGGGAAATGTTTAACAACTGGGTCTTGGCGGAGGTGGGGGACAGGGGGTGCAGGAGTAGGGTTACAGGTGAATAGGACACCATTTTTTTCACCATTTTAAGCTTAATCTGCATTATTAACATTTTTTCATCACTTTCTTAAGTTTAGACAATCGACAAAACAATAAACAAGCTCTGATTTGTAGCATTTGCCAGTTTTCAAGATGTAAAGGTTCATACATCAGCCCTCCACAGCCGGTCTGAGCTGGTTCCAGCATTACCCCTGCTTGCAACCTATATCTACTTTTCCATCTGTACAAAATCTTTATGATTAATCAATACAGACACCCACGGCACTTTCCATAGAGATGGGTTCACCAGATGATATTTCAGAGTAGATCACTTCATTATATTCCCAAGATTGGCTTAGATCTCATTGTGTCACTCCCTATTTAGTTGACTCTAGTGGCTCCTCTAGGATCAAATACAAAATGCTCAGTTTGGCTTTTAAATTCCTTCATAACATACCCCCTCCTACCCGTCCAGTCTTCTTCCATCTTATTCCCCACCCCATGCTCTTTGATCCAAAAGACTGGACAGTTTGCTGTTCCTCCCACAAGACACTCCACCTTCTGATTCTCTGCACTTTTGCCAGCTGTCCTCCATCTCTCCCTCCTTCTGGCTTCACACTCTATTTTTTTTCTTGATGTTATACAATACTATACATATATTACGCGTTTCTGAGTTTCTCAATGTTTTCTGTGTCTTCTACAGCTTCCGCAAAATTCCCCCCAAAATTCCCATCTAATTTTTCATGCTGGCCCACAATATGTTTATAAACCTCTATAGAGAAAGTCATGATTTGGAAGGGATAACTGGATTACTTTTCAATATCGAGTGGAACATATCTCTTTTCTGCCCCATTTCTGTTTGTGTTTCTTTTCCTCCTCTTAATTGAGCTCATGTTGCTCCCTACCCTGTAAGAGAAAAAGAAAAAAAAAATCTGATGTCTTCTCTGGTACGAAGGTAGTGCCAAAACATGTCATTCGGATTTCCCAGGTCTCAGGGGCTCCATGCCCATAACCCCAAGCTGCAGCGGGAGTTCATCAAAGGTGAAGGGATCTTACCTTCGTGGTCCAGCTAAATATTTACTTGTTCAAAGGTATAGAGCCTTAGTGTTAGAGCACGACAGAAGGAGGTATGGCCTCTGACATTTAGCAGTTCGGGACTTCTGATACTGAAGTCCTGTCATTGGGAAATTATAACTAATTGTCTGTTGTCTCCATTCATATAAACATAACTGAGAGAAAACAACTGTATGGAAAAATGCTCCAAATCACTAAAAATTCAAGAAATAAAAATTAAAGCAATACCATGGTTCCACTTTATATCCATCCAATGAGGGGAAAAAAATTTTCCCTTTGTTTACCAGAAAAATAGACTGCAGTGGTAATGGAACTGTGCATTCATCCAACCATTCTGGAAAGCAATTGAGAATGATGCCCCCAAAGTAATTATACTACACATACTCTTAGGCCTAGCAATAATTCTATGATGTCTAAACCCCAAAGAGAAAAAGAAAGAAGGAAAAAACCCTTATAAAGACACAAATATTTGTTTTTGTAGTGGCAAAGAACTGGAAACTACAGGACCATCAAATGATTGGGGAATGGCTGATCAAATGATCACATATGAAAATGATGAAAGTGAGGATTTCAGAGAACCCTGGAAAGACTGCCATCAACTGACAGAGGGTGAAGTAAGCAGAAACAGGAGAACTACTTATACAACAATAACATTTCCAAAAAATAACATGAAGGACTCTGCTCAATAAAAATACCAACCATTATTCCAGAGGACCAGTGATGAAGCACGCTATTCACTTCCGAACACAGATGGTGAACTCAAGGTACTTTGTAAGACATGTATTTTAGGAATATGGCCAACGTGAGAATTTGTTTTGTCCAAATTTACTTATTTATTGCCATGGTTTTGATTTTGTTTGTTGTTTTTTTCCAGTTGGGGGGGAAGATGTGGGAGGAACAGAAGGGCCCAGGAGTAGAGCTGCCAAAAAGGAAAAGAAAGAGATTCAATGTACTGTGTTTTTAGTGCATAGAAGAAGACAAAAGGAAAGCCAGAAGCAATCACAGAAAATCAAGGCAGTTTTGAAGGTTCCAAGTTGAATTTATTATATAACTTTCTTTTTTTTCAAAAAAAATCAAGCTGAAAAAAATGTTTAATTAAAAAAATCAAGCTGTACATAATAGTCACATTTTTCTGAATGATGATTCTTCTGTTCTACTCCACCTATAAAAGCAGCCATTCACTCAGAATAAAAACATGAAATAAACTTCTGGAACCTTGCTCATCAACATAAAATTCTTGTGACCTTGGTCATGGTATTTCACATTATTTTTTTTAATAGCTGTTCAACATGTCACTAAGACAGGTATTTACTTGGACTTTCTTTGGAGTCCCAAGACAGATTGAATGCCACAGACAGAGAGGGGTGAGATAGCTCATGCAGGATGACTGGCATGCTTTTAATTGCTTCATCTTTTAAAATGAATTAAAGAGACTCAGCCTTGAAGTTCTTTAGTCTAGAAGCAATAAACCAAGTCCCTGAGGAGAGAAAAAGATACCACACTATACAACACTAATACACTTTTTTCATTCTATTACTTCTCCTTAATAAAAACCAGGGGTGGAAATAGAAACCCTTCGCTTTTTCAACAGAGTTGTCTGGATCCCGGAAATTCTGAGTACCTGAGCCCTTGTTCTTAAGTGGGTGACTGGAGTCAGAGTCACTAAGGGGGGATTTTATTGTGGAATAGATTTCCTATCTATTAAAAAAAAAAAAAAACGGGGCAGCTAGATGGCGCAGTGGATAGATCACCGGCCCTGGAGTCAGGAGTACCTGAGTTCAAATCCGGCCTCAGACACTTAACACTTACTAGCTGTGTGACCCTGAGCAAGTCACTTAACCCCAATTGCCTCACTAAAAAAAAAAAAAAAAAAAAAAACCATGGTGGTCAACTGGTGAAGAATGGTGTATACATTTTCAGACATGTCCAGTGTGACCATTTATTTGACTTATTTGTTAAAAGAGGGTTCTATTGCTAACAGTGGAGGGGGCACCACAGGTAGAGCCACTGGGAAATGTCAATGATGTTTCTTTAAAAAAAAAAAAAAGGAAACATATTAATGATTTTTTAAAGAAAAAGCCCTCAAAGGTCATCATGTTCATCTCCCTCATTTTACAGATAAAGAAACAGAGGCTGAGGCTGGTTAAGTAACCATCCATAGTCACAGCTCCAGTAAGTGGCAGATCCAGATTTGAACCCAGAACCATGCTGTCATCAAGACCTTGATTCCACTAGCAGTTGGAACCTGGGGGAGTTGCTTAACTTCTTACAACCTCAGTCTCCACATTTGGACATAATCTTTCCTCACAGAGGTGCTGTGAGGGTCAGATGAAACTGTGTGTAAAATGTCTTGAAAACTTTCCCATGTCCTCTAGATGATTTATTATGACAGGATAGGGGGCTCCACGACCTAGATGCCAAATGAATCTCCCAGAAATCCTGGGGGTTCAGTATCACCCTATGGATCATGAGAGATGGGGGTGTTGCGTGTTTTTGTCGGGTAAGAGCCAAAGAGTGGGAGAGATGGTTGTCTTACTTCTCCGTAGATTCTGAATTCGGAGGTGAAACACCTTATTGGGAATGGCTGGGTCCCAAAGAAAGCAGATACATCCCAGAATGGCCTGTGGCCGCCACACCAGGGGGGGATGCCCCAGTCCATTCCTATTTGGGGGTGTCACCCAAGCCTCAGCTATTTGAATGGGACTCCAGACAGCATATTGAGGTTTGAAACACTCTGCATGGCTGATAGCCAAAGTGAGCCATGCCCAGAATCTGGAGACTCATTAGCTCAGTTTTCTTTTCTTTGCTATGGGATAGAAAAGAAAGCAAATTGTCCTTTGGAAAGCCACGGAGGAAGCCTGTGACCGTGGCCCCAGCCGCCGTCAGCAGATTGGTGGGTAAGATCATCTTTCAGATGCCAAACTCGAGGCTTTCCAGGTTTTCAGTCATTTTTGCCTCCTTCTAAGTGACCTCATCCGAGCCACAAATAAGGAAGCAAAGGCATTGCCCAGGGAGTTGTGGATTCACCTCCCAGCTCCAAGATTTCCTGTGTGAAACTGAGTGAAGCACTTAACTCCTTTTGACCTCCCCTTCCTTGTCTGTAAAGTGGAGATAACAGTAACACCCTCCTCGCTCAGCTGTGGTGCGGATTAAATTAGATTTTTATAAAGCACTATAGAAATGTGACCCCAACCTGGGGCTAAGGGCTTCCTAATTGGGCCCCTTTAAGAATCCTGACCCAGTTCATTTCGAAGAGTGGCATGGCCTTGCTTTCATGCCGTGATGTTGGTCATCCACGACAGGTCCATTTACTACTGCGCAGGGTCAATCATGTTCCTCAGGGCTGGCTCGCCACTGAACTTGTCTTGTGGACGCTGGCAGAATCCGCTCCCTATTCCAGTTGCTGGATCTCCGATGCATTTTCCAATCTGGTTTATTCCATCTCAGGTTCCTCACTCACCTAAAAACCAAAAAGGAATAAACGATCAATCAATCAACAAGCATTTATTAAGCCTCTAATCTGTGTGCTAAGCCCCGGAGGTACAAAGAAAGACAAAATGCAGGCCCCGACCTCCCGGAGCTGCTGGGGATGGGGAGGAGACTTGCAAACCACTATGTACAAACCATGTACATACAAGTTAATAGTTTTAATACCTTAAACTATATGAAGATTCTTGAAACGCCTTAGGGATGGTGTAAATGAGAATAAATGAGAGAGACTCCTCATGTAGTCACTCAGCAATGGGAAACACTGACATCATAAATCGGTCTCAAGGGCATTGAATAAATGCAGAATAAGGTCTTTCTCCCCCAGATGCATTTGCATTTAAAAGATGACAAAAGAGAAAGGAATGATTAGCTTGAAGAAATGGTGGAACCAAAAGTAGTGAGGGGATTTGGGGGAGTGGAACAATTCCCTTTCCAATGGGCCCAAAGGAGTCCACCTGCCTCTGGGTAAAGCTAGTTAGGCCTGTGTTACATCTAGTTAATGCTCTGTCTTCACTTCCCCACCATCTGGAGGGAGCTTAGAGGATACAGTCTTTCTCTCTCCCTCCCTTCCTGTTGCTAGGACTCTTCCTTCCCAGAAAGCCAAGGAAATCAGATGACAAACAATGTCACACAGGAACAAACACATCACTTGGGATGGCTTTCCTATTCAGTAGCTTCCTGCTGGCTTCCAGGCACCTTGGCCAAAGGAACTCTATGACCCCTCCGAACTCTAGCCCCACAGGAGGAGGAGAACACAGAAAACCTCACCGCAACAACAGCTTAAACCTTTCCTGAGGATTCTGGGACTTGGAGTTTAGGCTCACCTTCTGGATTGCAAGGCTTGGGTTAAACTGTATGAGTCTAAGCAATTACTCCACCTAGGAGGATGCTGGGGGGAAGGGAAGAGTCTCTGGAAGAAGCAGCAGCGTTGACAACTGGGATTGGCAATGGGGGTAAATTGCTGAGGGTGGTGAAAGATGTCTGTTTATCTGTGCCTCCTGGGGGGGGGGGGGGAGGATGGGGAATGGGGAGAAAGAGAAACAAAGAGAGACAGAGCAATGGCGACCAGAGTGATAGCTAGAGATCCACAAGGCTGCTATGGCTGTGTGAGATTTAAAATTGGATATTAGATCATAAATCTCCCCTACTTAACCCTTCCCTTAATTTATCTCCCAGACTAGTAAATGGAAGAAGCTTCTGGTTTTCTAGATAGAGCCTTTATTGTATATAAGGTGTTGTTGATTAGAAGGATAGGAAAATAGAAATACAGTACAAATCGTCTTAAATCTAGGCTTAGTCTATATTCCTTATAAAAACTCACCAAACCGATTTAGGCCACCTTTGGAGTGAGTCAGACCGTCTGTCCCGCGCCGCCAGGAGTCCCGCCAAGCCGGCAAAAAAGGCTACTCCCCTTCTCCCCACCCCGGAAGTCAAAAAAAACCCCGGCAGGCAGTCTGACATGCGCAGCAGGCGGACTGTACCCAGCAGGCAGTCTGACATGCGCAGCAGGCGGACTGTACCCGGCAGGCAGTCTGACATGCGCAGCAGGCGGACTGTTCATCTCCTCCCCAAAAGGGTGGTCCTTGAAAAACTGGCGTCTTTCAGTTATCCTAACCGACTGTTAAAAACTTTCATATTTTACCACAGCTGTCAGGATTGTAAAGTAAGGGTAGAGCAACAGTAATGGTGACATCTCTGCCCATTTGCTCAGCATTTCTAATGACTTTTCCATCATTCAGTTCTATCATTTCAAAGAAATTTGTTTCCTAGGATTCCCATAAGTGTAGCCCAAGTAGACAAAATAGAAGAAGAAGAAATATAACTATAATGATCTCTCTAAAGAGTGAGAAATAAGAGCTGGCAGAAGCAAACCTATTTTTCAAATGACCCGACTGGGTTTGTGATGAAACAAGTCAAGGTATGACTCAGAAAAATTTTGTGAATTATTTTTAATTTTCCACCTGGACTTTTGTGATCATTGTCTCTGTTCTGCCTTTTCTCAGGGAGGACAAACTTAATTGTTTAATCCCAATTTAATGAATTCTTGGAACATAACAGAAATTTAGCCAAGTTCCATAGTATCTCAGAGTTGACAGAGACTTCAGAAGTCATCTAGTCCTATCCATTTCTGAGTATCAGTCCCTTCACAACCCATTCTAAGGTGAGGTTCGCCTTCTGGGTTGCCATATCACGCCATTGACTCACTTGTTTTGAATATGCTGGTTTCCAAACCCCATTACTTCTAGGAGGATATGGAATAATTGGATGTTTAACTCATGTTGTAGCAAATGGCACAATGGACTCGGAGTCAGGAGGACCTAGATCAAATCATACCTCACTAGTTATAGGATCCTGGGCAAACCAGTCACCCTCTGTGAGCCTCAGTTTCCTTGTGTGAATAAAACAGCACCTACCCCCACAGAATTATGAGGAATGAATGAGATAATGTTTGCCAAGTACATGGCAAGCCTTAAGTATGGCCACCCAACTACTGGCATCGTAGGGGAGATGTGATCCCTGCTCTTCCTTGGCCCAAGCCTTCAACATTCAGTCTGCTGACCCTGTCTGCCTCTTGTGACAGCCTGGAAAGTAAAAGAATAAAAATCCATGTGACCTTCAAAAAAATCTTTAAGGAAAGGGGATATACAAATGTGAGCTGTGGCCATTATTAATACCATTTTGACTTAAATAAGGAGAGAGAAATGTTTATGGCCAGAAAAGAAACAAATAACCAGGAAAATGGGAGCAAAGCTTCCAGCTTTCTTGCTTCCATAACAGCCCCTTAAGGTTCCCAGACACGGCCTCTAGCACAAATAGAAAAATATCCCAAGTGTGTTGGAAAAGGAGCTGACTCAGAGACAGTGTAGCAGTGAGCATCTTCATTTGGCCAACAAAGGAAAGGCTGTCAGACCTATCTGGGGAAGATGCTTATTTTGTGTGAGAAGAAAAGAGAACAGGAAATTAAGGGGGCGAGGCAACAGTATAGCCTCGTGGACTAACATTTTGATTTTGTTTCCTTCCTAATCAGGAGCCTTTTCTCAATCCTCAGCTCATTCTGTAGCCCAGGACTTCTTATTTCAGTCATCAACAAGCCCAGTTCTCAACCACTACAGAAGAGACAAATTCTAAGCTTCAGAATTGTGAGTTCATTTAGATTTGGGGAGCAGGGAGTACATAAATGGCTCCTCCTCATACTTTCTAACTCCTTACTGATACTGTCTTTTGTTTTTCCCAAAACCACATTGAAGGTAGCTGAGAATGTGCTCTTTGGTATGTGAAAAGCGACTGTGCACAATTTAAGCAGGGATAGAGTGGAAAATGACCTTTCTCTAAGCCTCCTTAAGATTGAAAAAAGGGACTGAAGAGAAATTACCAACTGCTTGAAAGAAGAAAAGCAAGAAGGATGAATACTGGTACATGGGGACAGTTCTGAATAAGTACAGAAGGACATGAAACCCTGTAAAGTAAGGATTCTCAGCCTGAAGTCTGTGTGATTGAGTGTTTGTGTGCGTCTGTGTACACACATTTCAATGTAATTGGTTTCCTTTTTAATCCGAAGCATGTTATTTTGCACATTTACAAACAGCGTCCTGAGAAGGGATTCTCAGGCTTCACCAGGATGTCCATGGGGGCCCATGACACGAACAAAAGTTAAGAACCCTGGATCTAAAGCTTAGCTCTGCCCATGGAACCACAATGCAGATCCCAGTGGCTTCCATTACCTCCAGGATTAAACATAAAGTTGTCTCTGGGTATTTAAAGCTAACCTGGCCCCTTCCCACCTTTCCATTCTTCTTCTTGTCCTCCATGTCCTCCCCAAGCCAGCTACAGTGGCCTCCACCCAAGTCTAGCTCCCATTTCTTCTCCCATGCCTTGGTCCTATAATGTTTCCATTCCTTAAATTCCATTCATTTATTCCAGTCACCACTCACCCTCACCTTCTACAGGGTTTTTTCCCCTAGTCTCCCAAGGGATTACCTTCTATCTTCTCTGGATAGAATTTGTTTGTGCCTAGTTATTTACATATTGTCTTCCTCAATTAGACTAGGATCTTCTTTGAAGGCAGAGATTGTTTTTGTCTAGATGATAGATAGATAAATGGAGAGAGATTTGGGTATATATATTCTTTATTTGTATTTATCTAGACAAAAACTAGATCTAGAGATGGATGTGGATGTGGATGTAGATATAGATGTAGATATAGATATAGATATAGATATAGATATAGATATAGATGTAGATGTAGATGTAGATATAGATATAGATATAGATATAGATATAGATATAGATATAGATATAGATATAGATATAGATATAGATATAGATATAGATATAGATATAGATATAGATGTAGATATAGATATAGATATAGATATAGATGTAGATGTAGATGTAGATGTAGATGTAGATGTAGATGTAGATGTAGATGTAGATATAGATATAGATGTAGATATAGATATAGATGTAGATATAGATATGGATATAGATATATAGATATATAGATATATAGATATAGATATAGATCCCCAGAGTTTAGCACAGTGGCTGGCACATAGTAAGCTTAATAACTGCTTTTTAATTGGTCGTTTGATTGATTGACTCCAATGGGACTCAAATCTCCAAACCTTTTACCATTTTTCTATTATCATAAATCTTGAAGAATTTGGCCTTCCTGGACAAATTCATTCATTCATTCATTCATTCAATTTGAACGGTCCTCAGCATCCCTTTTGTCCAAGACATTGTGCTTGGGCACTGAGCATCCAAAGACCGGAATCATGTAGAGAGTGACCTGTTAGGTCCCAGGGATGGACAAAGATGTAAAAGTCAATCTCAAGAAGCTGGCTCCTCATGCAAATAAATATAACACAAATTTGAATATCAGAACATGAAAATGTAAAGTGTCATAAGAATGAAGAAGCTATAAAATTGGGGCACTGCTCTCCTAAAGTCTGGGATATTTGCCAATTAAAAAGCACTTGCTATGCTCCAGGCACTTTGCTAGGTACTGGGGAATAAAATGAAGCAATCTCTACCCTTCAAGGAGCTTCTATTCTAATCAGGGAGATGATTTTGAGACTATAACTCAGTTTCCCCAATTATCTATCACAAATTCCATACTAGAACAGTTACCACCTTCCAAGGTTTCCCTCATTTTTGCTTTGTCATATTTTTCCTCCTTATGGCTCAGAATAACCATTTCCTTAATCAGTTCCTCCCCTTTCTTAAAGATAAAACAGTCCGTAGAAATCACATGGTCACCTGCCTAGTTGAGGGAATGAGAAGGGGGGTTAAGAAACTGGTCAATTATGGAAAGGTGAGGGAGATAACACAGGGGTCTGATGAAAATCCTGCTGTCTTCATGAGCCGCTTAGTGAACTCTCTGAAGAAATATACCAACCTAGACCCCCAAAGAGATGTAGGAATAACTGTCCTCAATATTCATTTTATCAGCCGGTCTGCTCCTGGCATTAGGAGAGAACTCCAGAAGTTAGACTGGGGTCCCCAGATCCCATCCTCACAACTCCTTGATATTGCTTTTAAGATTTTTAATAACAGGGACCTTGCCGTAGCCAAAGAGAGAGAAAAGATGGCTCGTGCCCGCTCCATAGACCAAAATTCTATAACAGCAGCAGCCATCACCACATCTGCTACCAGCAGAACTCCGGCTGGCCGAGATTCTGGCAGCTGCAATAAACCGGGACACAGAAGTGGGGGATGCTGCACGAAGGTGAGGTCAGCTCTCCTACCTCTTTGTCCCCAGGGCAGCACCCAAGAGATCAGCTCTGCAGCTTGCTCTCCTGACCAGCATCGTGTCAGGCCTATGGCCAAGCTGGACATAGGAGGCAAGCCTAGGAATGGTTTTGGGGCGACCTCTGTCTTACTCTCTGGTTCAGGTCCTAGCATGCAATCAAGGCACAAAGTGGGGATGGGATAAAAGGACCCTAAATGTAGACAGACACTGCCTATCACAGAATTAGGTTTGAACTCGTTCCTGTAAAGCAGGCCACACCCTGTCCTGCAAAAAGGTCCCACTTGACTCCTGATCTGATAAAGTCCCTTTTCGGTCTTTTTGCTCTGGTCAGTTTTAATTTTTTTGTTTAAGTCTGTTCCATCTAGGCTCAAGGATTCATGGCAGATACCCATTGTGCCTATGTGTTGACTCTGGACTCTCTGGGCCCCTCACAGCTCCGTGCACTCCAGGCCTTCTCCACTTCTTTCCCCTCCCCCTCCCTTGCGCTGTGATTCTTCGACCCCTGGTCAGCATGAAGCAGTTTCAGAAGAATCTTCGTCCCCTTTCCTTATATATAGAGAAGTGGGGAATGTCATGGGGTGCAGAGCACCCCAGAATTTCTCTGGGGCACACCAAGGAATCTTCTCCTTGAGAAACTAAACCAGAGGACAGATAACGCCTAGAGAGATAAGCTGAACCAAATCGGACTGAGCTAGCTTCGGATTCCTACCCTTCATTCTGGTCTCCCTTACCCTGGGGAGATAAGTTTGGGTTTGGCTGCGGCCTTTGCGTTCTGAAGAGGGATCTGTAGCCACCCCTCACCCAATTCCTCTAGTCACTACCAGTGGGGGATGGTCCTCCACTCCTCACCCAATTCCCCCAGCTACCACCAGTGGGGGATGGTCTACCTTCACTAAAGGAACTTTCCACAGGCAGGTCCACCCCCATCAGGCCTCTATAAAAGTACCTTCCAGTCTCCTGTTCGAGGAGATTTGGTACCTCTGAGCCATGTGCTTTATGCCAAATCTCCCCATGAAAAGTCCAAGGATTTCTTTCATGGTTTCCCTCCCCCCACCCTTCCCTTCCCTTGCTCCTAAATAAACTATCACCTTATCCTAAAAAAGAAAAAAAAAAGATAAAACAGTTCGCAAATGATCAAGAATCCATTAGAGATTCTAGGGGCAGCTAGGTGTCGCAGTGGATAGAGCACTGGCCCTGGAGTCAGGAGTATCTGAGTTCAAATTCGGCCTCAGACACTTAACACTTACTAGCTGTGTGACCCTGGGCAAGTCACTTAACCCCAATTGCCTCACTAAAAAAAAAAAAAAAGAGAGAGATTCTAGATTTTTCCAATCAATGTACCCATATTTGAAGTCTCTATTTTCTTCTAGGCTTTATGGTCTGCATCAAAGACTTGCTGTCTCTTTCCTCCAACTGGCTGATAGGTTTGCAGTAACACACTATCATTTCTGTTTCTCTCTCTTTGTTCATGTCACGTTCTTTTCTGATCTCTCTTGGGTTGGAGAAAGAGAGAGAGAGAGAAAGAGATGCAGGGAGGGAGGAAGGAAGGGAGGAAGGAAGGAGGGAAGGAAGGAAAGGAAAGGAAGGAAAGGAAGGAAAAAAGAAAAGCAATTAGCATCCACTCTACCCGTGCTATATCTAGTCCCATGTGACCAGCCCACACTGCAAACAAACATCTGAGCAAATGGCCAAAGAGCTGCCCATCTCTATGAGGATGGAAAGAATTCAAATGTAAATTAGAGAAATGCTAGTATGCTCCACCCTCCAGTCTTTCGTCAAGGATACCAATCACATATTCATGAGTCAAGGCCAATCGATAGCCCATCAGCTTGATACCCAAGCCCCCAAAGCTCTTTCTCAAGTAATTAGGACCTTTATTCCCATTCCTGAGTTCTACTCAATAAGGTCAAGCTCTCACCACTTTGTGCCTACCTTTAATAATGCAGCGTGATCAAGGTACTCAGCTCAATAACCATGACCAAACCTTCATTAATTTTTCAAGCCAAAGTCTCATGAGATGGCGTGTCAAATAGTAAATTAAATTAATGGCATTTGTTTTATCTTGGCTGGGGGGTGTAATGATTAGTGAAGATGAGCCAGATTTGTCATTTGAGGGGAGCACAGATCCATGACCTTAGCAATTTCAGTATGATGGAGTAATTAGCTCATCATATTGGGTGTGCCCTTAAGCATAAGGCATCTAAGCCTGCTGGACCTCAAGTTAGGAAGACCTGAGTGGAAATATGGCCTGAGACACTTAATAGCTGTGTGACCCTAAGCAAGTCACTTAACATCTTCTTGCCTCAGTTTCTTCATCTGTAAAATGGGGATAATAATGGCACCTCCCTCTCAGGGTTATTGTGAGGATCCAATGAGACAATAATTGTAAGCACTTTGTAAACCTTAATGCATCATAGAAACACTGACTACACCAACCAAGAGTGTGCCTTAGTAGCAGGTCACTTCAATGTTCTTGTCATGGTTTGTGGTCCACACCTGTGATTTTTTTCAGTGTCAGGAACTCCTTGCAAGGAAACTACCTCGCTTGATGCAAATCAGCTAAACATCCAGAACTGAGAGTGCTAGAGAAGTGGAGCAAGTCCATGAACCATAGATTTAGAGTCACAAGGGATTGTGAGCAGCCACCTAGTCTGACTCAGGAGTTAGAGGACCAGGGTTCATATTCTACTTCTGACACATAATATCTGTATATTCCGTTTAGTCACTGAACATCTCTAGGCTTCAGTTCCTCAACTGTAATATCATGGTGTTGAACTAGTCCCAAGGGGAGTCCCATTTTAAAATCCCATTTTCTGCAGGAAACCATCCCCATTCCTCTAAATTCTAATGCCTTCCCCCATTAATTATTTCCTACTTATGTTTATAGCTTGTCTGTACATATTTGTTTGTTTGTTGGTGTCTACCCCTATTACAAAGAAAAAAAGCAAAAATATCCAACACAAAAACTATATCTGGCATCGTATATAATATTCTAATCTTGTGGTCCTTTCCTTCTTTGCCATAATGTCTCTGCCTCCACCAAACCCTAACAGCTGCTTGGCCAAAAGGGGAAAAAATTAATTAAGCATTTACTGAGTGCCAAGAACTGTATTATACAAATAGATATTATACAAATATTAGAAGCAAAAACAGTCATCAATTCATTTGGCTAGGTTTTGGGGGGGGCAGAACTTTACTCCATCCCATTACATAATTAAAGACACCATCAGATATTAACTGAAAAATCATTGTGGCAAAGAAGGAACAGACTAGAATGTGTGAGATTGATTTTTCAGTTACTCAATTATTTTCTTTTACATATCTATCCATTGACATTATTGAAGCTGTTGTATATATTGTTCCCTTGGTCCCACTGGCTTCATTCTATATCAGTTCACACCAACCTTCCCACATTTCTCTGAAATTTCTCATATTTGTCATGACTTACATAGCAATAATATACCATTACATGTATATGCCCGTCTCCCCATCAATGGCCATCCCGCATTTCATCTTGTTTTGGTAGCACAGTAAAGATCGCTGCTATGAATAGTTCATTTGTTTCTATCTTTGACTTCTTTGGAAGATCCATAAAACTAGTCATTTACCAACAGGTATAATAACCCTGTAATTTACACAAAATGCTCCTGCACTGCATAGCAGTTGGTGGGTGTTGCAATGTTATATTTCATCATTGATGTTACATTTCATTAGATTTTCATAAGATTTCATAAGAACATTTCATCTTCAGTGATTTGCCACACACTGTCCTTAATTGAATTCTCAGCATCATCTTCCCCATCTCTGCCTTCTCCAACTTTCTCTGCCCCCACCAAGCCTTAATTCCTGCTTGGCCAAAAGGGGAAAAAACTAATTAAAACAAATTTCTTTGGATAGGGTGTTTTTTAGGGTGTGTGTGGGGGGGGGGTTGTTCCATCCCATTAGATAATTAAGGACACCATCAGATATTATGAAATGGACTGGGAATTGCTGACTTCAAGAAAAATATTTTAAAAGCAGCTTAGTCTCTTTCCCTTGAAGTCTGGATATCTTCTACCTCTTCGTTCATTAATAAGCCGGTTTTCTCTTTGCTACTCTCTCCCTGTATTGACATTGTTCACACTATCTGTCCAAAAACACAGCAGCTTTGTTGTGCACCAGCCATATACCCCACCCTTCCTCCTCTACATATCTTGACCAAAAGCCATCCCTGAACACAGATAATTGTAGCCCTCTGTCCTGGTGGAGATTACAATCTAGAAACGCCCTGGATACACAGGCTTACACACTCCTTACACATATATAAAGCAGGGGTGTAATTACTTCAATAGCTGAAACAGACACTAAGATTTTGGGGAAACCCTGTAGAGGCAGGGTGTGATTTGAGAGGATTTATGAAGGTATGATAATATTCATGTGATAACTCGTGTATATTCAGGTGCTGTGCTACACTCAGAGGGTACGAAGACCCACCTATACCCACACTTCTACAATTTACAGGCTGTGTGGGGAGATAGGGGAAGCAAAACACAGAAACAAATGCCCCAAAATAATGCACATAACCCACGTGACCTGGCTTTGTGAGGCTTTTTCAGTTTGTCGGCCAGTTAATAAGCATTGCCTTCTTTCTATGCCCCACCCTCCTCTCCCAATTTAAAAGAAGCTGAAGCAGTTACAGGGATTGGAGCCAGCTCCAAAGGAGAGATCCTTAATTTTCTGTGTGAGTATTTGTACCTTGGAAATTGGAAAACACTCCCAGACCAGGGTTTGATTTATTGTCTTGTTGATCATCACGACTTAAGAAAGTGATAGAGAAGACATTAATAATGTGCACTAAATGTAAAAATGTGTCGTGGGTACATTTTTATGGAGAGCTGGTTGTTAATCACTTACCAGCACACCCCTGGGAGAAGGAAAGCATTAAGCAATGGGGGTGATTTGGACAGCCTGTATGGTAAGCAGAATTGGCACTGAGCCTCGGAGGAATCTAGAGATGCTATGAAATAGGTTAAGAAAGAATGTATTCCCTCAGATACTTGACACTTACTAGCTGTGTGACCCTGGGCAAGTCACTTAACCCCAACTGCCTCACCAAAAAAAAAAAGAAAAGAAAAGAAAAGAAGAGAGTGTATTCCAAGCAGCAGAGATGGCATCAGAAAAGTCTATTTGTCAATTAGCCTGAAAAGCTAGGTCAGAGCTAGATTGCTAAGGGTTGTATAGGCCAAAGACAGACATTGATATTTATAGCAGAAGCAAGGAAGAACCACTGGGCTTTTTGATCAGGGAAAAGACCCCACCACCCGTGCTTAAAGAATATCAATCTAGCAGCCACATGGAGACTGGAGAGGCTAGAGGAGGACGTATCAGGTCTTAAACACAAGGTGACATCTCGGTAATGCAGCACCCCCCACAAACAGTTCTGACTTTTGTCCTACTCTTATCTCTATATCAAAAGGCTAGAACTGGGGTTAGGTTGGTAGAGGAGAACATGCCTTTTCCCCCTGGGCTCAGTTTACCTGTGATTTTCCCCCTTGCCTTAGTCATCTACACCTGAGAAGAGACTTAGAATTCAGAAACTGGGGAGTCTTGAATCTCAAAGCTATTTGTCACTCGTTAAGCAAATGACAATTAACTGGTTCATAGCCTGGCCTTCAGACATTGAGATGTGGGAACTCTATAGAATAGTCATCATGAGTTGGGGGACAATGTGTGATAGAGGGACCCTAACTGTTTGACCAAAAAGAGAAACCCAAAGAAATGATTAATCCTGGATATATTATTTAGCTAGATAACTGAGGAGACTTTGTTGTGTTTTCCAAAGAGCTTAGTGTCCCGGGCAGGGAATCTCTTGCTAGGGAGATGAGAGGTTTTAGGAGCCAAGACTGTAAGGAAAGATAGTAGAATCTGAATGGTGGCTTGCATGGGTCCCAAGCAAGGGCTTTTGGCATTTCCTAAAGGAGATGGAATCAAAGCCTGGCAGTACCTATTATTTATTCCCTGGGAAGGAGATGACCACGCATTTCAGCTGGGCTAGAAGCGACTGATAGCAGAAAGTTCAATGTCATTGGAGTAGCATCTGACAAAGCAGGCCCAGTGCCTAACAGATACATTGACCATCCCGAATTAAGTAACATTGTCTAGCATTTGAAGAGACTAAAATGTTTCTCATAAGACCATCATTCACTTTCTTCAGAGATGGGAGTAAATGGAGTTGTTGAATGGCAAACTCTAATGGGTCCACACGAAAGAGGAGAGACGCTGGCACAGCCGATCGGTCTCCTCTCGGTGCCTCACTTGTGGCATCACCAGAGACAAGACTCACAGCCTGGCACAAGTGGGCAGTGGCCAATGGGGAGTGGGAAGAGACATGGGTACCAGCAACTTTGGTCAAAGGTCAGCAGGCAGAGATGCAGGCCCAGGCAGAAGCAGACAGTTGAGCTGATTCCACAGCAGAGCAAACCACATCTCAGCAGTAGTGACAACCCAGGAGCAGAATTGTGGGCATTGGAATAGGAAGGACAACTGCCACTTCCACCACAGCCTGAGCTCTGTCCTGAAGCAAGCATTAGCCTCTTGTGGCAGGGCCCAACTCGGCCCTGCTATGCAAAGAGCACTGTGGGCGCTGCTATGCCAGTACTTTTACGCTGCCTTTGACAGGCATCCTCCAAATGTACTCCCTCCTTAATTCCACCTCAGCGTCCTCCTTTTCTTTTCTTTTCTTTTTTTCTTTCTTTCTTTATTTTCTTTCTTTCTTTTTTTTTTTGGTGAGGCAAGTAGGGTTAAGTGACTTGCCTAGGGTCACACAGCTAGTAATTGTTAAATGTCTGAGGTCGGATTTGAACTCAGGTCCTCCTGAATCCAGGGCCGGTGCTCTATCCACCTATCCACTGGGTCACCTGGCTGCCCCCCTCCTTTTCTTTTAAGGTCAGCTTAGGCACTGTTTTCTGCTTGAAGCTTTTCCTGACACTGCCCTCCCCACCCCCAACCCAGAATGCCCTCCTTCCCAAACGTCTGTGTATTTAATAACTGTGTTTGACTATGTGTCTCTGTAATTGAACTCCATCCATTTTTTAGCTAAATGATTTTTTTCCTTTTTTAAATTGAAAATTCTATAAGCATTTATTTTCTACCCCATTTAACAATTAAAAAAAAAGTTCCATAGCAACTATAGGTAGTTAGCAAAAAAGATCCACAAATTGTCCGTGTTTAAGAATATATGCTGGGGCAGCTAGGTGGCGCAGTGGATAGAGCACTGGCCCTGGAGTCAGTCAGGAGTACCTGAGTTCAAATCCGGCCTCAGACACTTGACACTTACTAGCTGTGTGACCCTGGGCAAGTCACTTAACCCCAATTGCCTCACCAAAAAAAAAAAAAAAAAGAATGTATGTCTCTATATAACCTATATCAGATTGCTTTCTGTCTTGGGGAAGGGGGAGGGGAGGGAAGGGAAGGAGGAAGAAAAATTGAAACTAAAAATCTTATGGAAACAAATGTCGAAAACTATCTTTACATGTAACTGGAAAAATAATGAAATACTTTTATGATTTTTTAAAAGCATAAAAAACAAAAAAGAATGTATGTCTCATTTGGTGTTTTGAGTCCATGTGTCTGATGGGGAGTGATCATCCTGCTCCATGTTTGGACTCACTCTGATCACTGAGTGGAGTTCTAGTCTTCCACAGCTGGTCGTCGTCGTCGTGTTGTTGTCTATAAGCTGGACTTCTAGTTCTGCTCCTATTGTGTTGTTGTCATCATAGAAATAGTTCTAATTCTGTTCTTATATTTATATAGAGAGAATATCATCAGTGTCTCCCCGTTATAATGTCAGCTTGTTCAGTAGGTTGTTTTGCTGTTTGCACTGGTCCTCCCAGCACCGGGCTTATACTATATACTTATACTTAATCAATACTTGTGCATTGATCACAGTGAGTGAGCTTTGAAGAAAGCAGCCTTTAAATAATAAAGCTTGAAGAAGGGCAACATGCCTCCCTCCCAGCCCTGCTGTGCATCAGACCAGGAGGCTAAAGCTTAGTGAGACTAAGTTGCCAGAGGTGGCAGAGATGGTCAATGTTAAGGGCAGATTTCAGCCCCAAGGCTCTCCTGCTCTGGGGCTCATCCTCTTTTTTTTTATTATTTGAATAGAATTTTATTTTCCAAAATATATGTAAAAACAAAATTTTAACATCAATTTTTTTTAAACTTTGTGTTCCAATTTCTTTTCCCCCCTCTGTTCCCACTCCCCACCCTCTTACTGATCCAGAAGCTTCTTGCATAATACTGACCCTGAGGTCTTGAAGAAATGGTAAATGATGTTCTATACCCTCTGTTTACGAAGCCAGGGAAGGGCTGCGGCCATTTTAGAATTTCTATCGGGCAGACAAAGCTAAAATGTAAATAGTTTTGTCATTTAAAGGGGACAAGCTTCAGTTCTCCAAAATGTTCACTCACGTGAAGCACCTCGTTGTCTGATAGTTCTATCTAGTTAGAGCTAAGGCATAAATGGCTGATTTGCTGTCAAATATTCCCATTTTATAGGTAAGGAGACTAAGGCTCAGAGAGATGGCAGGACCTGCTCCAGGCCACTCAGTTTTCAGATTTACAGACAGAGCCAGAAGGGAGAAGTAGACTTCCAAACCAACCCTCTCATTTCACAGCTCAGGAAGCAGAGGTAAAAGATGTGAACGGACTTGCCTGAGGTCTCACAGGTAGTCATTGGCACAGCCAGGATACGAACCCAGTGCCCCTGACCCCAATTCCAAGCTCACACACGGCCCCTCTAGCTAGTTAGTGCCTAGCAAGGACTCACTGAGTTTTTGTTGTGCTTTTCAGATTCTCGGAGCTTGAAGAGGCTGTCATGGGAAAGGGACAATTTGCACAGATCTATGGGTGATGTATGACTTCATTTTATGGTTTTCATCTGGAAAATCCAATCATGAAGCTCAGAGTTTGGGGAAGGGTATGGGAATTGTTTTGAGAACCTAAAATAAGGAGAGAAAGGCTTTGCTACACGCCATCATGAGAGAACTCTAGAAATGGGGTGAAAGTAAGCATGGAAACAGTACTTAAAGGGACTTCCAGGCAGAACAGACCAGCCACAGACACGGCATAAGCAGAAGCCACCTGGCTTTCAGGTCAGGAGATTTCAGCTGATAGGAGGGATCCCTGACCTGTTGTAGTCCACTCCCAATTGACCTGCTCTTCTCAAATACCTCCCCTCTCCAGTCCATGCTCCACTGGCTCTGAAGTCAGAGAGCCTGCATTTGAATTTCAGCCCCACCACTGATTTCCTGCATGGCCTCTAGACTACAACTTCATTGTCTGTTAAATATGAGAGTTATATACTAGACGGTGTCTAAGGTCCTATTGAATTTTAAATCCGATAATCCTGTGACCATCCTAGATAAATTCTGAGGGGCTCATCTCCAGCATACTGGCTACCAGCTGAGTAGTATTCTTGACCAAAGCAATTGGGCAAGTCAATTAACTTCTCTGGGACTTCTTTCTGAGTACAAAACATAAGGGTTGGATTTGAATGTACTCAGACGTCCCTTCCAGCTTGATGCCTCTGACCATAAATCCATGAAATCATCTCCTAAGTCAAGAAGAAGAGGTGATCCATGTTGTCGGTAGAAGCCACACTAATTAACGCATTGATCCTTTGAAAGATCAGTGGCGTTCCAAAGGACTCATGAAGGAAAAGGCTCTCCAAATCCAGGAAAAAAAAAAAAAGGAACTATGGAAGATGGATGCTGATTGGACCATACTATTTTTGTTTTGTTTTGTTTTGGTGCTGTTGGTTTTCTGATTTGAGGTTTTTCCTTTGTGCTCTGATTATTCTCGTATAACACGACTAATGCAGAAATAGGTTTAATGTTATTATGTATATATAACCTATATCAGATTGCCTGCTGTCTAGGGGAGGAGAGAGGGGAGGGAGGGAGAAAAATTGAAATTGGAAATCTTATATAAACAAATGTCTAAAACTATTTCTACATGCAACTGGAAAATAATAAAATACCTTTATTTTTTAATTCTAGCTAGTTTTGTTGGTTGTTTTTTGTTTTGTTTTTTTGTGAGGCAATTGGGGTTAAGTGACTTGCCCAGGGTTACACAGCTAGTAAGTGTCAAGTGTCTGAGGCCAGATTTGAACTCAGGTCTTCCTGAATCCAGGGCTGGATTCAGTTATCATCACTATACCACCTAGCTGCCCCCCCCAATACTTTTATTTTTTAAAAAAAGAAAAAAGAAAGATCAGTGGCATCTCCTGATCTTGTCAGGATTTTCAAGGTTTAACCTCCTTCCTTTCTCATGTTGTTTTTTAGTTTTAATTCTCCAAAATACAATATCTTGTATTTCTTCAGCAAATTAATTAAATTATGGTCTCAGGAGGAGTATTGTTGAGTAGTTCCAAACTGTTTTATTGAGAGGGTATTATGCTTCTACTGCTGGGCATTTATTGGAAAGATTTATTTTTTTCCTTTTATTATGTAAGATCTGCTAAAATCAATTTCTCTCAAATGGTGAGATGAAACATTTAAAAGCTTAGACACGATCCCAGTACAAATTTTAGCAAATAGAATCCTAATATAATCTAACTCTCATCATATTATTTCTTTCTTACATACAAAACAAAATGTACCATGATTATATCATTTCTCCCATTCTTGTTATTGATGATTTTTCTTAAGTGCAGGCAGGAAATCAGATTGGAACCAGCCAAAATACAGAAGGGTTTGGGCTGCCCAAAGCAATGTCTTAAATATTAGATTTAGGGGTATTTAGGCACTGTTCTTACATGGCAAACCTTATAACAGCCATGTAATTTTTCATAAGACCTAGGAAATGGGGAAGAGAAATAAGCATAATCTGGAGCAAATCCAGAGGAGGATGCCCTACTTTCTCAGAATGGTGAAGGAAAAGGAGATTGAGTCACATGGGGATCAGCTGGAATGGAGTTGGTGAGCCTGGAAGTGGCAGAGACAGAACAGACAGTGAACATTCACACAGAGCTTGTGTGAGGTTTGTGAAGAGCCTTCAACATAGTCTCATTTGACCTTCACAACAACCCAGGTGATAACTATTATCTCCGTTTTACAGTTGAGGAGGCAGGTAGAGTTTAAATAACTTGTCCAGGGTCACACGGCTCATATGTATCAGCCAGATATGAGGTCTTCCTGATTGCAAGTCCAGCACTCTGTCCATTGTGCCACCTAGCAGGTCTAGACTTGCCCTCAAGGGTCTGAAGGGTGGTTTTGGGACTAGGGATTCGATTTGCTCTGCTTTGGCCCAAAAGGTCAGCACGAGGGAAAGGGAATGAAGAAAGAGAGTTCTCAGCCCGATGCAAGGGAAAGTTTCCTAACAATTAGAGGTGGAGAATGTGGAATGCCCTGCCTTGAGAGGTTGGAGGTCCTCCGTCATTGGCACTCTTTTTTTTTTTGTGGGGCAATTGAGGGTTAAGTGACTTGCCCAGGGTCACACAGCTAGTAAGTGTCAAGTGTCTGAGGTCGGATTTGAGCTCTGGTCCTCCTGAATCCAGGGCCAGTGCTTTATCCACTGCGCCACCTAGCTGCCCCCTCATTGGCACTTTTAAAGGAATGCACGCTCACCACTTTCCTAGGATGTTGTCAAGACTCTTTTTCAAGCACAGGCCTCTAAGGTCCTTTTTAGATCTGATATTCTGGAATTCCCAGGAGAAAAACATGACATTTACTCTTTTTCTGAACAGTGAAACTCGGGTGGGAGTATCTGAGCACTTACCAGGCGATGGTGGGTGATGAGAAGCTGTATTTTGCGGGGTTAGTGGTCATTTGTTTGACAGACATTTACCAAGTGCTTATTTCTGTGAGGGGCACTGTGCTAGGTGGGATACAAAGCTAAACCAGACTTCCCTGGAACAGAAGGGATTTTTCGCTCCTGGAAATTCTGCCCAGGAAATGCCATGGACATTTTCCATTCTCTTTTACTCTGATCCCAGGAAGGGGCAAGATGGTCTCCGCTAGCAAGAACAGAGAAGCTAGGTGGTGCAGTGGACAGAGCCCTGGGCCAGGAGTCAAAGCCAGCCTCAGACACAGCGACCCAGGGCACTTCTGTGTTCTCCATCTGAAAAACACAGGATAAGAAAAGCACCGACTTCATAGAGTTATGAAGATCAAATGAGATCATATCTACCCTTTGCAAACCTTCAAGGGTTGTATAAATGTGACTATTATTATTATCACTGAAGGAACTAGAGATGTTCAGCTCAGAGCAAAGAAGACAGGGATGAAGATTAATTCTCTCCAAGTATTTAAAGGGCCGTCACATGGAAATAGGATAAGCTTTGTTCTGCTTAGCTCCACAATGAAGCAAATTTAGACGACGTCAGGAGAAGCTAGCAATGTTTGTTGTTGTTGTTCGGCCGTTTGTTATATCTGACTCTTCCTCACCCTATTTGGGGCTTTCTTGGCAAAGAACTAGAGTGTTTTTCCGCTTCCTTCACCAGCTCATTTTACAGATGAGGAAACTAAGGCAAACAGGGTGAAATGACTTGCCCAGGGTCACACAGCTAGTGTCTAAGGACAGATTTGAACTCAGGTTTTCCTGAGTCCAGGCCCCACACTCTATTCACTGTACCACTAAGCTACCCCAAGCTAACAATTAGCACTAAGCAAAATTGGAATAGTTTGCCTCAGGAGACAATGAGTGCCCCCTCACCAAGGGCCTTCCAACAAAGGGCAGACAGCTACTCATTAGGTACATTACAGACAGATATGAGGTGAACTGCATGGCCTCTGAGGCTTCTTCTGACTCTGAAATTCTGTGAATTTATGACTTTCGGTGGTCCCCAGGGCTCCAGTCCTAAATCCCATGAACCCCGCTAACTTCCCAGTCTCTGGCAACCAAAACAAAACAGCACAGATCTCACACGCATCCTGAAAACAGTCACAGGAGACCACCAAGGCCCAAAGAAGGAGGCTGGGAAGCTGGCTCGATGGTAATGGGGTCTCTGCAAATTAGGCCTCAGGAGGGATCTCCAGGATGAGCAGGCACAAGAGCAAAATGAGTTTTCCTGCACAAATTTACAGCTGACTTTCAGTCTTTCAGTGACTTCTGATTTAATTTTACAGATTCTCCAAGTTGGAAGGGAAGTTGCCAGATTCTCAGTCCAGAGCAAACTGAACAAGAATACCCGCTATGCTACGCCTAACAAGTGGCCACCCAATCTCTGCGTTAGACCGTGTAGGAGGAGAACACACGTCCCGCAAAGTGGCCACTCTCGGACAGTGCTAATAGATGGGGAGCTTTTCCTAGCCCGGAGCCTAAATCTAGCCCTTGACAACTTCCACCCACTGCTCCTAACTGGGCCCTCAGGGACGGAGCAGAACAAGCCTAATCCCCTCTTGTATGTGACAGCCTGTAAGAAGAATTCAGCATCCATCTGCGAACTCCTCTTTGGTCACTGCGCACAACAACCCAGTCACAGGAGGGAAGCAAAATTAAAGAATATGAAACACAGACCAGCCAATTTGGCTGTTGGTTAGCAACAAGGTTCCACTGAAAGATGGAGCCAAGTTACTGATTGTAGGAATATGAAATGGATTCAAGCTTGGGAAGCTTGTTTCTCCAGGACCTTGCTTAGAGACATCAGGCTGAGGCCTAGAATGTTAAATGACTTGCCCTAGATCACATACTTGGCAAGTGGCAAAACTAGGATTTGAACCCAGACCCTCAACTCCTCCCCACTCTAAGATGCTGCATCCTCCTGCATTAATCATTTCAGAATTAATTGTATACATTCAGGTAGATCATGGACTTCTGGAGCAACAATCAGAATAAATATCAAATTAAAAGAAAGGAGAAAGAGGATAAGACACTGGGCATAATTGTAGCAATTTTAACCTGACCTATTAGAATTAGCTACCAACCACCCCCATGGGAAATGGACAAAAATAAACATACCTATTCTGATCCTCGTGATTTTTTGTGGGAAAGAAAGCATTACAGCCACAAAAGCCGTTCCATAGCATGGAATACCAAAGAGTCCAAAAGACACTTCAGCCAGGAGCCCATTTATTTCCTCACTGAGCAACAAACAATGGAAGTTAGGAGCAACAATTTTACTTGAAACTGCTGAGCACCCTTTCTTACTAGACATTCTGCCTTGGTTTCTAAGATGCTGCTCCCTCCTGATTCTCTCCTTGTTTGTCTGAATGCCCTTCTCCATCTCTGCCCCCTCTAAATGTTCCACTCCCATGAATTCAGTTATCATCACTATGCAGATGACCCACAGATCTAAATCTATCCCGAATTATCTTTCTAAATGCCAGCTTCACATCTCTCACTACCTACTGGGTCACTTCACTTAGACACTTTATAGAAAACTATCACTCAATCAATCAACATGCTTTTATTAAATGCCTCAATGAGGATACAAACAATTCCTATTTACAAGAAGCTTACATTCTGACTGGGAAGAAAGCAAGTATGAATATACAATAAATACAGACCATGAGTAGAAGTGTATGTAGGCAAATATAAAGGGAATAGATACAAAGGAAAGTGAAGTCATTTGAATGCAGTAGGTAGGGAATAGGGGCACTAGCAGTTGAGGGATTAAGAAAAGGCATTGGGATTCTATGAGGTGGAGGTAAGCGGGGAGCAGGCATTGCGGCAGAGAGCAGACAGGCCAGTGTGCTTGGATCCTCAAGTGTGAGAAGGAGAGTGACACTCAATAAGACGTGAGAGGTAGTTTGGGGTTGGGTTATGAAGGGCTTTCACAGCTAAATGGAGGGTTTTCTATTTCATCCTAAAGTCCAGAGGGACCCAGTGGCATTGGCTGAATAGTGACAGCACACTTAAGGACAATCATTTTGGTCACACTGTGGGGGGCACACTGGAGTGATGAGAATCTCAAGGCAAGGAGACCAATCATACACACCTTAGGGAAGTGGGGGGCAGGGATGCTTGCATGTGAGAAGCGATGCTCATTCTCATCGCTCAAATGAAAATAGTCTCTGGAATCGCCTGGAGATCTTTTTGCCACCACCTCCCTACTCTCCACCTAAGATGCCTTACCACACATAGCCCATCAGTAACCATGGCAACGTTGATGCAGCATCTTAGCTGAGGTATGAGACTAGAAGCTGAGCACTGCTGAGAGCTAAATAACCTGCACAATCACTAGCCATGGTTATTATCTCTGCTCGTGGGGTCCCCAAGGTTATCATAGGATCAAGGAAGGATAGTAGCAAGCGAGTACCAAAATATTCTGTCATAAATCACAAACTGGCAGGTTATTAGTTTAAAAAGGAGATACTGGACCCCCCCCCTCCATTTCCTCCCTCCTATTCTTCCTTCTTTTCTTCCTCCTCCTCCTCCTCCCCCTCCTTCTCCTCCCTTTGCTGGCCAGAGGTGATTTTTCTAGCCCTTCACAAACCTTACAAGTCAAGGTCTACAGTCTACCCAACTCAAATCTTAAACTGGAATTCAGCACGAGATCCAATAGACAGAGGCAGGACAGTTCAGTGAGTTCCACAGAGTCTCTGGAATAAGGAAAGTGCTGTCTTCTATAGGACTGGCCAAAGGACCAGGACGTTTAACCTAGGTAAGTATTCACAGGATCCTAGCTGCAGAGGACTTCAGAGATCACCCAGAAAGTGAGGCAATAAGCATTTTGTAAGCACTTAGTGAATGCCAGGCTTTGTGCTAAGCACTAGAGAGACAAAAAGAGACAAAAGAACATCCCCTGCCTTCAAGGAGCTTGCAATCTAATGAAGGAGAGAAACAAATATATGCAAACAATATATACAAAGCAAGCTATCTACAGGATAAATAGGAAATAATTAACAGTGGGACAATATTAAGAGAGGTTGAGGAAGACTTCTATCAGGACAGGGAACATTAATCACCTAGTTCCTTCATATTACAGATAAGTAAAGGAGACCTAAAGAGGAAGAGGCTAAGCAGTTTAGCCAAGGTCACATGGGTGGCAGAACTGAGATCTGAGCACAGGATCCTTCTGTATCCAACATTCTGTCCATTTTCTGCTTGGCACAAAGAGGACCCCTGAGGGTGTGGTCAGTTTCTCTTTTTCTTTTCTTTTCTTTTTTTTTTTTTTTTGGTCATCATTGGCCCAATCCATTGCGGAGCTTGAAATGTGTTTGTTGAATTGAATGAAATTTAGACCAAGTCAGATTTCTGTTCCATGTAAGGAAATGATCTAAAAATTACAGCTGATCAAAACAACTAGAAGCTCCCTGCATGCCAAACATTTAAGAAATAATCAGAAGAAATTATGGTACACAAATATAATGGAACTTTACCATATCATAATACATTATAAACATGAAAAATACTAAGAAAGATGGGAAGACCTTGATGGAATGAACAAATCGCACACTAATTATAACTATATAAATAGTAGGCCTCCACCAGTCGAGGACGACCATGGATCAGCGCCTTGAAGAGCCGCAGGCCACAGTGTGGCTGTGCAGTCCGATACAGGAGCCGCAGCTCCTGAGTGACTTATAACCGATAACTGCCGCATCCCGTGTTGTATCTACCCCATGAGGAGTAGCTGGAATATCCTCTCCAGGGCGCTGGCCTGGGTGGATCAATATGGAAAACAAGCTGTTGCCCATGCAGCAGGTTTTCCCTCTCAGTGACATTGGTGGATCCAAAGGAGAGGCAGAACCAGTACAATTTGGCACCAGTGCCGCTGCAGGAGTTGCCAGAGGGATGTGATGTCCAACATCCAACTGCCTAAGGGACTGACTCCTGATTTTTCCTTGGGGTTAACTCCCAAAGCCTTTCCCATATATGGGTATAGCCGCAAGGCAGCAGAGGTTTCAAATCAGGGTTTCCTTCCCCTAGGAGGGTTGCCTGCCCAGGCTAACGAGCCACACCTGCCCGAAGCGACTGTTTTTTTTTTTTTTTAAGACACCAGTGACTCACCTTCTCCCCTTCTCCTGTTAGTGAAAACAGTTCCTCCATGAGAAGGCCAGGAGTTGGGCTTCAGTTGTCAGAGGCTATTTGAGACACACTCTACTGGAGCATTTTATAGAGTGGGAGCTTATCCCCACTCCCACCCCAGCATGACAAACCTTTGGAACCAACTGTATAAATAATAGCAACATAATCCAGGAACTACACAGAAAAGAAGGGAAAAAACAATTAAAGGGGGACAGGGAACCAAAATGATGGTTTTGTTTCTGCCTCATTAAAGTTAATGAAGGAGCAGCTAGGTGGTGCAGTGGATAGAGCACTGGCCCTGGAGTCAGGAGGACCGGAGTTCAAATCCGGCCTCAGACACTTAACACTTACTAGCTGTGTGACCCTGGGCAAGTCACTTAACCCCAATTGCCACACTAAAAAAAAAAAGTTAATGTATACATATTTAAACAAATTATAAATAAGGGAAATTTATGGTTTCCTGTACAATCTTTTTATTGCTCCTGTATTTGTATTTGAACATTTGTGTATTAGTGCTTGAAAATTAAGTAAACTAAGTGTTTTTAAATGCCTATGGGAGTAATAAATTTCCCATTCCTGAGAGTCTCCAAGTGGAGTCTCCCTGGGCACTGGTGTCTCCAAGAGACGTTGTAGACAGGATTCATGCTATAGGTAGGCACTAGACAAGGTCATCTCTAAGGTCTTCAGTTGTGTGACCCTCTGCTTCTCTTCTAAAAGCATAAAAGCACCATTGTGAAATTACTGAGCCTCTTTGACCCCTACAGTACATTAAAGACAAAGCCAGTCCTATGGAGCTCATGACAAAAGGGCACCATTGGGGCATGATGTCATGAGAATTGTGAAAATACAGTGGTGCCCAAGTGACAAATCTCAAATTCATGGAGTACCAGGAGCTCTATGCTGATGAAATCATAGATCTGTTGAATATTATCTCATGATAAACTTCTTGGGATACAGCATATGATATACCCCATTTCCATAGCATGAACACATAAGAAAAAAACAAAATAAATATTATCTTTAAGAAACAGTCTGGTACAAAGACTTGGCTTTATCTGAGATAATATCCCACCTCTATCATTTACTATCTGTGTGACCTTCAACAAGTCACTTCCACCTCTGAATCTATAATCTTGTTTTCTATATCTTCATTTAAACATAAATCCATTACGCCAGACAAATGGGCTGCCCAGGTCAAGTTCACACACAAAGGATTGTCAGAAGACAATTTTTCATCCATTCACGTCCCCTTAAACTGTTAAGTCTAAGCAGGGTATATTGGCAAATGTTAATAACCAGCTTTTCAGGGGGGAGGGGTAATGTATGCATGGAATACTTTTAAGTTCAATACATATTATTAACATTTTCTTGATTACTTTATTAAGTCTAGACAAAGAAACAATGAATTAAGCCCTGATTTGTAGCACTTGCTGATTTCTGTGTTGTAAATGCTCAGATTGAGACTTTAACAACCAGCTTTCCCAAGTCTATACAAGGTAGTAACTACACATGCAAGGTCTAACTTTTGAAGGTATATAAACATGTAGAGAGGAATTTTTAAAATTTCTGCTTTCTTAACAACTATTAACCATGGGCAGCTAGATGGTGCAGTGGATAAGGCACTGGCCCTGGATTCAGGAGGACCTGAGTTCAGATCCAGACTCAGACACTTGACACTTACTGGCTGCATTACCATGGCAAATCACTTAACCCTCATTGCCCTGCAAAAACAAAAAACAAACAAACAAAACCCAACTATTAACCATTTATTTCTAAAATGCATGGGCAGCTTTTTGAATACTAAAGAAATACTGCATGCCTCCCAAACAAAATGAAAAATTGCTCTTCTCCCAGTGAAATTAGCATTGAGCATATATAGATGAAGTTATTTCTAGCTATACCTCCCCTACATTGCACTTTTGGAATGGATTTTTTTGAACTCTGGTATAAGACTTTACATTTATTCTTGCTAAATTTCAACTTATTACATTTGACTGAAGCTTATGCCCTTGTCAAGGTCTTCTGAAATTTTCACTCTTTCATCCAACATGGCAGTTATATATCCTAATTTGGTTTTTTGCTGGAAATTTGATTATTTGTAGCTATATTCTTTATATAATGATCTATCACACAGGAATGGGTTACCAAAATTTTATGTCCAAATGTTATTTTTAAAAAACTGAATTTTCAGAAGAATCCAAATGAAAATTCTTGAATTCCTCCATAACTCCTCAAGAATATCAAGAAGACAAAGAAAGAGATAGAGAGAGAGAGAGAGAGAGAGAGAGAGAAAGAAAGGAAGGAAGGAAGGAAGAAAGAAAGAAAGAAAGAAAGAAAGAAAGAAAGAAAGAAAGAAAGAAAGAAAGAAAGAAAGAAAGAAAGAAAGAAAGAAAGAAAGAAAGAAAGAAAGAAAGAAAGAAAGAAAGAAAGAAAGAAAGAAAGAAAGAAAAGGCCCAAAGACTGACCTTGCTTTCCAAGATCCAGAATGAATACATCATGTGGTCAACTCCCAGGTCCCCAGAAATGACCATTCTGCCACCATTCAAAAGAAGTAGCAAATTTAAGTTCAAATCTAGCCTCAGACATTTGACACTTGCTAGCTGTGTGACCCTGGGCAAGTCACTTAACCCTCATTGTCTCGCCAAAAAAAAAAAAAAAGAAAGAAATAACCTACTTAGATTTCAGAAAAATAAGCCTCAGTCATGTACATGTCTGGGACTGGATTGAAATTTGACTTTCTCCCTCCAAGTTCAATGCCCTAGCCACTGGGTCACCTGTAGCCTGGGGAGCCTGTAAATTCAATGAGACAAAGGAGTACAGAACTGGTATTTTTAATTGCAAGAAAGGGGCTAGAGCAGGAGTCTGAACATTTTTTTTTTTAATTGATAGCTGTATTTCAATGTAATTGCTTTCCTTTGTAGTTCAGTGTTTAGGGTGTATGCATTTAACCATTTATCCTACTGATATGGGTCTATAGGTGTCAGCAGAATGCCAAAGGTGTCCATGACACAAAGAAGGTTAAGAATCTCCGGGCTAAAGTATAGCACTATGGCGGAGGGGGGGGGGGGAGGGGAACCTCTGAAGAAAGGCAAACCTTCAGCTCATGCTCCACCACAGTAAGACTCCTTTTTCCTTTGTCCCTTCTTCTCTTCCACCTCCTCAGACACTAAAAGAGAACATTCAGGGATTGGTTTTGTCTATGAAATAAAAGGTGCTTTTTACAAGCACTAGAGAACTCCCACTCAGGTGGAATGTCTAATGACTCTCATTTTGAAAAAGCCCTGTTAAAGTGTGCTGTTTTTAGAGTCAAAGAAATAAACATCCAATGAGTTGAGCTTTGTCTCAATATTTGAAATCTGCTGGGATCTTAGACAGACAGATATACATATATAGATATGTGTGTGCTCTCTCCCCCACTTTGTGTTGTCTCCCCCTATTAAAATGTGAGGTCCTTAAGAGCTGGGGCCACCTTGTTTTTCTATTTTTTTCCCTAGCAGTTAATATATAATCAACCCTTAAGAAATGTTTTTATTCCTTCATCCATGTCTGCCCATGTATACAAATCTCATCCATTTCCTCCCATAAATGTACCACGAGGGTCCCCGCCCCCCCCCCCCACCACATGCTGACACTTTCCTCGATTTCTCCTAACATCAGCAGGATGCCAGTGGCTCACTCTAGCTCTTCTTCCCTCTCACCATGTGACCAGCCTGTCTTATTTTTCCATCACATATTTCTTTGATAGCATCCTGTATTATTCTTCTCATTCATAATTCCTTGTTTGGAATGTGTTGCAGCCTATCTGTGCCCACCAGGCTCCTTCTGCCTACCCAATGGTAGCATTGAATTGTTCCAAGACTACTTTCTTTCATCTGCCCTGCAATGGCACTGGTACCATATTGGGTTTAGAGGTTTCTTTTTTGTTTGGGTTTTGAGGTTCTTTTAGACCAGACTTCAAATTTCATCAATGTCAGAAGCTCTTCTACAAAAGCAGACAGGCACCTGCCCTGAAACTTAAGAGTCTTATTAAGTTGCCTAGTACTCTGGGAGGAGGAATGACTTGCCCAAGGTCATACTACTAATCTTTATCAGAAACATTACTTAAATCTAGGTTTTCCTGACTCCAATGCCAACTCTATCCTCTATATCCTTCTGCCTCATGGAATATTGGTACATTATACACATACTAAATATAGCCACAACCACAGCTTCATCTATATGATTCCAAGTCTCTGTCTCCTCTTCTTTCTTGAGAGTCAGGAAACCCTGGATTCAAATCCAACAGTAGACACTTACTAACTGCATGATCCTAGACAAGTCATTTCACTTTGTGCCTCGGTTTCTTCATCTATAAACTGAGGAGGGTTGGACTCAATAGCCTTTAAGGTCCCTTCTTATTTAATCTTTGTGCTTCTAAATTGGATAACAAGGTATAGCCACTAATTATAGAGCATTATTTCAAAGATCATGGAACATACGTCTTGCTTCATCTGGCAAATGAAGTTTGTTGTCATGAATCATATTTATGTATCAAACATGTAACAAACACTATATGCCAAGTGGTACAAAGGGTAAAAAGGCAGAAATGAAACAAGGTCTGCCCTGAAGGAAATTCTAATCTATTAGAGGAGATTCTACTTGGGGAAAAGATCACAAAATAGCTCAAATGCCACCTTCAACAGGAAACTTTTCCTGATACCCCAGATGCTCCTGCCTTATACCAAAAATATCATCGCATCATTGATCATGGAATCATAGATCTAAAGATGGAAGGTACCTCAGAGGTTGTCTTGTCCAACCTCATCATCTTACAGATGAGAAAAATCAGTGGCCAGGCAGCTAAGGGACTTGTCCAAGGTCCCACAGGTAATAAATTTCACTGACAGGATTTCAACATATGCCCTTTGAATCCAGAGCTAGTGATCTATCACCCTGTCTTCACTTAATAATAAATAAGAGTTGGTTTGGAATGAATTGAATTGGACTGGATTGGGTGTTTACTCTGAAGATACCAATTGCAACCTCTCTGCACCTTTTAGAGGGACTTCCAAAGTAGCTGTAGCCAAAAAATCCTCCTCCTCTTCTTCTTTCTCCTCCTCTTTTCATCCTTCTCTTCCTCTTCTTCTTCCTCCTCCTCCTCCTTCTCTTCCTCTTCCTCCTCCTCATCATTACATGGCAGCTAAGCTTCGGGTGTTGAGCCTCTGGTACCTTAGCTAGAATAGTTTTACACAAGAAGCAGAGAATGATTTGGGGGCTCTTGCTCATAGCCTTTCTATCTTGTCAGTACCTGCCAGAGCTTGTACCCTACTGATATAGCTTTCAAAAATCCAAGATCACCATACCAAGGTGAAGCGTCACACAAAGAAAAGCCCCCTGGGTTAACCAAACCAAGCCAATTTCTTTATACTTTTAAGGGAACTATCTATGACTTTCACCTCAGAATACAAAAAGAGGTAAAAGACAGTGCTTTCCCTCAAGGAGCTCCCAATCTAATGGGGAAGACAATGTACAGACAACTATATTAAAGCAAGATGTAGACTGGATAAATAGGAAATAATTGGCAGTGTGAAAGCACTGGAACTAAGAGGGTTAGGGAAGGCTTCCTGTACAAGGGAGGATTTTAATTGAAACTTAAAGGAATCCAAGGAGGTCAGTAAGTAGATCAGAGGAGGGAGAACATTCCGGACATGGAATTTTGTCCTGAAGTAATGGGAAGCAAAGAAGATAGAAATAGGAAGGCCAATTGTTCAAGAACTCAAGAGGACAAAATGTTTGGGGTTGAGTTAAAAAATTAAAACTCCCATGGAGCAAGCATGTGCTAACCCTTGATTAATGACTTTTCAAATCCTGCAATTTAGGCATAAAGATAATAAGAGAGAAGCATGAGTTAAAGGGACCCAAATTTTGGGACAGAGTCTGGCCATAAAAATAAATTGGAAGAATAGCTTTTTATGATTTTTTAAAATCAAAATGCCACTAAGTAGTATACAATTTTTAGCATAAGAGAATGTGGGGGAAAATGTACTTAGTGATCAAAGCCTAATTTTGTCTCTCCCAAGCCCCTTGCTTCAAGAAAAAGTCAGAGAGAATACCTTGGTACTTTGGTAACAGAAAAATAAATATATCTCACCAGCCCCAAATCTTCTCAAATAATGGGGTTTTATGAAGTTTTGTTTATGTAAAGGGTTTTTTTTTTAACATTAGAAACATTTCCAGACTAGCCCCACCCATAAGTTTTCTTTTAACAAAGTAAAAGAACTAAGTAAAACTAACAATACAGAGACCATGTCTGAAAGTGAAGAACATTCTATGCCTGTAACCCTCCCAACCTCTCTATTTTAAGTATTTTTTAATTAACAGAAATTTTTTTCTCTCCCAGTCTACCCTGCATTGAAAAAAGGGAGAAAAGAAAAATGAATTGCTTGTAATAAATATGCATAGTCAAACAATTCAAATTCCCTCATTGACCATAGCAAAAATATATATGTGTCACTCTGCACCCTAAATCAGATGATGTTTATACAGATAGAAAGAAAAACGGGAAGCAGCTGGCAGATGGGGGAAGCATCCTAGACAGGCTTACCTGGATCTCATCAAGGCATATCTTCATGACTGCTAGTGTGCCCTCTAGTTCCAAGACCTATATCTCTGACCTGTGATTTATGAACCATGTGCTATGATGTCCTCGTGGAAAAATGCATAAATATGTGTGTTGGGTAATAAACAGTACAGTTAGGCGCCTTCAGAACCACTGGAGTGAGAAATCAATCACCTTTTATTAAACATCTACATTTACTAAGCACTAACCAGAATGTATTAAGCATCAAACAAGTCACTGGAAGTACAAAGAGAAAAATAAAGTAAGCTTTGACTTCAAAGTACTTACCTTCTATATAATAGAAGCACTTCTACTTATATCTATATAAAATTCTAGAAAAGCAGATATACTTTTAAGTAAATTCAAAATATATGCAAAATAAATACATGCTAATTTAGGAAGAGGGTACCGCAAGGCAGTGCTTTAGACCTGGAATCAGGAAGATGTGTGTTCAAAGCTCACCTCAGATACTTACTATCTATGTGACCCTGGACAAGTCACTTAAGCCCTATTTGCCTCAATTCCTCATCTGTAAAATGGGGACACACTGGAGAAGGAAATGACAAACCACTCTAATACCTTTGCCGAGAAAGCCGTATGAATGAGTCCATGAGGAGACAAAAAGAATGACTGAACAACAATTTAGGAATGAGACAATAGCAGCTGGGGCTATTTGTAAGGTCTAAAACTAAAATTTATTATTTAATAGATTAAACTCAGTATATATACTAGCCTTAAAGTCAGGAGGACCTGAGTTGAAATATGTCCTCAGGCATTTACTGGCTATATGACCCTGGGAAAGTCATTTAGTCTCTGTTTGCCTTAGTTTCCTCATCTATAAAATGGGCATAATAATAGCACCTATCTTCCAGGGTTGTTGTGAGGATCAAATGAGATAATATTTGTAAAGTGCTTAGTAAACTTTAAAAATCTACGTAAAATATGCTATGTAAGTTGTTATCACTTAGGAAATCTCTAGGAAATGCATTCAGTTCAACATTTCTTATCTGTCACATGGGTGAAGACATGGATACCTTGTTTATTAAATTTGTGGATGAACATGAATCGAGGAGTAATCACCAACATGTTGGATGCAAAGTACAGATCCAAAAGAATCTTAAGAGGTTAAAATGCTGGTCATAATCTACTGTGAAGAACTAGAGATTTCTGGAAAGATGGTGGAATTAGAGGTCATAAGATAGCCAAGCTCCCCTTTGTCATCTTAAAGACAGCAACAAATATATCAAATACAAGAAATCATGAAAAATAACATCAACTCAAGAAAAAAATCCTCACGCAAATGGAAAAAAGATTGATTAAAAGAAGGATCAAACAAAATAAATCCTCTAACATGAGGAATAAATATAATGGATTGAAAGAAACTAAGGATGATCAAAATGTTAAGTATGTTGACATTTTTAACAAAGGAAACCCAGAATAAGCCCAACGGAAACATTGATTAACCCTAAAGCTGAAGAACATTTGTCCCCTTATTGAAACTGACCTGCATTAATGACAAGAAAGCACCACCAGTTCCATACTAGGATCTGTCTCAAAGGGCAGTTAGAATTAACCATCTTCTGTCAACTTCTTTTAGAAATCATGGGATAGATTGGTTATTTTTGACTCTTTACCAACATCATAAAAACAATTCTGCCTGCCCACTACGGCTCATCCATCTTCATTCCTCAAACAAACATGGTGGACATAACAGCTTTTTAAAAACCCAGATAAGTCAGCCTGAAAGAGGGCCTCACAAAGAGAGTGGTTTAGTGATGGAATCATTAAGAATGGCAAGGCCTGGACTAGAAATCAGGTGTTCTGAGTACAAATAGCTGTGAGATGTTAGCTATTAAGTCACTCCTCTGGGCCTCAGCTTCCCCAGCTCTTAAATGAACAAGTTACATTAGATGATGTATAAGGGCTATCTATGAACAGAAAGGACTTCTACGGTCATTTGTAGACCCAGGCAACCCTTTTTTTAAATCAATCAATCAATTAATAAATATTCACAGGGCAGCTAGGTGGCACAGTAGATAAAGCACCGGCCCTGGATTCAGGAGTACCTGAGTTCAAATCCGGCCTCAGACACTCGACACTTACTAGCTGTGTGACCCTGGCCAAGTCACTTAACCCCCATCGCCCTGTAATCAATCAATCAATCAATCAATTAATAAATAAATAAGTATTCATTAAGTGCCTACTATCCTCCAAGCACAACTTGAGATGCCAAGGATACAAGACCGAAGAATGAAGCAAGTGCTACTTGACATGATCTTAAGTTCTAATTGGGGAGACAAGTATACATAAAAATATATAAAGCGAGGGCAGCTAGGTGGCATAGTGAATAAAGTACCAGGCCTGGATTTGGGAGGACCTGAGTTCAAATCTGGCCTCAGCCACTTGACACTTACTAGCTGTGTGACCCTGGGCAAGTCACTTAATCCTCATTGCCCCGCAAATATATATATATATATATATATAAAGCTAATAAATACAAATATTTGTATACAAAATATAAAACAGTAGCAAATACACAGTAGTTTAGGAGAGGCAATAATAATTGAGGGAAAAAGCCTTCACTAAGAAGATGGTGTTCCATCTCTGAGGTAGCAGGAAGCAGGGGGTGCATTGTAAGCATGGAGGCTGGTCAGCACAAAGTTATGGAGGCAGAAGATGGAGTGTCACCTGTGAGGAATAGAGATAAGGCCAGTAGTAATACACACACACACACACACACACACACACACACACCTTTTGTCTTAGAGACAATAGGGAGCTACTGATTAGGATGTTAGACATTTTCCCAGTTCTGCTATGCTTTGTGTACATTCCTTGCATCTTTGGGATATTTGAATTCCAATACTAGCTTTTGCCCTTACAAAAATGTTGCCCAGTGGTCCATGGATTGAGGGAGGAGTGTCTATCACTGGAATGCAATAGATTCAGAGAAGAGACATGGATGTCCAGGGGGTTAATAGGGATCAGACTCCCTTTCAATCGAACTTCTATTTGTAGAGTTTTCAATATAGAGAGACATCGATGGTATAACCCCCAAGTTTCCAACTTGGACCCGAACCATATCACTGACAAGAAGTTGGAGCCGAATGAAGACAAATGACTGAACGAAGAACTTGGTTTCACTGGATGCACCCAACAGGACTTGTGGGATTTTGACTTGGTCCTTCCTGCTGATTTATCTTGCTTGTGGGCTTCTAAGGGAGAAGGAGGATGTTATCTTTGTTCCAGCTTCTCCACTTTCTCCAGCTTTCTACCAAGGGAACAAGAAGCTTTTGGATCCTCCTTTTCTTTCCTCTCCTTCTGGAGCCCCAGAAAAATGCTAGGTTTCCTTTCTACCCTTCCTTGTTAACCTAGGTACGTTCTGACTGGAGCTATGCCACATAGGAAAGGCCTCGCTTTTCTCTCTTTTTCCTCTGACTTCTTTAACTTCTCTTCCTCATGTCAATAGTTGATAAAAATCTGCCTCCAATCTAGGCTGATGATAGACATCACATGTCCTCCAGTACGATCCCCTTCAAAGAAATAACCATGATCTTTATATGTCTAGAATTACTACTATGAACTCCATTTTTATTCTGTAGGCATCATTGTTTATAGATGTGCACATTGTTGAGCTAATGATTCATTCCCAAGATGGTACATGTGTCTGGTAGTGCAAGTTATGTTAGACAGATTTGTTACTGAGCTAATAATTTCCCTATAGTCTCTGTTCTGATAGTCTTCATTAAATGCCTCTCTCCCTAGAGCCAAACTGTGGAGTTATTTAGTAGCTTCAGCTTTGCTGGTAGGCTAGGACCCAGGCCAGCAGAATGTAGGGGTGTTGACACCCCATTAGATTTGGGAGTGTAGCATACTCAGCAGCTGCTGGAAGTTGAGAATTGCCTCGCAGCACACAGCAGATTCATTAACAAGGAAACTTTAGAATCATTTGTTATTGTGCTGTCAAAATAAGGTTCTTGAAAGCATTGCAGAGGCAGCTAGGTAGTAAAGTAGATAAATTACTGGCCTTGGATTCAGGAGGACCAGAGTTCAAATCCAGCCTCAGACACTTGACACTTACTAGCTGTGTGACCCCAGGCAAGTCACTTAACCCTCATTGCCCCACCAAAAAAAAAAAGAGACCATGAATATCTATCCTTTCTCCGACACACTTAAAATCCATTATCCTCATATTTAGAAAGATTATCTACTTCTGCTTGACCTCCTAATCAATCAATCCTAATCATTCATAAACACTAAGATGGGCTAGTTATTTCTTCCAAAGATTCTTGTCATTACTACTTCAGCATTGAGTTTTTCCTCACTATAACATAGCACCATAAATCTTGAGCTATAAGGGATCTTAAAAGCCATCTAATCCAACCTCTTCACTTTACAAGGGGGGAAACTGATACCCAGATGTGAAAATGACTTACCCAAGGTAAGATGGAATAGACAGAGGGAGGATTTGAATTCAGGTCTTCCCACACTCTGTCCATGGTGCTAGGCTGCCTTAATTGTTCAGAATCATATCCAATAGAGCAGTTGGCTTCAGTGCTTCCTTCACCTCTTCATTCAGAAGAAGGAAATTAACATTAAGGCCAGTCAAGAATTTATTAGCAAATCATATGCTGGAAAAATGGGAGCTCTTGGCTCTGATTCTTTTCCTTGTCCCCATACATTGTTGTAATGAGTCTCACACACACACACCACCCAAAGTCATCAGGAAGCCTTTCTGGCACCAGAAGAACTGTCCTCTCCATATAGTCAATGGAACATCAATAAGTGCCCCTCAAGCAGATAATATTCTTGTGTTGCTGATTGTACAATGTCATCATCAAATTCAAAGGCCATTAACAGGAGAGATGAAGGGCTAATGAATCATTCCCAAGTGAAACAAATTGACTGAGGGTACATAATAAGCTCATAAAAAGCAGAGACAGTGAAGTGTCCATTCAAATGAAACTACAAGTACAACACCAGCTCTCTCAATAGAATTGCAGCTCCTTGAGAATGGGAGCAAGTTAGCTTTTTTCTTTATGTCCTCAGCTACTAGCACAGTGCTTGGCACATAAAGATGAAGAACAGATCTGTGTTTCCCTTGTGTACAGAGCTCTGGGATGAAGAAAGCCCCTCTACCAATGCAGGGTGCCACCCTCTCTGCAATGTGTAGTCTTGGAGTTGATTAGAGTACTGAGAGATTGTGACTTGGTCCAGCTCACACAGCCTCTGTGTGTGACAGAAGCAGACTTGAACCCAGCTGTAAGGCTAGTACTCCACCCATTCCTTACCTCTTCTTCAATCACTATTTTCAATAGGAAATAAGCAGTGAGTCTACCAAAATGCTCCCAACTGACACACACAACAATTCACATAAAAACCTTTTAGGAACATTGTACACACACACACACACACACACACACACACACACACACACACACACACACTTTCAAAGGCTTAGCTAATGGGGTCTCAAAAGAAACCCAAATTATCAGGTACCCTAGGTACCAAGATCAGAAAGCCTCATTACTAAAGGGAACCTTTTTGTTGTTGTTTAGTTGTTTTGCAGTGATAACCCCTTTTGGGGGTTTCTTGGCAGAGATACTGGAGTGCTTTGCCATTTCTTTCGCCAGCTCATTTTATAGACGAAGAGACTCAGGCAAACAGTGAGAAGTGATTTGTTCAAGGTCACACAGCTACTAAGTGTCTGAGGCTAGATTGAACTCAGGAAGAGGAATTTTCTTGATCCTGAACCCAGCACCCTATCCACTGCACCATATATGATCAAAGAGAGCCCCTCTTTTGCTAAATGAGAAAACTAAAGCATAAGTTAAATAAATACCTTATTCGAAGTTGCAGAACTAGTCAGTAGCACAATAGGGATTAAAATGAAGGCTCCCAAACACATCTTGGTAGGATGGTTATACTGCAGGACTGGGAACAGGGAGCCCTGGGCATGAACTTTGGAGAACTTATGAGCTGTATGTAACCCTGGACAGTTCCCTTGATCTATCTGAGCCTTACTTAAACAAGTGGGGAGGATCATAGCTTTTTTTTTTTTTTTTTGCGGGGCAATGGGGGTTAAGTGACTTGCCCAGGGTTACACAACTAGTAAGTGTCGAGTGTCTGAGGCCGGATTTGAACTCAGGTACTCCTGAATCCAGGGCCGGTGCTTTATCCACTGTACCACCTAGCCGCCCGGGATCATAGCTTTATAACATGAAAAGACCTTAGAGTTCAACTAATTCAATCCTTCTTATTTCACAAACCAGTTATCAGATAACAAAGCCAATGATTGAACCCTAGTCCTTTGCTTATAAACTCAGTGTTCATTCTGCTTGTCTATGCCGTCTCTGAAAGTATCTAGGTAATAATTTTCAATATGCCACAGATTCCTCACCATTTTTAAATTCCCCTTTCTTAAACTTGTTTTTAAGTGGTTCTAAATTCTGTCCCTCCTATACTTCTGATTCTACCCTTAAGAACTCTTTCCCTCCATTTAATTCCCCCAAAATAACAACAAACAAAAGCCTCTCCCCGTGATTCAGTTTTCAGTCATTTGCTTCAGATAGGCAAGGCATTTCAAAGGTACATTATCGGATGATTTCATGCCTGCTTTGATCTTTCCTTTGCTTAGGACCATCTTGAGGAATCAGATACCCTCAGTTTAAATTGGATCCTTCTTTTCTGCTTCACGCCAAATGTTCCAGGCTTAGAAGGCATAATAAAAATAAGAAATTCTTTATTTTTCATAGAATGTTTGGCTTTGATTTTCTCTATCTCATAAACACATCAGTTTTGCTTCTCTACAGTGACATCTGGTGTTTACACAGCACTTGAAAACTGGCAAAGTGCTTCATATACAATAACTCATTTAACCCTTAAAATAACCCCATGAGGCAGGTTGTGTTATTATTGAAGCTCAGAGACTTGTCCAGGGTCACACAGCTTGAAAGTGTCAGGGGCAGGATTTGAACCCATAGCTTCCAAATTCCATATCCAATCCTCTGCCCATCACACCACCCTGCCCTAGCCACATGGCATTTATTTTTCCCATGTAGTGTTTGCTAAGTGTACTGAGAATACTCATAAACCATTTTCCCTTAACCCTAAAAAGAAATCTCAAAAAGGCAAGACAAGGCTTGCATCTCTGTGCACTGAATGGCCTCTAGAAGGACCCATATTTAAGAATACTTCCAAGGACCATCTGGATCAACTGATACTGGGCACTTTTCTTCTATCCATAAGGCAAAGAAATTAGAGATGGTAGGAGAAACATCTTAATTCCAAGTAAAATTGGGATTTGGGGGCATCAGTTGGCATGTTTGGACCTTCTGATGCAGAATGAGGTGAGCAGAACCAAGAGAACAGCTTAATAAAAACGTGGAAATCGTACAGATGAATGCTTTAGAAAGACAAAGGACTCGATTAAATTGGTCAATGAAATATCAGCTCTGGTTATTCTGGAGGACCAGCGATGAGGAGGAAGCCTGCCTACCCCGTGGCAGAGAGAGGATGGGCTAATATGCAGAGTGAGAGATGCAGGCTTGGGTGGATGGGCTTATGCAGGTCTGTGTATGCTGCAGCTTGTCTATGCTTATATGATTCAAAGGTTCTGTTGTCTTTCTTTCCTTCTTTCTGTCTCTTTTTTTCAGATGGAGCAGGGAAAGTGTGAAAGAGGAAAAAAACCAAACTCTTGATTATTCAAAAACTAAATAATAACCATGAGATCATGAAAGTAGAGAGCTGGAGAATGCTCTTGTCTAGTACACCACCACCACCCCCATTTTGCAGATGGCAAAATTGTGATCCATGAGAGTCAAATGATGTATCAAGGGGTCACACAGCTAGTGAAGCAGAGATCAGAGCTAGATAGAAGAAATGGTCACAAACAAGAAATAAGATTTTTCCTGTAGTTTTACACCAAAGAGGCATGGAGTGTTTTTCTTTACTTAAGCATAGAACATGCCTAAAATGCTTCTTCTTAAACTGACTGCCTCTCATAAACTTGCTTTGGGTACTTATTCTAGGAAGGGGTAGAAGGAGAGATTCAAATGTTCATGTCTTGCTTTCTTTCAACTGTGTTCTGAGTGAATGTCCTTACATGCCTGCCTGTCCCCGATGGGCAACTTGTTTAGGGTGGGGGACATCTGCTACCCCATCTTCATAAATACTGTGTGTTCTTGGAATCTTTCCCAAGGACTGTTCCCAGCCAGTCCAACTTGGGTGGGAATTTTTCCTCAAGAATGAAAGGAAATGCCATGTGGTATAAATTCACCAAACATGTATTGGCTTTCTCCTCTCGCGGGCCCTGTGGCATGTGGAGATTGAAAATACCCTTGGAGGGAAGAAGGCATGGGTTCAAATCTTGCCTCTAAATCCATGACAAATGTGTAACCCTGAATGAATAGCAACCTCTCATTGCCCTTAGGCAACCCTCTAACATATGCATTCTTAACCTGGGGGAAGGGGGTCTGGGAACTTTTAAAAAATATGTTTTGATGACTGGATTTCAATATAACTGGTTTCTTTTATAATCCTATTATTTGGGGCAGCTAGGTGGCACAGTGGATAGAGCACCGGCCCTGGAGTCAGGAGTACCTGAGTTCAAATCCGACCTCAGACACTTAACACTTACTTAACACAGCTGTGTGACCCTGGGCAAGTCACTTAACCCCAACTGCCTCACTAAAAAAAAAAAATCAAAAATTATAATCCTATTATTTGATTTTGTAATTTAAAAGCATCATTCTGAGAAAGGGTCTCACCATACTGTCAAAGGAGTCCAATCATGATAAAAAAAAGGTCAAGAAAATTTCCACTCTGTATCTGTAGAAAGAATTCCCCCCTCCTAATAAGATCACAGATCTGGACCCCTACATTTTTTTAATGTGGAAATCAGTATGAGAAGTCCTATAGGGGAAATATCAAGATAAGCATGGTACAATGCCCACCTGGAAGGAGATCCCAATCCAGTGTTAGAGGTAGTGAGACACACTGCTGAGTCATTGGCCCCGAATTCAAATCTTGACTCTAACATGTATCACTTATGTGACCTTGGGTCTCAGTTTCCTTATCTGTTTATTAAGAGGACTGGACTCCATGATCTCCAAGGTCCCTTTCAGTTGTATATCTATGTTCCTATGAGATATAAGCAATGGCCTTACCTAGGAATTTGTGTGCTTGGGACAAATGGCCCACAACAGATCCTCATTGGAGGGGTCAAAGGGAATAAGTTAGGGGTGGGGAAAGAGCTCACCTCTGCCCACCATATGACAGTCAAATATTTTTATAAATGTTACAAATTATTCTTGCTAACCAAGTGTTATGGAAAGACTGAAGGTGCTTCCTGCACCCTCTAAATTCAGTACCTAGGGGCAAAGGCCCTGTTACCCTGCCTTAGTTTCAGCATGAAAGTGCATGAGGCCTAGACCAAGTACTCTGAGAATACAGAAGAAAGGGAGAATCACTTCTGGCAGAGAGGGCAGTGTGGTAGATTAGAAAGCCCAAGTGAATTTTGTCCTCTGTAAAATGAGAAGATCTTTGAGATCTGCTTCATGCATCTAAGGCTGTGTGTTACAGAGGAAAGATCAATGCATTAGAGACAGAGAAACTGGGTTGAATCTGCCACCTCTCCATGACCCTAAACAATCACTCACTGGGACGCCTCACCTGTGAAATGAGAGAACTGCTCTCTATGTTCCGGAGGCCCTCCTCCGTCTCTGAACCCTTTGGCCATGGAAAGATCCGGTAAGATTTCACTGAGTAGGTAGTGGGGTGAAGGTTGTTCTAGGGATTAGGAGATCCTGCTGCCAACCCTAAGCTCACTCTTTTGCTCACTTTTCGATCAGCCCCTGATTGCCTAGGAGTTCTCACTGAAATTCCTCCTATTTCTCCATCAGATTCTATTTCTAAGATTGATGACAGGCTGATAAGATGCTGGGGAGGAATTGGCAAGAGGTGGAATCTATTTGTTTTACTGGAGGTTTTCTGTTTTGTTTTCATCTTTTATCAGCACTGCAAACTAGCCAGCTGAAGAGTCACACTACCTTAAAAGGGCCTTAAACTGAGGCAGGCTTGAGACTTGCCGCCATTGGCCTTTGGAGGTCTGTCTTTCCTCTTAACACACACATATCCTTTGCCTCATCTACAGTCATAAACCGTCATTTCTAAATATGTTTTCAGAGCAGATATGTGTGCCAAACACATTAAGCAACTGAGAGAGAAAAATGGGATGACTGGTCTACTCTTTGTGAGACAGTGTGGTATGATGGAAGGCATCAAGAGAGATCAGGGTTCACAGTGTTCACACAGAGAGAATCACACCAAAGACCTGAGTTCACGTCATCAGAGACTTACTATCACAGTGACCCTGGGGAATGTGAGTGACCCTCAGCAAGTCACTTTCTCTCTCTCTCTCTCTCTCTCTCTCTCTGTCTCAATATCTTCATATGTAAAATTGAAATAATAATAGGCCCTGATTTGCAGAGTGGTCATCAATGAGGATCAAATGAGATGAGATAGATACTGTTTCACAAACCTTAAAACACTATTTAGATGCTGGTTAGTACTGTATACTTCATATATTCTTCAGATATTTTATTTTCTAAATGCCCAAATATTAGCAGGTTGTCTCCCCTTGCAAGAGCCTTACAAACAGGGACTGTCTAATCTTTCATCTTTTTCCCCCATTCTAGCCAGTTCCTGGCATACAGCAGATGCTTAATAAATGCTTAATGGTTGATTAATTCTTGTGTTAGAGAAGATTTGACCACTTCTTTCCAGGAAAGATCAAGTTATCACAGCTTCTTTGATATTACTTATATATGATATATTTCATAATTATCCCTCCCTGGAGAAGTGGTTGTTTTACCTTTTGTAAAACTTCAAGGATAAGTGAATAACCCTGGTTTTCATGGGTCTGAAGACACATTATTAAAAGGTTTCTCCCATTAGAGTCCAAAAAGGTGCAGAAAAATTCATAATTACAACAACAATTTGAAAGCATATTGCCTGTTTCCCTGTAATTACTTTTAGGAAGTGCTTGGTAGACAATGCTTAATTAGAAGCATTATCTTCTCTTTCTAAGACACATAACAATTATACACAATGTGTGCCAGTAGTCAAGCCATTAGTGGGAGTTAATTTTCAGGAAGGCCATTTTAAAGTTGGCTGCCAGATGTTGAAATATACCTGCCCTACATATGATTGAAAATTATGGTTCTCTGACTCAAATATATAAGAATGACACCCATTCCCCCAGTAGATAAATGATCAAAAGTTATGAACAAGCCATTCTTAAAGGGAAAATTGATGTTTGTTTGTTGTTGTCTATCCTTCATTTGCTAAGGGGACCAATAACATCATATGTGATATCTTGACTTGTAAGTGAAATTGATTTAAGTGAGACAGAGCTGCACAAAGTGTCAGCCTCTCTCTTCCAGAGTCCATCAAGCGATCAAAAGCTACGTATTTTTTAAAATGTTCCAAATCAACTTTACTTTGGGGGGGGGGGTTTGTTTTTTAGTGAGGCAATTGGGGTTAAGTGACTTGCCCAGGGTCACACAGCTAGTAAGTGTCAAGTCTGAGGCCAGATGGGAATTCAGGTCCTCCTGAATCCAGGGCTGGTACTCTATCCACTGCACCACTTAGGTGCTCCCAGTACAATCATTTTTTAAAGCAATTTGAAACTACATCCAAATATCACTAAAGTACATATACCCTTTGACCCAGTGACATCACTACTACCTTTATACTCCCAAAGATATCAAAGAAAGAAGAAAAGGTCCCATATGTATGAAAATATAACATCTCTTTGTGTTGCAGCAAATAACTGGAAGCTAAATTGATGCTCATCAATTAGAGAATGGCTGAACAAATTATGACATTTGGATGTAACGGAATACTATTACACCATAAGAAGGGACTAAAGAGCTTCAGAAAAACCTGAGAAGACTTGTATGAACTGATACAAAATGAAGTGAGAACATCAGGAGAATAAGTTCTACAGTAACAACATTGTAAAGAAAAGCAATTTGGAAAAATTTAAGAACTCTGATCAATGCAATGACCAACCATGACCCCAATGACGGGACAATAATGAAACACATTTACCATCTTCTGACAAAGAAATATTTGTTTCTTTCTTCCCTCTCCACCATCTTGCCTTCCTTCCTTCTTGCTTTCCTTCCTTTTACCTTCTTACCTTCCTTCTTTTTTCTTTCTTTTCTCCTTTTTCCTTCCTTCCTTTTTTCCTGACAGAGAGGATGGTGCCAATGTTCTAATATAGATATGCATTTCTAGATATGGCAAATGTTTGGCTATATTACTTTTTATGTTTAAAAAAGGATGGTTTTCCAGAGTTGTCAGGCAAATGATTCAACTGGAAAGCTCATCACAGGCCACATAGGACTGGCCCAGGAGTCATCAAATGCCCAGCAGCAAATGAGAACAGGAAAGTCATTCAAGCATGTGAGGGAGGAGAGGAGAGCCACTGTCGGATGCACAGCTTGCCTTCCCTGCCTTGGCTGAGAGCCAGCCAGAAACTCAATCCTTCAAGGATCATTGGTTCCAGTAAGTTCTACAAGCCCTGAATACGACCCACTGAGAAAAGCTTGGAGCATACTAACACTTCCCAGTGGAAAGAAAAGGGGCAAAACCTGAGGGCTACCCCACCAGCAAGCTCCACCAAGGACAGCTTCAAATATTCCACAGCCAGTTCAACTAAGTCCACTTCAGATCAATTCAATCCAACGAGCATTTATTAAGTGCTTACAGTATACAGAAGCGGTGACAAAAGGTGAAATAGTCACTGGCTTCTAGGAGTTTGCACACTCCTGGGTGGGGGGTTGCAATAGGTTTACTTAGAAGTAAATCCAAAGTTCATACAAAGTCATTTCAAGAGAGAACAGTAACAATGGAAAGAATCATGAAGAGCTTCCCATGAAGGAGAGTTTTGACTTAAGATGGGAAAGGCAGATCATTCATTTATCAACTCCTTATTAAAAAGAACAGAACCCCATGCTAGGCAAACAGGCACTTAAGACAGGTCTGGAGCTCACAGGCTTGTAGGGACATAAGACAAAAAATTAGAATAATAGTAACAACAACCGCCACAACAATAGCAACATCTGACACATCCAGTATAGCATTTTAAGTCCTGCAGAGAGCCTTCCTGTAGGTTTTCTTATTTGAGTCTTACAATGGCCCTATAGGTGCTCTAGAGAGATAAGGAAACTGAGTCTGAAAGGACATCTTTATTACAAGACAATGCCTTTGAGATCTGGAGCAGCCATCCTATCCATTACAACAGACCTGGCTTGTAAATGTTCCTCAGTTTTGGAACTGAGCAATATGCCACCAGGGTGTAAACTAAACAAAGTAAAATAAAGTACAAACCCCTGCCTTCTGTGCATGTATCAGGTACCATCTTTCATGGGAAGCTCTGTCAACATCTAAAAGGGACACATTTATGCTCCTTCTGAGTTTAGAGCATTCTGGTCTACTATTTGGCAATGGTCTAGGTGCAGGAAAGGCTGCAGTTATGTAATTCTATGCCTTCTTTTTATTCCTTATATCTGCTCCATTAAAAAAGGAAAATATTGTGTATGGTTAAGCAAGTCTATCCGTTCTCATGATTGGGGCGGGGGGCAGATAACTGGCTCCATTATCCTGAGGTCATAGGATTAGGATTTACAGAAATATAGCACTCAAGGGAAGAGACAGTGTTTCCCAGTAGGTAGGAGCTCAGAACTACTCATTGAGTAAATGACCACCAGTCACACCCCATTGACTAACATGGTAGCAATACCATGAAAGTGAAAGATGAGGGATGGAAGGTTGCTCGGTCTACCAAAATCATAAAAAGTTTGTTATTTCCCCAACATTGCCCCTTAGTAGGAAGACATAGCTCTGAAGTAAATGTAGGGTATTCTAGAACTTCATGTACTAGCCTAGAATCAAATAAATGCCTAGTTACATCATCTAGTTCTTAAATATATCTGGAAGCTGATACTCAAGAAGAAAAGGTGAATTGCCAAAGCCAGAGTTGGGGTTTAAACCCAGGTCTTCTGACCACTCTGCCTAGTATACTTTCCTTTATACCACAATGCTTCCTCAGAGAAGTCATAGACCTGGTGGTAGAAGGGACCTTAGAGGTCATCTAGTCCAACTCCCTCTACCCATTTTAGAAATAAGAAACTGAGGACTAGAAATATCATATGAGTTGCCCACATCACACAAGGAAGGAGTGGCAGAATCAGGATTTGAACCTGAGTCCTCTCATTCCCAAGTCCAAATTCTTGCTAGTGTACCACACATAAGACCATGATTCCCTCAGTGTTATTTCTTTGGAAAATAGGTTTTTGGTGACATACAAATGGATTTCTAATTTGCAGAATCTCAGTCTGGGTAACAAAGTGAAGGGAACAAATCATAGGCAATGTGGGCGAAGATATTTGGAGACACATGACCCACAGTGCCTCAGGGTTCAACCAAAAGCTCACAGTTTTCCAAAGTGACTTCATTTTCAATGAACCAAAGAGCTTAATCAACCTTTCCCTTTGTCTGGGGGGAAAATGTTCTATATTGAGGACTCAATTTTTCCTTATATAGAACAGAAGAAGAGACTAATTTTCAAGACAAACAATAGCCAAATGGTCACTTTTTTGGGGTTTTCTTTTAGTTCATAAACATGCAAGTTGGATTCCACTGGTAAAGGTTAATTGCCCTTCAACAGGTCCTATCAGTGAGATATCAGAGCAAAAATAGCAGCTTCTCATTATCTGAATAAGCTGGAGAAAGGCCAGAGGAGGATAGTCGAGATGGTCATGAAGGGTCATGCATTGGGTGAAGGAAGTGTGAATGGTTAGCCTGGAAAGGAAGACACAGAGTGGGGATAAAACAGAAACTTCAACTATTTAAGTGTCTGTCACATGGAAGAGGGATAAGAGTCTTCCTGCTTGGCCCCAGAAGGCAAAGGTAGGAAGAATGGATGCAAGTTACAATAGGCAAGCCGAGGATTGATGAAAGAATAAGTTCCTGGAAATTCGAGCTTTTCCAAATTGGAACGGGCTGCCTGGGGAAGTACTGGGTGCTCTCTTGACTATGTGCTTAGAGCCAAGGTTGGATGACCACCAGATGAGACTGGTGTAGAGTGGAATTCTTGGTTAAATATATTTTGCATTAGATTGGCCCTTCCAAATCTGAGCTCCTATGTTTCCATGATCAAAAGGTGTTAGGATATTCTTATTTCAGTGATATTGGGGGTGCGCTAGAGCCAGCTCAGAGGAGAGCTGATTATTAAATTTTCAGTGGGAGCCTCTACACCTCAGAAATTGGCAAACTCTACAAATCATGGCTTGAGTTATTATATTGTTGATTCTCTAGACTTAAAATCATGGTGAAAAAATTATTGATGTGGAATAAGCTTAAAAGTGAGTATTGTGTGCATTTTTTTTAATTTTCAGAGACCTGATGGTTAAATGTTTATCAGCATGGTGCTGTTGCTCAGTTGTCTCAGGTGTGTCTGACTCTTTGTGACCCCATTTGGGGTTTTCTTTGCTAGGATACAGGAGTGGCTTGTCATTTCCTTCTCCAGATCATTTTACAAATGAGGAAGCTGATTTACCCAAATACTTAATCATTTAAAAAAATGGGAAGATAATGATACCTTGAGATATAATGTCTAGGACAGTGTTGCAGTCTCCACGTTCTCAATTTTTACCATCACCCTACATGAGGTCCTATGTCTCCAAGTGGAATAAACCCATAGGGAATTGATGATGGGGACCGGCATACACCTGGTTATAGAACTAATATGTGAGAACTAGTATTGGTTATTGACAATCTATTATCTTCTTTAAATTAAATTTCTTTTGATCAATAAAAGTCTGTTCTCTTTCCTTCCCATCAGCCCTATTGGGAAAAAGAAAGAAAAAGCAAAATCCTTGTCATAAATATGCATAGTAAACAAAACAAACACTCACCTTGTCCATGTCCAAAATCTATGTGTCCTTCTGTGCCCAGATAACAGAATGTCTCTGTCCCTTGGCCTGGGCTGCTAGACTGCTTAAAGCCTTGGATAAGATGGGAGCCATGGACAACTCCATTCCTTCAGATGATATGATAGACCACTAGATATCACCACCTACCCCCCCCCCAAAAAAAACTGCCTTCTCAGGTCCTTTACTGTCCGCCTCGCCTCTGTGTCGCGCAGTCACCAAGCTGTGCTCTATCATCTGATTTACCAATGTAATTTAAGAACCCCTCAGCCTTGCCAATGGCCTCCCCCTCCCCCCCAGCAGCTAAACTACCTTTTATGTGTTTCCTCTTCCAATTAAAGTATGAGCTCCTTGAACTCAAGGACTTCCTTGCTTCTTCTATTTGTATCCCCTCACCTTAACACAATGCTTGGCACCTAGTGAGTACTTTCTAAATAATTTTTCATTCATTCATGAGGTCTATAACTTCATAAACTACCAATTCAGTGTCTTATTTCAGGCTTAAGCATACTTAGTCCTATATTATTGGACTCAGAAAAATGCAATCAAAGGATTAGGATCCAAGGCTGGCCCTGCCTTTTTGTAGAGCAGGCAATCACCTTCATGGTATAATTTGAGGCCTTTGTCCTACTGTGGCTCCAAACAATCCACTGGCCTTTCAGCGATCCTTTACATTATTGGTATCAAACTCAAATAGAAACAGAGGCCACTAAAGTGTTCATATCCCTGAAAGCCACACATTGGCTTAGAAAATCCCATATTAATATTGTCTGTTTTGTTGCATTTTCATTAATTTTATGAAATATTTCCCAATCACATCTTAATCTAACTCAGCTGCACATGAGAATTCCGCAGACTATATGGAGACATAGTAACTGGTTGCAACCTCTGCTTTAGGTAAAAGGAACTCTGGGTGGGAGAAACCCATTGAATCATTTTCATTCATGAATAATTTAGCATGAATTAGGAATTAAGTACAACTGTCTATCAAGGCCCTGAGGGAATGGGAGTGAATACAAGAGAGGATGAGGTAATGGTGATCTGGTGGGCAGAGGTAGGACATGGAAAGAGGATAAAAAAAAAGCAAACAGGAGCTCAAAGTGAAGGACTAGGCTGGGGAGGCAGGGACACAGGGACATGGAAGGGCCCTGTAAACACTTTTCTATTTTCCCCAATCTGACCCTACAGATCAATGGATCATAAATGACCCACTCTCAGATTTTATGGTTTTCTGACTATAAACTGGTGGAATTATAAAATCATAACCTGGTGAACCTCCAAGATCATGTAGTCTAATCTCATTTTACAGATGAGGAAAGTGAGGAACCAATAAATTATGTAACATGCCCATGGTCAATCCAATCCCAATACTCTTCCCACTATACCACCCTAACTCCTAATTAGATGATAAATTTCACAAAATCAGAGACAGGATATGGTCCACAAATATCCCCATGGATGACTTACTAAGTGAACTACAAAAATAGATACCCAGGGCTGGAAAAACAGAAGACAGGCCCAGTGGGAATAAAGAGGGGGTGTAAGGGTCTTGTAAACACCTAATGTTTATAATCATATAATGAGCTCTCCTAGTAGGACTACCAAGGGATTCTGGAAAATTAAGATTGTTTTTCCTCTCCCCTCTTCCCCATAGCTACTTTCAGAATGCCCCTTCTCTTCCCAGATGATTATAATTTGGAAAACAGAAAGGGTTCACTGGGACCCACTTAGGGGAAATAAATTGCTATGTTCCATGTCCCTTCTCGAACATATATTTCCATTTCCTGCCCTTTCCAAAACTAAACTTCCAGTAGGAGCAGCAGCTTCAGCCAATGATGGGAAGTGAGATGGACAGTCCCCACACTTAAGTATTTTTTTTTTAATCAGAGCTGACCTTACAAGGAATTCCCAGAAGCCTTTACAGAATCAGATATTCAGCACCCCTTAGTCAGCTTTGCAACAGAGAGGATCACAAAACACAATGTGGGAGCAATCCTATCTACTCCCATATCTTTCCCAATACCTCATATCTGCCTCAGTTGTTTCATTCTACCTTCACAACAGGCCCTTTCAATAGTAAGACAATGATTATGACCTCCATTTTATGATCATGGGGATCAGAGCTTGCAGGGTTGTCTAGTGGAAATCCTTTAAGACCAATAAGAGGGATGACTGGAGGATTGGATGCAAAAGGAATCAAAAGAAATAAAATTTGTAAAGTACTTTGAAAATCTTAAAGTACTAAATAAATGAGAATGATTCTCCTCCTCATTATTATTCTTTTCATTCTTCTCATCTTATATTCAATGGAATTCTGACAGATACAGTCTGAAGGGAAGCCATTATCTGACTTTTAATACTGACTATTTAACAGGCAAAAGTGACAAAAATAAGTAGTTATATAAAATTTTAAATTTTTGTATAAGTAAACATAATAGATTGAACAACTGAGAAATATATGCTAAAATATGATATGAAAAATACATTTAAGACCAGGATGTATTGCCCAACAAATAAGTCATCTGAGGAGATGAGCAAATAATTTTCAAAACTTATAAACTTGGAAAAGTGGCCAAAAAAATATATCGTAGGGGGCAATTAGGTGGCGCAGTGGATAAAGCACTGGCCCTGGATTCAGGAGGACCTGAGTTCAAATCCAAATCAGACACTTGACACTTACTAGCTGTGTGACCCTGGGCAAGTCACTTAACCCTCATTGCCCCACAAAATATTTTTTAAAATTGTTTATATATATATATACCATTTGGGATATCAATTTGTAATTATGCAAAAAAGTAGAAAAATGTCCTTTGATCCAGTGGTTCCACTAATGGCATATATGTGTTCAAAGGGAGAAACAAAATTCAAATACAAACTAAAGTATTCCTAGCAGTACTTTTTATAGTAGCAAAAAAGTAAAAACAAAATGGGTATTCATTAATATGGGGGGAGGGGGATAGGTGAACATATAGGATTTTGCTATAAGAATTAAGAGCTATAAGGAACACAGAAAAAAATGGAGAGACATATGGATTTGTTCAGAGAGAAGCAAGCAAAACCAGGAAAATTATATAAACACTTACTACTATAATGTGAACAAAAAAAATACAAGGCAATTGAATTCAAATTAATTGCAATGATCAATCTCTATTCTAGAGACAGGATTTGGATTATGGTTTGCATGGCGATTCTTAGTTACTTTGTTAGCTTTGTCAGAATGTTCTTCATCATTCTATACCCTCCGTTGGGGGTGGTCTGACTGAGCCAAGGAGATGCATACCCAGAAAATGTATTAGTGTAGGAGATATTGCCAGTGCTAGGAGAGTGGAGAAACAGGGGCAATCAAGTGGTAGCAATTGACTTGTTTCCCTTTGTGCCATTTGGCTTTAAAGGAATAACAGACAATGGCTTCATGGAGACCCCAATGGTCTCATTTTGTCTAGTACCAAAAGGAGGTTGAAAATCATGCAAAGTAAGGGGCTTGAGATCTATGGTAGCTACCAAAGGTCCCTGCATCATCCTACATCCTGTTTGTCTTTGCCATTAGAAGCAGGAAGGGGACTCCAAGTTGCTACTAGTTCTCCTCACCAGCTAAAGGTTAACTACATGCACCTATCTCCAGTTTTGCTAGGCTATGAAATGGTTATGAACTAATACAAATCCCTACCCATCCCATCATCCAGAATTTTAAACAAGTCAACAACTGCATTTAAAAACTCAGATTGAAGTGTAGAAAGGGTTTCTGCATTTGAGAGAGGCTAGGTAAGGAGATCAGACTATACCAACCACACAGCATGCAAATAATGCTTCCACTTTTATTATCTTTTATGTAATCCAATTAAAAGCTTCATAAGTGAATGATCTTAGGAGAATTGAATCAATGAGGCATATTCAAGAGGTGAAACAAAATGTGAGTGACTAGTAGGATGGGAGTCCAAGCCAAGTAATCTGATTTGTTGGAAACACAAATCTACACCGAGACTTTTAACATTTGCTCAAGACCCAGGAACCACAGAGATAGAGATATGGATGATAAATAGGTAGATAGATAGATAGATAGATAGATAGATAGATAGATAGATAGATAGATAGATAGATAGATGGATAGATAGATAGATGGATGGATGATATATGGATGGATGGATAAATAGATGATAAATGATTAGATAGATGATTGATTGATACATGGATGGATAAATGGATAAATAGATGATTAGATAGATGGATGATGGATGGAGGGATAGATGGATGATGGATGGAGGGATGGATAATAAATAGATAAATAGATGATAGATGATGGATAGATGACAGATAGAGAGATAGAGAGATAGATGGGCAAGCTTTTAATAAACACAGCACACAGGGATAAAGCTAAGGGGTTATTAGCAACTGAGAGGAAAAGGGAGGTTGGCTGCTCCCAAGGATTTTTCTGCCATTGGATGGACTCACATCATGGTTAAAGGGTTAATGAAGCATAAATGGTGAACAAGATGGTTATGTTTATGGGAAATTGACTGTTGTAAGAATGAAAAATGTCACTAAAACTTTAAATGAATGAATGCATGAATGAATGAATAAAGGATAGATAAGTGGAAATAGATAGATGAGTAAATAGAAATCAAAGCCACAGCATTTCAGTAGCTTTTTATATTATTTAAGACAAACCACTAGGATTTTTATTGCTTCTTAAGAGATGACCAGGATCCATATGTAGGTTCCATAACTTATTAAATGAGGATTTCTTACATGTGATAAATATCACAGGGCAGCCTTTTTGTCATCACACAAGAGGGATGGTAATGGGAAGACTACAATTGCATCATTGAAGGGAATATTCACAACAAGGAGATCCAAGATCTGCTAGAGTATTTGAGTCTAATGTAAGAAGCCAGGACTGTTTGCCCCTATGGAACAAGATGGTTACCGAGTAATAAGGCTAGAACTCTGCTGTTGTCCCTCACAGGAGAAAGGATGGCATCTGGCTCAACAGTTCCCAAGATAATAGGTGGTGACAGCCTAAGTCTACAGCCTCTCACTCATTCACCCTGAAACAATAAATCCCAGAGAAGGTGCCACCCTGCATTGGTAGGGGGCGTTTCCTCATTGTCACTCCCATGTTGATGAAGCCTGCCTTGACAGCACTTAACTATCTCTACCTCTGTCCTGAACTTCACCTCAGACAGTATATCCTTAAAAAATCAGATTCCTGAAATCTTTCATTGAACCAGGTAAATCAATAGACCAGATTGTATAAACAAGTGAGTCCAAAAAAGGATGAAATCCAAGCAGGTTCAAGCCTGTGACAGATGAAGATGAGGACAGATCTGCTGCCACATAATTCACTGCATTCCTTGGGGTCATCCCACATCATGGAGGTCTGTAAATTCAGTGCTGTGGCCTCCTCTCCTTATAAATAGGCAGGGACGGTGACCAAATGATGTTTTCTTGTTCTTCTCTGCCTTACTTTTGAAAGCAGAGACAGGGATAACTGCAGGGCTGACCAGATTACTCATCTTTCAGCCCCTCTTCTGGGTGCAATCATAATAAGAAGATATTATGTCAGCCAGACACACATACAGAATCAGAGTCATCTTTTATTTCTGCATGTTTGATTCTACTGTTCCCAAGTGTTGTTCTGGGAGGATATCAATCCTGACCAGGTCCTCACTCCAGCCATAGCCTATGACCACCCTCAGTTGGATTGTCAATGATCAAGAAACTTAAAAGAATTGAATTAAGGCCAAGCCTAGCAGGAGGAGAATCATTCCCTTGCCATTGATAGACACTGTGTGTTGCTACAACTACATGGTAATGATGAGAAGGGAAGGGAAGTGGGCTTTAAACTGATACTTCCGTGGGTGGAAACTTTTCAAGCTAGTTAATCTGGAGCCTTTATCCAAAATGGATGGGAGAGAACTATAGAGATAGCCAGAGTGACTGGTGACTATTCATGAGTGTGGTCCCTCCCCCCAAAAGAATTCTACTCTAACAGGGCCCTTGGCCCACTCTCACTCCATAGACCAAAACTCGTTCTCCTCAGCAGGTCCTCTGAAAGCTGTTCCCTCAGACAAGAATCTCCACCCCCTAACTTAAGAGAGTGGAGGGGACCAAGGGAAAGTAAAATTGGGTACAGAGGTGAGCCAATATGTGCTATGTGTCAGTCATTATGCTAAACTCTAGGGATACAAAGAAACGTAAAAGATAACCCCTACCCTCAAGGAATTCTCAGCCCAGTGGGGGATATGATATTTAACAACTGTGCACAAACAAGATATAGACAGGATGAATTGGAGATAATCAACAGAGAGAAGACATAGGTATTAAGGGGAAATTGGAGAAGATGGGAGTTTATTAGGGACTTGAAAGAAGACAGGGAAGACAGGAGGTAGAGATAAGGAGGCAGAGATTGCTAGGCATGAGAGACAGTCAGTGAAAATACATGGAGAAAGGAGATGGGGAGTCTTGATCAAGGAGCAGCAAGGAGTTCAGTGTCACTTGATGGAACAGTATATGGGAGATGGGGCTCTGAAAGGTGTGGGTAAGGTTTCTGAAAACTGGAAAGATGGCAGGGTGGAGCTTGAACCTTGGAGGGTGGTAAGGCGGATGGACAAGTTATCTTGTATCAGAAAATCAAGCTGTCAGTGAACAAGCATTTATCAAATACCCATTCAATATGGCAGCCACTTTTTGAGACATGGGGTTACAAAGACAGAATTTAATCAGTCCCCACTCTCAGGGAGTTTACATTCCATCTTTCTTTCTTTGTTTTTTCCTTTTTTGTGAGATAATTGGAGTTAAGTGATTTGACCAGGGTCACACAGCTAGTAAGTGCCAAGTGTCTGAGGTCAGATTTGAACTCAGGTCCTCCTCACTTCCAGGACAGGTGCTCAATCCACTGCACTACCTAGCTGCCCTGTGTTTACATTCTACCAAGAGAGACAGCATACACATGTATACTATATATGAAATAAATACAGTGATTCTTGTTTGTTTGTTTGTTTGTTTGTTTGGGGGTATGAGTGTTTCACCAGTGGAATGCATTCTATGAGTAACTCCTGTCACTAGAGCCCTCTGTCCCTAAGAGTTTGTTTCTGTTCCTTGAAATCTTAAATCTAACTGGTCAGAGAACCCTAAAGTTCAACATATTGTTGTTGTTGCTGCTGTTTTTACATTTAATTTTTATTTTGTTTTTTCTCAATTACATGAAAACAAACATTTTAACATTCTGTTTTTAATTTTTTAGTTCCAAATTCTCTCCTCTCCCGTTCCTGCTCGCTCCTTGAGAAGACAATTAATTTGATATCGTTTATACACGTGGAGTCATGCGAAACATTTCCATATTGGCCATGTTGCAAAAGAAAATACCAACCCTCCCCCACCCCTTGCAAAAAAAAAAACAACAAGAAGAATAAAGTTTATAAAAGAAGGATGATCCAATCTGCATTCAGATTCCATCAGTTCTTTAGAAGTGGAGAGCATTTTTCATTATGAATCCTTTGGAATTGTCTGAGATCACTGTATTGCTGAGAAGAGCTAAGTCATTCACAGTTGATTCCAGTACCAATATACTGTTACTTGATTGAGAAGAGAGAAAAGAAAAGGGAGCACACGCTAAATCTTAGGGCCCATGTTCCCACAGCAGATAACAGTTTACAAAGTACTTTACTCCCAAGACCAGGAGACAGTACAACTGTTATCATCCCCATGTTAAAGATGAGGAAACTGAGGCTTATAGAACTTAAGTGGGTATCTTGGAACATAGGAGGTGCTTAATAAATGCTGGTTGACTGACTTGCTGAAGATCACAAATATGATAAGTAGCAGAAAGGGAGCTTGTATTCACATTTTCTGACTCCAAATCTTGGGTTTTCCCCCCATATACCATGAACAGCTTATTATATAGGATGGAGGTCCTGGGCTTGGAGTCAGGAAAGCCCCAGTTCAAATCCAGCCTCAGACACTCACAGATAACTTGGCTAAATCATTTTTTACCTTTTCGAGCCTCTGTTGTTGTTGGGTTTGGGTTTTTTTAATTTGTAAAAAGGGGATAATAAAGAAGTCGTTCCCTCACAAGGATATTGGAGACTCAAGTGAGATAATGTACTTACAACCCTTGGCAGACTTGAAAGCCACCTATGAATGTGTTCTAATTTTTTAAAAGCGTGACTTCCTTGAGGGCAGAGACTGTTTAGTTTCAGTATCTGTAGCCCCAGGACCTAGCGCGGTCCCTGGCATGCACTTAGTGCCATCTTCATAAATGCTTGTCGATGGATTGAAATTTAATTCCCCAGTTGCTACTTTCTCTTCCAGAGCCTCTCGCCAAAACATCTCCTTACTTATTGAGTGTAGTTCAATCTGTCTCTGTCATACCCAGCTCTAAATTCACCTCGGTTTTCCCGTCTCCAAGTGGAAGGTACTGGCTACTTGATCACCACATCTGGGCAATCAGGCAACCTAGCAGAGAGCCTTCCATCCAAGGGGCACAGAAAGCCTCAGTGATCCGAGAACCAAAGGGATTGGTTCTCCAGACCTCGTGGGGACCACAGCGCCCTCTGTCTCCCCCGGCCCAAAATAGGGGCTTTATAAATGCTTGTTAATTGATTGACTGTGGGGCGGGGGGGGGGGGGGGGGGGGGACAGCCAGTACAAGGGAACAGAGATGGGGGGGGGTGTGGGGACTGGGATTGTAGAGATGGTCAGACCTGAGCTTTAGGGAAATCATTTGGGCAGCTGAATGGAGAATAGATTAGAATGGGAAAAGATAATGTTAGAAAGAAACTTAGGGGTCACAGAGTCCAAACTCCTAATTTTTACAGATGAGAAAACTGAAGCTGGAAAAGTTAAGTTACTCTCACAGGATCACACAGTTAGTAAGGGAGGGCAGGCTTTGAATTCACATCTTCCTAACTCCCACGCCAGTGTTCTATCCTCTGTTTGAACATTCAATGGGGGAAACAATTAAATCAGTCTGGCATGAAAGGGGGTGAATGGGACAGCTAGGTGGTGCAATGGATAAAGCACCAGCCCTGGATTCAGGAGGACCTGAGTTCCAATCCAGCTTCAGACACTTGACACTTACTAGCTGTGTGACCCTGGGCAAGTCACTTAATCCTCGTTGCCCCACAAAAAAATAAATTAAAAAAAATAAAAGGGGGTGAAGCCCCTTTTACATTAAAAGAGTTTCTAAAGGTACAGACAACTAACCCTAGAGATCTTAGGACAAGTAGCTTCAATGTTTTCCCAGAAACTGCCAGTTCAATTTCAGGCCCAAAGAACAAACCAAGGTTTGGTTACCTCTTCCTAAGCATATTCTGACCCAATGGACTGGAGCTCTCTGCTCTGTGCAGATGCTTGGACTGCATCTACTGGCCTTAGACACTGTCAACCCTGGCTGTCTTCCCTGACCTAAATTAACCCCTAGGTTGGTTATCTCTATCCTAACTCATTAGATTATGGATTTGAAACTAGAAGAGAGCTCAAAGCTATTCTCATTCAATCCCCTCATTTTACAAAGGAGGAAACCGAGACCCACAGAAAAAACTTGACTTGCCGAGGTCAGAGAGGTAGGAAACAGCAGAGCCAGAATTCCACACCAGGCCCTCTACCTTCAGCAAAGCCTTCTCTCTGCTAGGTTTCCCCCCCACAAATTCCCATATTGACTTCTCCTAGAAGCTGTATTTGAGCCAATCCTCATCACTCCCCACAGCCAGCCCTGCCCCCCAACAGCAATCCCCTTTTCCAGCTTGGTTTTTGCCAAGGCTGACTTTAAAGTAATAGATTTCAAAAGTAGGGTTCTTTGCTATGTTGGGAAACCATGGATAATATTAATAAAGGGCGACAAACTGGCAAACAATTTTGGTTTCTTGGTTACTACCACATGCAGTTTGTATACATCAGTTGGATTCAAGGTGATCAATCACTCAGAAGTTTGGCAAAGTTCTTTGGAATAAGTAATAACAACCCTTAGTGTAAGCTGGGATCCAGCAAAGTCCAAGGTCATTCCACAAGGGTAATTTAAGCAAGGCTGATCACAGGATGAGTAGAAGGGGATCTAGGTAGGTGCGGAGATGTTGGGAGAGAGCGGGGAGAATCCGTAGGATAAAACTGGGATTACATCAAGGGTTCCTAATGTAGGCAAAGAGCCAGAAGCATGAAGTAGTGGAAAGGGTTCCGAATTTAATCAGTCAATAAACATTGGTTAAGCACCTACTGTGCGCAACACACTGTGCTAAGCACTGGGGGAAAGGAAGAAAGGCAAAGGACAGCCATTTTCTGGCCTTGAGGAGCTTAGATTAAGGTTTTAGAGTCATGCCCTGGGTTCCCTTCCTATCTCTGCCCAAGGGCGATACCTCACACCATGAAGCAGTTACTGAAACTCTCAGTAGTGAGATGAAGGGGTGGGGCTAAATGACCTTCAGGTTCCCTCCCATTGCTGGCTCTATGATCCTGAGGTGAGTTCAAGGCCACAGTATCAAACACACAAGCCAACTGACTTTCTGGACCCCTTAGGAGGCAGCTTCTTGTAACGACGCCAGCATGGCAACTCTCTCCTTAAAATGCCTGGCTAGTGCCTGGTGTTACTGCTAAGGCAGCAAGAAGGCAGAAAGAGCCCTAGGAGAACCTTAAAGGTAATGGGGTCATCTTATGGATGAAGAAACCAAGGAGAATAAAGGTCAAGGACAGGATTTGAACCCAGGTCTTCCACCTCAAAATCCAGCAGACCTGGACTGATTTACATCTCTAAGTACACTTTTAAAACTTCATAGAGGCTGCTTAGCTTTTATATCCTCTGCCCACCTACTGGAGTTCAATCAAAACTGTGAGCTGGCCAAAAGGCAATGAACAGGAAGGAAGAGTGGGCAAAGCAATTGTACCATTAGCTATGTTATCTAGTTTACTTAAAGGATTTTAGGAGTTGGAAGATTGGTGGGGAGGGGTGCCACAGAAGATTCTGTGTCCTTAGTATCTTTCTCTAAAAACCATCAATAGCAATGACAGAGAGAAGAAAAGCTACCAAAAACCCTCAAAAAAGAATTGTTTGGAGAAAAATAATACTCAAAGAAATAAACAGAGGGAGAGTTCTGACACAATGGAAAAACATTATGGATTAAAAGAAGTGTAAGCAAAATGGCAGGAAAAAATCATACTAAACAAATATTAACAAAAACATCCAAAATGAAATGTGTCTTTTGTCAAGGAACACACAATAGAACCAAGAAGAAACAAACAAGTAAGACCATCACAAGATTAAATAAATAAGGAGCAGCTATGTGGCACAGTGGATAAAGCACCGGCCTTGGACTCGGGAGTACCTGAGTTCAAATTCTACCTCAGACACTTGACACTTACTAGCTGTGTGACCCTGGACAAGTCACTTAACCCCCATAGCCCTGCAAAAAAAAAAAAAAAAGATTAAATAAAGAAACTGAGTTTAAGTTAGACATCCTCAAATCAAGAGATTTCAATGATTCTGTGATTTGGTTCATTAAAGAGCTTTAAGATTACTGTGACAAGATGATTTAACAAGCAGCCAAGAAAAAATGCATTTGCATATTAGAAAACATACCTTCCGTTAAAATTACAAAAGAATCATTGGCAAAAAACAAGCATAAGAGTGGAGTTGATTAAGTAAATTGGTCCATTACCCTTCCTTACTTAAAATAACTAGCAAGATGTTCTGAACCCTGGTGCCTTCATTAGGTGAGAGCACTTCTTTTGAATCAATCAGCCACAGACATTAGACTAGGTGCAAAAAGTCCTCAATCAGTTTGGGAGGAGTGAAAGCCACTGGAAGAAATGAGATGATACGGCACAAGAAGAGCATTAAGATTGGTTAAAGAGCAGGTTACACACTGTGGCCCTGGAATATAGACATTAAGCTAATTCAGGTTTGGAAATTCCAGTGGCAGGCCAGCTTAGTAGTGAAAGCAATTCCATCCAAGCCTGAGAGAGAATGATTTAAAGAGGGCAGGTAGGCAAGGAGACGGGGTGGGGGATGTGAGAGTCTCTGTCTTCTGCTCTGACCCTTGACCAGAGGAGGGCCTTGTGAACTTTGAAAAGTTGGAAGATTTTAAACTTCCCATCATTTTCCAAGAAGCATCTCCAAAAGAGCAGTGAATTATACCATTATTTGCATTGGGAAACAAGGACAAACCAGACATAGTAAGGAAAGGAAGCTTCAAAACTCCCCAAGGAGCCAAGAACATGTCTACATCAGGTCCAGGGGGAACTTCATGAGGATCCCATACAAAGGAGAAAGGAACTGCAAATTTTCCTTTTTGCCCCATGCACTCTTTTGGGTTGTTTTTTTTTTGGTGTTAATAATAACATATTTTATTTGTGTAACCCTTTTATTTTCCTCCCCACCATCATTCAATAAACCATTATTGAATAATGAAACCATTTAACAATTCTTGTACATTAATTTTAGCTCACTATTGCTACTATTCAATTCTTTGCTGTAGATGGACCCCAAATTCACAAGCTTATGTACCCAAAAGTCTTTTTTTTTTCTTCACATTAAGGTAACAAGGAAAAAAAGTTTGTTCCCATGCACTCTTTAAACTTGAGCCCAATTTCCCAGCATCCTTGTGGGAGACAATGCCTCCATGTTGGGTAGGGTTGGGGAGAATGTGAGACTATCATACCAACTGTTCTTATTATACTACCATAGTAAATACCCCACCACAAAAAAAAAAAAGCTAAATATGGCTTTTGCCCTGACATCAACTGATAATCAATCTGGAGCACACTGCAGGGAACTCATGAGTGACTACTAGAAAATTCCTCCCTGAGGATCCTAGGGAGAAGTAGCAACCTCTGGGTATCTACCCTGCTAGTTCAATGGGAGATGGAAGAATAGCCCCAAAGCATGTGCTATATAAGAAATGATAAAAGCTGGAATATAACATAGAATATTAAGAGCTATTGGGCTTCATCCCCCAAATAGGATTTCCAGCAAGGCTTTTTTATTTTTTTTTTTTAACAGCGGGTGGGTGATCTCATTCTCTCAGAAGCAAAGAACTGGATAGCAAATGTCCAGACACCCGGTGCTTGCCCACATGGTACCCAAAATGGAGGACTAACTCCCTGAATTCTCAAACCATGTACTCAAACTTTTGACTGCCTTCCCTTTCCCAGAAATCCTTTGAAAAATAACACACCAGGGCAGCTAGGTGACGCAGTGGATAGAGAACCGGCCCTGGAGTCAGGAGTACCTGAGTTCAAATCCGGCCTCAGACACTTGATACTTACTAGCTGTGTGACCCTGGGCAAGTCACTTAACCTCAATTGCCTCACTTAAAAAAACACACACACACACACACACACACAAAAATAATAACACACCTAGGCATCTAACTTCCAAAATGATTCTCTGGTGGTCTCTGGCTTCATGTCTGCTCAAGAATCTCTCATCTCCTTGGTAGCACAGGCATCACATTTATCTCTGCTCTAGCAAGTGGTTTTCTCATTCATCTTAGTCCCTTGGATTTCAGTTGTCTGGAGATAACCTGGCACCAACTAAACCTGGCTTCTTTTCTGCTAGGTGAGCCCCTTTTTCCTCTGCCTTAGGGAAAGAGTGACCTTCCCTTAACCAGGGATTTTGCCCAGTCATCTACATATATCAGCACTGTCTTGGGTGAAAGAGGGGTATATTGTCTGGCTGCCAAACATGTGGCTTATATTTAAAAACAGCGAAACTATTTGCCATGCTAAAAACCATTTTCAAGGAGTCTCACCTTTAGTCACCATCAAATTTACAACCAAATTTCTCCCTTGAGTGACACTTTGAAAACTGGGCACACACTGGGACTGTACTATTCTGGTACCTGCATAATGGCTTCCTGGCTTTCCTGGGCATCATGGCTACTTCATCCCTGGTTCTCCATTTGGAAAGCATTTTTCATTGATCTAAGAAGAGTTTCCTAAAGACATTTGGAGTAGAAAATAAGCTTAACAACCTGAAAAACTAGTTAAATTCTAATTCCACTGTTATATATCTGGATCCACAGAAACATTCATTGCTAGGCATCTATCATAGGAGGCAGTACAGTGTAGTGTATGGGGCACTGGTCTTGGAGTAAAGAAGACTTGAGTTTGACTCCTGCCTGAGCCATTCACTAGCTATGTGACCCTGGACTAGCCTCTTAACCTTTATAGCCTCAATTGCCTTGTCTGTAAAATCAAGGGGCTGTACTCGATAAAGTCCAAGGTCACATCTATCTTTAACCCTCTGTTCCTATCATCTTTATTTTGGGGCTCTCCTCTCACAGACCACATTAGTCTCCTATGAAAACCATCTCTATGTTTACTCCTCCCTCAAGTTGAAGAGATAGATGCTCACAGCCAAAGCTACATTGGAGATAGGGTTGGGGTGCTGTTGCAAAGAGGTACAGAATCCCATCATTGACCATAGATTCCACAGGACTTTGGGACCATCCAGAAGTTCAGTCAGCAGAAGATGTGCTATATAATGTCTTATTAGATTCAACATCACAACCAGTTGGTCGTGAAATCTCCAGACATCACAGTGATAAGATAAACTATCATGAAAATCCAAGTCTGGATGTCTAATGGATCAATCACCCCTAGAGGCTACTCTGCACATCATAAACTTTACAGCCTCATAAATAACTATCAGAATCTGTCAACAGCAGGTGCACACCCTGACATGATGCCGCAGTTGGAGAGAGGTAACTCTTGGAGAGACTCCTGCCACACTTGCACCCTCTAGCCCTCCTAGAAAAGATGCTCAATTGGTAGTAATCCTTTTCTTCCACAATAGCTTGGTGACAGCTCTTGGGGTTGTGAGAAAATAATGGGTTTTGGGATACCCAGAGGGCCCACTCAAGGGGATAATATTAAGATTGATTGGATTGACTTTGCTGATGAACTCACTTAAAGTTAACTTAAGTAAAACCATGCCTACCTGAAAGCCTGGTCCTCAGAGGGTGTGTTCTCTGAACGCTGACCTCAGCATGTTCTGATCCTGGACCACCCTCAAGTCCAGTAAACCAATGGAGCCAATTTGCTTGGAGCTGTATGGAAGGGTGGCTCTCCTTCAGAGCGGGAGGTAGGGAGAGAGGCTCTCAGATGTGCTTGTGGTGGAGGACTTGGAGAAAGAAGGAAGCCAGGCTGAGCTCTATCTCTCCTCTAGGCTAGATAGGCTTCTTAACTTTCTGAGCCATGTGTTCTCTCCTCACTCATATTTGGTATCCTTTAATAAATGCTTAATGCCCCAAACTGGTGCGAAAGCTTCGAATTTATAAGTAACAATATATTAGAAACCCCAGCTAATTTCCCCTAAACTTGGGACAGAAATAAGGCAACCACAAATAACTGTAAACACCATAGGGTTCTTAAGACCATTACACTCGTACTTTTGTTGAGAGGAACCAAGTCTTTAGAGTCTGCACTCCCTGGGACCATGAACCTCTTCTTTGGAGTCTTATTTTCTGCTCTGCTGTCTGCTATGACTCCACTTTGAAAAGGGGACCTCTGGAGACAATGCCTAGGAGTTAATCCATTCCACCACTGCCTCATGCACTTCCCACTCTTGCCATGAAAACTGTTTATGCTTGGTTCTTGAAGAAGACCATGACATCGTGCAGTGACATTATGACTTGCACTGAATTGAGTTTAAGGGAGGCAGGGCTGTGCAAGGTCACCAGCCTCACTCTCTCCTCCAGAGCCCATCTAAGTCCAATGGTAAGATATATATAGCAGGACAACTGGAGATGGTCCCCACTCTGAGAACTACAATCAAATAAACACTAATGATGTAGGAGGCAAAAAAGGGGTTAACAGGAAAACCTAAGACCCAAGCTCTAATTTAGATATGAGCTCTAAAAGGGATTCAGACCCCAGTTAATGGATAACTTAAGACTTGAGTCATTAATACAAGTCAGGGCCTAGCTTCTCCCCACCCACATTAATCAGTACCCATAACAAAAATATAAAGAGGCAAGTCATAGAGACCTTAACCATAACAATGATATACAGAGAAGGCATAGAAATTCCAACTGATAAATGAAGATAAAACTAGGTAGAGGAATCAAAAAGCAACACGTGCAGAAAAGGCCAAATTTGTCCCCAAATTCACCTTATGACGTGAAAACCCCCAAAACACACCTCCAAGGAGAAAGGCACCCACCTCGGGGGTTGGTTTAGTACTCCAGGAACTTCAAATTAGGATAAGCTCTCCCCTGTACCTCACTAAGGTGGAGATTATTATAATGAGACTGATGATGAATTTATCCATACTATAAATATAACTTTCTACCTTTCCTTATTCGAGAGATACCTTTCTATATTTCTTCTGGTTCTCTCCCTGTGGTCAACAGTCTTTCTTGGGAAACTGAGTCACTGAGTCTTGTAATTCTTTTGGAATGACTCAGGATCACTTTGACCCTAAATCCAGCCCACATCACTACCATTGCCTGGGGAAATGGTGTGTCAGTGGATTATGTGAGGAAAGCATTTGTAAACTTTAGAGGGCTGTGAGAATGAGTCATTGTTAATAAATGAAAATAACAAAATAATAGCCCTCCTCATCATCTATTGGCAGGCAGGCAGTGTGGTATAATGGATAGGGAGATAGACTCCACAACAGGAAGATCTGAGTTTAAGTCCTTTCTCTAACACAAAATGACTGTGTGACCCTAGACAAGTCATTTCACCCCCCCCTTGCCTCAGTTTCTTCATCTGCAAAATGAGGAGGGCTGGACTTCATGACTTTTAAGGCCCCTTCCAGCTCTAACTCTATGACCCTGGGTAAATCACTTAACCTCTAAGGGTCCCCAAGCAACTCTTTAAGATCCTCTATGCTGCGGGAGAGGGGCCAATCTGTATTACTGGAGGGAATTTCTTCACTGGTAGCTCCCTAAACCAATGAAAATATGAGCCTAGTTTTTGCTGTGCTTTAAAAAAAATTAGCACATGAGGGTTTTCTGCATAACAATTATTGATGTTGCTGCAATAGGATTTTAAGGAAGCCTTGTTGTTTCCCTTATAGATTAATAAAGGCTAATCTTTGTTAACTTTTTCCAGATAAAATAAGTATGAAGCTCAACTCAAGTAGGCAATAAAGTTAGGATAACTTCAGCCTCTGGAGACACAGTCATCAATCCTCTCGCTTTTCTCATTTACCAGGGAAATTGCATTAAATAGCCGGAGGAGGGACATTAGCATTCTGGGCTCTGACTTTCTCCCCACATCATGCAACTAGGGCATTAGATCACCTCATGGACACTGGCTGGCTGGCCAAACCCATTCCTCAGAGTTTCTGGCAGTTCTATAAGCATATATCAGGGGAAGTATCTAATAGGTTCAGTTCTTTAAAATTAAGCCCTTCAGTACTCCCTTCTCTGGCATTCATTTCCCAAGAGAGCAGACCAGAATACCTGACCCAAAGCATTTCTACCTTAACCTTGAATTTGCTCTGCAAAGCACCCTGGAAACTTTTTTTTTTTGAGAGGCAATGGGGGTTAAGTGACTTGCCCAGTGTCACACAGCTAGTAAGTGTTAAGTGTCTGAGGCTGGCTTTGAACTCAGGTCCTCCTGAATCCAGGGCCAGTGCTTTATCCACTGTACCACCCAGCTGCCTCGCACCCTGGAAACTTTAAAGCACTATAGAAATATCAGCTGTCGTTACTGACACATAGGATCTCAGACTCTCAGAACTGAAAGGCAGCTCAAGGACCATCTGGTCCAACCCCTTTCTGAATTTAAACTACTTAGCTGCAAACTGACAAACTTTACAAAGGAATCCTTTTTCACTTCAATTCCTTAGAATAATTACCATATTTATTAAATACCTGCAATTGGCCTGATATTACACTGGGTATTATAAGTATACAAAAGAAGTTTCAGACACAGTCTTTGCCCACAGGTAGCAAATCAAAGATGAATTTCAGACTACTAGTTATCTTCCAGAAGACTTAAGGGATAGTAACTCCAGGTAATAAAAGCCTAAGGCTTTAAAAAACATCGTCCCTCTAATCTCCAATTGATCTGGTGCTCTATAACTACTTTGTGGTAGATAGATGATTGATAGATAGATAGATAGATAGATAGATAGATAGATAGATAGATAGATAGATAGATAGATAGATGAGAGGTGGATGGATGGATGGGTGGGTGGGTGGGACACATGGACGGATAGATAGATGAATAGACAGATAGACAGTAGATGAATGAATAAATGAATGGATAGACAGCCCAATAAATGAATAGACAGATTGATGATAAATGAATGGATGAATAGACATCCAGATAGATGAATAGATGGATAGAGAGATGATAGAGAGATGACTGATAGCTACATACATACACATATACAAACATGTATGTATGTGTGTACATGTGTGTACATGTACACATATGTGTGTTTATGTTTTTATACATGCAGCATTTTTAGGCACTTACTGGATGCCAGTCACTGGACTGTGGCAAGGCAGCTATGACCCCAAAATAAGAGTATCCTTCAAATACCAAAATTAGGATGACATCAGAGGAGTACAGTATACTCAAGAAGTTGCTGGAATTTTTTCTTTTCTCTATGAAGAACAATGAAGGTAAAGACATAAAGAACAAAATACATGATGGTGGCAATAATGCTCACAGAGCTTTGGGCACACTGCCTAGCTTCTCACCTCATTTCTTCATCTGTAAAATGAAGGGGTGGATGGAAGAACTTGCATGAACCGATGCTGAGTGAGATGAGCAGAACCAGGAGGACATTGTACACAGTATCAACAACATTGTGTGTTGATCAGCTGCGATAGATTTGATTCTTCTCAGCAATAGAAGAGTACAAGATACTTCCAAAGGATTCATGATGGAAAAGACTCTCTAAATCCAGAAAAAAAAAAAGAACTGTGGAATATGGATGCAGATTGAACCATACTATTTCTATTGTTTTTCTTTTTTGAGGTTTTTCCTTTTTGCTCTGATTCTTCTCTTACAACATGACTAATGCAGAAATGTGTTTAATGTGATTGTACCTAAATAACCTAGATCACATTACCTGCTGTCTTGGGGAGAAGGGAGGGAGAGAAATTCGAAACTAGAAATGTTAGAAAAACAAAGGTTGAAAACCATCTTTACATGTAACTAGAAATAATAAAATACTTTTATAATTTAAAAAGTGAAGGGGTTGAAGTGGACGACCTGATGCTTTAACTCTATGGTCTTGGAACCCAGCGGTCCTTGACTGTGTTTGTGCCGTGGACCTCTTCAGCACTCACTTCTAGGAATGTTGGTCAATTCACAAATGAAATATGGACAATGACAAAGGAAAACAATAATGTTGAAATAATTATCATAAGGACCCCAGGTTAAGAATTCCTGTTATAATTCCATGAGAGGTAGGATGGCAAAGCAGCTAGAGAACCAGCCTAGAGGGGAAGAAGACGGGTTCAAGTCCACTTCTGCCACATACTGGGTATCTGATCTTAAATGAAGCAGGTCACTTTTCATCTCTCCCCAGCAGATAGCCCAAGAAAATAAACTGCAGAGAAAATGCTGACCTGGACTGGACAAGACATTTCTTCATCAGGGACATTCCTACAATTATTAGATTAATATAGTGCTTTCACATTAACCAAGGGCTTTGCCAAATATTCTCACCTCATCATTTCCCATGGAGCAGATCACCTGGATTCCATGATCTCATTATTTCCCCCTCCCCAAATGCAGGAGTTTATCATGGCTCCAAGAAGGGCATCATTCCCTGTATTTCGACTTTTCTTTGCATATTGTCTACCTAGCTGTGTGACCCTGAGCAAGTCACTTAACCCTCATTGCCCTGTAAAACACACACACACACACACACACACACACATAATGCATTCTTCCTTTGTGCTAAGAATAGATATGCTCCCAGTTTTTAGGCAACATGCTTTTGGAGAGGGCATTGATTGGGTGGCTGTTAGGAAGGGCTAAAAAAAAATGCAATAATAGATTTTTGAAAAAGAAAATGCGGGGGGAAGCTAGGTGGCGCAGTGGATAAAGCACCAGCCCTGGATTCAGGAGGACCTGAGTTCAAATCTGACCTCAGATACTTGACACTTAGTAGCTGTGTGACCCTGGGTAAGTCACTTAACCCCAATTGCTTCACTAAAAAAAAAACAAACAATAAATACCTATAGGCACAATAAAATTATATCTTTAAAAAAAAAGAAAGAAAAGAAAAGAAAAAGAAAACACCACAAGGGAATGTTGAAATGAGTGTTCAGACTGCTGTCTGTGCCTGAGAACTCCAAGAGAACCCCTCCCAAAGTAAAACTGACCTCCCTTTCGTTATCACCCTCCTGGCCCTGGGAGATCTCTTTTCAAATAGGTTGGGCTGAGAAACTGTCCCTGGACCTAGGGCTGAGAAAATAACCTGGAGTTGGAAATCTCTTTCCAGGAAGTGTGTGTAATCACCCTCTTTCCCCAGCCAGAGACAGAAACTAGATTATGGAAGGCGCTAGGAGAAAAAGGGAAGAGTTCTTTGCAGAGTCAAGGGATTTGCCCTCCCTTCCTTTCAGACACCCATAAGCAAAACTTCCCAGGAGAAGACAATGATGAGTGTCAGGAGTTTCTGGTTTCTGTTTTTTAAGTATACTTAACAATCTCAAAGCACTTGATGGAAGACACCACATCCTTTTTTAAGTATGACTTCAAGGAAACCAATGAATGTCTCTACTGAGTGATTGGACTATGACTGGTGACCTTTGCAAACAAAGGTGACCTTCTGTAGGTCAAACATCATAGACCTAAGAATCCAAAGACCTGAGAGTAGACTCAGAAGGTAATGAGTTCTACCTCAATGGAGTTCTTCAAGAAAAGGCTGGATGACCATTCATTTATTAGTGTTTCCCCCAATAAATTTTTGTTGTTGTTTTTGTTCAGTCATTTCAGACTCCTCATGACCCCATTTGGGATTTTCCTGGCAAAGATACTGGAGTGGTGGGCTATTTACTTTTCCAGCTCGTTTTACACAGGAAGAAACTGAGGCAAACAGGGTGAAATGACTTGCTCAGGGTCACGTAGCTATTAAGTATCTGAAGCTAGATTTGAACACAAGATGAGCCTTCCTGACTCCAGGACCAGCACTCTAGCCACTGTACCACCAAGTGGCACCTTATAAATTACCCTGTATCTATTTTATATTTACTTATATGTGTGTATGTTTCACATGTTGTCCCCCTTAATATAATGTAAGCTCTCTGAGGGCAGGAGCTGTTTCATTTTGAGGCTCTTTGCATCCTCAGAGCTTAGCACAAAGCACGTCAAACATGACAGTGCTTAATAAGAGATCATAAATTAATTAATTAATAGAAGGTAACTTTGTTCAGGTTGGACTACATGGCCTCTAAAGTCCCTTCAACCTCTGAGATCTGTGGTTCAGTGATGATTTCCTTCCTGGCTTCATCCCTTCATGTCCATGTGACCTTGGACAAGTCACTTAATTCACTGACTTTAACAGATGTTTATTTGGTCCTTATTATATACAAAACACTGGGAAGACTAAGTCAAAAATTAAATAGTGCCTTCCCTCACAAAGCTTACCCTCTACTTATGGGGAAGGAGAGAAGAGAACGCAACATAAACAGAAATAAGTAAATAAAAAGTGTACAAAATAATACCAAGTAATTTTATGAAGAAGACAGAGAGCTAATGGCCAAAGGGCTCAGAAAATGTCCTATGTGGAAGATGGCACTAGAACTGAGTTTTGAAGGAAAATAAGGACTCTAAGACGCAGGTTTAAAGAGGGACAATATTCAATCCCTCTGCCCCTCAATTTCCTCATCTATACATGGGAATGATAATCCCTACCCACCTCACAGAGATTAGAATATCAAATGTATGCACCAAAGTCCTTCATAAACTGTTAGGTGCTATTGAAGAGTAAACTTACAACTCCCTGAACACATAGTAGGCACACAATTTCTTCCTCTTATTTCATCGTTTTTATATCTATTAAAATGGGAAGAAATTGGAGCCCAAATTTTCACATTCACTTTCATCATTTGTTTAAGGTTAAGGAATCATTTAGAGACATTTATCCTTCTTGTTGCTCAGTCATTTCAGTTGAGTCTGACTCTCTGTGACCCCAGTTGAGGTTTTCTTGGCAGAAATACTGGAGTGCTTTGCCATCTCCTTCTCCACCTCATTTTACACAGGAAGAAACTGAGGCAAACAGGGTCAAGTGACTTGCCCAGGGTCACACACCTAGTAAGTGTCTGAGGCCAGATTTGAATTCAGAAGGATGATTCTTCCTGACTCCAGGTCTGGCTCTCTGTCTACTGTGCCACCTGGCTGCCCCTTTAGAGATAATTTTTCCATTTTGGCAAAGTAGCACCATTAATTACACAAAGTTGGACAAATTGAATTGAATTAACCATTGCATCCATTCAAACATGGTTGTGAAATGCTGACTCAGAATCCCAATCGTAACTTGACCCCATAGCACACAATATTTGGCGCCGAGTGCTTATGACATGGTTTGTAAAAATAACATCAAATCTACTTACTTCCCGAAGTGATTTCTCTTGAAGCCAGTGACCCCGGCCCCATAATCCTGTGTCAATTAAAGCAGGACAACAGTAAATAGAGACTCTCAGTTGTTCTTTGACCTATCACAGTTTTCTCTCTCACGGACCAAAGAATGATTAGCCCGTGATTAAATGGGCTTCGTAAAGCTAACTCTGCACAGGTCCTTGCACAGTTAACCCTCCCTGCGGCACAGAGGCAGGTCATTAGGCCTGGCCAGTCTCCTTAGGAAGATGTGTGACCATTTCCAAAAGGGTTCATTCATTGGTCCTCCAATGACTCAAAGGGAAGTCAATGCTCCCCCCAAGTTCATTCTTAGCGGGGCTTGATTGTTAATGAACTTGCTGCTGTTGAGGATGATGATGGTGATGCTTCATTTTAAAGGAAGACCCATGTCCTTAGCCAGTAGACCAGATGAGAAGAGGGTCATGGGAGCATCATTTTTTTTTTTTTTAGTGAGGCTGGGGTTGGGGTTAAGTGACTTGCCCAGGGTCACACAGCTAGTGTTAAGTGTCTGAAGCTGGATTTGAACTCAGGTCCTCCTGAATCCAGGGCCGGTGGTCTATCCACTGCGCCACCTAGCTGCCTGGTGGGAGCATCATTTAGAGGCTCAAAGAGGCCTCAGAGGTCATCTGGTTGGACACCTTCATTTTACAGAAGAGGAAACAGAGACTTGGAGATTTACATAGGTAGTAATTAGGAGAGCTGGGATGGAGCCAATGTTGAGAGGAGGTAAGAGCTCTCCTGCCAACATCACAGACCAGTTCAGACGAGAGCTTGGATGCTCCACAGAGCAGCACTTATTGACTGACTATGGGTCAGGGAACAAATTAAATGATTTGTCAGATTCTTTTATCTGTAACCCAGGGCCTGGAATGAGAACTAGAAATGGACATTAGGGACACCATGACTAATTGGGGAGGGTGCTTCTTCTTCTCCTGTTAACACAGTTTCCCAAAATAAAAAGGGCAAGAGAGAAGATTCGTCATGGAGTTCAAGCTAAATAATATCCTATCTATGGAAGCAAGAGGAAGCTAGTAGAGCCAGCCTCAGACTCAGGGAGACCTTCTCAGGCATACTGGGTTGTGACCCTAAAACACCCCTTCAGTGCCCTTAGGTACCTCTGTAGTAATCAAGATTGCAGAACAGGTGCTAATGAGAGAGACAGAGACAAAGAGAAAGAGGGAGAGAGAGGGAAATGCAAGATTTGCAAAGCTCTGTTTGTATTGTGACATTTAAAATTAAATGTGTGGTTGCCTTTTTTCTGCCCCAAGTTTGGGGAAAATTAGCTGGGGTTTTTAATATATTTGTTACTTATAAATTAAAAGCTTTAGCCCAGTTTGGGGGCATTAAGCATTTACTAAAACATACCAAGTATTAGTATAAAGAGAACACCTTGAGGGCAGTTAGGTGGCACAGTAGATGAGGCATCGGCCTTGGATTCAGGAGGACCCGAGTTCAAATCGGACCTCAGACACTTGACACTTACTAGCTGTGTGACTCTGGGCAAGTCACTTAACCCTCATTGCCCTGCAAAAAGAGAGAGAGAGGGAGAGAGAGAGAGAGAGAGAGAGAGAGAGAGAGAGAGAGAGAGAGAGAGAGAGAGAGAGAACACCTGGGTCAGAAAGTTAAGAAAAGGCCTATCTAGCCTAGAGCTACAGCCTGGCCTGCTTCTTCCTCCAAGTCCTCCACCAGGAGCCTGTTGAAGAGACAAAACTCCGAGTGGAAGCTCTCTCTGCTCCGCAGGAGAGGAGTTCTTTACACACTGCTTCAAGCTCATTGGCCAGCATCACCCAAATCCATTGGTTCACTAGACTTGAGGGTGGTGCATGAGCAGAATGTGCCGAGATCAGAGAACCCAGCCCCTGAGCCCCAGGCTCTCAGGTAGGGATGGTTTAAATGAAGTCAACTTCAAGGGAGTCAATCAGCAAAGTCAATCCAACCAATCTTTTTTTTTTTTTTTAGTGAGGCAATTGGGGTTAAGTGACTTGCCCAGGGTCACACAGCTAGTAAGCGTTAAGTGTCTGAGGCCGGATTTGAATTCAGGTCCTCCTGACTCCAGGGCCGGTGCTTTATCCACTGCGCCACCTAGCTGCCCCCAATCCAACCAGTCTTAATCCAATCAATCCCCTCTGAGCTAGGCCTTTGGGCATTCCCAAAACCCATTATTTTCTCACTGTATGTTACCTTATTTGATCCTCACAACCGTCTTAGGAGGTAGGTGCTATTATTAGCCACATTTTTATAGATGGGGAAACGAAGATCCAGAGAGGTAGTGACTTACTCAGGGTCTCACAGTTAGTGTCTGAGACAGCACTTCAGTTCCTCATAGAAAATTCCCCATATTGATGAATTCACAGGTCCTATAAAAGAAAAATTGTTGTTCAGTTGTGTCCAACTCTTGGTGAGCCCATTTGGAATTTTCTTAGCAAAGATACTGGAGGGTTTGTCAATTCCTTCTCCAGCTCATTTTACAGATGAGGAAACTGAGACAACAGGGCAATGTGACTTACCCAGGGGCACACAGCTAGTCAGTGTCCGAGGCCAGATTTGAACTCAGGTCTTCCTGATTTCAGGCTCAGCACTCTATCCATTACACCACCTGGCCATCCTGAAGCAAAAACAAAAACAGTTACTTCTTGACAAGTCTAGCTCTGTAACCAGGGGCATCCCTCCCCTCTCTAGATCTCATAGCTTTCATGTATGAAATAAGCCCACAAGACCTCTGAACTCTGAGACTAGGAATCAGGGACATGGCTTCTTCCATCCCCAGAGAATTGTGTGCTGGCTTCGTTGTGTATTTTGTGTTTTGGTTTCTTTTGAATTTATGTTTGGAGTCAAGCTTTGGGTAAACTCAGCCCAAAGTTAATTTGGACACAAATCTCTTCATGCCTCAGGAAGAAAATTAAAGTATTGGCTTTGGCGACACGCCATAAACATTTTCACTAATAAAGTTTAAACCCATCAGCCCTGCTTTTCCTCATCCTCTGCTGAGGCCTAAAAAGACACTGGCTGAGAACACACAGTCCCCAGAGACTCTTGCCAACAACTCCTATTCCAAGCAGGTAAGAGAGTGAAGAGAGCATTTCCTCTCTAGGAAAGCATTTAGGATGACAGGGACCTGGCAGAGAGGCATCGTGGACGCTTGGGAAGACCTCTGGGCCCAGGATTGCAACATCACAGAATTTCAGGGTTGGAAGGGCCTTCAGTGACCATCTAGTCTAACCCTACTACAACATACTTGACAAATGGTTGTAAGGTTCTGTTTGAAGACCTTCAGTGACGGGGAACTCACTACCACCAAAGGCAATTCATTCTACTTTGGAACTATTCTAAAAAGGGTGTGTGGGTGTGTGTGTATGTATACGTGTATGTTCTCCCCTTATATCAAGCCTAACTTTGTTATTTGGACATTGTCACCCATGGTCCTGGTTCTGTTCTCTTAGGTCCAGATCAGTCAGTCAATCAATAAAGCACCCATTGTGTACCGGGCCCAGCTCAATGCTTGGGATACACTCACTGCCCTTGAGGTCACGGTCTGAGGGATCATAGATTTAGAACCAAAAAGAGCCTTTGTAACTTCGGTTTAAGTGCTGGCTCAGACACATGAGATCTTGGACACTCCACCCCATCCCAGCCTCAGTTTCTCATCTGCAAAACAAGGCTATTAATCCTTACTTTCGTTGGCTCCTGTGATTGTTATGAGAACAGCTGCTGTGTGAATGACAAAGCTCTAGAGAAAGGTGATCTGGGACTTCCAAGCTACGAAGGCTGGGGTCCCCTTCCTCTCTTTCAGGCAGAGTGTGAGGCCGTGGCCTTTGGGGGCTCTGGGATGGGGGAATGACCAGATGCTCCACAGCCAATGAAGGGCCCTGAGGAAGACGGGATTCACTGCGCATGTGTAAAAACAACACGTTCGTGGTTTTATGGAGGAAGCGATGATTAAGTGCTTGCTATGTACCAGGCGCTGGGCTAAGCACTTTACAAAGATGATTCCACTCGATCCTCACGACCCGCTCTGGGCTGTAGGTGCTATCATCATCCCCAATTTACAGTTGAGGAAACTGAGGCAAAGAGAGGTCATGTGACTGGCTCGGGGTCACACAGCCAATAAATGTCTCAGGAGGGATTTGAACTCGTGTACTTCTTCCTCAAGTCCGGTGCCTGACCTGGCTGCCCGCACAAGTCACTTGCCAAATGAGGCTTCTGGGCCCAAATGTCTCCCAAGCCTCCTTCCAGCTCTCTGGGACTGCCTTTGTTAAGCAAGGGAAGATGGGAAACTCTCATCTTGACGTCCAATACACTCAGTGCGTCTAATGCTACTCACTTTCAAGGTAACTCGAATTTGCGGCCGCTTTCAGTTTCAAGGCGATCAGGAGAAGGGATGAGTGAAAAGAGCTGCCCAGCCATTCTCAGTTGGGAAATAAGTCACTCTGAGGTCTGGGGTAGCTAAACAATGACAGCGCGGATCTCCCCGGACAACTGCATTTTGCACAGCGCTTCCCCTTATAAAATCTTAAAGGGACATTTCTCAGCCCCTTTTCTTTTCTCGAGCCCAAACCCCTGTATGTGGACCAAGAAGGAGCCCCGGGGGGGAGACCCTCCCTTCGCTTTGCTCCAGTCAGTAACCAGCCCACATCTCCATCATCCTCCACCTAAAGTAACATCCATTGTACTCCACCCACCTATCCCTTCTCTCCCCACCCCCGCATGATCACTCATCCCTCGCGATTACTCCCACCGTCTGACTTCTCTACCAGCACTCAGCCGGGCTAGACACAGTCACAGGAGCCTGAGGACTGAGGCCTCTACAAATTGTTTACCCAATCTCCTGAGGTCACTGTCTTCCTCAGGGCGTACAATCCTTTTCTTCTGCTCTCATTAAGTCTCCTTCGCATTCCCCAGGGCCGTGTTCCAAACCTCCTCCTCTGTCCTCAAACCACCTCCACCCCCTCTCCCATCATCTCCCAGTCATCGGATAACTTCCTCTCAGTTTTTTTTTTTAATTAATAATTTATTTCTGCTCCCTCCATCAAGCTGTGACATCACTTTCCCTAGGCTTGGGGGGGGGGGAGGGGGAGGGTAATGCAGGTGGTAGATGGGACACTGGAGGAACAAGATGAAGAGAAGAAATGACAGGAAATAGAAACAGCTCCGTTACATGGTGGAGAGGGTGAGGAGGCCACCATCGCACACATAAGAGATGCTCTCCTCAGGAAGGGGTTCTCGGTAGAACCAATGATAAGACTTCCAAGACAGGACTTAGAGTCGCTTTCTGGGAGCCGTCCCCAGGGCTGGAGGGAGCCCCCGTCCCAGTGGGCGTCACGGCTGAGTCATCGGCATCGCTTGGGATGGAGCTGGCTTGGAAGGCACAAGTGGAGAGGGGCTGAGGCGGGAGACCTGAAGCTGCCAAGACGCTGAGAGTCGTCTGCCGGAACCTCTGCTCGGTTCAGCGGCGCTGAAGATACCGGGTGACTGGCCCCCATAAGGGCAGGGGTGACCACGTAACCGATGATGTTGGGGCAGGGATCCGATCTCGGGGCGGGGGGTGGGGGGAGGGGGGGTCACGGCACCTAGAGCGCTGGGCCTGGAGCCAGGAGGACCTGAGCTCAAATGCAACCTCAGCCCCTCACTAATTGTGTGGCCCTGGGCAAGTCACTTACCCAAGGCTTGCCTCGGTTTCCTCGTCTGTAAAATGCAGCAATAATAACTGCACCTACCTTTGAGATGAAGTAGGAATGTGCTTCTTTCATAGGGGGCAGTGAGACAGCTTGGAACCAGAAGGCTGGCTTCGAGTCCTGCTTCAGACTGTCAGTAGCTGCACAAGCTTTCTGTGTCTTAGTTCCCTCATCGGTAAAGTAGGGATAATAATGGGGCGACTGGGCAGCGAGTGGCACAGTGGACAGAGAGTCAGGACTGGAGTCTGGAAGACTCGTCTTCCTGAGTTCAAAACTGGCTTCAGACACATACTAGCTGTGTGACCCTGGGCAAGTCACTTCACCCTGTTTGCCTCAGTTTCCTCATCTGTCAAATGAACTGGAGAAGGAAATGACAAACCCCTCTAGGATCTTTGTCAAGAAAACCCCAAACAGGGTCACAGAGAGTCAGACATGACTGAAATGACTGAACAACAACAAATGGGGTGGCTAGAACCTACCTCACAGTCTTATTGTGAGAACTAAATGAGAAAGTGCTTTAAAAATTAAAACACTGCCTAAATACTAGCTACCATGCTTTACCAAGAAGAGTGAGCTTCCTTGGCCTCCAGATTGGACAGCTCCATCCCAGCTCTCCCATCTGCCATCCTCTCCTCTCCTCTCCTGCCCCTTCCCTTCCCCTCCATCCAAGCCAACCTTTCTATCTTTCACCCAAACCAGGCCCTTCCCTCTCCCTGGGAGCTTGGCCCTCGATGGGGCCTTTCACTCTCTGACTTTTGGTCCTTACCTGGAGCCCCTACTCTGCTGCCTACAAACACATCCAGTTCTCCTGCATCCACAAAAGCCTGTACTTCCCCCTCCCATCCACTGGATCTCTCTTCCCTTTCACAGCCAACATCCGAGGGGGAGAACCTCTTCTTTTCCATGTTCTCTCCACCTCTTCAATGTTCAGCTCCTTCTCATTTGATTCTGGTCCCATTCCTGAAAGACTCTCTCCAAGGTCACTAGTGAGCTCTTTGCTGGGAAATCCAATGGTGCTATTGCACCAGCAGATCAACTGGCCTAAAAAAACAGCCTTCGATGGCTCTCTATTGTCCCCAGGATAAAACAGCATCCTCTGAAATCAGGCTCAAGCCTATCTTTCTGACATGACTCCATGACTGCCCTTTTTGCATTCTATATTTCAACCATACTGATCTGTGTGTTCTTCCCTGAAATCAGCATTCCTCTCTGGCCTCCTGCTCCTTCTCTCTCCCTGGACAGATCTGCCTCCTAGAACTCAACCCCCTACAAGGCTCAGCTGAAGTGGCTCCCCCTTCAAGAGGCTTTTCTAGATCTTCCCCTTATTAGCGCACCCCAAATTATTTTATATATAGTCTGTATATAGATTGTGTTAAATATATTTGTATATTATGTGTTTGTATTTATATATAGTTTGTGCTTATATATATTTGTCTATTTTATGTTTGTGTTTGTATATATTTTGTATGTAGTTTGTATTCATTTCTCAATAACTTCCCCAAGTAAAATGTAAGCTCTTGGAGAGCAGGCCTGTTCATTTTCATCCTTGTAAACCTTGTAAACCCAATGCCTAGAATACAGGAGGTGCTCGATAAATGAATTGAACTGCACTGAACTGCAGCATATCAGCCTAAAGTGGATCAGTGCTAGAGGCCAGAGCCTGGTGCACTAGGGGTGTCCTGAGGGGATTTCCAAGTTATCAGAGACCACACCTGGGGTAGTGGGGAAACTGGGGGGTGGGTGGGGGCACTGACTGGAACCCAGCTAGGGGTTCTTTGGGCAACAAGAACATAAAAGTAGTAGACCTTGCAAGAGAACTCCTGGGAAGCTCCTTGCTGACTGCTTGTCCTTCCCTGTGGTTTTTATCCACAGGAGAGAGAGATCCATCCATCCATACGTCCATACATCCACACACACACACACACACACACACATGCATACAAATGTGTGTATGCATGTATGCATATCTTAAAGTGATTATTGGTTTGAATCATTGGGCCAAGTGTTCCAAGGCCCCAGGTGCAGAAGGGGAAAGGACCATCAGCAGCATCTTCCCCATCACACTCTCCATTCTCAATAACAACAATAAAGCATTTCTGTAGCATCATGATGCTGACTGTGGGTCACACAAAGCACCCCCAGAGCAGCTGTGGACCAGTGGTGACAGCTTTAAGGGTGTTGATGAACTTCCAGGAAATCCAAAAGAGAAGATACTGAACAAAAAAGGGGGGTGAGGTGGGATCACAGAATTCTTACCAAAAGAAAAGGAAACCACATGATCTCTGCAAATCCCATAGCCGAGGTCACCTCATCCTGCTGCTTTTTTTTGTTTGGGGGAAGAGGTGGGTGGTACTGAAAGGACCAGGACTGTGATTTCTTCTACAGACAGAAGCCCAGGAAGGAAGTCAGTATGGGACAGGCGGAATTTGAACTCAGATCTCCCTCCCGAGTCTCATTCTCCCTGCCTTAGAAGCTCCTCCCTTTTCCACTGTGCCCCAGCACACCTGCATTGGGATTCCTACAAAATCTTATGACAATCAGCCACAGGGCAGGCTTTCCCCAGCACAGAAATTAAAATATCAAAATGAAAGGAGATTAGCACTGCCCAGGCAAAGATGCAAATTCATGAAGTGTTCTATTTTTACATTTTACAGAATGTTGGTTTAAAAAGAGTGGTAAAAATTATTTGTGGTAAAGATTAATATCGAAAGTTTAGCTGAATCATTTGGGAGGGGCCACACCTGGCCCACCCTGGCCCGAGAAGGACCTCCCCTTTGGGGGAGGAAAGATTCCACCTGAAGGGAGGAAACTTCTGGTGGGCGGGGTGTTCAAAAAGGTCAGTCTCTCTCAGCCTAGAGAGCAGTCTGGTGGCGCTCGGCTCGGTGCGGTGTTTCATGCTCAGTCTTGGGCGTGCTGGTTCTCAGCCCGGCTGGCAGTTTGGGATTGGTGAGTTTTATGAAGGAAAACTCTAAATTCCTTTGAACTAGCTTAATCTCGGGGATCGTGGGCTAAGCTTAGAGTTAAGACTGTCTATCTGTAGTTCTACTTCCTTATTTCCCTAATTGGTTTCACCTTTGTGATCTAATTAATTCCCAAGCAATAAAACCTGATCCTTTATGAACTAAAGCTCAGAGGCTCCTTTTCTTATTGGCCTGGGAGGTATATATAAAAGGGAAAGGTTAAAGGGGAGATTAATGCTCCGTATATCCAATTTTGGCCCTCACAAAAGTAACATAATGAATACTGGAGATTTTCTTTTCTGCTCAATTAATCCCTTTGAACTGTTTTCAGCTTTTCAAAAGAAAAAACATAATAGTGTTTTTTATTTGTATTTTGAGAAAAATCTAGAAAGATAAGATGACTGTGGGAAGCCTGCCAAACAGGAGAATGAAGGTCAAGATGAGGTACAATGTCAACAATCCCCAGGCCATGAATACTGCCCCTCCCTCAGCAAATCAAAGTGAGGAACAGAGGGTCACTATATATCAAAGTAGTCCTAGTTAATCCATCAGTCACAAAGCGTTTGTGGAGCACCTACTATGTGCAGGGGACTATGGTAGGTGCTCCAAGTATGGCCACACTCCTCCCTTGGAGCAGCAAAGAAGGGAAAGAACACAATTTCTCCTTGTCCTACAAACTGTGGTGCGTGAGGAGGAGGACTGTTACTGGGCCCAAAGAAACCATGAATATGGAAAGCTGGAGAAAGGTGGAGATTCATGACCTGACAGAGAAATAAACTGAGAGGGTAATACTTACAGAGACTAAGATCATGCAAATGGAAGAAGAATAAAAAGGAGCCTGAGGAAGAGGATAATATTCCTGGAGGGGAGGGGATGAATTCATAAAAGACCTCTCTTCTCTATCAGGGACAATTGAATGGGGCAAGTCAGGAAGACCTGAATTCAAATCTGGCCTTAGACACCGACTCGCTGTGTGACTCTGGGCAAGTCACTTTAGCTCTGCCCAGCTCCGTTTCCTCATCTATAAAATGGGGGTATTAATACTGTTGAATTTATAGCATCATTGTGAGGATCAGATGAGCTCATATGAATCATGATCTCAGATCTCCCTCCTGAGTCTCATTCTCCCTGGCTCAGAAGCTTCTCCCCTTTCCACTGTGCTTCCTCAAAGCAAAGAGGAAGAGGCTATAGTGGAGAGAACTTGGCACTTGGAGTCTCAAAGACCTGCCTTTAAGTCATGCCTCAGACAATCACTTCCTGACCTGGGCAGGTCATGGGAGCTCTTTGGACCTCAGTGTCCTCATCTGTGAACTTCATGACTACTAATGGTCCTTTCCAGACCTAATCTATGAACCTCTGCACAATATGCAGCCAATCTTCCAGCACTTTACAAATGTTAGTTATTATTGTTATTTGCATTATTAGATTATTAGTTATTATTAACATTAGAATTGTGACATTGTCGAATCTGTTCCCCATATTGGTTTAGCTTAATTTTCCTTTGTGTTACAAAGGGAGGTTTGATTGGAGAAGTGGGGTAAGGGTTAGATCGAGAAATAACTATGATGGGTAAAGAAATCATTAAGTTTCTTTTTAACTTGAAGGAGAAATGAGACCAAGACAGTTCAAATAAAAGCCCTCTTCACATCCCATTTTCTACAACTTTTATTTTTAAATTATTCCTGAAATGGATAAGACCAAAGCTTTCACTAGACCCTAGGGGATAAAGTCTTTTTCTTTTTTTTAAGTTCTAACACCCAGCCTTGTAGACACATTCAGTACAAAGCAGAAAGGGTACAGAAGGAGGAGGAAATGAAGTGGGATCAGCAGGTCCTGCTCTGTCTCAGTGACTGGTCATGGGATCATGAATCAGGACCCCTAAGAGGTCCTCTAGTCCAACCCTTTCATTTTACTTTATATCTAGTTGTTTAGCTCACGGTCTGGTACATAGTATGTACTCAATAAATGTCTATTGACTGACTGAGAACTTGTTGTTGTTCAGTTATTTTTCACTTGTGTCTGACTCTCTGTGACCCCAGTTGGGGTTTTCTTGACAGAGACACTGGAGTGGTTGGCCATTTCCTTCTCCAGCTCATTTTACAGATGAGGAAACTGAGGCAAATGGGATGAAGTGACTTAGGGTCACACAGCTAGTAAGTGTCTGAGGCAGGATTTGAATTGAGGTCTTCCTAACTCCAGGGCCAGCACTTTACCCATTGAACTCCCTACCTACTTCCAATATAAAAAGTTACTTATTATTAACTATTATTTTTCAAAATTCAGATCCAGAGAATGTATGAGGAAATGAGGTATAAGAAGACTAGAAAGGTGGGAAGAGGATCATTCATGAAAAGCTTTGAATGCCCAACAAAGAATGTTGATTTTCATTCTAGAATCAATAGGGAGCCACTGGGGTTTATTGAGTAATGGAGGTGACAGGGTCAGACTTGCGCTTTAGGAAAATCATCTTGGTGGCTGAGTGAAGGATGTACTGGAGTAGGGGAAGGTCTGAGGCAGAAGACCCACAAGCAAACAGCTCCAATAATAATGATAATGGTAATATTTATTAATAGTACTTTGAGGTTTACAAAGTACTGTACAAATATCATCTTGTTTGGTCCTCATGATAACCCTGGGAGGGAGGTACTATTATTATATCCATTTTACAGATGAGGAAAATGAGGCAGGCAGAAGTTGACTTGCCCAGGGTTCACACAGTTAGTGAGTGTCTGGGGCTAGATTTGAACCTAGGACTTCCTGCCAGTGTTCACATAGCTCCCTCCTCTACTGGCCAGACCACCAGCTTGGCTTCCAGCCCAGCCTATGCAAACACTGCTGTGGAGATGCAATCTAGCATGATGCCACCCCGCCTCAGCAGGCACAGCTACTGAAGACCCAGATGAGAAAGTTCTCACCACCAAAATCATTGGCGCTGCCCTAAGGTTCAGGCTATGGCTTTGTCAATGGAAATGGCATTAAAGAAGATGCATCACCACCCACCTCACAGCATCCCCCTAGGCCTTCCCATCTGATTTGCAGCTAAAACCACCTCCCTTTGTTGAAGAGCTGGGACTCTGCTTTTCTGTGTAAATCCCTAGCACTCAGCACATCACTGGACATTCAGTTAACACTCAATAAATGCCCTTTTATTCCTTTATTCTTGGGTGCTCCATAAATGGTGGTGGGAGGAGATATCTTATTAATCATTTCTATGAGAGCCCATTTCAATAAATGTCTTTGCTTTGAGCTAATCAGACTCTCTGGTTAACTTAAAAGAAAATGCTTTGTTGGGGGGAGGGAAGGGCACGGAGCTCATGAGCTATTCTTTTAGGAAGACAAGCTTTATCCATACACATGTACACATATATCCATAGACATCCACAGACATATATGTGTGTGTGTGTAGAATACTCTTTTGTGTTTGTTCTAGGAGGTCAAGCTCAAAGAATACCTTGAATCTAGGGCCATCATCCCCCAAGGACCTAATCTGTCAGTGAAAGTTTCAAGGGGGATGGAGGGAGAGGTGGTTAAGTCCCATAATAAAGAAGACAGAATTCAACATGGCACTCGATCTCCAGCCTCCATGAATTGACACCAGCCATCTCTGCCACTCACCCCTATCTCTTATCTTCCCTGACTTCCTTCCGGATTCAGTTCAGATCCCACTTCCTGCAAGAGGCATTCCCTCAGACCCTTTGATTCTCAAAACAACTGTCTAAGGTAGGTGCTATTCCTATTCCTGTTCTGCAGATGAGAACGCTGAGGCTGAGAGGGGCTAAGTGCTTAGCCCAGGGTCACACAGCCAGTAAGTTCTGAAGTAGGATTGGAACTCTGGCTCCAGATCCAGCACTCTATTGGCTCTAACACCGAGCTGGCTAAAGAAGAATCCCTTTGAAAATATGAAGCCTGCTCAGTCCTCTCTCACTTTTGAAATGAATTGGAATTGTACTGGCTGTATATACTTATGGAGGTTCATTTATATGCATTTATTTGATATGTACCCTTAGTAGACTATAACCTCCCTTAGAGGAGAAAGGACTTTAAGTGAATTGCATTCAACTGAGTTACATTACATTACATTCCCAGCAGGCCAATTCACTTTGGAATAATCCTCACTGTTAGGAAATTTCCTGTATTATTAAGTTAAAATATGCCTCTTTCCAACTTCCAGCCATTGCCCCCCCCGTTCTGTCCTCTGAAGGAGGACAACATTTTTCACACAGAACAGACCTCGGGCTGCCAGGCAGGTGCTGAACTTTAGCCTTATTTTCCAAATACTGTGTTCCAGTCAGATAGTCTTCCTCACTGTCCATCAACACAGGAGTACGCACAGTCTACACACATGATGCACATTCTTATCTCTGTCTTTTATTCACAGCTGCCCCCTCCATCTAGACCACTCTGACACCCCACATCTCCATCTTTCCTAATACAACTCATACTTCAAAAACCAGTTCAAATCTCACTTCCTCCATAGTCTCCATCCCACACCAATATCTTTCAACCTTGACTTTCCTTATCACTGTTTTCCCATACCATATATTCCAGGCCAAATCATTATACGACATTCTCCTCTTTACATATTGTTTTGTCTCTTTTTGTTGATTCCTCAAGGAGACTGAAAACTCCTTTTTGGAAAGAGACTATGTCTGCACATCTTCTGCATCTCTGGGTACACACTTACAAGCCCTTGACAAAATATTGGGTGGAGAATATCAATCACCTCTGAGAGCTTGATGAGTACAAGAATCATCTTCCTTGTTCTCCTCAGGCACCACATGCAGGTGATGAATCCCAAACTTTACCTAAAGGGTTGGCTAGGGTCAAGTTCCTAACAGGAGTCAGGTTTTAAAGAAGCCATTGTATTTCTGATGAGTTTGAATAATAACTAATGCATGGAGTGCTATGAAGTTTGTGATGTGTTTTCCATACATAATCTCATTTGAATCTTGAAAAAATCCTATGAGAAAGGAAGGTATTGTTACCCTCATTTTAGAGATAAGGAAATCGAGTCTCAGAGAAGTGACGTGACTCACTGAGTCATTCAGCTAGTTAAATATCAGAGGTGGGATGTGAAGCCAGGTCTTCCTAATGTCAAGCCCAACACCCTATCTTTCAACCATAAATGGGAGATGACTGAAGATGAGCAAATACTTTGTCATTTTCCCACATTTGGATTCTAATTGCTTTTCTTCAGTTAGAATTACCCAACCCAAAACTCGGTCTTATTTTTGTTTTCTGTGGAGGAAGAGAAAGGAAAGGTTGGGTTTTTCTGCCTTTGGGAATGTGGAGCCCTCCAATTCAAATGGATTTATATGCAAACAAATATGATGAGTTCAGTGGAAATAAACCAAAAACAGATGGATCACATCCTTCTAAAATTAGACACAAGTTTAAAAGTTACAGAGGATTTGGCAAAAACAGCACAATATTAAATGGACTACCTTCCAAAACCTTGTGCAAGTTGTCTCTTCGGGCCAAAGATCATTTGAGCTATCCCTAATAAAAACTACAGAAATAGGGGGCAGCTAGGTGGCTCAGTAGATAAAGCACTGGCCTTGGATTCAGGAGGACCTGAGTTCAAATCCGGCCTCAGACCCTTGACACTTACTAGCTGTGTGACCCCAGGCAAGTCACTTAACCCCCATTGCCCAGCAAAAACAAAACAAAACAAAAGACTACAGAAATAGATTTGGATGTATCTTTCTTCAATTATTTCTCCTTGAATGGGCATCCTAACTACCTTCTTAGCTAATCCCTCTCCTACCTTCCCAAGTGAGCAATTCTTACATACACAATCACAGTCATCTTGGTTATTCATTTTATAGAGAAAGAAAGACATGAAACATTGAAAATTACCTCCTGAGGTTTTTTCTTTGCCATGGACCTTGACTTCAACACATAGAAGTATAATAAAAAAACATCCTTATTTTGCTTGAATACCAACTTTAATGCCTGAATCTTTGTATTTTAGTTACTGAAGACACTTTCTCCTTCAGACTACTGATACATGAGACATTTATAGGAGATTACAGGATTATAATAATGGCATTTTAAAGTTTTCAATTCACTAATCTATACATTTTCTCACTTCAGCTTCCCAATCTTAAGTGAACTGTATAATCTAAGAACTAGAAACTGTCCTGCCCACCTAGTCCATTGTGCCCTCTGGAATTCTAGTTACATAGTGAACAAATTTCCCTTCATTCTGCACTACTTACTCTCATACTCCCTCCATCCACTTGTTCTCATTGAGGCTTCACTTCTCTCAGATAACATTGTATTCCTAACTCTCCATCACTGGTTCTAACTTCATTCACAGTCCTAGAAGACTGATCTTAGAAAGAGAATTGGAATACTGTTTGCTCCCCACTGCCACTTAAACACTTCCCTTTGACACCATTACTTGCCAATCTCTCCTCCTTTGGAAGTCACTCAATTAAAATTTTCCACCCAATCCAAATCATGATTACTGTTGTATATCACATCCAAGTTATTCTCCCTTCTTTTACAAGGAGTTCAGCATATAGCTGGCTTTTCTTCCTCCAACTCTTGCTCTTATATTAGGGGACTTGAATTCATGCTCCTTCAAAGTTTCTAATCTTCCATTTGCTCAATCTCCTTCAGTTTCATGACCAATTCCTCCACTCCTGTTCAGGCATATGCAGGAATGATCACACCCTGAATCACATCATTAGCCACAAGAGTTTCATTTCCTTCATCAAAAACCTTGCCATTGGGGGTGGCTAGGTGGTGCAGTGGATAAAGCACTGGCCCTGGATTCAGGAGTACCTGAGTTCAAATCTGGCCTCAGACACTTGACACTTACTAGCTGTGTGACCCTAGGCAAGTCACTTAACCCCCATTGCCCTGCAAAAAAAAAAAAAAAAAAAACCTTGCCATTTCAGACACTTGACACTTACTAGCTGTGTGACCCCGGGCAAGTCACTTAACCCTCATTGCCCCACAAAAACAAAAACAAAACAAAAAACCCCTTGCCATCCCTCAACCTGACCTATCATTCCATCTCTCCTTACGACAACACCTCCTACACTGTTCCGCTCCCTCATCATTACCTCCAAATCCTCCGTTTCTCCTGCTCTGACTTCATTTTTGTAATTTCCCCATATCACCCTTTCATACTGTCTTCTACTCATTTATTCTTTGTCCCCTATAATTTATCTTCACTCAATCCTTGCCAAACCCCAGCCCTAGATTGTTCCCATTATCTAATGCATCCATTGGTACACTTAGGGCTGTACAGAGCTGGAAGAAATCCCACAACCTTGCTGACTGGATAAATTATGAATTCATGTCATCAGACTTTATCTGTGATCTCACATCAGGAAAGCAATCCTTGTTTTCCTCTCTAACAGATTCCCTATCCCACTGATTCCCATAGAAGTTACTCCACATCTCTTCTCTTCATAAACCTCCCAAACCCCTTTAGCTGAGGACCTCACTTCTTAGTTTGTTGAGAAAATGGAGGGTATTCACGATGAGCTCCCTCTTTGAGTTGTCTTTCCTCATAAAACACCTTGACATCATCATTCACTCTCTTATGATGGTGCCCTCAGCCTCACTGTCACTCCTTTATCTATAATGGAAATGCCCAGACCAAAGCTTTGCTTCCTGTGGAATGACTCCAAATCTGAAGGCTTGGGCAAGTTTGACAAAGATTCCCACTAAGCATATTGTCTAACATGGGTTCTTAACCTTTTTTTCTGTCATGGACCCTTCTGCGAGCCTGGTGAAACCTCTGGGCCCCTCTTAGAGTTAATGACTCCACAAGACAGGTGAGAAAACTGAGTCTCAGACAGCTGATATGACTTGCCTGTGGTCACAAATCTATTAAATATTAGGATTTGAACCTTGCTCCTGGTGAATCCCCATCCAGTATTCTTGCCACTATGACATGCTCCCTCAACCAATCAGCATTTTTCTTTTTCTTCCTTCTTTCCTTTCTTTTTCTTTTTCTTTCTTTTCTTCCTCCCTCCCCCCTCTCTCTGTCTCTCTGTCTCTCTCTTTCTCTGTCTCTCTCTGTCTCTCTGTCTCTGTCTCTGTCTCTCTCTCTTTCTGTCTCTCTCTCTAGCTCAGAAATTTAGAAAAGTCAAAACTGTTTGCCTTCTGGCTTATGCCCTGAGTGTAGGGAGAAATCAGGCCACTCTTCATGCCTTACCAGTGGGGATGTCGGGGATGTCAAAGTGGGCTAATGGAAAATGTTTTTGTGTGTTTCCCCCCAGATAGAAGCATCTTCATTTCCTGTCTATGTACCATGTCCTCCTGTGCCTTCAACTCCGAATTGCATGATTCTGTAAAGTTGCACAGCAGTCAGAGCAGCTCACCAGCACACAGACGCTTTCCAGGCTGGTGCAATCCGGCCATCTCTATCAGGGGAGGAAATGTGTCTGCAGCATGGCTTCCAGCCCGTCCTGGGGTCAGCCCAACCATTCACAAGCATCAAGCCCATAAGATCCATAAGTTTCTCGGGGATGGAAAGTGAAGTCTCCATTACACAGAGGAATTTCTAGATACAGGACTGAGGAGCTCAAATGTCTCCTGTGTGCTTGTAGAGAGTGTTTGGGAGGGAAAGTGCAAAGAGCTGGAATCAGCTGGGGCTCAACTTCCCCCAGCTGGGTGATCTTTGTCTGAACTTGGAAGCAGCACAGCATGATCACAGACCCAAACAGAACTAACCGGTGTTAGATATGTATGTCCAAATGGGTTATAAAGATGTATAGACATGACTTGTGATGACACCAATAGATATCTCTGGAATCTGTCTCACCCCTCTCCAGGGAGATGAATTTCCTCCCTGAGGACCAAGAGAAAGGCTTGTAATGGGCACTTGCTCCTTCCTTCACATATCAGCAAGATGGGTATTGAGATTAAAACATATGTGCTGTATATGTGTGTCTATGTGTGTATGCATATGTGTATTTATGTCTGTAGGCATATGTGTGTATATCAGTTCCTATTGTAAAGAATTAATTGTGATTTGAGGTTTCTATGATCCCATCTTTGGCTAAAATTAGAAGCCCCAGTGTTCGTCCTGGCCACCCTCAGGTGCCACCGTCTTCTCTGTGACAGCACGGTGCTCCAGCCACTGGCTGTGGCCGTCGACATGGCACTGCAGCTCATGTCATCACCATGCGCCAACACCTACATGGGCCTGGCCAAATAACCATGACTAGAAGCCTGGTGAGGGCGGTCAGGTGACCTTCAGTGTCCAGAAGCTAGGAAGGCTGGCAGTTCTACAGCTGCCTGTTAATTCTGTCAATCAGGGGGCTGAGTTTGGACGGCCCGGTTTCCTGTTGGGAGGGGGGTTTTCTGGGAAAGAGAAGGGAAGAGACATTCATTCGGGCATGAGAGAGGGAGAGAGATGGGACACAGCTGTATGCTCTTTGGGAACTGCTGAGTCTGGGCAGTGGTGTGATTACAGGTCGTATAATTTTCCTTCTCCTATTCCTTTTTTCTTTGTCCCTATTTTTATTAACCTTATTTGTGTTTTAAATTTGTTCCCATCAATAAACCCTGTTTTGTTTTTTGCTGAAAGAGGCTGTTAATCTCCTTTCTTACCCTAATATAATGGCGAGCTGCCCAATTAATTCCCCCATATCAAATTTGGCCCTTACACTGTTCAAATAGTGTTGATCTAGGAGCAAAATGGGTTGAGAACAAAAGCTACTTCAACTTGATGGCCTCTGAGGTCCTTCTAGATCTCAGTCTCAAACCCTATCAACCAGGTGAGCGCATGAAACAAGCCTGGGGCTGACCCTCGATGCTACATGAGCTGCTTCAGAGCCCATGGTAGGTTTTAAGTCTGTACCTACTGAGGAAAAGTTAAACTGTTTTCCCATTTTGTTTTCATATATATTTTGGTGAGGCGATTGGGGTTAAGTGACTTGCCCAGGGTCACACAGCTAGTAAGTGTCAAGTGTCTGAGGCCGGATTTGAACTCAGGTCCTCCTGAATCCAGGGCCAGTGCTCTTTCCACTGCACCACCTAGCTGCCCCCCCATTTTGTTTTAACAGTTTGACAAGTTAAAGGGCAATTCTCCAAACTTGTTCTGACACAGATATAAGACTTGAAAATGGGAAGGATAGTGCAGTCGACTCGAAAGTCTGGTATGTGGGCCAGGGACAGAAATAACTATATATAAGAGACAGAGGGGCAGCTAGGTGGCGCTGCAGTGGATACAGCTCAGGCCTTGGATTCAGGAGGACCTGAGTTCAAATTTGATCTCAGACACTTAACACTTACTAGCTGTGTGACCCTGGGCAAGTCACTTAACCCTCATTGCCCTGCAAAGAAAAAAGAAAAGAAAAGAAATTAAAAAAAAAATAAGAGACAGAGTTGATGACTAGGAGGGTGGGAACACAGCATTGTTATTTTATATTCAAATCAATCCCTCCTCAACAATGAAATATTTTGAAGATGGAAGAGAATGGATGAGTGCTAAATCACTGGAATAGGCACGAGCCAACCAAAACTATGGCTGGGGCAATTGCAGTTGGAGGGGAGAGGTACTCATCTGGGCAGAGGATAGTTCCCTGTGGATAAAGTTTTGTCAGGAGGGCTCGGTCCATCAGCCAGAAGGTTCTGGCTCTCATCTTCACAGAAAGTACAGTGCCTCAGGAGAGAGGCAACACAGCAACAAAATCCTGGGGTGGGGTTGGGGGGGACAGTTGTGAGGCATTTTCACCCCATGAGTGTTGTGAAGATTAAAAATATGAGACATAGTTTCTGGGTAATATAACCATTTTATTAATATGTCGGCATGATATTAATAAAAGGAGATCTTTTGGCCATCTCTCTCAGACCAAAACTCTTCCTGCCAGTCGAGTCTTGATTCATATACTCTTCCAACTACAGGTCTGTCACATAACAATCAAATCTAATTGGTAACATCATTGGAGGTTGTTATATTAAAATGAAGTACTAGGATGACATTAGAGAAAGAATCATCATCACTCAGAACTGGATGATCAGGGCAAAATGGTTTCCTTCTAGCTGTGCTTTAATCTCATCAGTAATACCCTTGGGCTTTCTAGACAAAAGGGTGTCTCCGCCCAAGACTCTTTGTGAGCTTGGGTCGGGTTTGACCCAGATAAATCTTACTTTCAGGGAGAACTTACCACCTTGAGTAGGGAAGGGAGAAAGGACTAAGAAAGAAGGGGAGCTCACTGGATCCCCCAAGATATTGATCATTAACAATCATTTCTCACATTGTGAAAGACCATGAGATAAGATACAGGGATGATGGAAGCCACAGGAAGGGACTGCATTCTCTAGGGAGAAAATGGCTTGCCCACCAAATATCAGCACCCTGGACAAAACTCTGTTTGCCCTGAACAAGTTGTGGCTCTGGGTATCAATGTATCTTATGGTTCCAAACTTATTTTTATCACCTATTTCAGAAACCGTAAAATTCTCCCTTTTTTCAAACAACTAAAAAAAGAAATTGGAGTTTCATAGAGAACAAAATGGCAAAAATCCCAGTTCTGTTAAGGCTACAAATTTAATAAAAGATGCTTTTCCCCTAGAACTCTTTGTAGATCACAGAGATGAAGTATGTGCATACATGAATAATCCTAATAATAATAACACCCCCTAGGAGAATAACGGAACAGATGGCTCCCTTCATGCTAATGACTTGGGTCATGCTCTTTGGAAGGAACAAGTGTCAACAAACAAACATAAAGGGGAACTTGAACAGATTAGGAAAGTTCATTTCAAATCTTATCAAGTGGAGGCAATGGGTTGGGTGTTGGATATTCAAAGACAAAAATGAAAAACATCACTTGCCTTAAAGAAGCTTATATTCTACTGGAATGAAAACACTTAAATGGATCAGTAAATGGAAGATAAGTTGGAGGAGGGAGAAATGCTAACTCTTGGGGTGGCCAGGAAGAGCCAGTATGTGAGCTGAGTCTTAAAGGAAGCTCAGGATTCTATGAGCCCAAAATGAGTAGGTTGTGTATTCCAGGCACAGGGACCAGCCTGCAGGGGAAATGGAACAGCACGTTCTGAGTCACAAGAAGCAGACCCACTTGGCTGAAGGGGAGTGATGTGGAATGACTCTGGAGGACTGGGATGAAGACAGATTGGGAAGAGCTTTAAATACCCAACAGAAGAGTTTGCATTCTCTCCTGGGGCAATAGGGATTCACTGAAGATTTTGGAGCAGGACAGTAAATATGGTCAGATGTGCTTTCTAAAGAGAAGTTTGCTTTCCTCTTCTGTGAAATGGGGAATAATACTTGACTCACTTCAAAATGAGAAGGGCTTTGAAAATAGTACAGCAGTAAACAATTATCTAGCCATTATTAATGCTACCAATAGAGGAATAACTCACAATGCCAAATTCAGTGACAGTTGTCCTATGTCGTTATTGGATAAGGAAAATTAGTGTTCCTGTAGTCTATTTAGAAATCTTTATATGCAAACAACATGAATTGGGCACAAAAGCTATAGTCCACATCTGACCTATGGCTATCCACCACCTCCATCCCCAAACCAATTTGGTTTAGTCTAACCATGAAATGTTCCTGAGAACAGTTCCCATTTGTTACTGGACATGTGCACAGTCATATTTGGCTATCATTGTGGTATTGGAACAAGAGGTGACTTGGTAGAGTGGACAGAGAACTGGCCTTGAAGCCAGAAAGATCTGGGTTCAACTCTTACCTCAGAGGCATTCTAACTAAGTGACCAAGGGCAAGTCATTGGAAGGTGTCCCCTATTTGAGGAGGTCAGAGACCCATTGGAATAATAATGGGCTGGAGTTATAAATGTTGTTATTACATGTTTCCATATCATTCAAGAAAGGTCATAGGTTAAAAACAATACATCTTGGGGGCAGCTAGGTGGCTTGGTGGATAAAGCACCGGCCCTGGATTCAGGACTCCCTGAGTTCAAATCTGGCCCCACACACTTGACACCTACTAGCTGTGTGACCCTGGGCAAGTCACAACCCCTATTGCCCCGCAAAAAAAAAAAAAAAAATCTTGAACCAGATCACAGCATTTCATTCTCTTCCCCTCCCCTCCCCTCCCCCCAGCCAAATTCGTGGGCCATGATTACATATAATTTAACATTTCTTTATATAAATTGTATTTTTTTACTTCCATTGACAAGCAGGGACATTAAAAAATGCCTCCATTCTGGGAGGAACTCACCAACTGGACAAGAAAGCTTCAAGAGTGGAGGCATTGGCAGGGGGATACAACCATTGGGGCAGAGATATAAAAGTAGTCTGGGGAACTGGGGACTGAGCTGGGTAAGAAGAGGAAGCATCTTTGCCAGACATGCTCATTTCTGAACCAGCTCAGCCTGATTCTCCATACAGCTTTAGCAACCCACACACACACACACACACACACACACCACATACACACACACAGAGACATCACACGCACACACCCTTTTTCAGCTGCATTTTAAGGCCATGGACTGTCTTTCCTTTTGCACAAAACTGTGTTCCCAAACTTAGCAGAGTGCATGGCACATAATAAGTACTTGAAAAATCCATCTGGGACCTGTGGTTTCATCTGTGTTAATATGTGTAAAACACATGAGTAAATAGGAGAGATTGCAAACCACTGTCTGTAAACTCAGTTAAGCCCCTCCCAAGAATGTGGAGAATGGCTTTTACATAGCTGTACCCACATCTTCTTTGCTTTCCTTATTCTTTCTGACCTTCTTTCCTTTGTTTATCAAATTTATTTTATTGCTGGTGTTATTGTCTTCATTTCCTGGGTGAAATTGAACAGGAGGAGAGCGGGCTGGATTGCCTTTGGGAAATGCCAAGGTTCTTTTAATGATCCCCAGCTTCTCCCTGAAATAAAGGCCCATCTTTTTTAATGCCAATATTCTTCTGGTGCCGTCATATGGCTTTGAGACAAGGAACACAACAAGCTACAAAGAATTAAATTTGAAGATCACCCGGAGGGCAATGGAGAGGCATGTGGTGGGGCTGAGAGGGTTATGATGTACCACAAATGGAGGACTGAGAAAGGATTAGAGAGCCAAGGCCTTCCTCCCCAAAAATGTATATGTGAAGAGAATTTAGGGAAGAAAATATAGCAGGAACAAAGGCCAGCTGACAATAGATAGATATGGGAGAGGGGAGAAAGAGGGAAGGGGAGAAGATAGAAGGAGGGAGAGAGAGAGATGAGAGGGAGGGGGGCAGCTAAGTGGCACAGTGGATAAAGCATCGGCCCTTGATTCAGAAGGACCTGAGTTCAAATCCAGCCTCAGACACTTGACACTAGTTGTGTGACTCTGGGCAAGTCACTTAACCATCATTGCCCTGAAAAAAAATGAAAAAAGAGACAAAGAGAGAAGAGAGAGAGGGAAAGGGAAAGGCAGAGAGGAGAGAGATGAAAGAGAGCTAGATAAATGGATAGTGAGATAGACACATAGGTAGGTAGATAGATAGATAGACAGAATGATAGATGGATAGAACAGTTATTAAGTGTTTGTTATGTATCAGACATTGTGTTAAGTATTGGACCACCCACATACTTCACTGATATCTTTGCAATATCAAAAGCATAGAAAAGTCGTTGGACAGAGCATTGGGCCTTGAGTCAGAAAAACCTAAGTTCAAATCTGGCCTTGGTCTATTATTAGCTGTACGACCCTGGGCACATCACTTTATCTCTGGATGCCTTGGTTTTCTCATCTGTAAAATGGAGATAATAACTCAGGGCTGTCATATGGGTGAAATGAAATCACGTTTGTGAAGCACTTTGCAAACCTTAAAAAAGCAAGGAGGGCCTTGGGCATCCTCATTTCGGGCCACTCGAGTGCTACAAGAAATATTTAGGGGCAGATGAGTCTTCTTTCCTGGCAGTAATCTTCTTGGGGTCTAATCTCAGCAGTGGGACCACCCTATCCGAGTATGTCCATTTCTGTGACTCGAGGAAGGATTCCATATCACTTCCCTGACAGGGCAGAAGTCCCAAACTTACCAGCAATGGGTCACCTAGACAGACTCCTCTGTCCTTTAAAGCCTTTTGCCATCGGACTCGTCTGACATCATGCCCCCTGGGCCCCCATCCAGATGGCGCCCGTGCCGCTCCCCACATGTGGCTTTCTGCCTCCCACTGGCTCACCTTTGCACAGACCATGCCCTCTGCCTGGATGTGACCCCTCCGCACTCCTACCTGTCAGGGGTATCCCTGGCTTCCTTCAAAGTTGGCTCAAGTGCCCATGACAGGCTCAGAGAAGCACAGATTTAGAACAGAAAGAGGCCTCAAAGCCCACAGCTGACTCCTACAAGAAGCCTTCCTGATTGCTCCAGGTGTTAATCAGTGCTCCGCCTTCTGAAAATCCTTTTGTGTTCAGTTATCCCTGTGCAAACCACAGACACCCAGCACAGCGTAGGTTCCCCTAGCACCCATGGGTGGCTGCTTTCCATCTCTGTATCCCAGTGCCTTGAATATGGCCAGTACTTAACACTCCTTGAGTTGAACTGAATTGTACTCGGCAAAAGCTGGTGTTTATTCCAAAATCACAAAGTTACTTGAGATTCCTGCATTATTCTGAAAAAAAGCAAACATACAGACGGGAATCATAAGAGCAGGCATAACTGATTAAATCCTGTGGCTAAATCAGATTTGGGGTTAAAAATAGACATTTGCTCCAATGAATAGCAAACAGGCCAGAAGAAAGGTCATTGCCCAGATAATGATTCTCCAGGGAAGGGAGGAAAGGGCAGAATTCAAGGACTGAGAGGCAGTATATGGGGCATTGGTCTTGGAAGCGGGAAGATTTGGGTTCAAATCCTACTTCAGACACTAGCTGTGGGCCTCAAGTTTTCTCCTCTCTAAAATGAGGACATTGTACACTTAGACCTAGTGATACCACTACTAGGTCTGTGTCCCAAAGATATTATAGAAAAGGGGAAAGGGGGCAGCTAGGTGGCGCAGTGGATAGAGCACCGGCCCTGGAGTCAGGAGTACCTGAGTTCAAATCCGGCCTCAGACACAGTTGATCAAGGCCAAATCCGACCTCAGACACTTAACACTTACTAGCTGTGTGACCCTGGGCAAGTCACTTAACCCCAATTGCCTCACTTAAAAAAAAAAAAAAAGAAAAGGAGAAAGGACCCACATGTACAAAAATATTTCCAGCAGCTACTTTTGTGAGGGCAAAGAATTGGAAATGGAAGGGATGCACATCAATTGGGGAATGGCTGAACAAGTTGTGGTATATGAATGTAATGGAATACTATTGTGCCATAAGAAATGATGAACAGGAAGTGTTCAGAAAAACCCGGAAAGACTTAAGTGGACTGATGCTGAGTGAAATGAGAAGAACCAGAACATTGTATACAGTAACAGCAACATTGTGTGATCAACTGTGATAGACTTGACTCTTCTCAGCAATACAATGATCCAAGACAATTCCAAAGGACACCTGATGGAAAATGCTCTCCACATCCAGAAAAAAGAACTGTGGAATCTTAATGCAGATTGAACCATATTATTTTAACTTTTTTTTCTTTTTTGAGGTTTTTTTCCCTTTTGCTCTGATTCTTCTTTCACAACATGACTAATGCAGAAATGTGTTTATTGTGATTATACATATATAGCCTATAACAGATTGCTTTTTGTCTTGGGGAAAGAAGAGGGAAAGGAGGGAGGGAGAAAAATTTGGAACTCAAAATCTTAGAAAAACAAACCTTGAAAACTATCTTTACAAGTAACTGGAAAAATAAAATACCAGTAAGATTGGAAAAAAGTGGGACTTGAAATTAGTAACTCTTAATGCTAAGCCTGTGTTCTCTCCACTGTACTACATGAAGAGTTTTGTGATAGACTTGGCTCTCAGAAGTGCAATGATCCAAAACAATTCCAAAGAATTCATGATGGAAAATGTTCTCTGAATCCAAAAAATAAAAAATAAAATAACTTTGGGATCTGGATGCAGATTGATCCATACTGTCTGTACTTTTTTGAGCTTTTTCCCTTTTATTCTGAATTCTTCTTTCACTCTATGTGACTAGGATCAGAAAGTCCTTATAGGGGCAGCTAGGTGGTGCAGTGGATAGAGAACTGGCCCTGGATTCAGGAGTACCTGAGTTCAAATTCGGCCTCAGAAACTTGACACTTACTAGCTGTGTGATCCTGAGCAAGTCACTTCACCCTCATTGCCCTGCAAAAAATAAAAGAAAAAAGAAAAAGAAAGAAAGAAAAAAAGAAAGTCCTTATAACCCCTTGTCTGATATCCAATTGCTAAAACACACTCTTCAGCATCATTTTAGGGGCTGTCCTTCCAAAAAAAAACCATCCTGTTCTGAGCTCTCTCCCTTCTCTTAACCCAAGACTTTCTGTTCTTCCAACCAAACAACTACAAAAAGGAGAGGCACAGAAATAAAAGCCCCCCTTGGTGATGCAGATAAGTTACTGTGCACCTCAGTCATTTCCATGCTTTGGTCCAAATTCCTGCTTTTCTTGTGCACATGTGGCCAGCACAGTCAAGTCAGCTGGCTTTTCGCTCCTAGCGCCTGCCTGCTTCTGGAGCATGATTCACTGAATACCTCTCTGCTGCTACTACCAGGGAAAAGCCCCTTATGTGTGAGCAGCTTCTACAAAGGGCTGAAATCTCTCTTTGAGAGCGAACAATTAAAGCGTATAATGAGGACTCGGATGGAGCCCCCGGCCCAAGATGGACCAGTCTTTAGAGTCCCCAAGGGAGGTTAGAGCAGGGAATCTGACTGGGGGGGGGGGCTTTCATTAACCAGGTTATAGTAAAAAGGTGCTGGTTGAGGCAATGTCATATTAACTGTTCCCTTTTCAGCGCTGAGAAAGGCAGAGTTTAGAGAGACTAAGGTTACATGGCAGATCCTGAAGCTCGAGAGTTGTGGGATCATAAAGGGAGAGCTAAAAGTGAAAAATGAGTGAATTAAAAGGCATTTATTGTTGCCAGGAAAAAATCTAGACTAGTGCAGCCTAAAAGCTCTGTAACCAACAAACTAATAAAACAAGCTCCTCTTTGAAGTCTACTTATTTCATTTGTTAAAGCAACAGCCGCCTTCATTGGCATGTTTGAAAATGGCTTTGTCGAAGTGTCCAGTCACCAGTAGGTGGTAGTCATTGTCCTCCGTGACTATTCTAGGTCTCCTGCTTCAGGCTGCGGTAATTCCCCTAAAGGATCCTTTTGAAGCAAAACTCACATCTCTTCCGGCTCTTGAGCATAAATGATTGCATTTGGAGGAACCAAAAATGAGGTTAGCTCGATCAGTAAATCTCTACCTATTAGGAACAAGTCAGGCCCATCTTCATTTTGCCAACAGGAAAAAAGTGAATGATAAATTGCAGCCGGACAATACAATTGTTGGGCTCAAGGTTATCGTAGGAAGTAACTTTACTATTGAAGGATTTGTTTTCTGTTGTGTTGTTCTTGGTTATATTATAGTATAATGAAACGCAAAGCTTAAGAACGACCCTGTAAATATCCACTCATGAAACCACTAGGGACTATGATAACGGGAGCACCAAGTGGTTTTATGTTATTTTTATTCTAAAGAGCTCAAAGAACATTTCTATTTGTTATCTCATTCGTTCTCACAGATTTTTTTTTTTCCTTTGGGAGTAAAAAAGGCTGCAAAGATTTTTTTTTTAATTGACATTTTAGGGGCAGCTAGGTGGCGCAATGGATAGAGCACCGGCCCTGGAGTCGGGAATACCTGAGTTCAAATCCGGCCTCAGACACTTAACACTTACTAGCTGTGTGACCCTGGACAAGTCACTTGACCCCAATTGCCTCACTTTAAATAAATAAATAAATAAATAATAAATTGCCATTTTAAAGACCGGGAAACTGAGGCTTTGGTAGATGAAGTGCCTTGCCCAAAGTCTAGTGGTGTCACAGAACCTCAGAATCAAAAGGACCTCAGCGGCGGCCATTGAGTTCAACCCATCACTGAACAAGAGTCCCTCCTGTCACAGACTCGAAATGTGGCCATCTAGTCTGACAGGAGGAAGAGCGCTGGGCTGGAGTTAAAGAACTTGGCTTCCTATCCACCTCCTTGTGTGACTGTGCAGATCATTTACCTTATCTGAGCCTCAGGATTTGGTGGTAAAATTGAGGGAGGGAATGGGGATGAACTGGATAACCTCTGGGTTTACTTTATCTTACTTAGAACCAGGCCACTAGGATGCTTCCCGGCCATTTCCAAACTATGATGCCATTTACCTTTTTTTTTTTTTTTGGTGGGGCAACGAGGCTTAAGTGACTTGCCCAGGGTCACACAGCTAGTAAGTGTCAAGTGTCTGAGGCCAGATTTGAACTCGGGTCCTCCTGAATCCAGGGCCTGTTCTTTATCCACTGTGCCACCTAGATGCCCCCCATTTACCTTCTTTTAATACCCCTTTATGTGCAAGCTTTGCCTTAGATTCTAATGAATGGCATTGGCCAACAAGAAGCCTTTACTTAAGAGGGTTGACTGACCTTTAAGAACCAGTCTAAAATATAAAGTGCTCAATTAATAAAAGAGAAAATAGAATGTTCACACATCCTGATCTTAGTAAGGAAAATTAAGCCATAAGAGAGCTCCCTAAGAAAAAAAATCCCCAGGACCAGATGGATTCACAAGTGAACTCTACCAAAAATTTAAGGAACAATGAATTCTAACACTATATAAACTATTTGGGCAAATAGGCAAAGAAAGAATCCCACCAAATCCCTTTTATAACACAAATGTGGTTCTGATACCTAAGCCAGGAAGAGCAAAAACAGAAAAAACTATAGAACAATTTCTCTAATAAATATTGACATAAACATTTTAAATAAAATACTAGCAAGAAAACCACAGCAATACATCACAAAGATCATATGCTAGGATTTATACCAGGAATACAGTGCTGGCTCAATATTGGGAAAACTATCAGTAAAATTGGCCCCACCAATAATAAAAACAACAAAAATCATGATTATCTCTCTAGATGCAGAAAAGGTTTTTGACAAAATAGAACATTCATCCCTATTAAAATATTAGAAAACAGGAATAAATGGAGCTTTTCTTAAAATAAGTAGTATCTATCTAAAATCATTAGCAATCATTATCTTTAATGGGGATGAGCTAGAAGCCTTCCCAATAAAATCAGGGATGAAGCAAGGATGCCCTTTATCACCACTATTATTCAGTATTGCACTAGAAATACTAGCTATAGCAATAGACAAGAAAAAGAAATTGAAATAATTAGAATAGGTAATAAGGAAACAAAACTACCCCCCTCTTTGCAGATGATATGATGGTACACTTAGAAAATCCCAGAGAAGCAGCTAAAAATTACTTGAAATGATTAACAACTTTAGCAAAGATGCAGGATATAAAATAAACACACATAAAGCATCATCATTTCTTTACATAATCAACACCCAGCAAGAAGAGATAGAAAAGGGGGCAGCTAAGTGGTACAGTGGATAAAGCACCGACCCTGGATTCAGGAGGACCTGAGTTCAAATCCGGCCTCAGACACTTGACACTTACTAGCTGTGTGACCCTGGACAAGTCACTTAACCTTCATTGCCCTGAAAAAAAGGGGGATAAGAAGGAAAATTCCATTTCAAATAGCTGCATACAATATAAAAGACTTGGGAATCTACCTGCCAAGACAAATCCAGGGATTATATCAATATGAGTCTGGGTAAACTCAGAGGTTTTCTCCTTGAGAAGCTAAACTGAATGGGGGAGATAAGTGGTTCCCTGGACAAAAATAGTTCTAGAACTCAAGACCACACCCCCATTCAAGCCTCTCCCATCCCACCCCTCATTCAAGCTTTCCCCACCCCCAAAGGGAACTTTCTATTGTCAGGTGGTTACCCCATCTATCCTCTATAAAAGTTTTGGCCTTTCTTCCATTCAAGGAGAAAGATGTCGCTAAGCATCTCCTCCCCTTGAGGCAAAGTCTTTGACTTCCCTCTTAGTCACTTTCTCTAGCCTCCTAATAAAAGACCATTTTATTATAATTGGATTGTGTGTGTGAGTTGCAATTCTTTTTTTTTTTTTAAGTGAGGCAATTGGGATTAAGTGACTTGCCCAGGGTCACACAGCTAGTAAATGTTAAGTGTCTGAGGTCGGATTCCAACTCAGGTACTCCTGAGTCCAGGGCCAGTGCTCTATCCACTGCGCCACCTAGCTGCCCCTGTAATTCTTTACATAGGAATACCTAAGGACCCCCACTACCTAGTTGCCCCCATGACAACATGAACACAATTACACACTTTTAAAACAAATAAGGACAGATCAAAACAACTGGAAAAATATTAATTGTTCATGGTTAAGCTGAGCCAATGTCAATGACAATTCTACCTGAATTAATTTATTTATTCAGTGTCAACCCAAAAAATGTTTTATAGAGCTAGAAAAAAGAAGAACAAAATTGATCTGGAAGAACAAAAGGACCAGAATATCAAAAGAATCAATGAAAAATGTGAAGAAAGATGGCCTAACGGTGACAAATTTCAGAGTATATGGCAAAATGGTAATCATCAAAATTATCTGACGCTGGTTAAGAAATAGAGTGGTGGGTGAGCAGGATGGATTAGGGCACAATACCTAGTAGTAAATGATCATATAATCTAGTGTTTTGATAAATCCAGCGATCCAAACTTTGGGGGCAAGAACTCACAAGAGTTGAAAAAATTCTGGGAAAACTAGAAAGCAGTTGGGTACAAATTAGGTATAGAGCAATATATCACTATATACTAAGATAAGCCCAAATGGATATATGATTTAGACATAAAGGGTGATATAAACAAATTAGGGGAATGTGGAATATTTTACCTATCAGATCTATGGATAAGGAAAGAATTTACGAGCAAACAAGAGATAGAGAGGCTCACATTAAGTAAAATCGATAACTTTGATTATATAAAATTTAAAAGGTTTTGCACAAACAAAACCAATACAGCCAAGATTAGAAAGAAAGTAGAGGGGCAGCTAGGTGGCGCAGTGGATAAAGCACCGGCCCTGGATTCAGGAGTTCCTGAGTTCAAATCCGGCCTCAGACACTTGACACTTACTGGCTGTGTGACCCTGGGCAAGTCACTTAACCCCATTGCCCCATAAAAAAAAAAAAAAGAAAGAAAGAAAGTAGAAAACTGGGGGCATAACAAGAGGAATTTAAGAGCAAGTTTCTTTGATAAAAACCTAACTTTTCAAATATATAGGGAACTAAGTCAAACGTATAAAAATATGAGTCATTCACCAATTGATAAATGGTCAAAGAATATGAACAGGCAGTTTTCAGATGAAGAAATCAAAGATATCTACAGTCACACCCCCAAAATGCTCTAAATCATTATTGATTAGAGAAATGCAAATTAAAACAACTCTCAGGTACCACCTTATACCTATAAAATTGGCTAACAAGACAGAAAAGGAAAGTGATAAATGCTAGAGGGGATGTGTATGGAGGAGGGTACACTAATGCATTGTTGGTGAAGTAGTGAACTGCTCCAACCATTATGGAAAACAATTTGGAACTATATATTCCCCCTTTTTTGTTTAACTAAATATAAAATGCAATCTTAAAAGCATGAAAATCTCTATGAAAATAAGCCCATACTGTTAATTTCAAAATGCAGATGTAATGGCATAGAAATCCTATGTAACCTCTGAACTGACATTATTCCTCTGGGTGGGGGAGGGTGGGATGGAGGGAGAAAATTTAGAATGGAATTTTTTTTAATGTTAAAGACAAATGAATGAATGAATAAGCAAATGAATCAATCAATCCAGAAGTGGATTTTTAAAAAAATAAATATAAAAATAAAAAAGAACCAATCCAAAAATCAGGAATGGATATTCCTGATTTAGTTTTAGTTAGTTTTAGTCTAACTGAACACATGGATAATGGTAGATAATGTGTACTGTGTGATGATAAAAAGTCTAATTGGTAACAGAGCCAAAAGAACTGATAATTTGGGAGTTGCTGACTTGGAACTGAGTATACCCACAAAAAGGGTGGCCCACGTCCTCTCTCAGTCTCTTTTCTTTGAAGCTACAATGAGGCAAGATTCTGAGTTGCCTAGAAGATTGTTGGTAGCTCAGAGAATGAGGTAGTATTGGGTCAGTGTGCTCACAGGGTATTTGGTGGAAATACTTTTAAGATCTATTCTTGCTATGTCTTTCAAGTAAATATCCTTAAGGGCAGCTAGGTAGCACAGTGGATAAAGAACAGGCCCTGGATTCAGGAGGACCTGAGTTCAAATCTGGCCTCAGACACTTGACACTTACTAGCTGTGTGACCCTGGGCAAGTCACTTAACCCTCATTGCCCTGAAAAAAAAAGGTATATAACAAGTAAATATCCTTTTGTAAAAACTAACTGATGAAAACTCTGGAAAGACTTAAATGAACTGATGCTGAGTGAAGTGAGCAGAACCAAAGCATTGTACACAGTAACAGCAACATCTTTCGATGATTAACTTTAATTGACTTAACACTTCTCCTTTCCCTCTCCTCTCCCCAAGACAGAAAACAATCTGATATAGGTTATATATGTATCATCACATTAAACATATTTCCCCATTTGTTATAAGAGGAAGTTCAATGGCAAGTGAGAGGAGTGATATCAAACATAAAAAATATGTCAATAAAATTTCAATTTAAAAAAAATCTAAGCAGGATTCCAGCCAAGCAGGGGGAATTTTGTGACACATTCTGTTTATCTTATTTTGTGTCTTTGTTACACCTCACAAACCTGAGTACTACCCACACCCTGTAAGAGAAGTAGCACAGAGCTCTTCATGCTGTGGTGGACCACACTTAATACCCCATGTACCACGAGCCAAAAACCCATGCCCAAGAGTCATCACCTCCTGGGACTCAGTGAAGATTTTGTTATTGTGTTCATTCAAGTGTGTGGAATTCCAAATCAGTCTCACTCCCTTATAAGGAACAGGGATAGAGTCATCAAAGAGGTCCACTCCAGTTGACAAATAGTAAAATGTAAAACCCCCAAAGCACAAAAACACCCAGGGGAGAAATAAAGTAAAAGATTAAAAAATAAATAAATAAAAAGCACAGCTCTAAGAGGCTGCCTGATGCTGGAGGACACAGGAAGACAGTTTGTTACTTCCAAAGTCAAAAGGCTCTACCATCTCAATATTTAACAATAATTCTATAAACAGTCAAAAGAGAACGCTACAGTATAGTCCATGCATGTTGTTGTTCATTCTTCATGCTCAAAGAGGACCACAGTATGGGGAGTCCGTGAACATTTATTAAACACTTATTATGTGCCAGGCTGTGTTTAACTCCATCAAAAGTAAAGTGTTCAAATCCAGCCTCAGACACTTGACACTAGCTGTGTGACCCTGGGCAAGTCACTTAACCCTCATTGCTCCACAAAAAAACAACCAAAAAAAAAGTAAAGTGCAAATGAAGCTTAGAGAGATGCAGGATTCTTGGCTCAGTAAGAAGGCAGATGAAATTCAGTTTTACACTGATAGTAACAACCTGACGGGCTCGCTAGGTGGCTCAGTGGATAGAGTACAGGCCCTGGATTCAGGAGGACCTGAGTTCAGGTCCGGCCTCAGACACTTAACATTTACTAGCTGTGTGACCCTGGGCAAGTCACTTAACCGTCACTGGGCCCCCCCCCCCAAAAAAAAAAAAACCGAAGCACTTTTATGATTCTCTGCAGGGTATTTATGGGCCAGAGATCTAGGGTGCCTCCTATCTGCTCAGTACTAATGGAGCCACATGATCATGTGAAAAGGACATGATCCTGGAGAGATGGGCTGAACATCTCCACAGTGTTCTCAACAGACCATTAACAGCCAGTGCTGAAGTCATTGACCTCAGGTTGGTGTCAGTCTGGCTCTTTAGCCAAACTTCCAAATGAAGAAGGTACCAAATGTCATTAGATTCCTCTCCTGGGGCAGAGCATGTTGTGTTGATCTACAAGACAAAAGATCCATGGCTTGTACAAGGGCTGGCTAAAGCTTCTTAAACTTGTACATCTACTTGGAAGCCTTTGGCCACCAAATTACCTGTGTGTGTGTTTGTTTCCTTTAGTTCGCTTGTTCTTAGTTTCTAACCCAGTTCTGTTCTTTCCAAGTTTTGTTCCTTCTTCATGTCCCACTAAAATGTCAGTGAGTCGTTAGTCTTGAATGTCTCATCTCCATTATTTTCTAAAATGGGCAAAAGAGCTAGGACTATCCATGTAGAGTTTAAAGAGACCTCTGAGGTCACCCAACATGTTTATTTTGTAGATGGGAAAACGAATCCAGAGAAATTAAGCAACTTGTTCACACTGGGAGGAATTGGCAGAGCTGGTCTATTTGCATTTGCCAGTCTCAACTATAACTGGAGTGAAGACGTCTCTCTTTTGTTTTGGTAACAGTCACATGTTTTTGTGTGGGTACCTCAGAGAAACAGAGAATTTGGGAGTTGGAGAAACCTCTGAGATTACCTGATCCAAACCATTCACCAAAAGAATCCCCCTTGTAGCATTCCTGACACACTGGGATCTGGCCTTTGCTTGAAGACATTCAAGGATGGGGAGCTCACCACCTCCTGAGGCAGCCTATTCCACAGATTGCATATGTCACTCTTCATTCCTCCCTCTGGAGACAAATAGAATACGTTTCATCCCTTTCCCACATGATGCCTTCAAATACTTGAAGATTCCTTACCTGTCCCCTTGAGCCATCTCTTCTTCAGAACAAGCATACCCATTTCCTCCCTCAATTCTACTCTCCTAGGCAAGTAAATTAGCTTCTCTGCACCTGTTTCCTCATATGCAAACAACAACAAAATACAGTTGCATTTGATGACCTCTAATATCCCTTCCCGTTCTAAGAATCTGTGGGTATTATTATCCTTATCATACGATGAGTATACTGAGTCAGATTTTTCCATGCATCCAGCAGATGTCAAAGATTTAATCTGAATTCAAGACCAGAACTTTAGACACTACATTAAACTGCTTCTTGATCCTGATGCACTTGACTTTGCTCTGGGCTTATTTGCCCAACTGAAACCAACCAATTGCCCCCACTTATTATGGATCAAAAAAGGATTTTCCCACCACTTCCTCTTGTTAACTATTCCTTTTACAAGCCTAAGAATTGTTAGATTTGAGCTTCAGAAAGGAATATCTTATAATTTGATCTGAACCTTTTCTTACCATCCCTATTTTTTGCAAATAATCATAATCCATTTATGTATTATGAGGCACAAAACCTGGACGATATACTGGTATCTGTGCCAATCAAGGAAACCAAATTAAATCTTCCTGATGCATCTGAGTCTTTACTCTTCATTAACCACTGACAGTAATGAAGAGTCAGTGCTCTCCATTAGATTTCTTCAAGTCAGGGTGGAGTCTCTTCAGCCTTTCATGTTACAGAAATGTATGGTAACTTTTTACTAACCAATCTAATTTAGGAATGCCAGCCAACGGCACTGGGTCATTTTGGGAAGACAAAAGAATGTTTTGCCAATAAAACCCCTCCAGATGCATGAACTGGCAGAGAAAACCATTGTTCTAATGCGTCAGTGGTTCTATTAGAAGATGGTACACTGTTATTGCAAATATAACTCATTCATTTGGCCTTCCCTTAGAAAGAAAGGTCTGACAAGCATTGTAGAACCTGAGAACAGAGAATTCTCCCATGACAACTACGATGATGCCAATTGCTTTTTTATTTGCCTTTTCTTCTCTCAAATTATTCTGCTTTTCTTCTAGGAGTGATTTCTGCTTCCTAAAAATTGATTCTGATTCCCAAGCATTGGTGCTTCTCACCAGTGGATTCCAAAGGATGCTGGATTCTGAGATCTTTTAGAGACGATACTGGTCAGGTGAGCATTGAACTGGATTGTACAAAGGTCCCTTATAACCTTGAGATGCTATAATTCTATAAAGGTAAGACCAATGCAACTATTAATAGAGAATTATAGCATCTCAGCATTGGAATGAAACTCAGTCACCAAAGAGTCCAACCCATACATAAAAGGAATCTCTACAATGACTTACCTAATGAGTAGTTGGTTATCCAGTCATAGCTCCAAGTTCTCAGTGTGGAGAAACCAACTGTAGATAGGCAGTCTATTCCACTTTTGGATAGCTCAAATTGTTAAGAAATTGTTGGGGTTGAGGTTGGATTTATATATATATATGTATATATATATATATATATATAAAGCCTAAATTTGTTTATTTGGACCTTTTATTTAACCATTGCTCCTAGTTTTGTCTTCTGAGGTCTTTTTATCCACATGATAGCCCTTCATATATTTGAAGACATATTTAGAGACTCCTAGTATATCTCCTCAAATATATATGCATAAATAATAATATATGTATGAATTTAATTTTTATTAACAAAAATCTCTTTTTCACCCTTCTACTTCTCTTATTGGGGGAAAAAAGAAAGGGAAACATGTTTAATAAATATGTACAATCAAGGAAAACAAAATTCCCGCTTTGCATGCCCATTTTTTTAATTGATCATCACATGGCATGAACTTTCACCCATTCCTGCTGTTGTCCTGATTACTCTCCTCAGCATGCCGTGTAGGTCATCGATAATATTTATCTTTCAGTACTTCAATGGCCCCTCTCAATGTAGTGCTTCCCTCCTATGGTATAAGCCCCCATTCATCCATGCCTTCTCATTCTAAGAAAAGTCAAGACAACAAGCATTTATTAAACACCTAATATGTGCCAAAAAAAATAATTTATGCATCTCTCATAACCAAATGTAATATTAAAAAATAGCATTACATCAATAGAGTTAGATATTGTGCTCCAAAGTAGCTAAGCAATTAGATTGTTCTATAAGTTACGGGTGGGCATGTATAACTATGGTTCAGAAGAGTTCAGATGAAAAGAGCAGACCACACAGAGAAAGGGTTAACAAACTTTCTTGCTACTCATGAGGAAAGGAGGACAGCTGCAAGTAGAAGGTCATTCTTGGTGTGCAGCCTCCTTGGGGGACTGGGAAAGGAAAGGTTAGCCATACTCCCCTCAAAACTCAAACTTAAGGGCAGCTAGGTGTCGCAGTGGATAAAGCACTGGACCTGCATTCAGGAGGACCTGAGTTCAGGTCCGGCCTCAGACACTTGACACTTACTAGCTGTGTGACCCTGGGCAAGTCACTTAATCCCCATTGCCTCGAGAAAAAAAAAAAAAGAACCAGCATGAGCCCAATGAGAGATTTCTCAATTATCTATAGGACCAATAAAGTGAGGAGATTTCTAAATTGCCTTCTGTTAAGGGCTAAAATTCTAGCTAGTCTGTCTAAAATATTTAATGAGTGGTCGCCAATAAATTATAAGCTTTAGCAAGAGTTAGACTTTTAAGCATTTATTAAGGAGAATAAGAATTTGGTAAAGAGAGAGAGAAAGGTCTAGATTCCTATCTATTAAAGGGAGAGCGCATTTCTAGCTCCCTTCTCCGCCAGAGTCCAGAGGAAAGAGCGCGAGACTGAGCGCCAGTCTCTTCCTTCCTCCTCCCACTAGCCCGCGTCACTTCCTGACTCCTGGTCTTGCCCTCAAAGACCTTCCCTTCATGGGCAGAACTCCTCTACAGTAAGTATCCAGCAGGTGGCGTTATTCCAATCGTTACAGTCCCCCCTGTTGTTCCTCAAGAAACAAAATGTTTCCTTGACGGAACAGTAAAAACAATATGATAACTATTGCTAACTAATAATATGTGAACAACAATATAGAAAAGGAAGAGAGGAAAGTTTTGTCCAGAGGGGCAATTTTTTTTTTGTCCTCATGAACCGACGCTTTGACATTAGTCTTGCAAAGGGAGGGCCTCTGCAGAGAATACATGTTATAGATGGTGTATATTATAACAGAAAGAGAAAAAAACCAACAAAAAGAACAAATCAAAACTGTTCATTTAAAGTCTCTGAAAGTCTTTTCTCAGATGTCCTCTAGGTGTAGTCGTGGAATGGAAGTCTTTTCAGGGGTTGATGTGTGGATGCTGGTAATCAGCCAGGAAAATTTCCTACAAAATTGAGCTTAACACAACTTTAAAATAGCTTTGTCAATAATCAAATCAAACAATGAAAGTTCTCAAAAACATGTCTAAGGGAATTCAGAATCTTAGTTGTTATACATGAAACATATAATAAAACAAAAATTGAACCATTCTTTAAAATTATAATATTACTATAGTCCCCCCCTTATGGAGGGTAATTGAGAAGACAATTGCTGCGATATTAATTATTAAAAATAATTTTTTATCTTTGTTTCATCACTTTTTGCATCATCTGCCTAATTATCCTCATGCCATTATGAGAAATTAAAAAAATCTAATATAATTGGTAACAGGTGTCAAGGCCAAATTCAACACTGTATTTATCATGACACCTGAGATAATTATGGGGGTTACCATAAAAGAACAGAGAAATGATGGGATATGAGCATTCCCACACTTGAGCAATATGTACTGCCCATACAGTATGCCAGGCTTAAAATAGGTGGATGGAATATATGTCCATGCCACCAAACATATTGGAAGAAACTGAGTCAGACTTAATCAGATGCATGGGATTGAGATGTCCATGGCATCAGGCATATAGGAGGGAGCATAGAAGCCAGGTGTAGAAGTGAGATGGGTGGGATGAATACTTCCAGCCATCTGTACAATATTGTGGGGAAAAAGAGAATAAAATATTAAACCAAGAGAATCCAACCTCAACATTTGTCAAAAGCCGTTCCCTCAGCCATACCTTGACTTCATGCATGTCTCCCCTCATGTGACAGTTCAGTGTCTGCTCTTGCATGTATTCCTCTTGTGATTGGATGGCATCTTGGCCAACTGGCATCTGATAACTCAGAATAAAGGCAATTAATGTCTTAAATGATAAGTTCCCATAATCCAAGTCTCATATGGATTTAAAATTGAGGATAATAAATGATTGCAAAAAATGTGAATACATCTTGACTCAAAATATAATATATAATTATGCAACAATTTCAAATAATACCCTTTTTTTTACTTAGTATACAATTACTTTTGTGAAAAATCAGAACATACTTAAATACAAGTTAAAGCACAACAGAATCTCAAAGAACTTTTTTTTTTGAAAAAAGAAAACTTTTACAAATGTTCCCCTCTTTTTTTTTTTTTTTGGGAATATGCTTATCAAAAATAATACTTCTAGAATCAATTTACACTTGCCATGGCAACCAATTTGCCAGGGAAATGCTTTAAAGAGTTTGATCAAATAATCAGTTGAGAAAAAATAACAAAAACAAACAACTCAGAATATGGGAGCACAATACTCCTAGAATTAACATTGTATTATGAAATCAAAACCATGTTTCAAAATTAGATAGATGAATGAATAGAAGAAGATACACGTGGAACAATAAAAGACAATGAAATTCAAACTAGGGAAATCTAAATGAATATGAACTTAATATCAATAAGAGTATTATAAAATATAAACTGGACCACATGACTATAAAAAGCTTTTACAAATATTCTCTTTGTTTTAGAAACTAAGTATAAAACACAATCTCAAATGCATGAAAATCTCTACGAAAATAAACCCATACCATTAATTTCAAAATGTATGTGTAATAGCATAGAAATCCTATGTAACCTCTGAACTGACATTATTACTCTGAGTGAATTCAGAACACTTTTGATTCCGATATCTAAAATCCCCAATACTCATATCAATACCTTGCTGCTGACTTCTACATTTCTGTAAAATATATACCCTTCCATGGCAAAAGAAGCAGAGTCTTGAACTATGTTGATTGTCATTCTTATTCAGCTTAAGTTTTTCTTCTTTAACCCCTCTATATTGTCTGTCGGGCTTTTCACCATACAAATGCTTTATAAGATTACTAATTAAAGACAAAAGCAGGTTAGCAAAATTATGAACAAAACGAGCATATCTGGAATTTAAAGGGTTTTCTAAAATTGTCTCAGAAGCACAGCCAGGCTGGGGAAGGGGTGAGCCTGAAGCTGCAAATGCAGTTAGAGAAAGTTGAGCATGCGCATTAGATCTTTGGACTTCCCGGGCCAGGGAAGCAATGGGCTTGGCCATGGGAGGAGTAGAGGGTGGGGTTTGGAGAGGAGGGGAGGGACCAGAGCAATTAGAATCAGACTTGATTTTGAACTCAGGCCTGGATTCCTCTTCCCCCACTTTGCCTCCAGGTGCTAGGGGATTAAAAGCTTCTAGAGGGTGGGTCATTGCCTCCAGGCATGCAAAATTAGAGCAACAATTAGTGTTAGAACTGGGAAAAGCTGCGGGAATCTCTTCAGGTTTCTCTGAAAAAGCATGGTTGGGAGAGGGAGAGATATTTCCTTGTGTGAGTAAGTTGCTGGCTCTTTTAACAAAAATAAAAAGAAAAATAGAAAATCCACAAAAACAAAGCATTAACATGATCTTATCTCCCATTTGTCTGGTTAAACAGACTAAACTCAAAAATAGGATAATTAGGGAGTTTAAAAGGTCCATTCGAAAAAATTCAAAGGAAAAACACAGCCAGTACACCAGTACTTAGCAGTTAAAGGGAGAGGGAGGGGAAATTTCTTACCCAACCAGCAGATCAGAAGAAGACTGAGGGTTAGCTTTCCTCTTCGTGGTCAGCCATCTGTTAAGGGCTAAAATTCTAGCTAGTCTGTCTAAAATATTTAATGAGTGGTCGCCAATAAATTATAAGCTTTAGCAAGAGTTAGACTTTTAAGCATTTATTAAGGAGAATAAGAATTTGGTAAAGAGAGAGAGAAAGGTCTAGATTCCTATCTATTAAAGGGAGAGCGCATTTCTAGCTCCCTTCTCCGCCAGAGTCCAGAGGAAAGAGCGCGAGACTGAGCGCCAGTCTCTTCCTTCCTCCTCCCACTAGCCCGCGTCACTTCCTGACTCCTGGTCTTGCCCTCAAAGACCTTCCCTTCATGGGCAGAACTCCTCTACAGTAAGTATCCAGCAGGTGGCGTTATTCCAATCGTTACACTACTGAAAAGTAAGGAATGAGGAGCAGGGGAGTAGGTAACTTAACCCTAAAACCAGCAAGAGGCTGAAATGGGGTGGTGGTGGTAATAAGGCCCAATCTCAGAGTGTATGAATTTTGACATATTTGCATCCTGAAGGGCTTGGGCTGTATCAGTCAAACTGGTTTTCACCAATCAACAATAAATTACACATTGGCCAGTGTCCTATTCTCTCACAATATATGGAAGAACTCTCTTCTTTGCTTCCCAGAGAAATTAATTCAGCATAAGGAATTTGTCATCATGCTCTTCGCTTAGGGTGCTTGGCTAACACTGTGATGTGGTATCAACATCACAGGGATCACAAAACACTACTGAAGAATTTCTTTTTTCTTTTTTTAGTGAGGCAATTGGGGTTAAGTGACTTGCCCAGGGTCACACAGCTAGTGTTAAGTGTCTGAGGCCAGATTTGAACTCAGGTCCTCTTGAATCCAGGGCCAGTGCTCTATCCACTGCACCACCTAGCTGCCCCTAACTACTGAAGAATTTCAAGTTGAAGATCAGCTATAAACAAGGTAGAGAAGCACTTGGGCAGCACAATAAGCTGCAAGAAATTAACAGGAAAGAAATATGGGGTGGGGAGCTACATCAAGAAAAAGTAGATCCAGTGGTCATCTCCAAACTGTGCCACCTAGGTTCTGGCCATCCTTCTCTGCCCTCTCCCACTGCCCCCTGGGAACCTGGGTTCTGCCTGATCTTGCCCTGAATCTGGTTCCCACGACATTTCCTGGCCATTTCAAAGCCATATTCCAGCCCCCTTGCTTTTTTTCCCCCTCTTTAAGTTGTGTTCCCCAGCCAAAAGTAAGCTCCTTGAGGCTGGACATTGGCTGGTTTCCTTCTATGTCAATCTGCAAGCGCTTAGCACTGGTAAGCATTCAATAAATGATTTTTCATCCAAACATGTGGCAATGGACAGGCTGGGTGCTCCGTTAATATCTTCTAAATGTCTCCCAAAAAAGGGAGACAGATCCTGTGTGAATACTCCTTCCCCCCCCTCCCCACCCTCACCCCAGGGCTAATGCCTGTGAGAACAGGGACCAGGATTACACAGTGTGGGCAGGCATGGATAGGCTGCAATCTGCATCATTAGAGGGAATACCACATCAATAAGATCAGAGATCCATCAAGTTTGGGAATATTTGAAGTTCCTACGGCACTGACTCAGCCTATCCCATACTTATCTGCACCTTGACTAAATAGCAAATACCTTAGTGGCAGAAAGTCCGATGGAAAAGTTAGTCCATTTCCTCTAACCTGAACAAGCCGAGAAAAGTCAGGCATATGAATTATCCTCACCACAGGCATCTTTGACTTGAGCGAGATAGAATAGGAATGCATTTCCTTTGGAATTTGGGAGGGATCCATAATACACTTTGTGGATGCTCTTGTTATTTTTAAGGAATCCATGTAAACAGGTTTGCTAAAGGAGACAAGCTCTTCACCTCAGCAGAGGATGAAAGACATTTCGCAGGGAATTTCAAATAGCATTTCATGCATCCCAAAGGATGAGCTGTGTCAAAACTAATCTAATGTGCAGAGGAAAGGAGGGAAATGCCAGGAAAGTCACTCACTAGATCTTGTCAGAGAAAAATGATTGAGGATGTCTAAAGTGATACAAAAAAGATGATAAACAGTCATCTCTCTTGGCTGGTATAAAGCTCTGAACTGACCCAGAACAGATGCCCCAGCCCCTCCCCAGTCCTGCTTTGAGCAGGTTCTGGCCAGCTGAGGGCTCTGGCCTCCAGGCAATTTGACAGCAGCAAGAGACAATAACCAGAAGCACACTGAGAAGGGAAGGAACTTTTTTCCAGCCAGAGGATGGGAGTAAATAGGAAGTACTCTATTTCTGTTTATATAAAGCATCCCTTTATTGTACTCTTCTGGCCCTGGCCCTGCAGATGTTTTATGGGAGATGTTGGGTGCACCTGTAACAAAAGATGTTCGGAATATGAAGCCAATTCTCATGGCTTGCAGGTCTTACAGAAGGAGGGTAAAAATCTCAACATGCATCTTTGTTCCTTTGCCTTGAGGAGACTCCGTGTGGAGGTACCAGTGGCTACCAAAAGGACCAAAGGGAGGAAGAAGAAACGAGGACCCACGTCCTGCGCAATAGACCTGGAAGTGACTGAGAGTGGGCTGCAGTAAGAAGAATGAGAAAGCAACATGACGTAGAATCGAGAGGACAGCCCTTCATCAGAAAGAACCAGACTGACGTCCTACTTCTGACGCGCGCTGCCCGAGACTCCGGGCAAGTTACCAAAGCGCTTTCTAAGTCTGTCAGTTACAGATACTCGCGAATCTGCGCCAGATCATTGATGGGGACCTGGTAGGGGCCGGGAGTAGACAGCTAGTGTAGTGAGTGGTTAGCTCCTAACCCGACACCCTCATTTTACAGATGACGAAACTGACGCCCAGGAAGGTGAAATGACTTGCCCAAGTCCACGCAGTTGGTATAATGTTAGAGGCAGGATTTGAAGCCAGGTTCTCTGGGTCCTCTTTCCCCTGTGCCACACTGCCTCCCAGAGGGAGATTCTACAGTGGGAATTCCACAAGATAAGGAACACCTAATAACAATAACGGCAACAGCTCACAATTACACAGCACTTCTGTCCAAATGAGCTATTTGTAAAGTGCTCAGCACAATTTGTGACACATAGTAGGGACCTAATAAATGCCCAATCCCTCCCCCTTACTATTTCCCATCAACGATGTCATCCATATTCCAGGCAAAATTGGGTAGCCCAGGGCAGCGCCATCATGTCTTTCTGTCTCAGGAAACTCATTTGGGGGAAATCTCATTATCCCTCAGACTGAATCAGCCTTGCCTTGGTGCTCACATCTCATCAGTACCATCTATCTCTTTGCTTGTACCTTCTCACTGGAGGGCGGAGCCACGAGATCCAGGGTCTCCCTCCATGGTCGGGTCCAGCACAGTCTTCCCCTCATACCCACCACCTACATGCAAGTCCTTTGGACTCCTTAGGACTTCTCCATTAGGCACTTCCCCCACCCCCACCTTTGCTTTTAGGATCCTTTTGTGTCTTTCTGCTTTGTCTTTCCCCAGGGTCTGTAGCTACTTGAAAGCAGGGACTGTAGTTTCTTTCTTTAAAATTTCTTCCAGTGATTCTAAGATAAAAGTTTTTGTGGAAGTTCACTTAAGGGCTGTTCAATTTCATCTTATGGTTTAGCTAAGTTTCCTTTGTTATCTGTGACAGAGCATTCCTTTAGGACCCCTCCCTCCCCTCAATTAGGATTTTGTTAATTTTGTTAATAGGTAATTAGGTAATGCTGAAACTGTTTTCTAAATATCAATGTGTCTGGGATGCTTGGAAGGATATATGGCTTTCACCCATTCATCTGGTTGAAATAGCAACCCCTCCCCACCTTTTCACTCTCTCTAATTCTTATCCTCCACTGGATGTTCCTCCTCCCCCACTCCTATATACTGGTGATTGTTAATTACAATAATCATGAAAGCAAAGCGATTGGGCTGTGAGAGCAAGAAGGCATCAATTGTTGCTGATGGCTCTACTGAGGACATCAGCTCCTCTTCTGCCCTGATATTGCCTCTGGAAAAAGATGCCACAGTCTCTGGGTGGCTGTTCTCTATATTGGCCAGGTGCAGAGACAAATGTGTTGATAGAAGGGAAAAGGCAAGGGAGCAGAGTAAGACTTACCTAGAGGAGGGTTGCCTTCATCTGGCTTTGTTTCCCTTTTCACTAGGGGAGTCTCATGAATTGAGATGTACTATAAACTGCTTGAGAATTCAGGCATGGAATGCACCAAAGGGCAAGGGAGTTATAAATCCATGTCAGAGATCAGCGACAGCTGCATCCTGGACAACCTCTCCTGGGCCCTACCCTATTCTCTCAAGTCAATAAACTAAGTCAATGAGCATTAACTAATCACACACATGATATGCAGTGTACTAAGCACTAAGGATACTTAGGGAGGGAAGTATGCTAGTAATCAGAAACTGTGGAACCCTAGCAGTCAGAGTTACTAGGATGCTGCCGTGGAAAGTTCTTTGATTATTTTTAGGATCTTGAGGGTATCAGTTTGCCACTTGGATGTCCAACTCATCATTTGTTCCTGCTGTGTCACCAGCCCTTCGGCATTCTCAGTACCACCAGTCTAATGGCTACATTGAGGGTGGAGTGAGGGCTTGCCTCTGCCCTCTGCTGAGCTGTCCCTGAGCATTCCTCCCCCTATAATAAAGAGGGATGGCTGTCCACATGAAATATACCAACAATAACTTCATCATTTGCAAGGCCATTAAGCTGTTCTTCCAGATTCATGCCAGCACCCAAAGTATCATTTTAAAATGCCAGGTGTCCTTGTGATGAAGTTTCCTTGAAGACAGAATTGCAATTTACTCCCGATGAGCTTAGAGGAGACAAAAATCTCACCAATGACATTTTTTCTTAATCACTACTTTCCATTCATTATCCATGAAAAGCCATGTTTGAAGTGCACAATGTTGATATTTAAAGAGTCTGAACTAAACCTGCAAAATCAGACTTTTTAGGCATAGAAAAGGTGGAAATGTGTTTCACTTAACCAGGAATATTTGCTGCATGAGATTTGCTTCACTCTTTTTTCCCCAGTGGGAGTGAGGGTGAGAGGGAGATAAAATGAATACTTATTCATTGGAAAAAGTAAATTTTAATTCAAAGATAACATTGTAAAACTATAAAAAAACAAGCTTAAAAGATCTTGGATCAGTGAGTGCTTATGACACGTTCAACATGTCCAGATCCTAGGACTCAACTGTCATTGGTTCAACCTGGATGAAGCATCAGCAACTACAACCTGTGTAACCATGGGGAGAATTGAAGTGAACCAGATGGGAAGAATTTGCTCTTCCCTGTTCCCAGCATCATCTCCTGCCTTGTGCCTTTGCATGGGCTTTCCCCACAAGGGAAATCCCTTCCTGCTCAGCTCTCCCTCTCAGACCCTCCAGCTTCCTAATACAGGCCTATTCTTGTTCCTCCTGTTGGCAGGGCCCACTTCTCACCCCCAAATCACTGTGTCCTCATTCTGTGCATTTTATATTCATCTATGTATATGATGTTCCCCCCAGAAGAATGTGACCTCCTTGAAGGCAGAGACTTAGCATCCCTGATGCCTGACACAGTCTCTGGCACATAGGAGGCACTCACTAATTGTCGAATGAATGAGATTAAAACAATAAAATTAGTTTTTAAAACCAAGATGAATAAAGTCATCCAATTTAACCATTTTCCAGTTTTTCATTCTTTTATCAAGTTGCTTTGTTTTCCGTTTTCTCCATTGTTCCTAAGACATTAACGATTTTTATGTGCTGACAGTTCCCAGCTGGCAAATTGTATACAAGACATCCGGATGACAGGAAGACAGCCTCACTTGAGGCATTAACTGAGTAAATAAATGTTCTCTTCATTTTACAAATGAAGAAACCAAAAGTCAGAGGCGTGAGGTCACAGTGTCAGGCCCAAGAAGTGACATCGTTGGCCACAATGTCACTTCTTCCCTGATATTCTCTCTTCCTTTCCTATGTGTGATACTGGAGTCTACTGGCTCTTTCCCTAGCTGACCCTGCCTCAAGTTTCCTTTGCTAGACACCATGATCTACCTCCATAATCACAGTTCCTGAGTGAGAATGGACCTTGGAGGCCATCTCTCTAACTCCTCCGTTTTATAAATAAGGAAACAAAGCCCCAGGAAGGTTAAGGAATTTGCCAAACTGGGCAAATTCAAGCCCAGATCTTGACTCCAAAGTCAGTCAGTTTGGGTTTTCCACCAAACCAACCTTTCTCCCACAGAGGTCCTCCAAGGGTCTGTCCTGGGTCCTAGGATCATGAGATTGCATATTATGAGATGGAAGACACCTTATATTCCATTCAATCCAACCTCCCATTTTATAGGTGAGATAAATAAGTCCAAAAATAAAGTTACTTGCCCAAGGTATAAGGGTAGCAAACAATAGAAATGCAATTCAAGGGAGCAGATAGATGTTGCAATGAATAAAGCACCAGCCCTGGATCAGGAGGACCTGAGTTCAAATGCGACCTCTCAGACACATGACATTTACTAACTGTGTGACCCTGGGCAAGTCACTCAACCCTCATTGCCCCGCCCAAAAAAAAATGCAATTCAAACCCCGGTTTTCTGATTCCCAATCCAGGGCTCTCTCTACTAGACACATTGTCCCCATCTTCATTGAAGGATAATCTTCGCTCTTGGTGATTTCACCAGTTCCAATGGGTTTGAGTATCATTCATCACAGATGACTCCCAGCTAGGTCCAAAACCTCTCTCCCAAACTCTAAACACACTTTGCTGTTATCTGGTGGACTCCTTCTAAGGGCCCTATAAGCATCATAAACTTGACATTCCAGAAGTCACTGTGGGCCCCTCCCTGCTTTCCCCTCATCAATCTACTCTGCCTCTGAACTTCCTGTTTCTGTTGAAGGCGCCATCATTCTTCCAGGCACACAAGCCAGCAAAATGCAGCAAAGGCAAACTGAGACTCGGTAACATTTTATTAAAAGGTGTTAATTAAGTGGGTCAGACTGGCTCCTCCTTCAGATCTTCGATGCCAACAAAAAGGGGAAAAGATGCAGGAAAGGAGTTCTGGTGGTTAAACTGGGAGAGGTGAATTGGCCTGCAGGTATGAATGGATTACACCCCTCGGAAAATTAAGGAATGTTTATTGATGTGGGTGCCTCCCCTGGCTAGAGAATCGGAACTACCTGGTTAGCCATCCCCTTGTTATTGTTGTTGTTTTGTTTGGGCAATGAGGGTTAAGTGACTTGCCCAGGGTCACACAGCTAGTAAGTGTTGCGTGTCTGAGACTGGATTTGAACTCAAGTCCTCCTGAATCCAGGGCCAGTGCTTTATCCACTGCACCACCTAGCTGCTCCCTCCCTTCCCCTTGTTGCTGATTAGTTTCAGTCATGACTGACTCATTATGAACCCATTTGGGGTTTTCTTGGCAAAAATACTGAAGTGGTTTGCCACTTCCTTCTCCAGTTCACTTTACAGATAAGGAAACTGAGGCAAACAGGGTTAAGTGGCTCGCCCAGGTTCACACAGCTGGTAAGTGCCTGAGGCTAGATTTGAAGGATTTAAACTCAGGTCCTTTGGACCAGCAGACTAGTGCTCTATCCACTGTACCACCCAGCTGCCCAGTCATCCATCCCCTTGGGGAAAATCAAAACACTCCTAATTTGAGAAGACAAAGATAGGAGATTACTCTTTGGGGAAGGGGCTCAACCTAAACTGGTTTTTATTTGCAAATAACAAAACGGATTGGAGAGGGGGCTCGTTGAAAGGTAAAGATATACCCAATTGGGAGGAGCAATCTAACCCTGCAGGAAAATAGGAGGGGAAGAGGGCAAGGAAGGAAAGGTGAAAAAAGGGAGTGCAGAGCAAGGGAGAGGATAGTCAGAAGTAAGGCACCTCTGAGGAGGAATAGGTAAAAAGAAGATAGAGTAAATGTCATGGGAAATGGAGTGGGATGGAGGGAAATAGTTATGATGATTGATTATACTGGCAAAATGTATGGTACCTACTTTGCTGGGCTTTTGTGAAGAAGATTCTCTGTCAAGCTTAAGGTACTATATAGAGGTTGTGATGAATAGGATGCTATCTGGAAAACCTGGAAAGACCTACATGAGCTGAAGCAGAGTGAAATGTACTGTATACAAAATAACAGCAATAGTAGGGGATGATCGGCTGGGAAGCATGAAGTTATTTTCAGCAAGGCAATCATCCAATGTAACCCTGAGGGACTTATGAAGATTCCAGCCCATTTGCAGAGAAAGAACTGATAGTATCTGAAAACAGATGGAAACACATTTAAATTTTTTTTTCATTTCCTCTTTGACAATTCCTCAATCTGAAGTTTTGGGGTTTTTGACTGTTTTCTCTCACAACTAGGTAATATGGGAATTTTTCCATGACTACTCATGTATAACTTATTTTGAATTGATTGAGTTCTTGTAGGTGGGGGGTGGGAATGGAGGGGGGAAGAGAAGTTGGAACACAAAGTTTTTTAAGAATTGATGTTGGGGCAGCTAGATGGCGCAGTGGATAGAGCACCGGCCCTGGAGTCAGGAGTACCTGAGTTCAAATCTGGCCTCAGACACTTAACACTTACTAGCTGTGTGATCCTGGGCAAGTCACTTAACCCCAATTGCCTCACTAAAAAAAAAAAAAAAAGCCAAACATACTGCCCTGCGCACCCCCCCAAAAAATGAATAAAAAAAGAATTGATGTTAAAATTTTGTTTTTACATATATTTTGGAAAATAAAATTCTATTCAGAATTTAAAAAAAAGAAAGGTAATGATAACATCATTCAACCATACCTTTATGCCTTTCATTGGACTGGGGGAGGCGGCATCTTTAAGCTTAGCTGAGCAATAGGGCTTGACCAGAAGGAGACTAGGGTCAGTTACAGAGCAGAATCCATTATTAAGTGATACGGCACAATTTTAGTTTCCTCACAGGCTTCTATCATCCTGATCCAAAGAGAGCCCATGGTTCATCTGTCCTGGTCTTTTATCCCTTTTCTTAAAAGGAGGGTCATTATCCATGCATCCAATCTAAATAAGGCGGATTACATTGGGTCCAAAGGACTGAATGTCCCCTTGATTCAGGACATTACCTTCATACATGGTAATCAATTAAAGAATCTGGGCCCCAGGGGCAGCTAGATGGCTCAGTGGTTAAAGCACGGGCCCTGGATTCAGGAGGACCTGAGTTCAAATCCGGCCTCAGACACTTGACACTTACTAGCTGTGTGACCCTGGGCAAGTCATTTAACCCCCACTGCCTGCAAAAAAAAAAAAAAGAAGAAGAAGAAAAAGAAAAAAGAATCTGGACCCCACCCAGACTTCACCAGACCTGGCTACTATCTGAGTGTGGTTCTGAGGGGACAGCGAGTCCAGCTGACAGCCTGTAACCCAAAGGGGAACCTAAAGTTCCCATATCCTGGTAATCAATAACTATTTCTTCACATTATGATCCTCTAGTGGTTCCCCCTTTCCTAGAGAATAAACTACTTCCCAGCCTGCTGTTTTAGAGCTGCCCCAATGGGCCAGGTCCTCACTGGTATTCCAGACTTCATTCATACAATGCTCATTAATGAGCTCGACATTCTAGTTAACTAGACCGCCAACTAGTCATGAGGCTAGGTGGCACAGTGGATAGAGCACCACCTCAGACATTTACCAGCTGTGTGACTCTGGGCGAGTCACTTTCCTTATCTGTACAATAAGCTGGGGGAGGAAATGGCAAGGCACGCCAGCATCTCTGCCAAGAAAACCCCAAATGGGGTCACAAAGAGTTGGACTGAACAATAACAGACCCCAGTTACTCCCTGACCTTGACAATCCATTTCTCCCCCATAACTCTACCACATTTTCTCAAGCCACAATGTCCTTTCATGCCTGAAATGTCCTTCCTCATCTCTGCTTCCCTCACCTTCCCTCGAGGCTCATTTGCCACCTCATCACCTCATATAAGCAGTCCCCCCCACACACACACACACACAGACACACTTTTTCCTATTTTATTAAAATTCCTTTTGATTAGTTTTTTAAGACTCCAGGCAAATATAATCTTACTGACCCTTGCTGAACACTCTATCCAGTAAACAGGAAACTATCATTTCTATGTAGCCCCTAGAAGAAACCTCTCTGATACAGATACCCTCCAGAAAAGGTACTCCAGCTTTTAGTCATCCTTTGGGTCAGAATCTAGTTAAAATAACAGCTCATGAGCCCCCATTAATGTGTAAACTTTTGCCAACTACCAAAGTACATGTTCAAACAAAATAGATTTAATCCAAAAGAATTATAAAGAAAATAAGAAGAAAGCTTTCCTCATTAGTACAGGAGGTACACTATCTCACATTTTACTAGGGAAAATGGAGGGGGGGAAGCAACAGGGGATTGTGGGCAGGCTCCCAAGCCTCAATGAAAAAGACCCTGATTACTTCAGATATTTTGGAAGAGCAGCCAAGTGTCAGAGTTTGCCCAGTGGGAGAAAACAGGAACACAGAGAGCTAAAGTCAGATGTGGTAAAAGCTTGGATATTTGGACAGTTTTGAATTCAATTTATAGTCCTAATGTTTCTCTTGTGTTTTGTAATAGCCTGATGAGTTATTAAGGGTGAGAAATAATGATGCATCAGTTCTTAGTCTCAAAAAAGTTATATGCCTCTAAATTTAGACACTTTAAAGCTTGATTTTATCCACTGTCACATTTGGGTCTCCTTCAACTTGTCTTCCAGGTTTGATTTGCTTATAAAAGAAAATATCTTGACTTTAGTGCCCCTTGACCCCTTTCATTCTATCTGTATAGAGTTTGGCACTTTCTGGTGGGAAGGTTTGGGGAAAGGGAATGTTCACTGGATAAACATGAAAGGCAATTAGGTAGTACAATGGTTAAAGCACTGTTTCTTAAGTCAGGAAGACCTGAGTTCAAATTCAGATTCAGACAATTACCAACTGTGGGACCCTAAGGAAGTAACCTAACGTCTATTGGCCTCAGTTTCCTCTTTTGTAAAATAAGAATAATAGCAGCATCTGCCTCCCAGGATTGCTATGAGGATATTTTAAGGTGCTTAGTCATCTCTTCAAGGGCTGTATGAAGGTAACCCATGGCTCAAGCCCATTGCAAAAAACTCTCGGTATTGGTGGAAAGTGATGATTCAATTTGAGGGGTGGAGTTGGTCAAAGCTTGGAAAAAGAGAAACACTCTTCTTCTGGCTTTTAGCTGCCAAAGAAAAGGCATGTGTTTCAGACTCTCTTCACATCTTTAAAGGAAGAGACTCTGGGGGAAAAAAATCTAACATTTAAAGCAGCTGGCACACTGAACATGTCCGCTGTCCCCAGTCAACTAAACCAGAGACTTCAGAGGCGTTCCCCTTGGATGAGATCTGAGACTCTCTTTCTTGGTTGAGCTGTTATCTCCCTCCCAGTAGGAAAGCTCATTCACTCTGTATTGCCTGGTATATGTTCATAAATATACCTTTTCTGCTTTCTGATTTTTATCAACTTGAATAAGTAGCTTTATTTGCTATTCACTATTCATTGTAGAACTGGAATTTGGTGGAAAAGGAGTCAAGCATTGGATATATGGCTTAGGGTACTTCTTCCACATCAAGTAATAGCAATCAGGAATGTGTTTTCACCCTAAAAATTAATTCCATCAATTATGCCCAAAGGGCTATAAAGCTGTGCATACCCTTTGATCCAGCAATACCACTTTTGGGTCTTCTTCCCAAAGAGATCATAAAAAAGGGAAAAGGACCCACATGTACAAAAATATTTATAGCTGCTCTTTTTGTGGTGGCAAGGAATTGAAAATCGAGGGGTTGCCATCATTTGGGGAATGGCTGAACAAGTTGTAGTATATGAATGTAATGGAATTCTATTGTGCTGTAAGAAACGATGAGCAGGAGGAGTTCAGAGAAACCTGGAAGGACTTACATGAATTGATGATGAATGAGATGAGCAGAACCAGAAGATTATACACAGTATCACCAACATTATGTGTTGATCATCTGTGATAGATTAGATTCTTCTCACCAATACAACAGTACAAGAAAGTTCCAAAGGACTCATGATGGAAAAGGCTCTCCAAATCCAGGGAAAAAAAGAACTGTGGAATATGGATAGTGATTGAATCATACTATTTCTTTTGTTTTTGGTGCTATTGTTTTTCTTTTCTGAAGTTTTTTTTCCTTTTTTGCTCTGATTCTTCTCTTATAACATGACTAATGCAGAAATGTGTTTAATGTTATATATATATATATGTATCTGTGTGTATGTGTTTAGGTTCTCTATGCATAAGGATCTATGATCTTATTGGAATATATATGTATAGATATAGATGAATATACACACATAAATATATATACATGCACATGTATGATATTGCTAAATTATTTTAGACTACAAGATGCAATAAATATTTATGTGACACCCAGGGCTCCCTCATCTTCCCTCAACTCATCTTCCTAAAAGTGATATTAAGTCATTATTCTATTCAAATCTATTGTTTCCTTGAACTCACAATTTATGAGCCCCCTTTCTACTGAAAGGTCCTCCCCCAGACCAAATCTTAATAATGCATAACTTCAAAGCTAAAGACATGTAATAAAAACAGGATGACGATGTAAATCAAAGACACCACATTTAGTCGCAAGCATTCTTGGCACCTGTTCCCTTAAAGCTGCCAATTAACTTTTCAGTCTCCCCAACTCACTGGGAGAGTAATTTGTCAGTCACTCATAACACGTGGCAGGACAACAGCTCTTATTGGTGCAGAGTTTCTTGGCATGTGCTACAGAGGACAAAAGAAAACCCTCAGTTCCACATGCTTGGCTCTGTGGGGTTACTCTTCCAATTGTGCCCGACAGTACCTTGCCTCCCCAAACCACCACCACCTATAGTCAGACAAGTTTCCTTCCCATCACCCTTCAACCCCCCAGCTCCCCAAACCCTGAATCTCACCAGTCTTAGAAAGTCTATTGAACTAAGTAGGTATGAATCCCATGCCAAGCATCATCAGGGTTGGAGTCCTGAAAGAACCTGAATGTCATATCCACGCAGACATTCAAATCCAGCCTCAGACACTTGACACTAGCTGTGTGACCCTGGGCAAGTCACCTCTCTTTGCCCCGTACCCCCAAAAAGAATTCCTACACTTCCCCAAGCAACTAATTTCCACAAAGTGACTTCCTCCTGGGGGGGCCACCCTTGAAAGAATAACATGGGGCTACTTTTCCCAGTAATTGCTTCAAAGGTTTAGGGAAAACCTCCTGTATTCAGTCTCTGCTATGGGTTTCTTTAGAGGCCTCCTGCCATGCCTCACCCTTATCTTTCCTACTAATTAGTCAAAGGGAAGTGGTGGGGGAAAGGGGGAAAGAGCCCTGGATTCAAAATCAACGAACCTGGGTTTGAAGACTCTCTCTGTTACTTCCTGACCATGTGACCTTGGACAACAGTCTGACCACATGCTCTCTGGACTTCAGTTTCCTCATTTGTAAAATATGGGTGTTGGACCAGCTGAGTCCCCGAGTAGGCTTCTTAATGCCCCATAAAGTACAAGGCAAACGTCAGTTGTTATTCTCACTAGGCGTCACGCCAGTGCCAACGCCAATAATTGGCCAGATCTGCTGAAATCCAAGTTACTCTTAACAAAATGCTAAATCATGCTAATTTTCTTTTTTTAAAAAACACCATTTGAATGGTGCTTACTTCTGATGGAGATCATAGAAAGGCTTTTATGTGCTCATAAAAGCAGCCTTTATTTAATGCTTTACTAGATCCAGCAGCCACTGAATTATATACAGCTCTGTCTCCAGGGAGCAGACCGAGCAAGATAAATGACCAAATGTGTCATGGTCACCCCCAAATGCAATCATCCTCCCACAGAGGTGCAGAACAGAATAACGAAAGGCACCTATTCTCAGAGGGCTCCTCTGACCAGCGGTCTCCATTTTGCAAATAGGCTAGATGATACCTCCTGCGGTCAGTGTGGCCGCCTGGCTGCAGACTCAGTGATGAAGGAAACAGGACTTGAGTCAAAGTAGAAGAGACCCTATCGAGGGGAAGGATCCTGTTTCCTTAGACTATTAGAAGGAGGGGTTAGTCACTGTGCCTCCAGAGCCAAGTCAGCAAAATAGAAAGAAGCTAGACCCCAGGTGTGCTAAGTTCATGGAGATGGACTCCCTTCTGGAGGAATCTTCCTTGGGAACTCATGTGGCGTAGTGGTGATGCTCCCCGGTCCAACCAACCAACGGTGCTGCCAAACCATTCCCACCCCCCGCCCCCGACCTTTGCAAGCACTGCCCTCTGGGCTCTCCTTCCTCACCTTCTCCTCTCAGCACCCCTCACACCCTTCAAGGCCACTTCTTTCAAGAGGCCCTTCCCCAATTTCCACAGTGCTTAGAGATGCCTGTCAGCCATCATCTCACCAGATACTTCATTCAAATGTGTGTATGTGTGTATGTGTGGGAACAGTTAACCAGCTCTTGAACCATATTTATGTATACATAGTTATGGATAGATACATACACACATATGTACCTATGTGGGTGTAGGACCTCAGTTTCCCCATCTGTAAGAAAGCTGTGGACTAAATGGTCTTCTCTGTCACCTCCAGTGACACTTTGCTAAGCCAAATGCAGGGTACGGACTAAATGAAGTTTTAGGTCTCTTTCAGTTCTAGCTCCACCACAATATGCCACTTCTCTGGGTCTTGGCGTTTTCTTAAATAAAAGGGGATTGGACCAGTGGAATTCTCTGGTTCCTTCCAGTTCTATAGCTTTTCTATCGGATGCCTCTGGACTTCACCCACAAAGTGAGAAGGCTGGCCTAGAGGACTTCTTAGGTATTCCTAAATAAATTTCTGAGGGTTTCTAAAGTCTATACGTGTCTATGAGACAGGGACATTTCTCTGGATCTCTGTCACCTCAAACTTAAAAAGGAGGAGGGGGAGGGCTAGAAGGTTTCTTAAGGTTCATTCCAATTCTATCTCTGATCCTAGAAATCTCCCCAATCTACTCAAAGAAATCATTTCTAGACAACCTGAGCTCGGGATGCTGGGACATTGGCACCAACCTAGAGGTTACAACTTTTGTAGACCCCCCC